>NW_022900938.1:20484940-20573520 GCF_012274545.1 Fukomys damarensis
CCTTCCTGGGTCTGTTGTCGCGCGGGCTGGGAGCTCGCGCGCAGGCCGAGAGCTCGCGCGCACACCGCCGGGTGATTGCAGGCAGGCAGGCAGCTGAAGAAACCCCCACCGGGGTCTTTGGGGCCTTCCTGGGTCTCTTTGTGTTAAATTTTTCAAAATGCTAAAGTACTATACCAAGAGAACCAACACTGTTAGCTTCAAAACCAAAGTTTATTTCTCTCATACATGATAGTTCCAGTGTGAGGAACTGATGGCAGTCTTGCCACCTGTGTTAGGTGGTCTTCTGTGCATTGATTTCCAAATTTGAGCTATTGGAGCGTGGAGGAAAGGATTAGCATGGGAGGTCCAGAGCCAGGAATTCCCACCCTAGTGAACAGAGTGAAAGTTGCCCACATCAGTTCTGCTCTTGATGAGAATCTGGTTCCATGGCCACATCTAGCTGCAAGGGAAGCTGAAACATGTAATAGAGCTACATTCCTAGGAAGAAGAGAACTTTTGATGAACAAATAGCAATCTCCCTTGCAGTCCAAAAAAGTGTTTTCTCTTACAGGTATAAGCTAGGATATTTAGCACTTTATTTAGTGATTCAGAACTTTCCAATTGAAGAAGAAATTAAGAAGTGTTCTAGAATGATGTCCATGTTATCAGTTTAAAAATTGCTATAATCATCCAGAGCATGAAAAGATTTCAATGTGGGAAATTCATAGCTTCAATATATTTCATTTTAAAAACATTTTTATCTAGCTTTAGTTGATATTTCTTTTTAGTGTGCTCTTATGAGTAATATGTAATGTTTCCTTCCCTAAATCTGATCTTAGCTAAAAGACCAAATACTTTTTAACTTCTGTATTACAGTTATGACTTCAAGCTTCCTTATAAATCTAGGGAAATTGAATAGTAAACCCTCTAATTTCCAATTTCTACATCCATACTATATGTTATCTTACTTATAGACATAGCAGAATATTCAACTCTATAAGATGATTACATTTATAATGATTTGCTTGTGTTTTCATTCCAGATGTGCAAATAGTAGCATTTGACTAGTTAAGCTTAAAATTGAATTTTAAAGTAGTTTAGAAGATTTTTGAGTTTTATTACATAACCAGTAGTTTCTGTAGATTTAAGGTTGACGTGAGTGAAAAGGGGCAGATGCTATAACTAGTAATAACATTTCATATGTTTTACTGTCTGGGAATGCATAATATGAGTAATTGGTTTGGATATTTATTTTCATTTCCATATCCTGAGTTTTTTTTCCTGTGACAAACACATATACACACACATGTGCATGCATATTTATGTGTTTTACATTTTAATGTCCTTCATCTAAATGTAAAATGTCTCCACTTTCAGAAAAGCTTCCCATTACTAAAAGGGAGGTCCTTTACCTACTGAGATATGCCACTGTACACAATGATGAAGAATCTCATTTTGACTTGTTTCTTATTGTTGTGTTGAGCTTTGTACTGAGCTCTTCTCATTCTTGTTCATAGTCAATGGCATAAGCAAAAAGCCACTCACCAGGTGCCAAGTTTGAATGGCACAGCACATGTAGTCAAAAGACAGGATGCAATTAACCCATTCAAGTGGGCCACACTTGATCTAGGATTCACACAGAGTCCTGAGCCAAACTAAGTGTTGCAGGTGAAAAATCTTTGACTATTTTGGATTTGCACAGTATTGTGAATATATATTTCTCTTCCCCTAAACTTTTGCTAACCTGTTATACCACAGTGATGTCACAAAAGTCTTCAGAGGTATAAAAAAAGAAGCATGAGTGGATTTATTTTTCTTATTTTTGCTCTCACCCCTTCCCTCCCTCTCTTCCTTTCTTTCATATCCTTTCTTTCTTATTCACAGAAAGGGGGGCAGAGTTACAATGTTAGTGAGAATTCAGATCTACTAGCTGACACTTGTAGTAATTGCTACCATGTATGGACATAGAGAAAGAAGGAAAGAGCACATGTGTGTGCAGAGGGTAGTTCCCAAATCTTTCCACATCACACCCTGCTCTTATCACCTTAATCTTTGTATCTTAGAAGGCATCCTAGGACCACTTGGGCTGATCCCTCATCACAGTGGGTCATGGCACTGCCCTTTGATACAGCTTCCTCTTGGTTCTTACACAGATATGTTCTCTATCTCACAATGGTCCTCATTTGGACCATTTGTGTGGTAAGATCGTATGTTGGATTAAAATTTGCCTCCTTATGACTTCCTTGACCAATGGGAATACATGAACCAAGTATAATCTTTTTTTTTTTTTGGCAAGTTCTAGTCTATACATCTAGGAACCCATGCTGACTTTCCCAAGTTTTCTCCACTCCAAGCAAGCATCTCTGTTTCCTGCAGCTTTGCCTCTCCATGTTTATGTTGCATTTTGTAACTGTTCACCTTAAAAGGTGTAGAGAACTAAGAGGCAGATCCCAGCCCAAGAAAAAGTGGAGCAGTTCCCTTCCCAGAGGTGATCACAAGTGGAGATTCAGCATGGGTGCCTGGGGCAGATGCTGGCACCCTCATCCTCACTCTGCACTGCACTAAATAACTTATTCTCTCTTTGCTTCTAAATTTTAATCTATAAAATGATGGTAACAGAAATAAGTGAAATAAATCTTGTGAGAATTTAAAGCAATGCCTGATATATGAGTTTATGTATTAGCTGTCATTAAATTTGAATTTTTGGCATTCATGTGATACTCTTAGTTCATTCTGAACTTTTAGTCAAATAAGATCATGGCTATTTATATACAAACCACTAAAAATCAATGTCCTTTTTCTCATGTATATACGTGCAGTGTGTGTGTGTGTGTGTGTGTGTGTGTGTGTATTTAAATCTAAATAAAGGACTCTTCCTCTGTTAAAGTTCATCTGATATATTTTAGTGTATATTACCACCTATTAATTGTTTTTAATCTTGCTGATGTCATCTAACATAACAAGTCCCCCCATTAAACTTTGTTTTCTGAGGGTTTGCTAGACACAGCTTTTATAACTTTAACCTAATCATAGAAAAAATAAAAAGCCAAATAAGACCGGAACCCTTACAGAACATTCTCAGTTCACATCATTATCCAGACTACACTTATTTATCTAGCCCATAATGGTAAAAATGATTTAACTTTATATTTATCTGAAATGAAGATATTCACAAGGATTCTATAATAATACAAGAAAAGGAAATAATTTGGCACATTTGGGGCTTATTCCTTCAATTATCTTAGCTCCTAATGAATTGTGTCGAGTATGTGTGGCATTGGCTGTAACACACACCCTGACCACCAAGTGAGCACCAGAACTGATTTTACTGTCTGAGAACCAAATGAAAATAATGTGTTTCTGGCTTAGCAGAAACTCATTACTGGTAATCCAGCCATAGATATTACTTTAAGAGTATCAACTATGGAATTACTTTTTGTCTCAAAAGTCTTCCAGCTCATCACAAGAAATTACTTCTCATCACAAACAAACAGAAAAACAGGAACGGAAAAAGCATGTCCAGAGATTCTTAATTACTTCCTTGGGATAATCCTGGAAGTGGGCAATAAACTAATAAAAATCAGATTTACTCTTTCTCTCCTTACCCACTATTTTCTCTGCTGTAGAAACTTGCATTGCATTTGGTCCTTTGGCCTGTTGTGGGAGCACCTTACCAGGTAAGATTTTGACTGGTACCATCACACAGGTTCATATGAGGCTTCCTATGCTTGAACTAACCAACTTCTGAGTCTTTGATGGTCTGCCCAGTACTAATTTATAGTAATTGTTGATCTCTCAAAATATAAAAATTATTCCCTCAGAATAAAGGGGCTGTGATTTCATTAAAAAATTGTTACATTTGAAGAGGGAATACAATATTTTATGAAAAACAAAAGGAACCTTGTAATATTCTATTAAAGCAATCTTTAAATCCTACTGAAATTGCCTGAGGATTTACAGGGCTCCTAATTATACAGTCTTTCTAGGATTTTCATGTAATTTAAATGAATGAGTCTTGTTTCTGAATGTCTCAGTTTTAAATTACTCAATGTCTCTTACTTAAATTGCTCAAACATAATATTTTGACCTCCTTCCTGAAAGAGTCTCCTCAGAGAACAGAAGATTCTGGAAAAAGAAAGCCTGTGTCTCAGGAAATTGTCAAATGACTCATTATTTTTTTTTAGACGTGCACTTCGTTTACTAAAAATGCTATGGAGTTTGCCAGGAGAGGAAAGAAATGAATAGTTAGGTTGGGGAGAAGAAGGTTTTATTTCCCTAAATATTTCTCAGCAAGATGAGAAAATGCTTATTACTGCAACCTGAAAATCTGATCTACAGAGTGTGCCCACCACTAGCTATACATGAAGGGAGTACATTGCCAGATTGTAAACACAGCTTGATTGCCTCCTTTCTGAAGTTTCAACTAAACTTAGGTTCTCTTGGGATCTGATATGAGTTTTGACAAAATACAGTTCTCTGTTTCAAAGGAGGGCAAAAAGAAATCACCTTATCATGCCTCCTTCTTAACTAATTGTCCAGAATTGGCCATTTTAGTGACTTATGGCATAGATTTGAGGAAAAAAAAAATCATGAAATGTTTTGAGTCTTTGGTTGGAGATGAGCTTTCACTGTTTGGAAAGTGTTTGCAGAGCTCAGTTAGGATGTGAGAAAGCAGAAGGGAAGGAAAAGATCTGGAGGGTGGGTATAAATTATTACCTGGTCACCCTTGAAGGTGGGTCAGAAAAAGAAAGAGAAAACCAAACTTATGATCAACTTAAAACATATCCCCTTTTATGTCATATTTCATTTTTGAGGGGCTGCTGGTTATTGTGTAAGCCTTTACTCATATTACCAAGTTCATTTGCTGAAACATCTCTCACTGAAATGATATTTAGTGAGGGCTACCAAGGTGCCTGACAAATCTTTTTTTTACACGCACTATTTAATTTTATAATAATCTTATAAATCAGCCACCATTACTATATGTATTCGCCCTTGAGATGAGGAAACCAAGGCCTGTGCAAGTAATTAACTTGATTAAGTAACTTGATCAAGTTGACTCCGTTTTTATCTCACTGCTACTTACACGGTTTGCTTTTTCCATAGCAGGAGCTTAGATTTTTAGTAACAATGGTGGCCAATATTTGCACAGGAATGGAGGCATCATTTACATTTCAAATTGACTCTACCGGAGTCCTGCCCTGCTGTGCTGTTTCGGCGGCGCAGAATGTCAGCCTCCGGGGAGAGTAATTCACCGTAATGGTGGGAAGGACAATGGTGTGGAGCAATACTGCAGCTTTATCCTTCTCGGTGATAAAACCGAGACAGCAGCAAAAACTTCAGGATGCACACCTGAGAAGTGAGTAGGACTTGAATCCTAACCACTCTGATTTCTTCGACAAATTCCCTGAAGATTTACTGCGTGCCTACGACTCTGTCTCAGCCTTGGCGACCACTGGGACCCAACACATGGGTCTTCCTCCCATGAAGATTGCACGGTCTCCCGTGCATGGCTGCTCATTCTGGTTATTTTCACTCACACTTCTGGATGTTCAGATGTCTCTAATTCACTGCCTTTAAGGAGGTTTCTCCTGAATTTCAGTTGTTCCTAGAAGACTTTCTCTCTGAAAAAAACACTTTATCTTCTGAGGCACAAAAGAGAACTCTAAACAATCTGTCTATAGCATCAGGGGAGGAAAAAGTTCCTGCAGCTTATTTAAAACCTACAAAAAACACACAAGCATGGCTTACACTACCCTGGGCTCCCAGCCCAAGAATGTGCTGATCAGGTCCTCCACTACCGAACTGCATAAAGACCTACATTAAAAGTGTAATATCGGAGCTGGCGGGTGCTGAGACAGAGCAGGAAGAGTTCTTGAATTAAATCATTTCACCTGGGCTCGTTCGCTTAAGGATGCAATCAACTCACTATTTCAGCAGCTTGGGACTTTAGAAATGTATTTCAAGATTAATTATACAACGAATTCTTTAAAATGGAAAAATACACTCCTTTCCTATTACTCTTTAACAGATCCTGGTTAATGCAGCCCTGAAACAGTTTAGTGGTTTGACTGCCACCTACTGTTCATTTTTTGCCACGACTCACGTATAGCTTGGGCAGGAGGTGAGAAAAATGCCTCTGGCAAACTGCTTTTTAAAAAAGTATCTTAACGTTTGTGCTGAAATGAAAGTAATTTAAAATTTAAAAGGATGGTGAGAGTGTGAAGGATTTAACTTCAGTTCCCTGTATTTGTCTTAGTGGTTTTACGACATGGCATTGGTTAAAAATGCAAATTCTATGATGTCTTAAAAATGTGCATGTGTGCAGGAAATTTCATTCAGTCCTGACATAGCGCTCTCCTGGAAGTTTATAGAAATGTGCCACAGACACAAATGCGTTAATCTGAAAGTATCATCTCTGGAAGCCGGAGCCTGGTCTTCAAAACCAAAAATAGATTTCTATTATCACACTTTCATGCTTATGAGGCTTGTACAGGCAACATAACACACACCTTCTATATACGGGGACCAAGTGCCGGGTGATTTCAGAATGATCGAGATTTCTGATAGAAATCTGTTTTGTTAACACTGTAATCATGACATTCTGTTAGATGCTTAGGACTCGGAAGGCAGAACAATTTCACATGTTTCTCTCTAACCTCTAAATTTCTTATGGTAGAGTAACAACTCATTTTCTGGACATGACAATGTTATTTACTGTTTAAATATAGAATCCTTGTGGAAACTTTACTAACACGTTACCCCGAGGCACATGGATTTTTATGTCTATCTGAGTTGTTTTATTTTTTAAATGGTCTCTCTTCCAGCCAAATCATGCATGTAAAAACTGCAAATTGTTTACATGTTATTACTAAGATAGTGCACCTATCTGTGTGCTTTCTTTCATATGTTTGCAGTAGATTGTTCCATTCACACTAAAATCTGGCTATGTATATTATATTTTTTAAGCATAAGGGAAAAATTAACCTAGAATATTTTGTCCTTATTAAATTGTGCTTCCTGCCAAAGCTATGGTGCAACTTTCAGTTTAGAATGATACCAATAAATTCTCACATTCCAGGATATTTTCAGCTAACATTTCTTTTCTCTAGCAGGGACAGGTATAGAAAAGTGGTACCTTCATTTGTTAAGACAGTCTTAGTGAAAGACAATACAAATATCCTGTTTTATTTTTGTTATATTATTATTTTTCCCGGAAATAGGAAAAGGCCATCTTAGATTTGAAAGTAACTGTGATCTTTTTGTCTTTTCAGATAAAGACATATTGTCTGTAAATTTGTTGTTAATGGTGCTAATAATATAAATATAAAACAAAGGCTTTTCATGTGGCTTTATTTATAGTGGAACTGATGGAATTTATAAAAATGATCTAAGATGATATTAAGCAACATAAGCAAATTTGATCAAATACTCATTTTTATAGGTCTTCACCGAGTGAGTCCATCCAACAGCAAAGACACTAATCCAAAGCCAAAGGAAAATAATTTAACTTACAATATTGGCGAAGAAATGGAAACAAATAAAATTAGGCTGACCTTTTAATAAATGTCTGTTTATTGATTTAAATTCACTTTTTTGTTTTTTTGTGCCCTGCTGACTAGGCCTCTTAGAATACAAGCATGTATAATAACTCGGATACGACCATTTTTATTTCTTTTGTGTGTCATTACTGAAAGATTGAAGCCAGCTTCACCTAAGTGTAGTGATGCAAAAATAATAGTATCCCAGCCCGGCTGCGCAAGAGCCTCATATTAGAGTTCCTTCCTGGTAGCTGACACGACGCATCTAGCCAGACGTAAATAATGACAGACGGAAACTATCATGAGGTCTGTGAAGCATCAACATACTGCTATCATTTTCTCTCTAACCTTGCCTTGCTAGCAGCTCTCAGCCTTACAGGCTGAGAGATCATTTAAAAAGCAAATCCTAATGACTCTTTCCACTGTAACAACAGTCAGCGAGATTGGCATCAATTTAACTCAGTTTAGAAACTCAGAATAACAGCCACTGTTGACTTGCGACACAGAGAACTCCAGTTATTCCCCACAAATCAACCCCCACCTCCAACGCTACCCCTTTCCCATGGCTATTCCCTTGCGTTGGCAAAGATTCTCCTGTCTAGCAGGAAAATGGTTTATCTCAGTTATTCACTTAGCACTCCATGTGTAATCTCTTAGGCGGCACCTATTTTTCAGGACTAGCTCATTTGGTACAAAATACTTTGTCTCCCCTCCCCCCTTTTCATGTGACATATTATTTTGTGTATATTGTGTATGCACGGGGTAACAGTGGATAAATAACATCCCAGTGTCCCTGTAGCGTAAGCCTAACATGGTTATG
Source organism: Fukomys damarensis (assembly GCF_012274545.1). NCBI lineage: Eukaryota > Metazoa > Chordata > Mammalia > Rodentia > Bathyergidae > Fukomys > Fukomys damarensis. Next base: position 20,493,281 of record NW_022900938.1, read on the forward strand.
GTTCAGATAAACACGTCTGTACATGGCTGCCATAATCAATGTGGAATGGCAGAACAATTTTGCAAACGCAGTCCCAGGAAGGGGGAAAAAAATAAAAAAGCTGTCTTGTCCGTATTCAATAGAATCTATTCACCAAGAAAACCTGTGATGAAGCAGTCGCACATTTTATTTGTGAAGACAGTGATGACTTTGCAAGCCTGAGGGAACGAAAGCTGATGTGCAATAGGGTAATAGCGTTATCACTTTGCAAATCAGCGCATGGCTTTGCTCGGGTGAAGGTAGAAGGGCACGGGGTTCTGAGAACTGTAGCTGGTAGCCTGAAAGGCAAGGAGATCAAATTGCTTGGTTGTGAGTGTCAGTGTACTAGGAACATTGCCATGGATCTCTTTCGGTTTGGTTAAAAAAGGATTGCTCGCGCGCGCATGCGCGCGCGCGGGGATGTGTCTGTGTGTTGCGCGCGCGTGTGTGTGTGTGTGTGTGTGTGTGTGTGTGTGTGTGTGTGTGTGTGTGTGTGTGTCTGGGTCAAGAAGTGGGAAAGAATGGGGGAGGTTTACAATAGCCCATTCTAGTGCAGAGCTATCGATCTTATTTCATAACACTTTAATCTCCAGCTAAACGTCTTACTTACCTTGTATAGAAGAGATGCCAAGTTGAAACAAATAATAAACACACAATATTTTAAGGACTTTTGAATTTTGCATGGTAATAAATATTAATGCAGTTTGTGACTCCCAAAGAAAATAGAAGGCACTTAATTCTGTTGTTGATATCAGGTATGGTGCACGTTGATTTCCCGGGGGCGAAAGTGAAAAATGCACTATTTGGACTTAAATTTAGATGTAATAAATAACTAATTTAGGATCTTGTTCTATATGCAAGGATATAATCACAAGGCATTCGTTTTTAAAAGGTTTCATTTATTCTTGTGAGCTTAATTATTGCAAGGAAACTGTGAGCAATTTGTTTTTTACCAGTGTCTGATTTCTGAGAATGGTTATTAAATATTAAATGGATGCATAATTCAGGCAATTAAGAAAGTAATCACACAAAGTAATGTAATGGAAGTTAATTATTACTGCATAAGCAAATAGTTCATTAATGATAGTAGTTGCTATGGCTGCATTCTTAATACATGCAGAACTGAAGCATGAATCCTCTGTGTATTCCTGGGGCTGGTAGGAAGTGTGATGCTACACGGAGAGAGCACCACTAATGAAAAACAGAAGCAAATAAGGCCATATTGACCCCTGACTTGTCTAAATAAGGTGGGATCATCATTACTTAGGAGAGTTTTATCGAAACCACTACTGCACTAGCTGCTTATTTATTTATTTATTTATTTATTTTGGTTTGTGACATAAGCCATAACTTAAGGAGAAACCAAAAGGAGTTCAGCTTGTTAAAACAAAAAGTCACCAACTGCCCTTCCCCTGTTTTGTTTTATTTTTCTTTTAAAATCAATCCTTTTGTGAAACAGTTACGGTCATCATTTGGAACTTTAAGACTCCATAGATTATTTTTTTCATAAAGGCATTATTGCTGATAATAGATCTTATTTGGTCCTGATGCTCAACTCTAAGTGAAAACTGTAGTGTTTCTTTTCTAGCACTGCTGCTCGAAGACATCGTGCTTTATTTTTTTATTTTTTATTTTTTTAAATTTTATTGAGTTTAAGGACATCGTGCTTTATAAAGGCTGTTGTATATTAATTCAGCACACATAGGTTCCAGTGATCCCTAGACCTTGTATTGCTGTGAGTTGTCAAGGTTGCTGGAGAGGGCCAGGCAAGGCAGGAAGGGATGGAGCAATAGTGAGAATTCAGCCCAGAGCCTCTAGGACCAAGTCAGGGCCTCCTACAGTGCAGATCAGCCCTTTATGGGTTTACTTTTAACCACCCTGCCCAAGGCTCACTGCCTCCACATTGCCTGCCCCACCTCAGCATCAGGTGTCGCACAGAGAAAGGTAATTCTACCAGGCCAGTGTCCTTCCACCATTCCCATGTGGGCATTAACTCACCAACATTCCTGGAATTATTTGCCTGTCTACTTCCAGTGCCATAATCACACCCTTCCTACTATGTCTTGGGCAGAAAACTGTGTTGGTGGGGGCGATGGAAATCTCAAGGGGATGCTGCCAGTCACTAGAGGACAGCCCAGCCACTGAGGGAAATAGGACACACAAGACATACTCTATCTCTGTTCCAGGAAAAAGGCTGAAGCTCGCTCCAGAATAGTTCTTTCAACTTTTTTGTGGGGGTCCTGGGGCTTTGAATGCTCTAGTGCACTTGAAAACTGACATAAAATTTGCATTTAATTTACATAAACATAAGAGTTCATGGTTTCCTTAAGCCTAACCATGATGCTCCAGTTTTCGACCCTCTGTTATAGAGGTTTCTTCAAAGAGTGAATACTTATGAGATTATTTGCTGGACTGTTTTGTGTGTAGAGTGTAAAGACAGAAGGTTGGTAGGCCAGTCTGAAGAAGGTTTTATGGAGCAAGTGAGCCTTGAACTTAACTTTTATGGTATGGCTGGTATTTTGAGGGCAAAGACAGAGCATTTCAGGTAGAGCAGCATGAGTAAAGGAAGGAATGTATGATTTCACCCTTTTATTTATTCATTAATGCATTTTTCTACTCAACAGTGAACACCTACTGAATTAGCTATGGGAGTAAAGATGAGACATGGTTCCCAGCCTCGAAGAACTTACAGTCTAGAAAATGGACTACAGCAAACATATATAAATCAGTGTGTTACAAAGGAAAAACACACTTGTTCTGAGCAAGATCCAAAGAGCTATGAGCAGGGGTGGGGGAGATTCATTTAGGAGGTGTTAAAATGTTTGAGGTAGGAGGCACACATTTCAACAGATCATTATTTTAGGAAGATATGCAATAATATGGGCAGGAATAAGGCACTGTCAAGGTCCCATGTTTGGTTTGGATGTCACACCTCATGAAGAGGGAGGCAGCATAGGTAAAGTCAACGAGGTGGAAAAATTTGTAGGATACTGAGAATTCACATTTAACTCAAATCAAGCATAGGTTATAACAGAGAAAGCTTTGAAAGGTAAATGAGACAAGATCATGGATGTCCTTAACAGACAGGCAAAGGAGGTTGAGTAAATCATGGTGACTCATGGATTTTCCTCCATGTGGAACTTTAGCAAAATACATCTCATCATAGTACTCAGGGAGCTTTGGAGTGGGGCAGCTCTAGCAGTAGGGAGCCCTTATGGGCTGCTGCAAGAGTGTGCCATCTTTGAGGTTATATATCTGAGGACGTTAACACAGTGAACTAGAGGGGAATGTAGTGAAGTGGGATCTGTGGGAATCTCCAGTTCACATCCCCCTAATGGGCACAGAGACAGGGCATGGTAATTCCGGGGTCACTTTCCAGTGGAGACACCACCTTTATTCACCAGGAAGGCAGTGGCCAGTTCAGGATGGTTATAGTTCCTGTGCTGCCTCTGCTACCTTCCTTCTTCAGATGCTCCTCACTGAGGATGAGTTGTGTGGACCAGTGGTCCCCTTTATATTCCCAAGATGAAGTGTGGTGCCTGCCACACAACAAAGTATATGAGGCCAGATCATTTCCATAAAGCTTTGACCTTTAAAATAAAACTGTGACTCTGCCAAGTGTCCAGGCCAGTTCCTTGAACAAGGCTGGAAGCTTTTGGGTATGGGCTTCTTTGCCTCCCTCTGACTTAGGAGCAAGCTGTTCTTTTAGTATGTGAGTGGGGTCATCTCCATTACCTCACGCAATTTCCATACTCCGAGAAGAAACTGCTAAGATATTGTTGTTACCATTTCTGTTTTGCAGTTGAAGCTCCGAGGAGATAAATTCCTAGTTTAAGATGACACAGCTCCTGAGCGATGACCCCAAGATTAAAGCTAGCCTTTCTACCTTGTGAAAAAATTGGTGTCCAAAAAATCTCTGAAAGGTAGCAGCAGCTTTTATGTTTCCGTAGAATTTCTTCCAGGCTCCTCAGTTCAATTCAAACATTTATAGGTCAAACCCAAGTCAGGATCGTGTAGGACATTCAAAACCAGGACCAAGGATTGTGTAGGACATTCCAAACATAGAGTTTTGCCTTCATTTTAGGGAACACTACAATTTCGTGCTCAGTATTAGATCTATTCTTTACTTTTACAGAGATTTGAACGTGGCAAGATTGCATTCTAACTCATTCTCCCTGAGATAATTTCCTCACTCTGGGAAAGCCATATATTTCTGCCTAGCTCTCCTAACTTGGAGAAATTCTTTCATTCCTTTCCAAGTCATCAAAGACTAAATGTCAGACCCGATCCCAGCAATAAAAAGTGGGCACTTTGCTTGCTCATCAGTGTGTCCAAGTTCTATTTAAAGTCTCAAGGTCATTGGTTTACTAAGGCAATTCTACAAGTTTTCAAAGAATCCCAAAGCACTTCCGCAATTAACTGCGTCTTCTTCACTTGAAAAATGAAATTGCTATTAGATTATAGGATTTTGTGAGTATGTTTGACATTGCTAAAATTGATGTCACAAAAACCTGTTTTAGTGCGTGGCAAATTAGCTGCTATCAGTTTCTTTCATTTCACATTTTGCAACTCTTAAATTCTGAAAAAGTAAGCAGACACAAGCAGGCTGAAGACGGAGGTGGGGCATGAGCTGTTTTAATGAGCACCTGCACTGTCATGCTAGAACCGCACTCCAGTTTTCTTTTGGCAACCTTCTTTGCACTGGGGGTGCCAGGTGGGGGCATGGTCAAGAGGACACTCCCCATCTCCTGTGAACTCAGGGCAGCTGCTGAGTTCTCAATTAGATAGCAACTGAGCTGCCAGCGAATGGCCCAGCTTTCACACTGGAGCGCTCGTGTTAAACCCTCCATATCACCACAGTGGGAAAAACACACCTTATAGGGACTAATGACTAATTCCCTACATCATGTCTAATGTATCCCAGGGTGCTAACTTCAGCACACCTGCCTCCATCGCTGGTAAGGTAATAAGATTGCTCGTGAGTTACTGGTCACTGACAACATTTATAATATTCTTCAGCCTAGCATTATTGCATAGGTCAGTATGCAGTGTTTTCTAGGAGTGGGTGAATTCTGACACCTTGGGAGCCCCTGTTTTATGGGTAGTTGGTCAGTGAAGTGGTTCAAAAACCTTTGTAAATGAGGTGGATGCATTTGGAAAGGTTCTAGGTGTCCCACGACACCCTGTTAAATTTTGTTACTAATTACATCATCAAGAGGTAATTATAGCACTGAAAAGCCAGAGATTTGAAAATCATAACCATCCAGGAAATTTAGCCCATAAAAACGGTATGTATTGGCCTGGATAACTAAGGATGGTTGAGAGAAAATGTAAGGTGCTGTGGGGAAGGAGCTCGGAAGTGCAGATTGCTTGAGCTTAGTTAGCTCAACCAAAGGTAACTTTGGTTACTCCAACAAATAAACCCTGAATTAATAGTTCTTTGACAAAACAGAATTTTATTTCTCTCTCATGGAACGATTTATGTTGTTGTCCCCGATGAGCAATCTTCCATGGTGTGTTTGAGGCATGAGGCTTCTTTGTCTTGTGGCTCTTAAGTCTCCTAGAACTTCCAAATTTTCTGCAACCCACCAGCAGATAGGTAGGGAGAAGGCATAGCGATTGAAGTACAACTGCTGCTTTCTATTGGTAAGAACTAATCACATGGCTTCCCAAGGTGCAAAGGAAGCTGGGAAGTGTAGTCCATTGCTGGACAGCCACTACTCTTACTAACTTCTTTCTCTGAAGGAAGAGCACAATTGTCAGTGAAAGGTTAGGAGTTCTTGCCACACTTGGGCAACATACTTCAACTCTATACTTCAGTTTAGTTCCTCATCTATAATAGAGGCAATAACAATACCTATTTTTTATAACTGTTATATATCGTGTTAAACCCTCCATATCACCACAGTGGGAAAAACACACCTTATAGGGACTAATGACTAATTCCCTACATCATGTCTAATGTATCCCAGGGTGCTAACTTCAGCACACCTGCCTCCATCGCTGGTAAGGTAATAAGATTGCTCGTGAGTTACTGGTCACTGACAACATTTATAATATTCTTCAGCCTAGCATTATTGCATAGGTCAGTATGCAGTGTTTTCTAGGAGTGGGTGAATTCTGACACCTTGGGAGCCCCTGTTTTATGGGTAGTTGGTCAGTGAAGTGGTTCAAAAACCTTTGTAAATGAGGTGGATGCATTTGGAAAGGTTCTAGGTGTCCCACGACACCCTGTTAAATTTTGTTACTAATTACATCATCAAGAGGTAATTATAGCACTGAAAAGCCAGAGATTTGAAAATCATAACCATCCAGGAAATTTAGCCCATAAAAACGGTATGTATTGGCCTGGATAACTAAGGATGGTTGAGAGAAAATGTAAGGTGCTGTGGGGAAGGAGCTCGGAAGTGCAGATTGCTTGAGCTTAGTTAGCTCAACCAAAGGTAACTTTGGTTACTCCAACAAATAAACCCTGAATTAATAGTTCTTTGACAAAACAGAATTTTATTTCTCTCTCATGGAACGATTTATGTTGTTGTCCCCGATGAGCAATCTTCCATGGTGTGTTTGAGGCATGAGGCTTCTTTGTCTTGTGGCTCTTAAGTCTCCTAGAACTTCCAAATTTTCTGCAACCCACCAGCAGATAGGTAGGGAGAAGGCATAGCGATTGAAGTACAACTGCTGCTTTCTATTGGTAAGAACTAATCACATGGCTTCCCAAGGTGCAAAGGAAGCTGGGAAGTGTAGTCCATTGCTGGACAGCCACTACTCTTACTAACTTCTTTCTCTGAAGGAAGAGCACAATTGTCAGTGAAAGGTTAGGAGTTCTTGCCACACTTGGGCAACATACTTCAACTCTATACTTCAGTTTAGTTCCTCATCTATAATAGAGGCAATAACAATACCTATTTTTTATAACTGTTATATAAGTTAAATCAGATAATATACATAAAATGTTTGGCATACAGAAAGCATTCAATAAAGGATAGCCATTATTTCAACTATTTTTATTGTTGTTCATTTCTTTGAACCACTGCATGCCTACCCAACAGATATTCATAATTAATATTGCACCTTAGTCTAATTAAGATAACTGATCACATAATATTTGGTAAGACCCATGTTCATTTTGTGAACAAAAAGAATTTCTTTGATAGAGTATAAAACTACACAGAGTGACAGAGAGTCCCTAAAGGATGTGAAGCCTGCCAGTAAAATCGTGGCCCCTGTCCTGCTTCCTGCTGTATGGTCTGTACTCAAAGGAAGGATGTTTGAATTTCTCAGAGGGAATGACAAAACAATTCATCATTTCATTGTCCATGTGCTATTTTACCGTATTTATTTCCATTAAGAATTGCAAGCATTTGTCTGAATCTATATCAATATATACTTAAAGGACTGAAAAGAGATTTTTAGTCCTTGATATAATTCAATTCTGTTTCAAAAACACTGCTTTATGAATAGCAACCAATTCATTAAGGTCAAGTTTTCTTGCTGTTACTTTTCTTTTTCATAGTGCAGAAAAATTCCATCATTACCAATAAGAATTTTGGGAAAGTAAAAAGAAATTAAAGAAGATAATTGATGATCCTTCCATTTACATATGGGGGGAGGCATGCTACTGATTAGAGTGTTACACTCTCTAAAGGACCATTTACTTTTGTACAGTTCTGTAAACTAACCCTGAACCAGACCTGACTCAACCCAGTGCAGTTGGTAGGTAAGGCCAGGAAGCAGAGTTCTGCAAATGGGCTGCTGACAGAATGAATGCCTGGGTTGGAATCTTGGCTTTACTCCTAACTAGACCTGTTCAACTTTGGGCAAATTATTTAAGTTTTCTAAGTCTTGGCTTCCTTATGTTCAAACTGAGATAAAAAATATTTACTGATCATAGATTTAAGATGATTTATGTGAAATATTGATCATAGTACTTGATGCACAAAAACAGAGAATGCTTGTATCATGCTGTATTTTTACAGCTTTTCCTGTATTTGCTCATTTAATCTTCATAATAACCCTATTGGGTTAGAGATTGCTCCTACTTCACAGGTGAGGAAACGCCTCAGTAGGCTCCCCAAATCATAGAGCTTGTTAAGTGGTAGCATCAAAATTCAAGCCTATGGCAGTGGAGTCTGTGCCCTTACCCTCTCACAGGTCATTAGTGTTATCCCCAATTGACATTGTTATTAAAGGGTAGATGCTCTGAACTTAATTCTGAAATCTTTAATAATGTAGCTCTTAAACTGGTGATACTGAGGAATAAGGAAGTAGGAAAACCTTGGTCATCAATAACTGAGTCAGTGAATGAATGATTGTGTGAATGCATGAATAATGAATAATGAAGTAATGAGTAATGAAAACAAATTTTGCATGATCTGAAGCCAAGAATAGGTCACAAAATCATACTCCGGGAATGAACATCAATTAGGACAAGGACATTACACAACCATAACATCACACTGAATGTAAAATGATAATTCTGAAGCCCAAATTTGCCTTTTTCCCCGCTTTGGTACTGGGGATAGAACTCAGGCCCTTGCACTTGCGAGGAAGGCAGCAGAACCATTGAGACAAATCCCAGCCCCCAAATTTGCTTTTAAATTGTGGGAATCATGCCACTGAGTCTCAGAGCTCAGATGGAGGAAGATTGCTGGATCCAGTGTGATGGCCTCATGGCAGCAGTGTGTGTGAATGTGGAGGCGGTTTGCCAGAATCCTTCCTGACCCCCGTGAAACATATTTTTCTCTGGCTTTCTTAAGCCACATTTGGTGTTCTATTTGCAGCATGGAGGAGGCTCGAGCATCTTCTAGGTTATGCTAATTGTTTAAGCATAGCAGGTTATTACTTCAGTCAGAGGGCTAATGTAGATTGGCGGGGAAGAGGGCACAAACAAAATTTTCTAGTTTTTGAGAAGCAATTATGAATAGATGCAGATCCATGAAAATCTTACACGTGCATGGCTCATCGGTGAGACTGACGGAAGGAGTGGCCTGAGGCTGACACGTCTACAGCAGCAATTTAAAAATAGCCCTGATAATTCTGCAGCAAAACAGAACAATGAAACCAAGAGTCATGGTGCTCAAAAAAGACATTGGCCCAACACAATGAATGCTCTTTCATTGGATAAGCTATTTTCATAGCAACCCCAAATTTCAAAATGTCAGCCTGATAAATAGGGAGATCTGAAAGGATGCAGTCAAGGTGTTTTGTTTTAATCCTTAAAGAAAAAAGAAACTCTTGTTTCTAACAATCTTTTAGAGCTTCAAGGGAAGAGGATGATGTGAAAACAGACCTAGTTATATTCTGTCTGGATGCTATTTTAATATACACAACTATTAAGTAGGTTTAGACCATATTATGAGGCTCATTTTTTCTCTGTAATATTCTCCAGAATATTGGTTAGAATTCAATAACCATGAAGAGATATAAAAGCTTAGAATATAATACCTTACACTAATTTCCATTTTCTTCTGCATGGGAATGCTGGCCTGGTAAGATTAGGCTACTAGCATCTGGTGTAATACATAGTCTAGCAAGTGGTGATGTGCATAGACTTCAGAGTTGCTCTGTCTTTGGTTTGAAAAGCATCTCCACTACTTTTCAAAACTACTGGCTGGTATATGTCATGCAGCATTTACCATCTTAAGCCTCTCTCTTCTCATTTTTAAAATGAGGGTAAATTGCATCTATGACATAGGGTTTTTCTGACACCAGATTGATAGATGCAAAGCTCATGGTACAAACTAAATAAGTAGTCACTGCTTGTTATAGTTACTTTTCCTGTTGCCTGCACTCGTGGGCACCCTATATCATATTTGGTAGGTTATATGATCTCTCTGACTTCTAAATCTTTGCAGGCAAGATTCTGGGCTCAATAGCTGTGAGGTCCCTCAAAATCTTCGGCGCTGATCTATATATATGTTGTTATTCTTCACAGAAATCTGTGTAGTTTACATCAGTGGTCCTTGCAAGATTTTCCAAAAACACTGTGTCTCTTAGAAATTAAGAATTTTTATTTCAGTTGTTTCTCCTGCTAGGCAAAGATCTCTACAAACCCAACTCTATAGCTGAGATTAGAAATTAGGTCATAACTGATTTCAAGAACTAGGGAAATAAGCACAGCTGGCAAGAATAGTTAGACTTCATATATAGGCTCTGTCCTGGCAGGACATCCTTATGTACTAATCATCTAAAAGTAAAGGAAAGATGTTTCAGGCACTGTCTTGTTTTGCTCTAAATCCCCAGTTGAAAACACACTTAGAATTAAATGGTACCCAGAGAGGAGCAGAGTGCAGTCCTATCTCGACCTCCTCAGCATTGTTATTTGCTCTGTGATGGGAGAGAGAAAAGCCATCCATAAAGTTCCAAGCGAATTGGAAAGTGGCGCAGCTGCAAGCATCCAGGGCTGATTTCAGACCATGTTTTGACATTGATTATCTCTGCCTTTGCTATCAAGTGTCATTCTAGTCAATGGGATTACAGTGGGGAGTTTAAGGGAACACAGAGAGAAAATGACACACAGAAACACAAAGATGATAGTAAGAGAAAATAGTCAAGAAAGGCTACTAGTTTGGGCACTTGGGTTAAAGGACCAAAGTGGGACACCTGTTAAGGAGGGTAGCAGAAGGACTAGATCATTTCCCTAGACAAATCTCAGTTGTCATAGAAAACTTCAGGTCAATTTTCTATGTTCCACCTTTTCATCCTCTCTCTATATTGAGGCAATATCAATTACATTTAGAAATTATTTTATTTTAAATTTCCTGCAGAAAATAAATGTCATGAAGATATGGAAGACAGAGTATTGAGCATCCAGTGATTGTAGCAATACATTTGTTCTAAAAAAAGTTTTTTTTTTCTTTTTTAGCAGTCAGTACTGGGATGAAACTTAGGGTCTCATGCATGCTAGGCAAGTAGTCTACCACTAAGCTACATCCCCTGCCCAGTGGATTAGCTTTGTGTACTGCTTTAGTCTTACCATGTATTTCTTTGTGTTTATCTCTTTAGGCCTTTCCAAATATTCTTTGAAGGTACTACTATTTCTGGTGTATCAGTTGGATGCATTAGGTTGCAAGTAACAGAAAATTCAACTCAATGTGTCGCGAACAAGAAAATGCATTATTTTAGTTTAGAGCTGTGGGAAGATTTTAGGGTTGCTTGATTCAGTGACTCATTATTATCACCAAGACCCCCATTCATCTATCATTGGTGTTGCCTGCATTCTTAAGCTGGTAGGAAGCTAGCAGCAGCAGTTTAGATACCACAACAAAGCTGAGTATTTCTAGAGAAAAATGAAAGATTATTTTATACTCTATGGCTCTCTTTTAAGAGTTAGAGGGGTTTTTTTTGTTGTTATTTATTTGTTTGTTTTAATCCAAGCACTATCCTGCAAATTTCAATTCAAGTCTCACTGGCCATGGTTACATTTTCTTCTTATCAAGAAGAATAGGATGAGTTTTAGATTAATCAGGCCCATTTTGGGGCTTGGACTTGCTTCAGGGTTCCCTGAGGCATGTAGCTAGGGGAGAGGTAGAAGATGTCAGAACAGAATAAGGTTTATACTAAAAAGGGAGTTATGGGAATGAACATAGGGTGGATAACTTATAATATTCACTGTCTCCAACATATATAAAAAGAAACTGAGACTCCAAATGATAAATGATTAAGATGCAGAACCATACCTGATAAAGCTGTGCTTTTTGACGTGTATAGAATATCCACAGAACAAGCATATTCGGCGTGCAAGAGACTTTAAAGGTCATCAAGCCCAAGCCCTAGCACTTTGAAAGCATGGCCCTTGATGTCTCCAGCTCCTCTGCCAAAGATGCTTACAGCTTTCCAATAGATGCTTGGGATGTGAATGTATCTCCAACTCTGCTAGTCTTCCTTTTGAAGGGGACTCATGCATACCACATGACAATTTTGCATGTAGAAGAGTAGGTCAGAATATAAGTATGTAACGGGCAGAGTGGTTGCAGAAGGAGGCAGGAAAGGAGGGGGCAGAAGGAGAGAAAGAGTGTCTCAGTCACTTTCTCATCACCGTGACACAACAACCAATACCTGCAGTTTAAAGGAGGACAGGTTTATTTTGGCTCAAGGTTATAGTTCTTGGTCAGTTGGCTCCAAGGTAGAAATAGCATGGCAGAAGGAAAGCTGCCTGGAGTCTAGGAACTGGAGAGCCAGGGAGGAGCCTGGAGGAGGAATATCCTCCCAGGTCACTCCCCTACCCTCTTGTGACATCTTTCTGACCAGGCCCCACCTCATAACATGACATTTGGCTATAGTGGTTCCCTGATCCACTCGTCTTCCAAAAGCCCTGCCTCTGAGCGCATGAAAGTTTAGGGGGCCATTCTTGATCTAATAAGGGTGGGGGAAGAAATGCAGTCATTGATGGTCCTACTACTCCCAAGGGTTATGAGAACAAAAGGGGAATGAAGAGCTTCTCTAACCAAGTTTCTCCCAAGAAAATGGGGTAAGGGGTAGGATTAGCAAGCACCTCTTTCCTGCCTGTGTGGACCCTTGTGGACTCCTTATCTCTCCTCTCCATTTCTTTAGGCCCCTCTACCATCTTTCACAATTGCCCTCTCTCCCCAGGTTTTGCTTTTCTGTCCATTATGGTTAGATTCAGTTCCATCTGGTTTTACCTGATAGGCTCAGAGTTGGAATTGGGAATTGGTTTCAAGTTCTTCAAGGAGAAGGAAATCAACAGTAGTAGTGTTGCCTGTTTTAGCCTGAGGCTGAAGCACCAAGAAAAGCAAATCTTTCTCCTGTGAAAATGCACTGACCAGACAAGGCATAATCCTGGCCTGTTAATATGCGAGCGAAGTCTTTGTCTCTATGCTTAACCTCATCAAATATTCCTAAGATTGTCCACCTTTTAGCATAATTGGAAAACATCTTAATGCTAAAAAAGCCACTGTCTCCCACCTTATCAAAGACATTTTTATCCAAACTTGGCAGGGGCAAGAGTGGGGATGCTCCCTATCACTGAGACTAAAGCACACTGTCAGAGCTGTTGGCTACAGCATTAGTGGCTGGGCCACTGCCACTGCCTGGGCCAAATGTTTTTGTTCTGGTGCACATGAGTGCATGTGTGTGTGTGTGTGTGTGTGTGTGTGTGTGTGTGTGTGTGTGTGTATGTATGTGGTCATGTGCACATGTGCTTGTGCCTATGTGCACAACCACATATACAGACACATAAGAGTTGGATGGGAGTGTGAAGGACATTCCTGCTTCAGTCTGTGGGGAGAGAGGGGGCTCCCACTGAGATTAAACCAATGCAGAATTTAGATGCTGAGGTTCAGATGTCAGGAAGATAAAATTAATAAGTGCCCATGACACTGGAGTGTAATTATCTTAATTTCTACAGTGGAAGAAAAGACTCAATACTGCACTGAAAAGGAAAGACAAATCAAGTTGAAGAAAATCCACCAGTTAACAGTGTAGATCAATCATCAGGACTCAGCAAAGATGATTTTTCAGAACCACTATGGCCGTGGTTCTCAAACATGTTGGTGTAGCAGAATGGGGGAGCAGCTGCAGAAGATACCACTTTCTGAAACTCATCTCCGACCCTATTGAATGAGAGACCCCTCTGGGGTTGGGGACCAGGAATCCACCTGAGTTATAAACTACCAGGATATTTCTAGCACAGCTGGTCTGTAGACCTCCTCTGAGAAACTCACTCCAGTGTAGGCACAGAGCAAGAGGATGAGAAAACAGTAAAAATAGCTGATTTTAAGTAGAGCATTCTGCCTCAAGTTCTTAAACCAGATTATTTAATTTCAACCTCACAACACCCCTGACAGGCAGTACTGTCTTACTCATTTTATAGATAGGCTAAGTACTGCACAGAATGTTAAGTAACAAAGCTGGTGACTGGAGGTAGGATTGTACCTCACAGTAACCCAAGCCCATCCTTTTGTGCCATAGCAAGGCTCCGTGGAAAGGGAAAAGATTTCAAATATTGAAGTTTACCACCAAGAATATTACCAAGCTTTGTGGATTGTTGTAGGGGTGGGCCCCATGAAGAACAGAGAAAGATGATAATCACAGTCAGAAATGAAAACATCAATGTAATCCCAATGACTAGTGCATCCTATGTCAGTAACATTCAAAAATTTGGTCAAATAATCTTGAAATAAAAGAGAGGGGAGGGGGATGAATTTTATATAATATCAGCAAACTGTATGATTTTGGTTTACTTAATTTTATAAAAGCCAAATTAGCAAAGACTCTAGAATCCTGCCTAGGTTCAATTAATAGCAACTTTCAGACAACCAGATATATTATCCCCACTTTTATCTGTGGAGAAATACAAATGAAAAATGATAACCGAAGAGTAAGAAAATTATCAACTTTTAGGGCACGTGCTCAGATTAATACACACTGAATCCTTCCATTAATTCATGAACTGTGTTCAAGACATTGCCCAGTGAGACTTAACATTTTTGGAAAGATGACCCTATTCCCTGCAAATTGCAAGTCACATGAAAAGTATGTGTTCATCATGCTGAACTTGTTGAGGAATGGAAAGAGCTCAAAACATAAAGGTTTATTTATTTTATTTTTTTCAGCTTTAATTGAGTTTATTGGTACATTTTAGGGATACAGTACAGTTACATTCATTGTTGGGATCTTGTACCTCTTTTTAATGACCAGAAAATTCAATTAACCAGGGAATCCTGTTTGTTAAAAATATAAGACTTCCTTTTTCCCTAAGTGGCATGGTTTATGTATGAGTGTGGGGTGTTGGGAGTAGTTTTAGGGGTAGGAATAGGGAGATTAGTCTCTGTAATGCACACACTTTTGAAAGGAGAGGAGTAACCACACATTCTGTGTGTATTTTAAATAATAAGTCACTTCGATGAGTTTGGATTCAACATAAGGAAAAAAAAGGGAGTTTCAGAAAAAAGTGAGTAGCTTCCTGCCATTACAAGTGGTGGGTCCCATTGGGAGGCAGAGAGATGTACAAAAGTCTTTTCATATCCATGATCCTTTGATCCTTTATTTTTATAGGAGATAAGACAGTAATTTTTCTACTGACCCACAGAAAGATTCCTAAGAGAGGCCCAGAAACGGCGCTGGATTATGGTGAATTTATAAAGTTGGCAGGAAGCATATATAAAGTGATTTCTTTTGCCTGGGTTTATATATCAATTTCCATTAGAAAAACCTTTTTTAAAAATTACATTTCCTTTTCATCCTATACCTGTGAAGTATGAAGAAGTGATATTGTGAAGATTGTTTAAATAGAGGAGTTAGAGAAATACCTGACCCCTTAGCCAGGATCCTAAAGGGGGATCAGAGATGCAATTTAAGGGCCTTTCTGCTCCCACTTCATATCTTTGCCATTAAATGAATACTTGTTATTTATTATCCATCGTTAGAAATGTGGCCTCAAACTTTTGTCTGCTCAAAGTCTGCCCTAGCCCTAACTCCACTGTAAATACCCTCCTAGTGAAGAAAAATGGTTTTGAAATGCCATATCTTTAAGAAAATTGTAAAAACAAGCAAGTTCACCTTAGACATGAAGTTCTTACTTGAAGGGGGAAGAAGATGGACAAATATGGAATTTTGATTGTCAATTTTCCATGTGGCAAGTGCAGTATCACTTTGGTCCTCCATTTACAAGGCAAGTGGCCTGTTCTGTGTCTCAGAGCCCCTACTGGATTTTCCCATCTGTCTCAATGGGAGTTTTTGAGATGTAGAGAGAAACAGACTAGCTGACCTTTAAAAAGCGCTGATCCATTTGTAGTATCTACTGTCGACTTTGCGGTGACTTCAATATTTCAGTGGAGGTTTTTAATAGAAAAGAGGTTCAGGAGCCACACATTTTATTTCTACTTGGCCATTGGGAATTAACATATCTGACCATTTGGGAGGTATGATAAATGTTCTTTAGTGTCACTTTACTACATGGCAATCAAATAATAGAACTTGTTCTGAGTAGGGCAGAGAACTAGCTGATATGGAACAAAGAGCTAGTAAAAACTTAGTTTTTCTATGAGTTAAAATAGACAAGTGAGCCTGTGGATTTACAGTTTTTTACAATGTAAGAATGGTTGTGTTTCATTCTGGGAAGGGACAGATGAAGGGCAGTATCAGAATCAAGGGTGATCATGTTTTCTTCTCTATGATAAAAGTTGTTCCATTCTGATACTGGAAAACTTTGAAAACAAAACCAAAACAATTTTCCTTTAAAGTTTACTTTTCATGTTCTGGTGTCAACAACACAATGCAGGGAATTTCAGTGGTCCAAGAAATGCAAGCAGAATGCTGAAAGGAAATTGTCCTCCGTGCCCCTTTCAGCCAAGTGGGAGAAGGGTTCCTTGTGACCCTTGTGACATGGGGCATCCATAGCCTTTGAAAAATTGCAAAGAAGAGGCCAAGAAAAAAACCTTGAAAAATAACTAGAGCCTCGGTGGAAGGTTGTTGTAACAACCCAAGGGAGATACAATCTAAACCTAGAGCAAAATGAAGGCCAAGGGGGCAGAGGGAATGGCTTGGAGGTACAACTGGCAGTATTTGGAAATCGACCAAAATGCTGAGGAAAGAGGTGGAAGAAGTAACAATTATTCTGGGATTTTAATTTAAAGGGTTCATCCTTTGATTGCCAAAGTGTTGCAAAGTGTGATAGGTAAGCAAAGATGAATTTGGTGCTTATAGTAATTATGGTTCACTGTGAGACAGTCTTGAAAACAAAATGGTACATACCCAGGAACCAGTGAGCACAGAAAGGAACCAGGCTGACCTGTGTGTCATCTAGTCTGTTTCTAGAGCAACTTGTGGCTCTTACAGAGCAGTTTATTCATATGTTGCATGGAATAGGATAAAAAGCCATGCCTAGCCACAGAGCAAATTAGATAGTTAAACAGGGCAGTACATTTTGAAAGTGTTTCCCACTGATTTAGCTAAGCCACAAAAATGTAGTAAGAGAGGAATAAGTATCATATATTGATTGAACAAACTTTTTTTGAGGTGTAGAGCCAGTGAATGATTATATATTAGAAGTTAGGTAAGAGAGATCTCAGTGCATAAATGTTTTCTTAAAATTCCATTATTTTCGAACTCATGCTATTAAAAGCCATTCCAGACAAGTTTTTACTCCTCTGCCAGGAAAGAAAATATTCTACAACTTTGTTCACCCACTATAAAGAATACCAGCTTTACAGGATAAAAAATTAAGTATGTGAAAGTTCCAGCACATTTCTTAGAATAAAGTTAGTACTTTATAAATGTAAATGTGTTGAATCTAAAATTAAGTGAGATTCCCACACAGTTTGATTTTCATTGCTAAGCTGTTTTATCCTTTTGGTTGAATTTGTATAATATGGATCCCTCGCTAACTACCTCTATGCCTTTTCTATCCTTCTTAAAAGAATTGTCTAGCTTCCTTGTCCCGTTACTTTATCTTTTTCAAATCCCTTTGCTTTGCCTCCCATACCCATCCACATGCAGACTAACCTGAAAGAAGTTACTAATTGCCAATTTCAATAACATTTTCACTTCCCATTTGGCTGTATCTCACTAGAATATTTAACAGCAGAAGTTTTGTGTTATAACGATGAACTCCCTTGGTCCTGAGGCATGGTCACAGCTCCCTGTCATGCCCTGTCACATCATATAAGATGTGGGTTCCCAGGCTCCAGAGAGTTAGTGTTTGCCTGGAGAATAACCTAACATTCCAAGAAATCCTATGCTTACAGAAATAAAACCAGTCAATTCAGCAGCTTCGATGCTTTTTGGTAGAGATTCCAGTCAGAAAATGTGTCAGAGATTCAATGTATGAGGTACCCCATTTAGTGCTGGTAGAAGGTCACTCAGAACCTATGTGATCTTGGATAAATTATCTAACTTCTCTGTTCCTTAAATCACTCATAACAGGCACACTAATGCCCAAGTAGTAGGGTAGGAGGGAGGATTAAATTAGATAAATTTTGGAAAGAGTTTTGCAGAGAACAAGGTCTATGGTGGGGGCTTAATAAATGTCAGTGGCTGTTATTATTATTGTCAAGTGCTTTCTGGCCTGTGGTGTTTATAGGAAACCAGCTTTGAGAAGGAACTCAGAGAGAAAATATCCTGGAGGGAAGCTGAAATAAAAATGTAAATCATTTTCCACATTGGAATTCAAAATCTTTCATTTTACAAGAGTTATGTCTCTTGTCATTTAATGATCTAAAATAAACAAAAAATATCCCAGAATTAACACAAAAAGTTTGAATCTATTTTCTTCTTGAGTGATTATCACTATATGTTGCTTTTCTCCCCTTTTTTGTGCTCTCACTAAATTCCCTGTGCAAAAGTCACCTCTTGGGTCCCTGGTGTCGATTTGGCTCAATTATCTTCAGAGCTGCTCTGACCTACGTATTTATAGGAAATGGCAGTAGCTTTCTTCCTTCTCCAGGGATTTCACTCCTCTTTTCACAGAGGAGCATCTAGCAGAATATGGTCCTTGTTTCTTTTCAACGCTAATCTCTCTTGCCTAGAACTTGTGGCTGGCATTATCTTTCTGGATATGGGGCGATGTTTCCTATCAGGGAATCCTGCGATGGCACAAAGGACCAGTACAGGCAAGGCCAGGGAATGCCCTAGGACTGAAGGCGCCTCAACAGGAGGGAATCCTGGGCTCACAATCCCAACAAGTGCATCAACTTTGCTTGCACACATTAGGGATATGCCTTTCCTCCCTAAACCTCTAGCTGCTGCTTCACTATCTGCTTTGCTAGCTTCTCTTTTGCCACCAGTGCTTCAGCACTTAGGATCCCCAGGGTCCATTCAAGGGCTTCTTCATTTCCCCTGGATATCTCAACCATCCTAGGGTGACTTGTTTCTTAAGCTTTAGGCAAATGCATCCAACTGCCTTCTGGATAATTCCTATGTGAATTTCCCACAGGTCACTGAAACTCGGTGTGACTGAACACACCCGAGACCAGTGATGGCGAGCCTTTTAGAGATGAGTGTCCAAACTGCAACCCAAAGCCCACCTTTTGGGCTGGGAATTTAGCTCAGTGGTTCCAACACCTGCGTCACAAGTGCAAGGTCCCGAGTTTGGTCCCTGGTGGTACCCCCCCAGAAAACCCACTTATTTATCTCATAGTGCCAACATTGCTATTAAACCTGACTTCTGAGATTTTAGTTTAGATAAACAAATCATACATTAACATTTTTGTCTTAAAAGAAAAACAACACATGTGCCAGAGGTTCACCACCACTGCCCTATTATCCTTCCTCCTCCCTCAAACTTGCTTCTTCCCCATGTGCCCTGTCTTGGACAGCGGTACTACTCCCTAAGCTTACCCATGGAAAAACCTGGAAATAGATCTTAACTTTTCTTGCCCACTCAATCAATCGCTGTTTCCTGTCAACTCCACTTCCCATTTGGCAGTAATGATGCTCTTCTCCTGCTGAACTACAGTGTAAGTACAGAACTGGAATCTTCATCATCATCCAATGGTTTTGAAGCCATCCTCAATTTGGTGTCCATGTCTTTCTCTTATAAGAACATTTATCATTGGATTTAGGCCCACTCAGATAATGCTGGGTGACTTTCTCATCTCAAGAACTTTAATTACATCTGCAAATACCCTTTCCCAAATAAAGCAACATTAATAAATTCTATGGATTAGGGTTTGGACAAATAGTTTTTTGGGGGGCCCAGGGACACCACCATTAAACCCACTATAGATTTCAAGACTGAGATGACTGAAGTGTTAGAATCCTCAGACAAGATTTTAAAATGAGCTATGACTAAGATGTTTCAATGAGCAATTGTATACATGTTTGAAACAAACAAAAAATAGAAAACTCAATAAAGTATCACCAAAGAAATGGAAGATATTGGGAAGAACTAAGTGGAAACTTTAAAATATATAATATGAAAATTTAAAAGCTCAGTGATGGACTCAATGGCAAACAGAGGGGACAGAGGAAAGAATCGGTGAACCAGACAGTAGAATAATAGAAATTATCCAATGTGCGCAACAGAGTAAAAACAAATTTAAAGAAAACAAACAAACAAACAAAAAACTAAACAGAGCTTCAAGGAACCTGTGAGACTATTTTTAAAAAGGTGCATCATTCATAGAATCCAAGGGGAAGAGAAAGAGATTAGGCTGAAAATACACAAGGTGAAGTAAAGACCAAAAACTTCTTAAATTTAACAAGAGGCTCAAACCTACAGATTTAAGAAGTTGAGAGAATCCAAGACAAGAAAAAGCCAAAGAAATCCATGCCAAAACAAATCATAGTTTTTGAAAGCTAAAGAAAAGAAAAAAGACCCCTAAAAATAGCCAGAGAGTAACAACATCTATCTATATGGGAAAAGTGATTAGAATGACACTGTGTGTTTCTCATCATAAACCACTTAGAATGAAATGGCACAATATTTTCCAAGGTTCAAAGAAAACTGTTAATCCAGAATCCTATACCCTGCGAAAATATCCTCAGGAATAACGGGGAAATCAAGGTATCATCAGATGAAGAAAAGCTAAGAGAATTTGACTTCAGCGGGCCTATCTCAATAGTATGGCTGAGAGAAGTTCTTTAAGCAGAGAAAAATGAAAGAAGAAATCTTGGAATATCAGAAAGGAAGAAAGAAAACAGTAAGCACAAGTGTGAGTAAATAAAACAGCCTTTTCTTCTCTTGACTTGTAAATTATGTTTGATAGTTGAAGAAAAAATTTAATCTATAATATTTTTTCACATATACCCAGAGAAATAAAAACAACTATATTGCAAATTAGGGATATTGAAGAGATGTGAAGATAAGTCAGGTTTCTATGCTTCATTCACTGATGAAATAAACGGTAGATATTGTGTCATGTTTATTTGATGTAATATATACATTGAAAATATATATAAAGAAATATACTCAAGAATAATATAGACAAATCAAAAAGAAATTCTTAAAATGGATTCATGTAGTCTATAGGAAAACAAGAAAAAAAAAACCCCAAAAAACCAACAGAGAAAACCAATGATAACAAAGAGAAAAAAAAAATAAAAGGACAGACTTAAGCCCTAGCACATGAATGATTGTATTAAATATAAATGATCTAAATATAGCAATTAAAAGACACTGTGGATTAAAGATATGAGCTAACTATATTCTGTCTATGGGAAACACTTCAAGTACAATACAGACAGTGAAAGGATGGAAAAAACATGTCACGCAGTCACTAATCCAAGAAAAGCACAAATAGCTATATTAACAGATAAAATAGATTTCAGAGCAAAGAAAATCACCAGAGGCAGAATGAGACATAAATGGTCACTCTGCCAAGGACATTTAGCAATACTAAATGCTTGTTCACCAACAAAGCTACAAAATGTGTAAAGCACAAACTGATGAAATGGAATGGAGAAATGCAGAAATCCATATAGTTTGGTCAGTACCTCACTCAACAATTAATAGAACAACTAGACAAAAATCAATAAAGATATAATAGAACTGAACAACACTATTAACCAGTAGGATATAATAATCTCTGTAGAACATTCTATCCAACAATAGAACATTCCTTTTAAGAGCCCCCTGGAATACAGATCATGGTAAATCATTCCTTAAGCTACAAAACAAAATTTTCAGATTTTTTACCTGAAATGATATAGATAGAGTAAGGCACTCACTGTAACAGAGTAAAACTAGAAATCAGTCACAAGACGATCACAGGAAAATTTATAGCACTATATGCACATGTTAGAAAAGTAGAAAAGTCTCACATTGATTAATCTTAATTCCCACTAAAAGAAAGAAGAATAAAATAGGAAAAAAAAGAGCAGAGTAACCCTAAGGCAAGCAGGAGGAAAGAAGGAGCAGAAATCAATGAATGAAAGAAAAACAGTAGAAAAATCAATAATACTGGTTCCTTGAAAAAAATCAACATTGACAAGACTTTAGCAAGGCTGATGCAAAAAAGAAGGCACAAATTAGTAACATCAGGAATGAAACACTAGCTATCACTACAGACTCTGAAAACATCAAAAGGACCATATAGCAATAATATGGACAACTCAGCATACATATAATTGACACTTTAGATAAGATGAACCATCTTGAAATATATGAACTGCCACAACTCACCCAATATGAAATGGATTGTCTGGATATCCTTATAACTATGAAGGCTCATTATGTTCAATAATACCATTTTCTGAATGTACTCTTTTCCAAGCCATGAGCATTTTACCTAATTCTTTAACACAGGTATAATTTAGGGATGACAGAAGTCAATTATAATTTGAATTATTAAAGAAGCATTATTATTTTATAAGTATTGCATTATACTGAAAAAGCTTACTTTATATCTTTATATTTTTTAAAATATGGATTCTTTTTTTTTTCTTTCTTTTTTTTGGTACCAGGGATCAAACTCAGGCCTTTGTGCTTGCGGGGAAGGTGGTGGAACCACTGAGCTAAATCCCTGGTGACATGGATTCTTAAAAGAAAAATAAAGCAACATTTTTTAAAAAAACAAAACCAAGATAGCAGAAAATTACCTTCATGAAAAAATCGATGAACTGGACTTTATTAAAACGAAGACTTCTGCCTTGTGAAATTTAATATCAAGAGAATGAGAAGATAGGATATAGAGTGGGAAAAATATTTACAGAGGACAAAGCTGTTAAAAGACTATTATCCAAAATATACAAAGATTACTTAAAACTCAAAATAAGAAAATAATTACCTTATTTATAAAAAATGGATCAAAGACTTTAGCAGACAACTTGTTGAAGATGCACGCGTCACAAGTAAACGCATGAAAAGATCAGAAGTCAACACATCAGAAGTCATCACAGAAATAGATTTAAATGACATCCACCACACATCTAGTAGATGGCCCAGATCTGGAGCCCTGACAAAACCAAATGCTGGTGAGAATGCAAGGCACCAGGACACTCATTTGTTGCTGGCAAGAGTGCAGAATGCTGCAGCCACTTTGGAAGACATTTTGGCAGTTTCCAGCAATATTCTTACTATACAATCCAGCATCGTGCATTTCAGTGTTTGCTCAAAGGAGCTGAAAACTTATGTCCTTACAAAACCCTGCACATGGATATTTATAGCAGCTTTATTCAAAATTGCCAAAATCTTGAAAGTAACCAAGAGGCCCTTCAGTACATGGATAAATAAATGGAGGTGCACATAATAATGGGATATCAATCGGTTCAAGAAAGATATGAACTATAATGATATGGAAAGAAAGGAGGAAACTTTATTAGTAAGTGTAAAGATTTTAAAAGAGTTGTATATTGTTAGATTCTAATGGTCTGACATTCTGGGAAAGGCAAAAACTACAGGGACATAAAAAAAAAATCGGTGGTTGCAGGGTTTGGGAATTGACTGGGTACAGAAGTGAATAGGCAGAGTAATGATGAATACCTCATGATACATTTATCCAAACCCATGGAATGTATAAGACCAAGAGTGAGCCCTAATATAAACTATGGATGTTGAACAATTATGATTTATTGATATAGATTCATCAGTTCTAGCAAATGTACTTTTCTGGGGTCGGGGAGATGCTAACAATGGGAGAGGAATGCATATGTGCGGGAAATCTTGGGACAGCTGAGAAATCTTTCTACCTACTTCTCAATTTTGCAGTGAACCTAAAACTGCTCTAAAAATAAGTTCTTTTTAAAATCACCAAAACCACACCGTATAATAATTGTATTTAATACTTTCAAGGTAATACATAGAAAAATTAATTTAGACTAAGCTAAGATTAACAGACCTCTAAAATAACTCAAGTTTTCATGGTACAAGGTTCCTTTCACCCATTTCACTTATGATTTCTCTCAAGTATATTTCTGACTATGTGGCTTTTTAAAAATCTTTTGCTTTATTTCATTGAGAACCTGTTCTTTATGAATCTAGTTTTTTAAAGATATAATGTAAAACTTGAAAAAGAATCATGCTTCTTTAATGGTTTGAATAGCAACTGTCCTCTGACTGTCCCAAGTTACACTTGTATTAAGGAATTAGGAAAAACTGAGGGCTTGGGACATAGCTCAGTGGGATGATATTGGCCTAGCACGTACAGGTTCTGTGTTCAACACCACCACCACCACCACCAAAAAAAAAAGCAAAGCAAAAAAAAAAAAACAAAAAAAAGCTCCTGGCTTGGAAAATAATAAATCATTCTGGACTGTAATGGATCTGACATTTTTTACAGAATAATTTGTTTATGAAATTTAAAGGCAAAAAAGAAAGAAACCCTACTCTTTTATTGCTGTCATGAATGGGAAATGGGGTTACACTGTGAGTAACTCACATCCGCTGTGGACATCTCAGGGCAGAGGGTGTCTTACCCATTAGGCCCCACAGTTTGGTGGCATTGTCAATTTAAGGTTAATAATCAACAATAACAAGACTAAATCCCAACTTTTCTCCTCAAAAGCGCTAGTAAGGCCAGCATGGTAGGCTGGCATAGGCATGAAACCTGCGGCCACAGGGTCTGGGTTCTACTTCATCTCTCTTATTTACAAGCTGAGTGGTCCCAGGAAAATCACTGTAGCTTCCTAAGCTTCAAATTTTTTATTTGTAATGAAATGATAAATTCTATCCAGGATGATTAGAAATAGACATAAAATGTAATTTATAGATAGAACTGCCCATATTAGGATCTTGAAAGTGACACTCCCACTCTTGCTATCTGGCCATGCATGCACTAGGCTCTGTTCCTATTTGTCTCTGATTTATTCCTCCGACTGAATTGTGAGCTCTTGGAAAACAGATCTGCCTCACCTTTGTCGTCCTCGTGGCCCTCAGAATTATGTCATGTACTTGATATTTGTTGACAATAAAGATGATACTGTAAGCAGAACAAACGAAAGTTAATAAATCATACTAAAGACCCAACGAGTTTGGGAAAAAACAAATTTCTGACCCACACCTCCCACCTGGTGAGCTTGTAGTTCAATCAGCCTACTAGAGATTTGAACAAGTTCCCTGGTTAATTATAACACAGGTGGTCCATGTCCTGATCCCATTCAGAGAAACCATGCTTTATGGAAACGCCCGCATCATGCCCAGTTCAGTTGTAAAGAGATGACCACCTAATACATAAAGTAGGTGCTGATGATTGTTTAAGAGAAAATTTGGTCTGCAAGGTCATTCCAAAAATCTACTTTATCATTGAGATGCCAAGCAGTTATTATAAAACTAATCAAAACTTACTTTTCGGAAGTTAATTAACATGTTTTATGTCCTAGTTGCCAAAGCCAAAACTATATATGTACATTCTGTCTTTTTGGCTCTGATTTGCCTTGTGAAGAGAAAATGGAAATGGAATAAAATGCCCATTGGGCATTAGACTGCAAATACATTTATCTGGCAGCAAAGCATTAATTTATAAAGACAATTGCACTGCATTATGCATACAGCCCATCCTCATTTGGTCCCTAAACTGGTCTCTTAGTGAGACATTTCCTTTCTCTAACTGCTGCTATTTAGGACAAAGACTTGGAACAAATGAAAAATAATTGCACTTTCTATGAATGGTGCCCTAAATTATTTCTTTTTAATACTAGAAAGAACTTACTTAAAATTAAGAAAATAAGATTTGGTGCAGGAGCACCAATTTAACATAGGAACAATTTAAGAGACTTTTTTTTTTTTTACTTCATGAGAATAAGTAATATAGAAAACCGCTATTGTTTACTTTTGATTTTCACCCAAAGACTTCAAAATATTGATAAAGTAAGATGCATTTCCAGGTGGATAATATTGTAAAAAGAGGGAAATATTTTCTGCTTAGGCCATAAAACTGAGATTAATGATTTTGATGTTTTTTGCCTCCTCATTATATCTACAAAACTACTTTTTACTGTTGTATAAATTATCACAAATAAGATATTAAATCATTTTACCAAGAAATCACACTTCTATGAAGATTGCTAGTACATCTTATATGTATTGTAGATCTCAGTGAAAATCCATGAATTCCTTACCCTATGTGGGGTTTACAGTGAAATTAATATCACCAGCCACTGTTGTTACATCTATGGCAAGCCATCTGAAACATTTCTTATCCAGAGAATATGGGGGGAAAAAAGAACTTTGGAAAAAAACTGTATTCTTAGATCTTGATTCTATTCCAACTTGGCAATAATTACAATAATTACAAAGATAAAGGATAAAAGTCACAAAGTGCTGGCTGGGACATTCCAGAGCAGGAGAAAGCTTGGCGCCATTTTTATAGTTATGCCTGTTAAGATTTAATAGATGGAAAGTTTCATTAGTGAGCTGTGCTGCAATTAACTTCAAGGAGGTTCCAGACTACTGTATGTTGCTGTTACTGACAGAAAACTGTTTGGATTTCCCTCTTGAAGGAGTGCATAGGACTTTCAACACTTCAATTACAAAAACTAGTAAAAGGCACAATTTTTAAAAATTTAATATAGACGCCAGTTTCTTTCTTATCACACAACACATATAATTAATGGACTTTTATTCTTCAATGGACATTCCAGTTGCAGACTATCTGGGAGAGGGTTGCTTTGGTGTATATTATTATTAAACACAAAATTTAGGCAGAATTATCCATCTCTCCTACTAGCTCATAAAATCATGTTCCCTAAAGGAATTGTAGCAATGTTGGAAACTATTTCTCTAAATCAAAGATTTTCTTAAATCGTGTACTCTATCTATAATATAAAATGCTTGCTATCAACTCCAACGTGTTTGAAAACACCAGAGTAAGAGCGCTGGAATGTAGGGACTGTTCTCCTGTGGATGGTTTTAGATTGTAGTCTG
This sequence comes from Fukomys damarensis, assembly GCF_012274545.1. Classification (NCBI taxonomy): domain Eukaryota; kingdom Metazoa; phylum Chordata; class Mammalia; order Rodentia; family Bathyergidae; genus Fukomys; species Fukomys damarensis. The sequence continues at coordinate 20,520,060 of NW_022900938.1, forward strand.
CCTTTGGAGTTCTGTATCCAGACTGCAGAGAGAATGATAGGAGTTTGCCAACTCCGCCTCAGAGGAGATGATCTGTCACTCCCCAGTATCTGTGCAAAACCATCGAAAGCCATCTGAAGTTACTCTTCGCCAAATTACTGCCATTGTTTAAATTTCATGTCCTTTGATAGACTATCTTTATCTACCATGTTATTTCATTTCTGTATCCCTGTAGGATACGGCTTCACTATTATGGTCCTCATTGTTATATTTTATAGTATTAAACAGCAGACTAGTATGGCTTTTTTTAATGACTTGAAGAACAAAACCCACATTTTATGACTTTTAAAATCTGTCTTGATACTCTTTCTTCCTGTTACAACCTACTTGCCCCCTGTTATTCTACATATGTTTCCTTAATAAGCTGCAGATTTTTAAAGTGTGGTGAGCATGTAAACCATGATAGGCACTTTCAGAGATGTGTTAGTTTTTTTCAGATCAGAAGGATGGTTTTTGGTGTCTGGGAACAGTAATTTAGTTTGACAAACAATCATGGAGCACCTGAAAGACTGGAGCTTTCATCTACATGGAACTATCATGTTCAGTGCCTGCTGCTGTCTGCATGTCATGGATGAATCCATTTTCTTCTACCTGAATGTAAAGTCTGGAAGGAGATGACATACAATTTTACCTCATATCATGTAGTAACACTCAATTGCTAAGTTTGGAGGTTGACAAACTGGACTGACCTTTTCCCTGACTTTGGTACTGCCTCCTTTGCAAAGTGTGAACCCTCCTTATTTTTTTTTTTAATCCTTAAAAATGCAGTAGATCTGGCCACACCATGTCCCAAAGTATGACAAATGTAGGAAGAATGAAAACCAGGTCATGGCAGGAACCCATGGTTAGAGAGTCAGACTGCCATCCTCCCACCCCAGGCTCCAAGAGGTTACAGAGTTGGATGTAGGTTGTGGCAGAGGGAACCCCATCAAGCCTAGACCCCACAACTCCTTCTCCACAGCATACTACAGCTTTCTGCATGTTGATGAACAAGTACTTTGATGTTTTAGCAAGGCTGGTTCTGTTCTTGGAAACTTCTTTTGGTTTAGTTCTAAGAAAATCATTAATATGAAGGTTAATGTCGGGTCACAGTTTAAAAGATCAGTATGCTTATTTAGGTTTCATGTTTTTACAGTTGGTTTTACTTTCCACTCTTAAACGCCAGCAGCAAATTTTGGAGGTTTGTGCAGCATTGCACCACATTTCATTATGTCTCCTTGTGACGTGGTGTTTGGAACATGGAGCCAGATATCAGACTTGAGAATTATAGTCCCTTTGTTACAACTCAGTTCTGACCTCAGGCTCAGGGGTTTTTGTATGATGTTATGTATTTTTTAACTTCTCCGTTAATCAACATGTTTGTTTGTCAGTTCTCTCACAGGAGAGTAGTTAGGGTTAATTAATCTTTAAAATTGAAGACAGGCAGTGTAACATTATCAGAGCTGGTTTGTGGCGTATCAAATGGATCACTAGATCTTTGCATATTTAGCTATCTTTATTGGTCTGCATTCTCATTTGAAGAAACATTTAACTTTTTATAAGCAAAGACAGTATAATATACAATACTACTAAGCCCAATATTCAAGAATGTTTTCATACATGTCTTAGTATTAATTAGGGAGCAGTTCTTGTTTGACATGTTTACTTTTAATTCTTAATAGGTTTCCAAGTGGGGTAATGTAGTAAGTACCCAGAAAAACTAAAAATTATCTAGTCTAAAGAGCTTTGTATTTCACTGTAAAATTAAAATTGTGAGGAAATTGTGTTTTAATTCTACTTATATTAACCTTTTCTTATCCATATTAGCTAAAGGTTAACTTGTTCTTGCCATTTTTATGAAGTGAGAAGCAGGAACTTTATCTTTTTATGAAAGGAAGCACAGAAGTACCACACATTCATTAGAGATTGAAATTAGAAGCGAGGGTGAGATTAAGTTAGAACCTAGTTTATTGTACAAGCCCAATTTGGATTTTTGTAGCTGCTGATATTAGGAAGGGTGAACATAATTGCTTGTATGAAATACACGTTCATCTTACCCTCTGTGATGCAGGGACATGCTGGGGATGGCACACTCTGTGACTTTCAGGGAGCTAAATGCACCCGCACAGGTGGGTGTCACCACCATGGGGCACTCTAACGGGATCTCTTTTAAGTGTGGCTCAATGATTCAAGGGGAGAGTTTCTGTTTTTTAATTTTTCTTATTTTCCTGGCTTCAATCCCATGTTACCAAGTAGCTAACCCGGTTTCTCTCTCTGCCTCACACAACTGCACAATACAACCAAAGAAGTATGACTGGCATCGTCACAAAACGCCTGGCTTTCCAGGTCTCATTTCACAAGTGTGCAGGGCAGAAAAGTCTGAAGCAAAGGTAGGTGGCAGTGGTTGATTTTCTGAGATTCCAACAGCAAGGCTTCTCATAATGGGGACTTCTCTCAGAAATCTGAGAGAACAAAAAATGGGAAATAACTTGTGTTTATTTGATTTTTAAGAAGTTAATTGGAATCTTTTTTAGCCACCCTAAACATAAAAAGAGGATTTCAGTGTTTTCAAACCTAGTCTCCAGCCCATGGAGTGGAGCTTTTGCTAGAATTGGTCCCATAATTTCTAAATGAATGAACAGAAGAAAGGTATTATACATACTATTTTATGCTGAATTAACCTCACTATATACTGCTAAAGATCTATCTCTGGAGACAAGTCATAAAAACTAAACACTTTTACCACCATGGCAGTATTATAAAGTATTTCATATTTTACTATTTTGGTGTAGAATTGCTAATCAAGGGTGAAAAATGAACAGAAGAAAACAGAAGAAGAAACAGACTTACTGAAACATGCCAAAATATTACCAAGCTTTTATTTAGTGCTTTCACCGTGTGTTTTTTCTTCTCATCTTTTCGGGCTAGCACCTTTCAAATAAAAGACAATCTGCATAGAATAACGGAAGAACCAAAGTAAATAGCTGCTGCAAACAGACAAGTTTTGTTTTGCCCAATAGGCAGAAGAGCTTCTTTAAATGTGTCATTTATTTCAATGAAGGTCAAACTTCTTTTAGGTCATAGAGTGGTTCTTTATTAAAAAATTGCTTCCCTTCATGCCAACACAAAAATTTCCACCTCAGAGCTAAGGGAGTGTTTGCGTCAGCTCTGGGCCGAAGATGCTAAATTACATCTGATTTCCCTGTCACTTTCCAGGGTTCCCCCCAATGGTGTATTGAGAACCACTGGTCTCAGTGAGAGAGGAGGAAATCCGGGCACTTGTGCTACATTTTGAGTTTGTTCTCGCTGTGTCTTACACCGGCTTCTGAGACCATCTGATCTTTAATTTCCCCCTTTCCTGCTGGTTCCTGTCCTTTACATGGCTAGGCGGAACTGGTAGACTTAGGTGATAATGTTGGATTCTTTCTTTCTCACAAAAGCAGCTCAGGCTCTGCAATCAGATTGCTCACATTCTGATCTCAATGTCACCCCTTAAAATGCCTCCATTGTTTCATCTGTGAAGTGTTAATTATAATTGTTTCTAGCAAGTAGGGTTTTTGTAAGGATTAAATAAATTAACACATGTAAAGGACTAAGAGTGATGCATGGCACAAAGTAACCGATAAAAAAGTGCTGCTATTGTTACATTTATTACTATCTTTCAAATATTAGCACAAAGGCAGCTTTCTCTGAGCTATCCTTGGTCCTCCCAGGTAGAGTATTGAACTTTCTGCACAATCCCAGTAAAGCGATGTGTTGCTGGGCAATGGGGCACATGCCTATAATCCCAACAATTTAGAATGCTGAGGGAAAAGGATTGCCAATTTGAGACCAGCCTGGGCAATTTAATTAGACGCTGTCTCAAAATACTTTCTAAAAGGGCTGGAAATATGACTCACTGTTCCTTGGGTTCAATCTCCACTACTACCAAAAAAAAGTGCTTTATTATAAGTTCCTCTGTATGTATGTTTCGTCAAAGATTGTAAACCTCTTAAGGTAGGGACAAGAGAATGGTGTCTTCTTAATGAATTCCTATTGCTAGTATAGTGCCCAGCTTTCAGTGTTTATGAATAGATAAAAGACTACGTAGATGAATGAATGAATGCATGTTTCCCTTGTCTTCCGATGCCTGTTCCCTCCATGTTGCTTTAGTATTGCAAATTTCAGCACAGCAAACAACTATCCGGCTAGTGCTCACCTCTCCTTGTTCCTTCATGGTGCACGCGGCCATGTAGTGCTGTGGGCAACAGGAAGCACGTGGAAGTGTGCAGTTTTCCATTTGTGGGTTATGCCCTTAAAGGGTGGAGGCATAGACCACATTTTCTCTTTTCCTTTCACCACTGGATGGAATTGTGCACCAGGGTAAGGTCTGGAGCAGCCATCTCCAACCCTAAATGGACTGCAGTGACTGAACCCTGTCATACTCATTGAGGATGATGGAGCAAGCAGAGCTGCCGACCCCCAGGCTCCTAGCCATGTGGAGCTCCTGCGCCCACCCTGAACTGGTGGTATTCAGATGAAGGGCTCCCTTGTTTGGGGCACTGTGCGCTGTTGTCCTTTGTTTTCATGGTAGATGACACTTTGTTTCACCAGCTGAGCCTGTTTGCTAGTGTCATGTTCACAAGGCTACATTTACTTAATCTCTGTCCTTGGAAAGATTGTTAAATGTAATTTAAAAAATTATATGTAAGAATAGATGTAAATTAGATCAGAATTGACCAAGTGTATGAAGTAAAAATGACAACAAAGACCTTAACTAATTTAAAAAAATCATTTAACCTTGTTTGCACTCTATCGCCAGTTGCCTATTAGTCGCTCCCATTGTTGATTGAAGGATGAAGGACAAAGGCATAGGAGAGCCCCTTGATGACAGGACTGAGGGCAGGGGGCAGTCTTCCACTAGGTTGTTTCTCCTCACAGCTCCTTTGAGTGGGTAGGAGGGATAGTTTTGCCCAGGAAACTCTCTCATCTCAGCAAAACAACCTTCCTCCCTGTCCCAGGACATTGTTGGTAGCACTGCATGTGTCCTGCAAAGCAAGACCAACAGAGAAAAAGGAGCAGCCCTTTTGACCTCCTCCTCTGTTTGTCATGAACTCCTTTTTGATCTTCTAAACAAGAGCTACTGAAGGGAGAGCTGTTTGAGTCTCTGGATCAGGGATCCAGGGTTGATGTGTAGGTTATAAGTTAACATTTTTCTAATGTCAACAAAAATTTGCCAAGGAATTTACTGACATGCTGGTCTAAGGATTTAATTATAAAGGAAAATGATTCTGGGGGAATTAAAAGATACGGGCAAACTCTGGTCACTTTTGGGAAAGTAGAGAGAAACAGTAATGAAATGTGACTATAGGGCTATATAGATGGAGTTTCAAAACTTTTTATTGATGTACACATATAGGGAAGCGTATACCACAGTTTACAGCCTGGTGAATTTTCACAAGCCAGACTTACTGAGGCTGAAGCTTGTGACGATTCAGGTGTTATTCTTCTCAAATATTTCTGTTAAAAAGTGACCTGAAAATTTTAAATATCTGAAAAACACAAGTTCCTCCTATTTCCAACTTCCAAATGTAAAAGTAGAGAAACACTACAGAAAATGCTTGTTATTCATGACAAATGTTACTGTTTTTTTCCCAGTATTTTATCACACAGCTCCAGGTATTAAAAATGTATGTTGCGCCTTCTTGGTGTTTATCTAGTTATACATACAGAATTAGAATTCAGAGCAATTCATCTTAACCTTCTCAGCAATGATCTCTTGTAAGTTTCATGTATTTCTGCTTGTGGCTTCTATGGTACATCGAACAAGTTGCTTAACCTTTTAAGGCCTCTGTTTTCACACAGAGGTGGGGTTTAAGAACTGTACCTTGAATGGTTCAGAATAAATGAGCTGATGTGTAACAAGAAGTTTACATGACTTTTGCAAGTAGAAAGTACTCGATACTTGTTGTTTTGTTGCTATTATTAATATCAATATCAACCTATACCCTGGCCATGGTGTTTAAGAAAGCTTTAGAAATAATCATGATTATATTGAACTACGCAATGCCCTTCTTTTTCAGGAGAACAGACAAGTCCTGAAATGAGATTGCCAAATTTGTATCCTTGACAGATGAAATGTGAGTCTCTTAGAGAGAAGCGGTTTACTTCACGTGGGCTTGTGGTTATGACTGTTTGTAGCTGATGAGTTATCATGTTAGAATTGTGATTGCTGGAAAGAATATTTTTAAGGGATTTTAAGGGAATGTCATGTAACATTTATAAGAGTCATTGCAAACAAGGTCGCCTCCTACTCGCTTTGATTCAGTGACATTACTTCTGGTTAAAAGCCTTAGGTAAGGCCACACACAGTGGCTGGTGATTTGGATAATTAGAAGGAATGGCAGAGGCCTGTCTCTTTACAAGGAAGTTAGCAGTGACATGCAATTAAAGCAAACCATGCGGGGAAGTCGGGTAGCTTAAGGACTACAGTAGATTGGGTCAAATCAAACAATATTTATAAAATTTCTACCCTCCACAAAAGATTTCTGCTTCCATGTTTTAAATAAATGACTCCAGAGGTAACAGTTATTTTACATAATCAGAACAAGAAGAACTTAAATCCATTGTCATTTTTCTCATAATTTTCTGTACTACACAAGCCACTGGCTAAAGCCGTGTATTCAGTGAGGCAACTGAACCTGACATTATCACATATGTATTGGTGTACTGTTTTCTGGTTTAGAGGGTGCTTTCACATCCATAACCCATTATAATCTGGTGACTATGTGCAAAGGGTCATTGTGAAATCTTTTCCAAAGAAATGGAAGCTCAGCTCTAATAAGGCATTTGCCATGGTTCATTTATGCTAGAGGGAAGACTAAAACTCAAGTAGTGTGACTCATGGTGCAATACTCTTCCCAACACATGGAACAGTCTTTTCTAGCATAAATCTGCATTCTTGTTTTCTGATCCTTCCAAGAGCAGTTTTCTTTCTAAGACATTGCAATGCTCATGAGTGCCTTGAAAATTAAGCCTTTGATTTCAGAAAAATAGACACACGCACAATCACACATGTTAAAGTTTGTGTTTACCTTCAGGCCGCCTCCTAAGATCTGTCAATAGAACAAGGTGTGTGGCAAAGTGCTAGCCTGGGTTTGACTCCAGTAGGCCAGGGGAACCTGGATTCTCAGGGGGGAAAGGGAAGCAAAAGATATGATGCCATTAACATTATTTAGCCCTTATTCAGTGTCAGGTGCTGCACTGCATGTGTTGATAGAAATGCAGAAACACCTTTAAAGGTATGAATTAGTATTGGATCCACATTATAGGTGAGAATACTAAGAATGCCTTCCTGGCATTCATAGCCAGACACGTACACTTTCCAGCACTATGATGCTTGGCCTCCCCAAGTGATAACTAAAGAGCTGCTTCCCCAGTAATTGGTCATGCTATGTGTGGTGGTGTTGCTGGGAATGCAGAAAAGGGGCTTTTAGAAGCCCTTTCAGCACCAAGGTTTCTATGGGGAAATTTTTTTCTTGGGAGTGATGGGTTGGAACTATTAACGACAGTAGAAATGTGAAGTGTGAAAGGGATGGAAAAGGCCAGGGCAGCATCCTTTGGGTGGTCCATTTCTCTTGGGATAAGTGTTGGTGTTCAGTAGTTCTATTAATTTTTTATGTATTCTTTGCTACATTTTCCTGCTTGGCAAATGACTAAGTTGTTGAAATGGGTTGAGTAAACACATGGGTAGAGCCATCAGTGAGGGTAAGGAAAAGGGAAGTCCCTGCATTTGGAGTTTCCTGAACCATAAATAATGGCTGTGTTACCATTCCCTGCTATATGCTTCTGTCATTAGTTAAATTTTATGGAAAGCTATGGTGTTCATGACTTTAGCCTCTCCCTTCTCTTGATCTATGTGGTGTAATGTGGTATAGACAGCAGTGCTCACAGGTGGGATTTGTCTGACAGGGTAATCTGTATTAGCTTGATGTAAAATGCCTGATAATATATGGCGTTCCCCTGCATTAGCGAGGTGGGAAGGGACAGAGCAAGGATGATGCCTTCCTCATTCCTGCTGATTATTTTTCCAGCATGGGATCACCATATCCTGTTCTTTGTTAAGCTAAATTTTGAGTGTCAGATTTTTCAGGTGTTGCTGAGAATGTGGGGTTATCACTCTAAGGTTGGTGGTGTGGTGCTGTACAGCTGAGAGAGGGCATTGTGAAGTTGGAAGGACATGGATACACAAGGCCCCTCTCTGTCCATTGGAGCCAAACACATTCATGACTCCAGCAAAGGAGATCTGAGTTCACCTTTCTGAGGTGGCCCACACCAGGGCTAACAATCCTGCCAAAACACTGTCTCTCTCTTTTGTTTGGTTCCAGACAGGAATTTTTTTTTCTTACATCACTGCACATCAGATTCACCTGGAGGACTTGTTATGGCACAGGCTGTTGGGCCCCACTCTCAGAATTTCAGCGGGGTAGATCTGGGTGGTACCTGAGAATCTTCATTTGAGACAAGTGCTCCTATTTCTGGGACCAAAGTTGGAAAAACACTGCTTTCCAGATTATGACAACAAAAATAGCAGCTAATAGCATGGGTTTCTGGAGGCAAGTGACCTGGACCAAATCCTGTCTTCAGCTGTGAAATTTTAGAAAAGTTGGCAAGCCTAGTGGTCAAGGGCACCATGGACTCCGGGAACTGCATTTACTTTGCTCCTTTAAGCTTGAGCATAGGCAGATGATCACATATATAAAAGCTATATTTAGGCAACAACTAGGGTTTTCTTGAGAAAGGAGATGCTCTCCCAGGACCAGTTCCCACTTGGGCATAAGCCATATCATTTAGAAATCTTGACCTACCTCACTCCTGGAAAGTATTTAGAATATTTCAACTGGGCGTGGCATGATCTATGGGTTACATTCTTCTTGAGGGGGAAGCATTTAGTATCTGTCATATTTTGAGAATAATTAAGGGCTCAGGTGAAATGCCTTTGAAAAGAAAAGAAAATCTGTTAAAATTAGCTTAGAAAAAAATACACATTTGATGTTCTAGAAAGCAGTCTTGGGTCCAGTCCAATAGTATGGGACAGTTTTTCCAATGGCCACCAAGAGGCTCAGCAATACTTGGCTTTCTTTGGTGGAAGTGAAATAGGTTAATGATTAGATTAGTGTGACCTAGACAAGCAAAGTCAATTGAACTTCTGTCTCTTGTGGTCCTGGAGTTCATGACACTTGGAGCTCCCAGAGGGTTGCCACCCCCAGGCGACAACAGGTATTGTGGGTTTTCCTGAGCAGAGGTCTTCAGGCTGAACAAGGTCAAACCAAAGGGAAGTTGGGCATAGTAGGTACTGTGCTAACCTGGCCAGAAATGTGATGCTATGACAAGAATTGGTAAATGGAATTTTGGTAAAATGTCATCTCTTACTGGAAAAAATATTGACTTTTTTCTTAAGCAATTTGAGAACTGAATTTAAAATTCAATATTCTCAATTTTTAAGCAGTCAGCTCTTTAGTATAACTCTTGAGTAATTCCTACTAACAAGAAGAACAAGGAGATGAATGGGAAATTCATGCTGGAAAAAAGACTATACTGTGAAGAATTGCGCACTGGGCTGACCTGGTGCTCAGCTGTCACTTGCTTACTGTCCTGCATTGTGTTATTTTGTCTGTCACACCTCTCAGCAAATTGTCCTGGTGAGAGAACCCTCCAGTACACATGCAGAAGGCATTTTAATAATAAGACATTATCACTTGTCACAGGACATTGCAAGACACGATAGTAGTAATAACACTCAAATGTATATTATTATATGTCTGGTCTTTTCTGCATCTGTTTCTCAGAAAGAAAACTCACATACTGGACTGTCTCATTCAAACCTGGATATATGGTAGCTCTGTTTGCTAAAATTTTTCTGGCTGACAGCACTGTGCTATTTGCTTTCAAACATACAGTGTCTTATTCGATCCTTGTAATGGCTTTGTGAGTATTCCTATTTTATTTGTGAGGACCTAAAGCTCAGAGAGGTTAAATAACCTACTGCAGTCACCCCAGCTAGTTATAGGATAAGGTAACTCCTTGAATAGCTGATATCGCCTTTTAAAATTTTCCTTTGATATCTGATACATTGAAATGATCCAGGATTTCCTGAAATCAGTCATTTGGCTTCTTCTTGGTTCATCTCTGAATATGGAGCACTTCATACTGTGGCAAACTTGGGATCTCAGAAAGCACCATATCGGATTCCAAAATACTTGAAAAATATCTGAAGAGTGCCATCATCAATAATTAACTGGTGGATAAACTGGAATGAAGGCAAATTTCACAGAAACAAAAAATATTCCACCACAAGACCATGAAAGACTAGAACATGTAAAGGTTTAGATAATGGCCCTGTAGGTTGATCAACTCGGGCTGTCAAGACTCATAACCTGCTTCATTGGGATCACCCCCTGGCTACTGGATGTGTAGTTTGATTAGATTTTCAGGCACTTTATTATTTTTGTCTTAAAGCTTTCAGATGCTTTTGTGCCATGGATGGAAGTAGGTGGAGAAACACTGATGCCTCTTTCCTCTTCCTAAACAGATGCCCAGGGAAATTGCAGAAGTCATCAGACTAGAAATTCTGCTAATGGTGTGAATGCTTTAGGCTGTGATTCCTGGGTGTTACTCGATTACGTCCCAAGACACTTTTCCCTGTCCCTTCCATTGAGGAGCTGGAGCTTCCCGTGATGGCAGCATTTCACAACATCATCACAAAAACCATTGATTGGATTACTGACACGCATTTGATGAATATATCTTGGTTTCAATCCTCAGCAAAAGAAGGAGTCCTGAAATAATGTTTAAAAAGTAGCTTTGTCAATTTTGGAGTTGACTTATGCTTGTACTTAGGACCATTTCTATTTTCAAATTTAGCTAGAGGCATTTTTCCTTGACCTTCTAAAAATGATTCAACTTTTAGATTTTACTATCATGCTGCCAGGTGGTGGAAATGCTTCCTCAACTTCATTTTAATAGGTATAAAGAATGCATGATCTGTCTTACTTTAGAATTTGCTCTCTGGCCTATTGAATGTGTAAGCAGAGTACCAATGAAATCCTTGGCAGCATCAACAGAGGTTAGTTTATTTGCTATGATCTGCAGTCTTTCTGGGGATGAGTTTTACTTTTAGTAAGAAGCAGTCAGGCCTATTATTACAAGCTTTCCCCTAGTTTCTGAGGCACACAGAGCTGGACTCAAAGATATTTTATTGGACTATTAGAAATGCCACATTTGGATGGGTCAGCGGGGTCAGAAAGTCTTCAAATTGTTGGTTTGCAAAAGAGTGCAGTTCTAGATAGTGAAAGCCTTCATCAATCTGTGGATTCTTTTTTTTTAATCATTGAGTTTATTGGTGCTTTTTAAGTATATACAGTTAATTTATCATTGGGATCTTGTACCTTTATATGACAGGTCTTGGTTCTCATTTTTCCCCATACCCCTGCCCTCCCTTCACCTCCAACCTCCCCTAACTCTATGGATTCTTTTCATGAATCTTAAGTTCCTTAACAATAACTAATAGGGTAGATTTCAGCAATCTGATGTGTCATCACTTTACCTTAAGTGAAGCAAGGATAGTGAGAAACTTTAGAACATATATCAACCTTCAAAGATGTTCAGGGACACAACTAGAATGTAGCTAGGGTAGCTTTATCTTAGAAGCTTCAAAAACTAGAAGCTCTCAGTATATGTAAATAAAGAGGAATCTCATTCACACGGAATAGAAACCCTCCTCAAGCAGGCAAGAGCAACTTACTCCCTTTTTTTCCCAAGTATTAGCATTATTGCTTTTCTCCTTCAGCCCAAGGACTTCCTTCTTTCACAGGAACAGCTTGAAGATTCTGTCACCTAGTTTTGTAGTCCCATTAAGGACAAAAAAATAACTTCTTTCTCTATTTCCAGGGTTTTCTGTGAAACCCACAAGGGCTCCAATTGGCCCAAGAGTGTCATATGCTTAGCAGAAGAACATAGTTTCAACAAATGTTTAAGGCATTGGTCCAGGCAGTGTGCATAAATTTAAAAATGGATTATTAAAGATATCTGATCTTTCATAAAATGATGGGAAGTGTAGTACATTAATATATATTATATCATTTGAGATAGTATGGGGTATTCAAACAAGAGACTTCTACAACGATGATAGAAATCAGTTAGCAGCTGAATGTGACTAGAGCTCTTTCATGAAAAGAAGTATCTCATCTAATTTTTCAAAATGGATTTATGCTCAATTATATGAAATTTGTTGAGGGGAAAGTCATTTCAAGAAGAAAATATGGTATGGGAATGGCAAAGAAGCAGGAAAGAGGAAAGAGTTAGGACAAGATTTGAATAAAATAGTTTTGAAGAGGGAACATTCTTAGCTAAAGTTAATAAAAAAGGTGGCATCAGATCATAAGTGGCTTTGAAGTCTTTAATTTTAACGTAAGTTACCTCTACCTTTGTTTTTGTTTTTGTTTTTGCTAGAAGACTGTGTAGAACTAGTGGGATTTGAGAGTAAGCAGAGATAGGACCCAATAATTCAAATGACAGTCATAGGGAGGAAAGACTCGATGGGAATCTATATAACACAGTTTCAAAAAGGGCAACCTAACTGTACATAGGGGAAAAATAGTAGGGCACTCAACATGTGTGAATAAAAGGAATGACATTGTTCTTTTTAAAGTAAAGCTCTACCAGGTATGGTGGTCCACACCTGTAACCCCAGATAATCAGAAGGTTGAGACAGGAGGGTCATGAGTTTGAGGCTATCTATATGGGCAAATTAGTGAGTGTCTCAAAATTAAAAATAAAAATGGCTGCAGATGTTACTTAGTGCCAGAGTGTCCCTGGGTTCAATTTCCACCACTGAAAAAAATTTAAAAAAAAATTTTTTTAAATAAAGCTCTAAGTCTCTTACACAGGGATTTGTATAGTGGCTATAAGTCCAGGCCATTCCTCAGAATAGGTAGCAACATGGGCAATATCACAATGACCTTCTCAAACCCTATCATTTTATATGGGTAAAAGTTATGTTAAAATGAGCAAGGAGGTCAAACTGACAGGGAATAGGGAGCGTGCAAAAGCCACTCTGCCACCTTAAGGCCTGGATGCAAAAGCACAGGGGTAGCCGGCCCTTTGTGCCACGTTAGCTGGGTGAAGTATGCTAAGTCTACTTGAAGAGACTTCAGTTGAGACAATAGGAACAGATTCTTGGAGCAATGGTTGGATGAGGACTCTTTCCTCACCTCTACTAGCTGAATCTTGGGCACACATCCAAACATAAGCCCCCATGTAGTAACTGAGAAACCCTTAAGACACTTCCTCTGGGTCTATGTGTATTCATTGGAACACAGACCTCAAAACAATAGTGACTTAAATCAAGACTTTATTTTTATCATATCATAAAAGAAGTATAGGCATCAGGACAGCTATGGCTACTCAAGGAATTAACAATGAAAGCTCACAGTGTCATTATGCCCACAGTCCCACCCTCAGGGAGAAGGAGGGTCCTATATGGACACAATCTAAGCGTCATGCAAGTCACTTCCACTCACATTACAATGGCCACAACTTAGGCAAATGCTACATATAGCTAGAAATGTTACAGACATGTTTTCAGCTAATAAAAATAGGAGACACTTACGTACTGTTTCCTGGGGACCAGGAACTGTTCAGAGAGCATTACCCACACTGGTTCACAACAACACTGTAAGGTGGGTGCTATTACAGTATTCTTATTTCTCAGATAAAGTAACGGAGGTACAGGAAGGTGAATATCTCACACTAGATCATCAGATAGTAATTAAAGCAGGTGAAGTTCAAACCCTTAAAATACTGATTCCAAAATTTGTGATCCTGCAATGTTGCCTCTAAAACTGAGTTCTATTACTAAAGAAAGGGAGATTAAAAATTAAGGGAAATAACTTAACATTTACTATAGCACTCCAGCATTCATGTTTGTCATGCATAGTGATGGCTTCCAGCATTGGGATTCCCTCCCCCATTGCTCCATTCTTTCTAGTTTTCATAGCACCTTGCATCCTACAGCTATCTTCACAACCCTGCAGAAAAGGCCACTGTGGTAACTAATCTAACCTCCTGGCTTGTAGCTTCTGCACACTCCAGCCTTCCCAGATGAACCTAAATGCAACTTTCATCATGTCATGCCCCTCTTTAGAGACCAAGGGAATCACCACTGTGTAACTACATTAGCTTCCTCCTTCTAAGCCTGGTCTTCACAAATTGGTTCCAAATATACATTCCAAATGTACAAATCCCTCTTCAGAGCCCACCCAAATCCTCTCTGCACCTGTCAAATTGGCCCAGTGATGCTATATGTATTTTTGTAAATCAGCTGTCTGGATAGAACAGCAAGGATCACCTATATATAGACATAGGAATTTTTCTCATGTCTTTTGACCACTGAGAATGGCCATGCCTTGCTGCTATTTTCTTGTCTGTAGCCTCCCCACTCCAGGTTGTCCCATCTGTTCAAGTAGATAACTCAGGGCTCTGCACCATAGATATCAACTGCACAAATGCTCAGTGCCTCACTCTTGTAACTCATGGTACCCACTCCCCCTCTGTCCTCAATATTCTCCCACTACCTGGACAGTAGCCCTAGTTGTTTCTGTCTATGTTGTTTTGTATCTCATGGAGACAGCAGCCATATTTTGTCCATTGTGATCCCCTACTGCGTGCAAGTATTCAACATATTGTTGATTTGCTGATGATTGATCTTATATGGCTTATTTAGTCACCACTGAGTCCCTATAATTAACACAACTTGAAACAATTTTCCAGCTAGTGTTCTCTGACAAGCAAAAATGCCTCTCAGACTGCAGGATTGCCTAATGTTAACTAAAAGGACAATATAAATATTGCATTTTTTTCTCCACCATGGATATGTACTGTCATCATAGATCAGTCACAAAGGCAGTCACAAAGGCTGATACAGATTTGTAAGGCTATTCCATGCTCAAGTGGACAATTTTTTTGTATTTTACATATAAGAATAATTAAAGAGCTCCCAGCTATTTGCAGAGAACTTTGAGCTGAAGTTGAACACATCATCTTTTAAGCATCAGCTTTAGGACACAGAGAAGAAAGCCTTATTTCAGAAAGGATGGGATCACGTGCACCTGGAAGGAAAGAGGAGGAATGTCCTTTGTAAAGGGCTATCTTCAGAGTCCTTGTTTGTACTCTTGGCTCCAGAGTAAGAGGGGAGAAGTGGTGACAAGAGTATATTTTAAAGCCAGGGCATTGTAAGCTTGTCTTATACTTCTGAGCTTTCAGAGTGTTTGTTCAGGAGGTATTTTCCAAGGTTTTACAACTTTGCTAAAAACATTTGGTCTCCTCTTTAGATCTATTCTGCTGATATCATTTTTAGTGACTTCCGCGGCAGCATTGTTGCTGAGAATTGATACAGCAATGAATCTTTACTAGCACCCATCAAAACTGGACTTTTATATCTCGCATTTTACTTTGATTATTTTTTGTCTCTTTTTGAAATTCCCTGAAAACTAGCTTTGTCTTTGCAATTGACTAACAAGCATAGAATTTATAAAATCACTGCCTTGTCACAGTATAATGGATTTGCATCTTCTGGTTAAATGCAAATTGTCCATCCTTAAATTCTACAACATTTGCCTTTCTTTAAGCAAACAGCACTAAAGCGACTTGTAGACATGACTGTTTGTTTAGCTTGGCTTCTCTCTTTGATCTCATGTTAACATACCTTAATGGCAGGTAATGATTGATAATAGAGTATTGTAAAGTTCAGGTAATAAATACTGCTTAACTCATAATAATGCTGAATAATGTACTTTTTATGACTGGGTTTGATGGAAAATTTCCTTGTCAGCTTGGTCTAATTGTCCAAACAAAACCACCCATTCCTTGAAGAAATACATGTCCTCCCTGGACACATTAATTAGGGTCATGGCTGGGCTGCACAAAGGAATATAGTAACACTTCAATTATCTTTAAATGTAATCTTTAGACAATCTTACTAATGCTAAACTCAGGTTTAATGAGAAGCTTTTGTTTACATTTGCCCTTTGAGGCTCAGGGGCCTAGATTGAAATCTATAGTGATAGCTGCAACCACGTGTACACACAGCAGGATCTTCCCTTCAAGGCTTCCAGAGGTCAGCAATTCTAACAATTGGAACATCCAAAATCACAGCAGAAGTCATCCTTATCTTAGCACAGGAGGTGGGGAAATATGTATGAGGAGAAAAGCAACATTTTAGGACTCTGCTCTACTGGATATCTGAAATCAGCACATCATAGCGAATTGAGATTAAAAAAGGGAGTTAGTGTCTTGGTGCTGACCAGCTTGGGCATGGTACATTATTCAGTAAAGTCCTACTTGCCAAAGTGTGGTACTTCTGTGATGCTTTACTACCTTTCAAGTCCTAGGAATGTTCCAGAAAGAAATGTGGGAATCCATTGACAATAGTATCAAGCAAGTAAAATATTTAGGAATAAATTTAACCAAGAAAATGAAAATTCTATATATATTGATGAAAGAAATTGAAAACTTAGAAAGATACCCTGTTTGACAACTTAGAAAAATATCCTCTTTGTTGACTGGAAGAATTAATATTGTTAAAATATCCGTACTACCTGTTAGAGAGTTAGACATCAACAGGTGTGGAGACAGGCAGCTAAGGGCTACTTAAATAGCAAAGACAGGATTCCTTTTTCCTATTTCTTATGATTTCTTAATCATTAGGTGTAGGTAAGAACCTGATAAGCTTGTGGCTTCAAACTTTAACCCACGACAGCAGAACCCTGAGTATGTTGATAAGGTCCTGGGCCCACACAAACTCAAGATCATGGCTGAAGGTTGCCAACACTGCAAGGCCTCAAAACAAACTAAATAGAAAGCATACACCTAAGGAGTAACAAATGTCAACACAGCCCATTTTCTTTGTGAAAGAGCAATGGAAAGACTGGAGGAAAGACGGGATACTCTTTGAAAGACACAGTTACATTTGAAGGTTATTACTTGAAAGACCTAATTATATCATACACATGTAACTTCATTCAGTGTAACTACCATCTTGATTCTCACCCACCTGTATGCTTAAAGGTATATTCTCTCTCCTGAAATGAAAATCTATCCTTTTGTAATACACTGTACCTATACTTTATATGAAGTATACGAGTCTTGTTTGAAATATTTTGTCAAAGACACAAAGAATCGAAATGTGTCACTGGTTCCTTGAGTTGTTTGGCCCAGGGTATTACAACTTGGCTTTCTGGTGACACTACCCAAAGTGGTCTAGAGAGTCAATGTAATCCCTCTCAAAATTTCAATGACATTTTCCATAGAAATAGAAAAAACAATTCTAAAGTTATATGGAACCACAAAATACCCTAAATAGCCAGACTATTCTTGAGCAAAAAGAACAAAGTCAAAGGTGTCATAGTATTTAATCTCAAAACCTGCAATAAAGCTGTAGTAACCAAAACAGCATGGACCTAGCACAAACAGACACAGAGACCAGTGAAATGGAATAGAAAGCTCAGAAATAAATATACATAACTACAGTCAACTAACATTTGACCAAGGTGTCAAGAGCTCACAGTGGGGAAATAACAATGACCTTAATAAACGATGTTGGAAAAATTGGATATGAATAAAATTGGACCTTTATTCACTGAATATACAAAAATCAACTCAAAATGAATTAAAGACTTAAACAAAAGACATGAAACTATAAAACTACTAGAAGAAAACATAGGGGAAAATTTCCATAATGATGATCTGAGCAAGAATGCTTTATTTATGACCCCAAAAGCACAGGGAAAAATAGACAAATGGGATAGAATTAAACAAAAAATAACTTCTGTACTGCAAAGGAAAATGATCAGCGGAGTAAACTGACAACCTGCACAATGGGAGAAAATATTTGCAAAAAACCAAAATGAAATATCACTTCATACTGGCTAGAATGGCTTCAATCAAAAACATGAAAGATAAGTGTTGATAAGGATGTAAATAAAAGGAAATCCTTGTACACTGTTGCTGGGAAATTATGGAAAACAGTGTGGAGATTTCCTAAAAAATTAAAAATAAAATTACTATATAATCCAACAATTCCACTTCTAAGTGTATATCCCAAGGAAACAAATTCAGTATGTTGAAGAGACACTAGTACTCCCATATACATGACAGCAGCAAACTAAGGAACAGGATAACGAAATTGTGCTATATGTACCCAGTAGAATACTATTTGTCCATTAACAAGGGAATCCTATCATTCCCAATAATATGAATGAATCTGAAGGATATTAGGCTGAGGGAAATTAATCAGACCCAGTAAAAACAAGAGTGTGAAGTCTCAGTGAAAAAAGTAAGTTTCATAGATCTTTTGTGCAGTATGGAGATTAAAGTTAATAATACCATCCAGTTTCTTGAAAATTGCTTAGAGGGTAGATTTTTAAAATGTTCTCACCACAAAAAAGGACAAGGGGTGAGGAGGGGGAAAGGAGAGAAGGGACAAGAAAAAAAGAGAGAAATAGAAGGAAGGAAAAGGAAACCAAACTTTTGTAAATAAGGAAGGGAATAGTGGTTGAAGAGGAGGGAGCAATGGGAAAAAAAGGAGAAGGAAGATATATCATGTACAGGTACAAATCCCCTATGATGAATGTGATCATTATGTGTATCTAAAATGTACCAATAAATGCTTTGCTTTAAACAAAAGACAGAAACTGGGGATAGTGACTTATACAAAAAGAAAACCTCCTTTATCCTCATGGAGGGGACAGTCTCTCCCCAATATTCCAAGGAGATACATGAATTAAAATTATACAGAACAAGTCTTACTTGTGTCATCATCAGCTTTGTATTATGGAAAGGACAGACATGTATCTGGTTTTTGTTGTTTCTATTGTTTCTTCCTATTTTTAAGAAAATTATATATAAGGCAAATATCTATCTGAAAATTCACCTTTTTAATAAAGTGTACCATTCAAAAAAAGTAAGCATTGAGATAATGGACAAGTTAATCATATATGCAATGCATATATAATGTATCAAATAAATATGTAATTAAAAATGTAAACAATTCACAAAGGAAAAAATAAAGAGCTAACTGTTCACCACTTTAAAACAAGAAAAACTGTAAAAAACAAATAGAAGAAACCCAGAAAATGATCATATGGGGCTTTTAACAAAATGACCAATGTAACATCCAAGGTTTGGTTTCAAGTCATAACTATACTGAATTCAAAAGTAGGTCTTAGAAAAGGGTGCTTGTTTTTAATTTTAGAAATAACTTTATTCATGATTTTTAAAATGATTGTTAATTATATTTAATTGAGGAGCTAGTTCCCTGAATATTGTGTGAGAAAATGTGTGTTTAATTTTTCAAATGTGCGCCAGGATGCCATTTCATTAAAGATAATTTCATATGCCATTTAATTCTTAAATTTCTAAGAAAACCTACAATAAGAAAGTCACAATGGGAAACATTTATTCCCATGGTATTGCAATCATAACATTTTCTTTCCTAAAACAGTCTCTGTAAATGGCTTGTTCCTTACCCATGATACATTTGTGATTTTTGCTGGCATTTTGAGGATACTGTAGCTCATTTTGATGACTAATACATACTGTCCACTTCCCACACATTACTTTCTACCTATCCTCAATCATATTTTTTCACAATAAGATACTTCTTATTAGCTTTAAAACAAAATCTGTGTGTCCTTCACAATTTTGCTCTGTGAACCTAATCACTTCAAGTTTTGCTTCAGTCTATTTTGGTTGAAATTCTTGGAATATTACAAAATTTAAAAGTGGCATTCTTTCCACATTTGCTTACAGATTTATGCAGAGTGGTGTCTTGATGGGATTGTTACTGTCTGTTAGGTATATAAATTCTCTTTTTAATTGTTAAATATGCAAATATATGCCATAACGCTCATAGCGCCCAACGCACCATGGACTTCAGAAAATAACCCAAGAATTGCGTGCGCCAAACTAATGCAACAGGCATGGTCACTTGGCCACTGTAAACTTGGGTTAAATTTATCTTTTCTAATTTTGTATTCATTTAGAAACCAAATATTTGGATCCTTATTTTTGTGCATAATTTTTTCACAAAGAATCAGTTTCACTGTACGTCAATGTCCCTGATATATTTAAGCAAACTAAAGACAGTGCAAGTGTTCTTAATCCTAACTGCATGGTAGAGTCCAGGGAGATGTAAAAATACTGATATCCTAGGCTCACCTGAGCCAAATTCAATCAGAATCTTGGAGTTGGGGTCTGGTTTTATACAGATATCTTTACAGACCCCCAGGTGTTTCTTGGAGTTGGGGTCTGGTTTTATACAGATATCTTTACAGACCTCCCCAGGTGTGCTGATGTGTCGACCAGGTGCTAGGAACTCCTAAACAGGAGCAATGTTTCGAGAATCATGGTCCAAGAAAAATCTTGTGCAGAGCTGCCTGGTGTACTTGCTAAATGCACAGGGGCTCCACTCAGACTATTGAAAGAGGAGTGCTTAAAAAGCACCTGGAACCTGCATTTCAGCATAAGCTTCATGTACTCCTGAAAACTGGAAAGTTACTACTCTGCTCCATCCATTTCACTTTCATTAAAGCAAAATTTACAAAGGTAAAATTAGCCCTTTTTTTCATTAATTTTACTGGTACATTTTAGGTATTCATTATGCTGACATTCATTATTGGGAGTTTGTACCTTTACATAATATATCTTGGTTCTTATTTTTTCCCCAATCCCCTGCCCTCCATTCAATCCCTCTTTCCCCCCCATTTCCAAAGACTTTGTTTCTATTTTTCCTTTTCTCATATTTATTCCTTTCCCCTGCCCCTCCTACTTCTCCTTCCCCTTTAGACCTTTTCTTTCTATTTCACATTATCTATTATACATTTTGATCCTTATTTACACTCTCAGTTTCTCACAGCAGAGAAACTATTTGGTAGTAAGACATGTGTGTCTTATTTATTTCGCTTAAGAGTATGGCCTCAGTGTGCATCCATTTAGCTATAGTCTCTAGTTTCTCATTCTTTATGGCTGGTTACTATTCCATTTTATAAAAAAAAAATTTTTTCTTTATTCAGTCTTCAGTTGATGGGCAATTGGGCTGTTTCTAATTTTTCGCTATTACAAACTGTGTTGCTATGAACAAGGGTGCACATATATTGGTGTGATATGATTCGGCAATAAAAAAACATGGTATTGGCAAAGAAACAGACCTGAGGATCAGTGGACTGGATTAGAAGATGCATGGGAACTAGCAGAAAGAATCAACAACTGGGATCTCATCTTATTAAAAAGCTTCTGCACTGCAAAAGAAACCATCAACGGAACTAAGAGACAACTTACAGTGTGGGAAAAAAATTTTACCAGCTGCTCCTCAGACAAATGACTAATATCTAGAATATATAAAGAACTCAAAGCAAACAGCCCCCCCAAATATAAAGACCCAATTCAAAAATGGGCATCTGAAATGAACAGACATTTCTCAGACAAAGAAGTAAAAGCAGCAAGTAAATATATGAAAACATGTTCCACATCACTGGTCATTCGAGAGATGCAGAAGAAAACAACACTGAGATTCCACCTCACCCCACAAAGAATGGCTGCTATCAAGAAATTTCACAATAACAAATGTTGGCAGGGTTGTGGGGAGAAAGGAACCCTTCTCCATTGTTGGTAGGAGTGCGGACTGGTGCAACCACTATGGAAATCAGTATGGAGATACCTCAAAGAGCTGGGACTAGAGGTTCCATTTGACCCAGCCATCCCTCTGCTGTGTATATTTCCAAAAGAATTAAAGGTATCATACCACAGTAATATAGGCCCACCCATGTTTATAGCAGCACAGTTTGTAATAGGTAAATCTTGGAAACAGACCATTTGCCCATCATTTGGAAACTGGATAAAGAAGATGTGGTTTTCTATAAAATGAAATACTACTCATCCATAAAGAATGAGAAATTAGATTCATTCATAGGAAAATGGATACATATTGAGGATATACTCCTAAGTGAAATAAATAAGTCACACATGTGTAAATAGTTTCTCTGATATGAAAAACTATAGTAGTATACAAGATCCTCATGGGATAATTGATAGTATGAAATAGGAAGAAAAAGGCTAAAGGTGTAGGGAAAGTGGGAAGGGTAGAGGAAAGATAATGAGGGAAAAGAAAAAAATATGAGAAAATGCAAAAAATGGAAATAAAGTGCTTGTAAATGGGGAGGGGAGGAGGGGGTGAAGGCAGGACATGGACAAGGGGAAAAAAATGAGAACCAAGAACTGTCATGTAAAGGCATAATGAATGTAATTATACTGTATACCTAAAATGTACCAATAAACTCAATAAAAGCAAAAACAAGATGCATAAACAACTCCAGACATACTCAGACACCTCAACTTTGACAAAGGAGCCAAATACCCTTACTGGAGGAAAGATAGCCTCTTTAATAAATGGTGCTGGAAAAACTGGGTTTCAATTTGCTGAAGATTAAAACTATACCTGTATCACTCACCATGCACTAAATTAAAATCGAAATGGATTAAAGATCTAAATAGTAAAACAAAAACACTAAACCAGCTGGAAGAGAGGTTAGGCAGAACTCAAAGACATTGGCATAGGAAAAGATTTTATGAAAAAACCTCAGTTGCACGTGAACTAGCACAATCAACAAGTGGGATCTGTTCTTAATTAAAAGCTTCTGCACGGCAAGGGAAACCACCAATAGCATGAAGAGACAACCAGCAATGTGGGAAATTTTTTTTACTAGCAATTCCTCAGGCAAAGGTCTACTATCTAGAATACATAAAGAACTTAAAAAAGTCAGACATCCCAAATTTAAAGACCCAATCCAAAAATGGGCATCTGAAATGAACAGACATTTCTCAGATGAAGAAGTAGAAATAGGGGCCAGGGATTTAGCTCACCTCAGCGGTTCGGTGGCCTGCCTTACAAGTGCAAGGACCCAAGTTCAATCCCCCATACCAAAAAAAAAAAAAAAGAAGTAGAAATAGCAAATAAGCATATGAAAACATGTTCAACATCACTGGTCATTTGAGAGATGTAAATGAAAACAACATGGAGATTCCACCACACCCCAGAAAGAATGGCTGCTGTCATGAAATCAACCAATGCTGATGGGGCTGTGGGGAAAGAGGAACGCTTCTCTCTTGTAGGTGGGAGTGCAGACTGGTGCAACCACTGTGGAAATCATTATGGAGATACCTCAAAGAGCTGGGACTAGAGGTTCCATCTGACCCAGCTATTCCACTGCTGGGTATCTTCTCAAAAGAATTAAAATTAACTCTTTCAGTCCTCATTACAACCCTTCTACCATAGGAGAGAACACCGGCCAAATTTTCCAAGGTTTCCTTGCATCACTGTAGAAGCAGGATTTGAATCTGTGAAGTTTCTTTGCTCTTAGCCAGCTCCAGAGCTTATGTGGGTCTCACAGTGCTCTGTGGTCATTACACATGGCCAGCACCATGGGAAATTAGGCATTAATTCAAGACTGCAAGAAATGTGCAATGCATCATGAGGCACAGATATTGATGTGTTGGTTCTGATCTTAGTGAAAGTTTCAAAAAAGACTTCAGAAAGGACTAGGTACCCTAGTTGGCCTTCTTAGGTAAGGAGGGCTTCTACTGGCAGAAGTTTTGTAAACGTTCTGGGGTGTGTCAGATCCTCAGAGAGCAGCCAGTTCTCTGTGGTGGAGTGAAGAGTTGTGCTGGTGAGACCCAGGCTGGAGGATTAGACTTGAGGAACTCATTGGTGGGTTTAGGTGAATCTGGCTTCTTACCTGTCCAAGCAATAGGTATTCCAGCCAATATGTATTTATATCTCATAATAGATGGTGGTATGTAAGCAGAGAGAAACATTTAAAAAGTTGAATCTTGTCTTTGGCATTGAAAAACTCACACTTTAGTGATCATTCAAATACTTTATAATGCTGTTTATTAATTTTGATTAGTATATACATTAGCATGGGATAAAACCCAGATGAACAAAAGGCTGTAAATAGAAAACAAGACTTCCACACAAATCTGACCACTGGCAAACCAGCCCTGCTTCCAGCCCTGTTCTTCAACTAACAAACCTTTTGTTGTCTTTTCGCTTCTCCTGCAACAATTACATGGCTACATTATCTGTGTAACTGTCAATGTTTCAGTCCTCAACTTGCTGAGGTTCACTCCAGAATATGGTTTAATATTTACCTGGAATTCTCAAAGATATTCCTTTAACATTCATTACTAATTGCATACTATGTGCCTACTTTGAAATACTCAAAATAGAGACATAAATATCAGTATGATAGAATATTTGCCCTTAGGAATCTCACTGTATGATGTTGAACCACCACAAAAAATGTAATTATTACAATGCAACATGGGAAATGTAATAGTAATAAACAGAGGGCTTTATGAGGATAAATGGAGGCTAAAACTGAAGCTCTTTATAGTTCCCACTGCCTCTGGGCAGAGAGGAACGCTGAGCTGTTAAAGCCCTAGGCTAATGTCATACTTAAGGCGAACTGTACTCTTCCGATCTCACTCTTGTATGCTTTTGCATAATTTGACCCCAATCATCTCTCCTTGTCATAGCCTTTTCTATATCTACATATTGTTATTTTGTTATTGATCACTAGTCATGGTAATTCTCCATTTTAGTTGATTTATTTCTAAAGTAAACACTCTAGCAGTATAGGTAGTTTTGGATTTCCAACAGCTGGTATAAGTCAAAACTGTGAGTCCTGTGCTACTGGCCTGTGATTCTGAGCTGTTCTGTTTCAGTTCTTGTGTGGTTCCACTGAGATGTCAATAAGTTATGAACATTTACAAGGGAACAGATCGCATTAACGCCTCTTACAAAAAATTACGTAGCAATACTAAGTGAAACAGGCCAGACATAGAAAGACACATACTGCATGATTTCACTACATTCGTGTAAATGGTAATTTATTCCTGTGAACCAATGGGACATCTGGAATTACCATGGCAACCTGTGACCTGATGAGTATTGAATATTCATTCATGGTCCAGGTCTACCTGAGGAGAAGGCCCTGCAGCTCAGGGGCTGGTATCCAGCTTCAATCTACTCCCGTTTGTAGTCTTTGACTCTTGTTACCACTCTTCTCTTTCCTCTCTTCCTACTGCTCCATCTGTGGAGAGATGAGGACAGCAGTTCTTTCACTGTGAAGTGAGTTAAGGCAGATGGAGTACAATGCTGCTGACAAAAGGACTGCAGAGATGGGAATGGAAAGTTAAGAGTAGAGATAGAGGAGAGAAAGGTAAGGACAAAGGCCTCAGTAGTCATCGTTAAACCTTTATGCTTTGATGTTTATCTGTGGTCCAATGAGACATGCTGTGGCATGCAAATGACTCAGACATCATCAGAAGTGCTCATATGTTACAGGGGAGGGTTTGGTAACGAAGAGGAGCAATGTTGACACTGAGCAATTGACAATTGAGCAATCGTCAACATTGCTGTGATGAGAAGACTACTTTGAAAGCGCCTTAGAAAAATTCTAACCGAGAAGCTTTTCCCTCTCTTTGTCCTAATCCCTATTATCGGGCCATGCAACTATGGTCTGAGTTTCTGCTCCTAGAAAGAACAAAGCTATATTTGAGCTCTTTCTGCAGAGCTTCTCTCTGCATTGTTAAGCAGGAGAAAAAGGGCTGTGGAGGAAAGAAATAGCTCAGAAGCTCAGAAAATAACTGATAGATGAGGGGAATGGAAGGATCTGCAGATAGAGGTGAGTGGACTTCAAAAGAAAGCCTCTTTTGAGAGACAGAAGCAGCACATTCTCTAAATAGAAGAGGGGAGGTGGCCTTTTTCTAGGAATTTTGGGTTATTTTCTGTAACTATTGTTAGTGAAATTACTTTCTTTAATTTCTTTTTCAGGTAATTTGCTATTTGCTTAAAGAGATATTACTGATCTTTGCATGTTGATTTTGTATGATGCAACTTTTACTAAATTGTCTTATTAATCCTAACAGTTTTTTGTAGAGTCTAGGAATATATATATATGCATACATATTTAGGAATATGCATATATATTAAGAAATACATATATAAATATATGTGTGTATGTATGTATATATATATATGATATTGTCTGCAAACCAAAACAATTTGACTTCCTCCTTTCCAATGTGTATCCTCTTTGTTTTATTTTCTTGCCTAATTGCTCTGGCTAAGACTTCCAGTACTGTGTTGAGTAGAAGTAGTTATCCTCGTCTTGACTCAGAGCTTAGGGGAAAAAAACTTTCAACCCTTTCCCAGTCAGTCTGATGTTAGCTACAGGTTTATTGTATATTGTCTCCATAGTGTTAGGGCACTTTCCTTGTGTACCTAATTTACTGAGTTGTTTTCATGAAAGCACGTTGGATTTTATCAAATGTTTTTTCTGCATCTGTTGCAATGATCACATGGCTTTTACCCTTTGTTCTGTTTGTGTGATATTCCACATTTTGAACTGTATATGTTGGGCCATTCCTTCTACTTCCTAGAAGTAGCATGTTTCTGTCACTTAGCTCTAAGGGAAGAGACCATGGCTACAGAAGTTGTGGATCACTACTGTGGCGGTCCAGCCGTCACATCACAAACATGCCTGAGTTGGGGAGTGAGGATTGAGAAAGGAAAGAACATTCAAGCCTGAGTGGAGACCAAGTCTGATTTATTTCACAGAAACAGCTCCTTTTATAGGCTCACACCAACAGGAAGCAACAAGCAACTATTTGTATCTTTATGCAAAGACGCGATTTTCTGACCCTTTACAAAGAACATCAGATCTGTGGCTATCTCTGAGTTTCTCCCACTGCAGAGTCAAAAAACAGTTTTACCAAGCAGAGTCCTAGAAAAGTAACAAATGTTACATAGGTTGTAACAATGCTGTGAGTGTAGAGGTGAAGAAGTTTCCTTTTAAATGTCAAATGCCTAGAGGGCCATGGCTGGGCTCCCACACACAACTCTCACGTCAGTGAGGAAATCAGCTATTTCAAGAGGTGAAATATACACTCCCGTATCCTTGAAGCTATAAGAGTAGAATAATACCATAAATTATATTTCTCACTTCTTTAATATTATCATGACCCATTATTAGAATTAGGCACAGGTGACTAAAACAATATATCTAAACATTAAATTAGATTGCCCCACTAAATGGTCCATATCTGACTTTTCCCAAAAACTACTAACAAAAGACAGTTGAGACCCTAGATAATTTCAAAGCATGGCTGGAAAATTATATTCGAATTTTCTGGTGTGGTTCAGTGTAAGGGGTTTACATCCTTCAGAAAGCAAGGTCTGAAGCTGCTTCCAGGAACTGCCAGGATACGACTCAGCAGAGCTGGAAACGAGCCACAGACAGATACATCCTCATGTAGGTCTCTGATGCTTCTTTTTTGGCTGTCTGTCAGAACCCCATGCCTTATCTGGACCGTTCTGGTCAAATGGACAGTTTTTCACACTCTAGATCTTTCCTATCAAGTCAAGTTCCTAGGTCATTCTCTCAAGACTTCAGCTGCAATGACTACGTAAGTTGAAAATAAGATATATTCAGGCATGTTGCTCATCTAGATGCAGGTTTTTATCTCAACATTGTTAACTTAAAAGTGTGAACAACCATGGCACAAGTGATAGGAGATGTTTGTAGGAATATGCCTTCCATAGGGTAGTGAAGGGAAACACAGCCAAAGAGGGCCACCTGGTGAGAAGTTAGCACTGATGTCCCTCCCTCCTTACTCCAGGCCATTGACTGTATTTCCGCTCTGCTATGCCTTGTGAGAAATTCAGGTATCAAGTAAAATACCAAATAACCCTAATGAGGCAGCAATTTAACTTGAATCAGCAATATTCTACATGCATTCACCTCACAGTGTGAACTGAGCAAACCTTCCCATTGCACGAAGGAACTGCTCATTTGTTGTCTTGGGCTGAATAGATGTCATATTTAAAAGAACAAACATGATTTCTCTAGAACATAACTTTTAATGTGCTTTGGTCAGTTCTCAGGCTAAGCTTTTATATTAGTCATGTGGCATTTTCCTCAGAGCCCACATGCAAACCCCACTGTTTCCATCCTACTAAATATTCTGTGCAAAATACCACATCAAAGAAGCCAGATGTCTTGAACACCATGGGAGAAAACCACAGAGGACCTGACCGCTGTGCAGACAGCAAAAACCACCGAGACCAGGGCCATCCCAGGGCAGTTGTAAGTAAGGCCCAATCACACACACTATCCACGAATATTTTTCTATAAGGAAAAATCAGATTTAAATGAACATCAAGGGGAGTAATGAATGGAACCAGAAAGCAAGGAGACGTCACAACATTGCAAGTAGGAACAGAAAGAATGGAGCAGAATGTAGGGAAGGAGCAAACCTAAACCCCAGCCTCTCTCTCTACCTTTGGGTTTGTGAATTTCCTGTGTCCTTTGTTAGTTATTTGGCTTTGGCAATAAATTTAAAAACTCTATTTCAGACTCCTTTCCTTGGAACAAATGGCATTGTCCTAAAGTAGTAATTGTGGGGAGATTAAGACAAGACAAAGGCAAATAGCTTCTTTAAACTTCTTCCTGTCTCAGTTTATTTTGACACACACACACACACACACACACACACACACATATACACACACACAAAGACATTGGCTTCCTTGGCTTTTGGGTTCAGTTCATAAAATTTCTGGGTCTCGGGCTGATAAGCCAGTGGTAGAAGGCCACCTCATAGAATTCTGAGGTGAGAGGTCTCTGAAGCTGTTCCTCAGCTGGGTGGCTTGCTCTAGTGACCCAGCCAGGTGGGGGTGGCCATGACGTGAAGTTGGGCAGGGCACTCACAACTGACTTGTGGCTTCCGGAAAAGTCCTCTTACTAGTGTGCTCCTCATACATCCCTCCTCTTCAACCCATGTGACCCCGGTCTCTATATCAGTACCCCTTCCTGGACAGATGCTCCTCACTACACCATCTTAGCTGGTAACCAAGGCTGCACAACAGTAGTGGCCTCTTTCACCATCATCATCAGGGATACAGTTAACATGGATGAACTACAGATCATAAAAATATGCTAGTGAAGGCAAATTATTTGTTATTTTATAATTTTTGTATTCACAGTCAAAATTTTGACTCTCTTAAACCTAGATAGGTAGAATCCTAACAAAATTCTCCCTAAAATCTCCCTCCCTAGTTACCTGTGACCTCATAGGGCGAGGCTGAGGGTGGGTTGGGTTGCTTCTCTGCAAAGCCCTGTGCTTAGCCCTACGCTCCCTTTGGCCCAGCCCTCAGTCTTGCCTCCCAGTTGCCTTATGGCTTAGTTCTAGTCTCTACTGCATGCTGCCCTTAACCCCCTTCAGGTAAGAGCTCTGCCCTGCCCACCCCACCCACCACACTAATCCTGAGGCTGTTCTTGCCCAGAACTGTGCTGAGATACTGTTAGGAAATTGTACATGTTACTCTAAACTCCTCCATTTTATATCTGACTTCCGGGTTCTTCCTAATTTAAATTTCGTTTTCCCAATTTAAGTTTCGTTTCCCCCTTCCCAGTTGAATTCTTCCCAGAAATGACGCCAACATCTGATAAGGGACTTCTGCAGGACTAAGACCTTATAAGGCAATGTGGCCTGCAATAGGTTAAAAAACAGCTAATTCCCCTAAAATTGCAAAACTCCCACCCAAGACCCTATAAATGAGCCAACTCTCCTTCCCTTGGTACCCGCCTCCTTTTCTTCGCCTCCCGGCCTTTGTACCTCGCCTGAGTCCCTTCAATAAAGATCTCCTGCCGGACCTCTCTGTGCGTGAGTGACCTGATTGGGAGGGGGCGCCCAAAGGGGGCAAAAAACAGCTAATTCCCCTAAAATTGCAAAACTCCCACCCAAGACCCTATAAATGAGCCAACACTCCTTCCCTTGGTACCCGCCTCCTTTTCTTCGCCTCCCGGCCTTTGTACCTCGCCTGACTCCCTTCAATAAAGATCTCCTGCCGGACCTCTCGGTGCGTGAGTGACCTGATTGGGAGGGGGCGCCCAAAGGGGGCTCGAGACTCCTTTCAGATACACCTTCTCTTCCCTTCATTATTTTCTTCTTTCCTCTTCTGTCTCACTCCTCTTGTTGTCTTTGTCTCATTGGCCTTGCTCCTGTCCCTTCACAGGGCATTTCCCTCCTGTGTGGTATTTCTTACTTTCTATCTTTCTCTACTTCCAGGCCATCTTCCCTTAATCAACATGTTAAGCAAGGAACAGTAAACAAGAGAAAGCGTCCAAAAGTGAATTTTATTATTTTCAAATTCCCTATTACTATTTATGAGTCTATTTTATTTCCAGTTTCTTATTTTTAAAAATTTCAAATTCACCAAAATGGGAGGTGGACACAAAGAACATTAATTGTGAACATTTGCTACATTTGTTTTCCTTTAATATATATTTATTATTTTTTTTAATTTTTTTTTCTTGTTGGGCTACTATAAAGTTGCAGATATCATAGCCCTAAACACTTTAACACAAACATCTAATAATGGAAACATTTTCTCAGATAACCACAATACAGTTAATTATCAAATAAAGAAAACATGGAAGTGGTACAACACTATTATCTAGTAATCTGACCCTGTGAGTCTATTTAGATATTTCAAGAAAAAAGCTGCATTTGGCTTTGGTTTACATAATCTAAAAGTAGGATTTTATTTCAGTTTCACCAAAATTCACATCAAAAGGAATGGGTGGTGGCCTTACCACCTGCCTTTTTTTTCCCCCTGTATTCCTCATTTCAATTATAAAGCACAGATAACACCAAAAAGTCTACCAACCAAAAAGAATATAGTGATCAACTGTATTTTTTGGAATGTTAAATTCATTGAAAAATTATTGAGGTGCATAACTATTCCCTCAGAAACTGGTGCCTCATTCAGAGAGAGCTCCCGTAATATTTTGATATACATTAGTTTCATGAAGGTTCACACTGAAGGATGTAATCAGGCTGGCTTCTCCTGGGGACATGTTTATCTTAAGGGAGCCCATTCAGAACCAGGATGATGTTGAAGTGGAATTGATAGCTCTTTGCTGCATTTTAAAGGGAGACATGTTTGCTTGTACACATGTCAACAAGCCAGCGTACAATGTGCAAGATTGTTGGCTTAACAGCATCTGTATTCCTGAATCCCAGACAAACAGTTCTGCCTGACAACAGCTGAAGTTCAAGGTGCGACTGAAGATTGATTTCACCAACATGATTGGAATAATCCAATAAACAAATGCTTCTCTGGCAACCCACCAGACCCACATCAATGCCTCTGAATTTTGTACCTTTCCTAGTTTGGTGGTTTTCCTGTGTCATTAAGAGGACATCTAGCCTCTTGCCAAAAGGGATTTGTCCTTTTTATCTAGTCAGAAGAGTGCTTCAGCTATTTGCATTTCTGAATTGCTTAGCTGCCCAAGCATGCTCCGTGTGAGCTGTTTGAAATGTGTCATTGAGGCACGTGACTGCTGTTCTCTAGCTGATGTTGGACTTTCTCCAACAAATATGGATTATGTTAAAGTCGGTTCTGAATTGACGAGGATATGTTAATAACTCCCAGATGGGCATCTCTGTGCTCTCCAGCAGGGAAATGCAAGCAGTCTATGGCAGGAGCAAGTGTTTGGCAGGTCCATCATTCCGTCATTAAAGGCCACATTATTACTTACAACTGTGCTTGCATGACAATGGCTGCAATGAGCTCAGCCTCACAGTAATGAGCACTAGGAATTTGCTTTTAGGTAGATTGTTTTCCAGGTGCTGAAAAAGATTTTGTTTGAAATTTCTCTTTCTATTGTCAAATAAGGTATTATGAATTAATTGAACGGAAAGCACTGGAAGTGGGTCTATGCTATTCCTCAGAGACCAAGACAGGCACAGATACCTGCCTTTGCTCAACAGAGCAGCTTTTCTCTGTGCATGCCTGTCCTGAGTTTGTGTACTTTAGTACCTAATTCCTGCCCTAAAAGTTCCAGTTGGAACAATAATTTTCAGTAGCATGCTTTGCATTGACGTTGCAGTTTTCATTATCATCGGTTCTTAAGCTCTAGTGTCTGATTGTTTAACTTTTTAAAGAAATAAAAATATGCATTTTCTATAATTGTACTTGTAGTCCAGAAGGCACCTGATATTAAATTCCAATGTGACAATTATTTCCTAGGAGTATGGAGGCCATGGGTTCTGTGGTTAACATAGTTAATTATAATGAACTTGATATTAAAGATGAAAGGAATAATTTGACAGAAAAATAGTCACTTTGGTGATTATGAATAGATTTACCTGACTTTAGTAGAGAGGTGAAAGGCAATAGGGTCTCACTTTGCAAAGGTGATGCTGCACAAACATTGCTTTCATTTAAAAATGTTCTCAGTCTCCCTCCCCGTCACAGTAAGAATGCCCAAGAATGATAAAAAGTAATTAAATACATTCAATTGTATGTATGTTTTCTTCTTTGCTTCAGGTATCTTTTTCAGTCACAAATTATTCAGCCACAGAGAGTTCCCTCACTTTACCATCAGATAACTGGATTTTATGATGTCATTTCATCTGCATAGGTGTATTGATATGTTCTCTTTTTTGACTCCCCACTTTCCAGCTACTCCAAGGAATTTAAAAATATAAAACCACATCTGCCAATAACATTATGATGAACCATTTAGGATTTGGATTTTTTACAAGGCAGCAGCACTAAATGCCATTGATTCCCATCATGCACTTTGGTATATTTTTAATGCTAACAGTTGGGATTTTAAAATATATCATTTTAAGTCATTTAAAAATACCAAAATATCAGAAAAAGATTTCACAAAGCTGCCTGAAGAGGACTTGTAAGGATGTAGGACTATGAAAGTTAACAATTTGGATATTCTAGGAGGGTGGAAGAAAGAAAATCCAGTTCATGAGGTTTACCGAAAGGATGGCCACAAAAGCACCCCATGGACTGCAGCTGTCTTTCAACCTTTGCCAGGGGGAGAAGAATTTTTGCCAAAACTTGAATGCAAACTACCCTGATTCTTTATAAAAATGTATTATAACACGTTATGCTTCCTTATGTGTATCATGAAGCATCTGCAGTCTGCTAGTTCACACAACCTAAGTTGCATATTTATTGAAAATACCTTTAGCTCACCCTCACGTCATCAATACAAAGGGTTCAGTCACTAACCCCAGTTGGGGATTGTCGGGCTCCCTTGCCTAAGTCTGACCAAGCAACAAAAATGAGAGAGGACTTATGCTTAAAAGGCACTATTATTTTATCAACTATGTATCTGTTAAGTCTTCAAAATGGACTTTTGTACCATTAATATTTCATCAGGGGCCTTCAGTTAATGAATTTCTGTTTGCGAAAGTTTGGGGAGTTGGCAGGTGCAATAGAAATAGGCCATACTGTACTTTAATGGCCATTAAGTTGAAACTTCCTGAGGTACTATAAGACCCCAATTATTCAGCTGAATATCACCAGTGGTTCATCATTGTCATTAGGTATTAATTAGGCAAGTGCTAGACACTCTGCAAAACTCACAAAAGCAACTGTCCCTACTTGGCGGGTACTTAGACTTTGAGCTGGGGGTGGGGATCTTTGTTGTTGCTCCATTACCATTTGTAATGAGAATTCACAGAATTAAGTACTTGGTATTTGGACAGAGCTTTACAGCCTCTTATTATAGACTTGACAGCTCATAGCACACAATACTACACTTACAGGAAAGGAAACCTACCCCAAAAGATGTTGGTTATACGGCTCATCTGGTATTACAGTCCAGGATTTTGACACCCTTTTAACTGTGTGTCACCATCATACCTTAACAATAAGGAAGGTGTAAAATAGGAGAGTTTGAGGGAAAGTCTTGGTTAAAAGCACCAATGGTATTAAGTCCAGAGATGAACACAGGTGAAGAGATGGGGCTTTTATTTCACCTTCCCTGTCCTTTACCACCCAGCACAATATTCTTCTCATAATAGCACTCAACTTTCTGGATTGTTATAAAGAGGCTTATAAGAGCAATTGAAAGCAATATGGGCATTTTAATATTGTGACACTTAATGCTACATCAAACCTTTGTTTCCTACAGGTTTATTGAGCTGGTGTATTAGATTTCCTGCTGTATGAGCAGGAAGATTATGGTGGCTTAGGTTTAAGTATACTTTGGGGAGGCATTTTGTATTTTCTCTATAAATAGTCTTTCTAAAACAACACAATTGTGTAACTATTAATGTTTATATTGCATTATACATCTCCCAAAGTTTACTATGCTT
The DNA here is from genome assembly GCF_012274545.1 of Fukomys damarensis. NCBI lineage: Eukaryota > Metazoa > Chordata > Mammalia > Rodentia > Bathyergidae > Fukomys > Fukomys damarensis. The sequence goes on from NW_022900938.1 coordinate 20,554,365, forward strand.
AGAGCAGAGTGTGGTAACCAAAGGAAATGTTTTTTTTTTTTTTTTTGTCTGTGAAATATGCTGGGAACTGTCATTATTAAAGTAAATCTATTTTACTTACTATTTCATCAGTAGGACATTCATGCCTTGGCTTTGGGCAATAGTATTATATTATTATGTCCATAGACATCTAAAAGATGAGCATTCATTCATATATATGCACATATCCATATGAACACAAGTATATGTCATGTTTTGAAATTAAAATTATAGCAGAACTGAAAGGCTAACTTTTAAATGGAAATACTGACCCTTGGGTGAATCCAAAATGGGCAGAAATCCTGAAAAAATATTGATTTCAAATGCGCAGTTTTTACAAATGAAAAATTTGATTGAGGACTATTGTTCAGAATATGTATCAAAGCTTGTTTTTCATACTGAGATAATTTCTCATGCTTAATGAAACTAGCCAAATCATTTATCCCTTTATTAAATGTGCATTTTTCAATCATGATTATAGAATTATCCTCTCAAGTGCAAAGTAACACACAGCCCTGCAAAGCATAGCATAGATTTCAACCTGGGTTACAATTGCATTCTGATTCCTGGGGAAACATAACCTATGGTGAAATCACATTTCTTTGTGTGAGTAATTTAATGAGCAATTTCTTCAGAATTTATAAGAAAAAAGCTCCAGACCTAACACTACAGGTCCCCCCAGAGCCACTTTTCCATCCATATATGAATAGCCAGTTTCATTATGTTCAAAAATGGAGTGTAAGACAAACAAATGGTGAGGGCTGTTACATCCAAAGAAATGAAAGATTATCTTCTCCAAGCAGGAGAAATTAGATGTATCAGGCCTACTTTTGAATCACACTTAGCTTCAGATAGAACATGACGTATGGGTAATCTGCAATTTGCTAGGGGCATTGTTAGCATGCTTTGCCTCCGGGGTAGGATTTTAACCAGGCCTCCAGCAGCTGTGTGTTTGGTGTCTCAGCCACATTAGGTATACAGAACCCCCTGCTATTACCCTGGTGAAACCCGTGCCAAGGCCCCTGGTGACACGATGGAGGTATTAGGTCAGATGAGTTACATTAAGTGGCAAGTGATAAATTCAAGATGACAATTCAAAACAGCAGTGTTTCTTCTAAGTAATTAATTCCAGTGGTGCCTGAGGCAGTGCTTGGTCTCTGCCACTGGTGTGGCAATGCTGCGTAGCTAATGAGAAAACATTACAGCAAGGATTAGGGGCCTGTGCATTCTGGCAGGCTGAGGTCACTATGATTAGGAAATATTAACACATACTTACTGTGATCAACCATATATGCCCAGGAAGCCTAATTTTTATTTTATTAATGTAAAAACTGTTGATCGCTTTACAATGTGGTGATTCACTAAGTGGGCTGGGGACTGGGGAGACACATTCCACCCTGGGTCTGGGACACCCCTCAAGGCCTGCGGGAGTGGCTACAAAAAGTCTGCCAGAGTCAGGGGCCTTTTTTGCTGGTCTGTGGTCACAATGTCTTGGGAACATGGAGAAGCTATAAAATGATGGGCCTGTTTTACTTTCCCAAATGTGTTTTATTCAAGAACTTTTTGTCATATGACTCATCCTCCTTGCTTAAAAAAGTCTACTGTGAAGCAGCTCTGTGGTGATCTTGTCCAACACTAGTCAAGAAGTTTACTTTCTCTTGCTGAGTCTGTCCTTGCAAGGCACTGATGAGAACACCTTAGACGTCATTGTGCTGTCAGGTTTTAGAGAACTCCCTCACACTTCTTCTCACTGCCAAATAATCCCATGAGCTGTGTGGAGAAGTGTTGTTTTCCAGCTTAAAACCCGAAGGACTTGAAGCCCCAGAGACAAGGGAAATGGCCCATATTTGGGCCTACAACTCAGCACTCAGAACACCTTATGTGTTGCACACCTGAATGTTTCATACTCAGAGCCAATGACCAGAACTGCTTTGTATAAAACACTCTCTGAAGATTCCACGGGGAACCCTTGCCCACACACTTACACAACTCAGAGTGTTGGCTCATATCTAGGGAAGGACTTTTAGCTTGAGTGACTACAGATGTCTTGTGGTGTATTAGATATATGACCAATAAAATACCTACTAAACACTTGGCCTTTGAACTGCTTCTAGAGGTAAGACTGTTTCCTTATCACTTGCTATAAATTGGCTCTGGTGTTTGATACTCAAGTTCAATATGTGCTCCGTCTCTAGGTGTGTGTGTGAGTGAAGGGAGATGAGAAGAAAGGCCATTGGCAACATGTGTTCCCTGACATGTTGAAGTGCTACTAAACACTTACGTCTTGGTGTTCTGGACATCTTCGCTTATTAAGAAGCAGATTGCATTGTACAGAAAATAAGACACACTATAACTAGATAGTATATTTCTCTTCTATAGAATACATGAGATTGATCTTGCATTAGGAACAACGAAGTGTAGCTAGTTCCATTTTCTAGGATAGTAAAAAAATGATGAGAGCTGTTTTTTGCATGATAGTAGAAGAGGGAAGCTTAGTTTTCACATAGTAATAGCTAACTGACAACCACTGTAATCTTGATCGATTGATAGATAGATAGTGTGTACATGTAGAACTCTCCTCCAAATCTTTGTGTATGACATAGAAACTTAGAAAGAGTCAGTATTTAGCAAATAAGCCTCTTTTCTTTTTGAGCAGATGATTTGAAAAAGACCTGAAACAGCTGGGCATAGTGGTGTTGGACTGTCATCCCAGCATTCTGGGAGGCTGAGGCAGGAGGATCAAGTGTGAGCCCAGCCTGGACAAAATTAATGACTTAGTGAGACCTTGTTTCAAAAATAAAATAAAAATAAAAAATGGCTGAGTTATAGCTCAGGGTGAAGGACCTGTGTTCTAATCCTAATACCATGGAGAGAGAGTGAAAGAGAGAAAGAAGGAGAGAGAGAGAGAGAGAGAGAAAGAGAGAGAGAGAGAGAGAGAGAGAGAAAGCACATGCTAAGGAATTTCTACAAAACTTTTTCCCAGATCTATGACTGAAATGGGCAGGAGACAGAAATATGAGAGATGGCTGTGATAGCTGAGGAGGAGTATAGAGCTTAGGTATGACCACTGTGTTGTTCACAATGGGCCATAATGACTTGATGTGCTCAAAAACAATGAACTTGAAAAAACTCCAGTGATTTTTATCTTGTTATATTTTAACTTTTAAATGGCCCTTTTTCTTACTTAAGTTTCTAATGATGAACAAAAGAGCATTAGGACAATTGTTTTTAAAAGCTAAAATCTGTTGAGAACAAAAATGGAATTTCAGAAGTATGTAAGGAGCCATGCTTTAAAAATATGGCCCTGAACAATACCCACCTTAGTTAAAGGAAGAAGCTCTTTTAAGTGCTTAAAACAACATCTTGTTAAATTTATATCTTACTGTGTAGGTGTCCACTCACATTTAAAATTTTAAATATTCCTTTGGTACAAAGGAAAGAAAGTCCCTGTCTCAAGATTTAGTTGAAATGTTCTTTCTTTTCAGTGACAAGTAAGTCCAAAAATAGAAGGTTTCTAATGCTTTGAAACTTGTCACATATCTAAATACTAGTTAGGCTTTAGTGACTTAAAACAATGTTAATCTTACATAGGGAAGGCTCTAAAAACTTAATTCAACCATTTCAAACCTGCTCTTTTTGAAAAAGCCACGAAAGTGGGCTATTTTTACACGGTTTCTGCTAAACTTTGGGCTTCTTGGAGCCTCACACTTAAAAATATCTTTTTTAAAAGGAAGGGAAGGAAAGGAAATGAAAAAGAAATTAAGATGTGTCATGTACATATAACAACTCTCCACAAGGAATTTAAACATTGTATATTACAAACATGGAGAGAGAGAGAGAGAGAGAGAGAGAGAGAGAGAAGGGAAAGGGAGAAAAAAGGAATTAAATTATATTATGTGCATAACGTACATTAACTACAATGTAAACATTATATAGTACAAATACAAATGAATAAAAATATCTACTGTTATGATGTGAAAGAAAGAGTACTGGACCGAGACCCTAAGGATTTGTTGTATAGTTCTCACCCCATCCTACTCGCTCCGTGAGCCCTAGTCCCCAGTGTTCTCATCTGTCAGATGAGAGAGAAGGTTCCAAACTTTGTTATCAGTGGCATCCCACGTATGCACTTGGAAGCCTCCATCAATAACTTTTTACACAGCTTTTATAGAAGCAATCTGCTTATTTTAAGACATTAAACAAAAATTTAGGAACTTTACAGAAAACATCTCTACAACCCTCCATGCTTTTCTATCACACTTGCTTTCAATCTCACCCTCCTGAGATAAACAATGTTGAATTTGACATTTGTGTAAGTTAGGGTTAGGTTTGGTTATTTATAACTGGAATATACAGATGAAAATGACTTAAGCAAAACAGAATTTCATTTAAATCACATCTAAAAGATGTCCAGGGTGGGTATTTTGGTAGCTTTCCACTATTCTTGCCCCTGGCTACCATCCTTAAACTTACCTTGGTTCAAAAATGGCCCAACCAGAAAAGACACATTGCAGGACAGGAGGAGAGAAGGCAGAGGAAATAGAAAGGGATGAGATACCTCGTCCATCTGAGCCATCTCCCTTTTAAGCACACAATCTTGTCTACATCTTATTGACTGAAACTAGATCACATGGTCCCAGCCGTGGCCTAGGAGCTTGGGAAGTCAATCTGACTCAGTTAAAAACTAATTTTATTTCCAAAGGGAAAGGAGAGAATACTGTAGTTGAAGGAGAAGACAATCGGCAACCACTTCCCTGGTATGTATCCCTGTGTACTTCTTTTCATGCTCATGCAAACATACACAAATATATAGGGATTAGTTTGGTGCTTCCATTGTGGTTGTTTATTCAGGTGAGATAACATAATACTTTTTTGTAACTTACTTTTTCCTCATGTCAGTGTATACAGATTATACTTCTTTTAAATATCTACATAGTGTGGGTTTATCATAATGTATTTAACCACACCCCATTATTAAAACTTCAGATCTCTAGGGAAGGGTAGGGGAAAGGTAATAACGGAAAAGAAAAAAAAACATGAGAAAATGAAAAAATGGAAATAAAGTGTTTTTAAATAGGGAAGGGAGGAGGGGGTGAAGGGAGGGAAGGGATAAGGGGAAAAAATGAGAACCAAGACCTGTCATGTAAAGGTACAAGATCCCAATGATGAATGTAACTGTACTGTACACCTGCAATGTACCAATAAACTTAATGAGAGAAAAAAATTCAGATCTCTTATGTTTTATTACCCAAATAATCTTTAAATACATATTCTTACATCTTGAGCAATGTTTTCATACATTTTAAAAATTATGAATGGCTGAGATATGCAAATGAAAACAACATTGAGATTCCACCTCATGCCACAGTAATTATTAAAAGAATCATACCACTGTGATATATGCACACCCATGTTTATAAAGGCGTAGTCTGTAATAGCTAAAACTTGGAAACAGCCCAATTGCCCCTCAACTGGTGAGTGGATAATGAAGATTGTGTGTGTGTATAAAATGGAGTACTATTCAGCCATGAAGAACGAGAAACTAGAGACATTTATAGCTAAATGGATGCACATCAAGGCCATACTCTTCAGTGAAATAGATAGAGCACATGTATACCCCGAATAGTTTCTCTGGTGTGAAAAACTATAATAGCACACAAGATCTTAATGGGATAATTAATAGTGTGAAATAGGAAGAAAAGGGCTAAGGGTGTAGGGAAAGTGGGAAAGGTAGGAGAAAGGGAATAAGGGAAAAGAAAAAATATGAGAAAATGCAAAAAATGGAAATAAAGTGTTTGTAAATGGGGAGGGGAGGAGGGGGTGAAGGGAGGGCAGGGTGAAAAACTATAATAGCACACAAGATCTTAATGGGATAATTAATAGTGTGAAATAGGAAGAAAAGGGCTAAGGGTGTAGGGAAAGTGGGAAAGGTAGGAGAAAGGGAATAAGGGAAAAGAAAAAATATGAGAAAATGCAAAAAATGGAAATAAAGTGTTTGTAAATGGGGAGGGGAGGAGGGGGTGAAGGGAGGGCAGGGACAAGGGGAAAAAATGAGAACCAAGACCTGTCATGTAAAGGTACAAGATCCCAGTAATGAATGTAACTGTATTGCATACCTAGATTGTACCAATAAACTCAATAAAAAATTAAATAAAAAATTATGAATGTCATTATGTATAAGTCAATATATATCATGTTTGTACCCAGTCTATAAAATAGTAAAACAAATGCACATGTATCCACCACTAAGCTAAAAACAAAAAACCCAGGGCATCACAACTGTCTCTAAAGCCTCATACACCATTAGCACATGACACACCCTTCCTTCAAAGGTAACAGTTATCCTGAGTTCTATCATGTATGGCTTTTCGTTATACTTAACTACATATAAATATATTTTTCAAAATGTTTTGGCTTGCATGTGTGTGAACAAAGTTATCAATGAAGCCATATCATGTATATACTTCTGTGACTCGCTCCTTTTGCTGTACATTATGTTGTGAGACTTATCCATGGGGAAGGTATATAATATATTTATTAATTTTTGTGTATAGTAGTGATCACCCTATTAATATACCACAGTTATTTATCTTTTCTGAGGTTGGTGGACATTTGTTTCCATTTTCATTGCTAACATAAAAAATGTTCTTTTATGCATTCCTGTTTGATTGTTCTTATTTTATTGTGCATATGTGCAAGAGTTTCTGATGGTTATTTATCCCTGAATACAGCCACTAAGTCATAGGATATGTGCCAATATTTTCTAAAGTCTTTGTCCCAAATTAAACTACCACTAGAAGGGTGTAAGAATTCCTGTTATTGCATGTCTTCATCAAAAGTGTGTCAGAATACCTGTCACGCAGATCTTCACCAAAAACGTTGGATTTCTAAGTTGTGAGACTAGGTGCAAAGTTCTATGGAAGGCTTTGGAAAGTACTTTAGTGATCGCAATATTGACTGAGTAGGTCTGAGCTCGTCATCTTGTGGGGGATTTAAGAAAACTGTGTTTTAATAAGTCTCTGGTTGATTCAATGCTCAGCCAATTCCAGAACCGCAAGATTAGCCTGACCTCTAAGACCATTCACAGTGAGCCTTTCCAGATTCTCTCAGTGCCCACACTGACGCCATCAGTTCAGTCTGGGATTTTTTTCCCTACAGAGTTCTTTGCAATTTCATTCCTCCTTCTTTCCCTCTTCTCCAGCTGACAAACAAGCTCTGAGTCAGGTACCTATGACATTATGCCAAGATTAGAAATGACATCCAAAGAGACTACAGACTCTGGAGTAAGTCCGAGCTCCAAAACTACTCTAACATTTGCTAACACTGACGGTTTCTTCAGTTGTAAAATGAAACTGCTGAGAAGAGTATCTATCACACAGAGAACATGCACATTAAAAGCGTTGATAGAGAGAAAGTTCTTAAAACAGTGCCAGGTACAAGGTAAACAGCAATGTTATCTATGATTGTTGTAGTCATTATAGCTGCTACCATTGCTAATTCAGCAGCCTCCCAAATGGATCTGGGGAATCTGAAAGTAAGAGGAGGCCATGGACTGACTCTCTATGTCAGTTTTTCTTGCACCAGAGTACTAATGCCATCTTATACCAGCACCATTTCACCATGCTCTTCACTGTTTAAGAATGTGCAGTGGCGCCTCTTGCCTGTCCTGCAGAAATAACCCACCGTATGGCCATGAAAACATCACTTGTATGAGGCATTCACATCATGTGGAAGAAGCAGCTCTGTCTTTTCTTCCCATGCAAATATAGCTGGTCTGTGATGACACTTCTTTGTTTTATAATAATTGTATTAGTCAAAATTCTGTACCACCACTCTCATCAGAAGCCAGATAACAGTGTTTTAAAGAAGGGAGAAGTTCATTTCCATCTCAGAAGCCAGCTGCTAGGCAGAATGGAAAGTCAAGTGGCTTTTTCATGAAGTCAGGATCCTGGTACTGCCCATCTTGCTGCTACATCATCCTTTAGAGCTGAGTCAGTGATTTATTTTTCTCTAAATGGCCAAATAGTCATTATGTTAGGCTTTTGTGGTGATACAGTTCCTGTGCAACTACTCAACTCTGCTGTTGGAGCACAGAAGGGGCCATAAGCAATAAAGCCTTATTATGAACACTGAAACTTCAATTTTATATAATTTTCATGTCACAAAATATTCTTCTTTTTATTTTTGAACCACTTACATGTATAGAAATCATTCTTAACCCTGCAGGAATATAAAAGCAGGTAGTGGGCTGCATTTGGTGGGCAGAGTGATGGTAAACAATTTTTGCTCTCGCAGATCAGAACACGACCCATGGACCCATAGTTAACTGACCCCTGTTGCAGGGTCGGGTTCTGATTTGCAAGAGCAAAGATTGTTTATCATCACTTTGCCCACAAACTGTCTCCAAAGAAATGGAGAAAGACAGGCAAACAGCAATCATTTTCCTTTAAATAGAAAGACTCAGCACTTAGCCACATTACTTTTGTTCACAGTGTATTGGCCAACACAAGGTCAAATGGTCATAGCAAGTTGTAAGACAATATGGGGAAATATAGAATCTAGGTAGTTTTTTGCTTGGCTAAAACTCCAGAGGTTCTACTGCTGAGGAAGGCAAAGGGGGCTTGGGATAATAAAGGGCAGTTAGCATTCTCTATAGCACTAGGGAATTGTTACCTGAAATTACTTTCTAGAGTTCAAGTCCTTTGAGATCTGTCTTTTTATCATTGTCAAAATCTATGTTGCCTGGTTATAAAATAAATCTCCTTTTCGCTCCACGAGACATACATGATGGTTACAGGACAGGATCCTGTCACCCAATGGACATATACCACCACAGAATATAGTCATTGTCATCAAGGCACTTGGTGGAGAAATAAATGCCACTTACCACTGAAAGGGGATGTCAAAATTAGCTTCAAATGCAAAGTTCTTCTCATCTTTGGTTTTTATCTTCCACTTGGAATTTCCTATTTTAAAATGTTGATATCTGTAAACCTTAATATCACCCAGTAATCTTTATCTAGATCTTAATATTGAGATTCTTTACCCCATTCCCAGGTACAGATTTTTAGTTCATTCTGGAAGAAGCAAGTATGAAGGGAAGAGGTGGGTATTCACTGCATCTGTTCTTAGGATTGGAAAAATAAGTGCTTTATAGGTGGACCCCACTTGTAAACTTTTCAGTTTGAGAAAAGACAAAGCCCTATTTTTACATAGGTACATTGAGCTCTGGAAAAACTGAGGGTCTATAGGTAAGGGAAAGATAGATCAGATATTGAATGGAGAGGTAGCTGTATCTACCATGTCAAATTCAATTGTTGAGCTCAAAACAGATGTCTTATACACGTACTGTGTACAGAACACTGAACTGAGCCCTAGGGAGACAAAACAAGAATAATATAAATGAGTTGCTCTTAAGGAATCCACAGTGCAGAAGAGGACACCACTTAGCATATCCATGGTTACAATTAGCATGGAGACAGAGTGTGTATAAGGGACAGAAAGAGTTCAGAACTAGGAGGGATGGGCCCTGCTTTCTGCAGGGTGAGAAAGTACCTCATCAAGAAGTGTCAGTACAAACACTGGAAGGAAAATGGTTGTCTTCTTCCCCAACAGTAGACTCTGTATGTGTGCATAAGAAATGAGAATGTGAGAATGGTCGTGTCAAATTCGTGGGATTATGTGTGTGTGTGTGTGCATTGTATGTGCACTTTCATCAGCACCTGGGCTGTATTACACTATTTCCCTTCATGAATCTGTGTTTTATTGCCGGCATTTGTGTTATGAACACTTACATATCTTGGAACAAGCACTTCTTCCACTGACAAAGATCATCTTCATAGGCCTATCTTGTCAAGAATACCATTTGTGTATATATATATTTATCATATATATATATATATATATATATACTTATTCTCTCATGTGGTGCTCACCTGGTAAGAGGTAAAATTCAATGTGTTCTGAGGGTATGGGGAAATATGTCCAAGAAAGTCCCCTTTTAATTCCTCAAATTAACAAGGGGCAATTATTGCTATACATCACTATTTCTGTTTTGTTTTATCTGAAAGTTGCCTGTGTTTATGTATTGGGTTTAGGTATCACAGACTCCCTCAAAAAGCATTAGAAGCAAGAAATGGAAGGCTTAGAGAACATCTAAACACCGAAAGATGACAGGTTTTTGCGGCAGTTGGAAGCTGGGGAATAGATAATTACTTCATTGTCTCTCGTTCTGTTCCCAAGTGGACTTGCTTAAATGTCATCTCAAGCTGCAAGTTCTCACTCTTTCCTTCCTGGGAAGCCTTATTCAACCTGTGCTCAGGAATCATGATGGCAGCGCCTGGGCCCAGAGTGCTGGGCCCCTGGGGAATTCATATTCAGGCATCACCGATCGTTGACCTGGCTATTGTTGTTCGTGATACTTACTGGTAAAGTTTCTCAATCAATACAACATCAGCCCAAGGAGCTCCTGGGAATGGAAGGCTGCGGCAGTGTACTTAATCTTGGAGCCAGCTTGTGCTCTCTGCTCTGCTGCTAAACTGGGTGGTTGGCCTACTTGATGTGGCATTATTGCTGCCGGGGTCAGATGTATGTGGTTTGGCAAGTGCTGATGAAAAGCCTCGTCAGCCCAGCCACAGACATTTAGTAATGATAGACTGTAACTGAGCTCACACAGAAATCTGTGTCGCCTGTTTGTGAGTCTTCTGGGCTGGGGGGTGTAGAAGGATTGGCATCATTATGGAAGGGGACTTGAGAGTGGTGGGGTTTCTGGTTTCAACATAGAAAGGACAAGGAAGAAGCCAGGGGTGTGTTGCAGTAGTTTGCTCCTCCTTCTCAGAGAAGCAGCTGCTACGGGCAGGCTCCAGAATTTCACTTTGTCCTATCTCTTTCTTCCTACCCTTTGCTTTAGCAAGAATTCCAGGCAGTAGGGAAAAGATAAATGGGAAATTATTTTAATTTTACTGAGAAGAATGATTAATAATGTCTTCATCATTGAGGGGAATAATTACTTAGAAAGTTAAGCATGGACTGAGCAGTGCAGCATCTGCTTATAGGAAGGAGAGATTAATATCTAAGTAATTACTAAGCGTGGCACTGAGACCTCACCCACTATTGTTTAGAATATAACCCTGTGAAGCCTGAATAATTCTAAAAATGGCATTCTGCAAGAGGTAGCAGAGCATTATTTGTCTGGCCATTTCTTGTTCAGTACAATCCTTTTTTTTTTTTTTTTTTTGGTAATCAGACAAAGAAAAATAAAAATTCTTGGCATGACCTAAATATTCTGTCTGTTATAAATGAAAGCAGGTTTCTCTGTAAATAAATAGACCACAGTTCAGTGTCAAGAATTTAATCAAAAGTATAAATGTTGGGTCCAGACAGATTGTACGCAGAATTAGAGGGCTTCATTAAATATGTGATGACATAAAAATTACCTAACAAGTAAGAGAGAGTAATGACTGGATTTTCAGAGGTGTGGTTTGTTTCTCAAACTTTGGATTCTGCATGTCAGGGAAGACTATGGATAGTTGATTCTTTCAGCAGAGTCCCTACTCATCTCTGTACCCCGGGACCTAGCCAGAACCCCATGCAAACTATGTTCTGTGAAATGTGTATGGAATACGTGGAATAAACAAGGAGATGAAATAAAGTGGAAGATACTCAGGGACCCACCTTCTGGGAGTGAAAGGATTCATGCTCTTCCAATTCTGCAAGATTATATTGTCCCTTCTTCCCAGCATTGAGGATTGTGCTATCCTAATGATTGTAGACTAATGATGTCTGGCCTCAATGCTGCAAGATAATGTTTTTCAAATATTTAAGGTAGAAATCATCTTTTGATTGTATATTTCACAAACATACAAACAAAATTAAGCTTTTTAGTTTTCCACGACCGATGTAATCGTCTTTATGTTCTCCAAACCACTGGGTAGCCAGGGTAGGGTGGGTATGGAAGACACTAAATTAGGCACAAATTATTAAATTTGGTCCCACTTAGCTCACAATTTCAATGCTCAATTTAGGTACAGTGGACTTTTTTATTTTTCTGCTCTCTTTCTCTGCCTTTCCAGTGTATGCTGTATGTCTAGAAAGGAGAGTTTAAACAATCTTCTCACGGTGGGAAGAAGAGGCCCTTGGAAGGATGCCCGGCTGCTGTCATTGTGCTGACCCTAGTTCCTGAAAAATGGATATTCTGTGTCCTCTAATCCTCTGGCATCTGATGCTGGCTTCTACAGTTGGTGAACTCGTGGACTTCCCCCTGGCTCCTTCCATGTCTGGTGAGTTGACCCTACCTTGGTTCTTGCAGATGTGCGCATGCTGTTTCCAGCTGGGGAACCTGCTCTAGAGATTGTGCCTTTTGGGCTCCTGCCTCCACTGTGGGATCCTTTAGGTAGGATCTTTTCTCTGGGCACAGACTCTGTTGTGGCTCAGAAAAGCTCTGAGGGGCTCTTCCACTACCCGCACTCCTTTGCTGGGCCTTGCAGTGACTATGGTTGCTGTGAAGGTATATCCTTTGGGGGTCTATTCCTAGGCCTCAGGAAAACAAGAAGCCAAGAAAACCCTTCTGCTTTGAGATCCCTCTGCCTATCTAACACACTTCTTCCTGCTAGGACTTTAGCACAGAGTGAGGGACATGGAAAGTACATAGCTCACCCTTTCACCCCCATCCTCTCTCCCATTAAGCCCTCAAGGCCTGGAAGATGAGAACTCTCTTTGTTCCCTATTCTGCACATAGGATTTCTCCTTTGTTACATTTCTTCTTCCTGCCCAGGTTGTGATCTTCATTTTATCCTTGGGTCTGTAATAGTGAAAGTGGTTCAGAGCACAACTTAAAGAAGGAAAGAATGAGTGATAAACTTAGCAAGTTTTAGGAATATTATATTCCTCATGCTCACTTCTTTGTTCCTCTCCTCTGTCCAACTCAATATGTCTTTGCTACACTTTGGTAATACCCAACCAAATCCGTGCGAGGACCTGAGTCTCAGGCTCCTCATAAAGTTCAGCACCATATGATGTATAAGGGGTTAACTGACAATCTCTACTCCCAGAAGATAGGGCCACATCCTAGAAGCTATGAATGTGACTTTAAACTGGAAAAGCATCTTTGTAGATATAAAAAGTTTAGTATCTCAAGCTGAGATGTTCTGGATTATCCAGGTAGACAGGAAAGAGAAAACATGGATCAGAAGACAAGGACATAAGAAGATAGAGGAAAGATTACAGCCAAGAAATGCCCATAGCCACAAGAAGCTAGAACAGGCAAGGAACCGATCTCCCCTACAGCCCCTGGAGGGAATGGGGTGCTACTCTCATCTGTTTCCAGCATCCAAAACTGTGAAAATAAATTTTGGTGTCTTAAGCCACGCACTTTGTGGCAATTCATTACGGCGGCCTAGGGAAATAATATAGGAAGTGATGTAGATTGATTTCCCCAGCCATAATCCTTTGATTATAACTTCATGAGTGTTTTTTTTTTCCTTCTGACTGGCGCTTGCGCATTATTTTTTCAGTCATCTCTCTAAGGTTCTATATTTGTCTTTTCTCAGAAATACCTCATTTAATTTCATAAACATTTATTGAGCACTTACTAGGTGTGCTAGCAGGCAAGGATAAAGAAAATACATTCTTTTCCCTCCAAGAAATTATGTACATATGTCTATTAGTGTGAACAGATAGGGGTGCATCTTTTGCTTTACTCTGGCATTGGGATTCCAAAAGGGCTTCTTTCCTGATCCCGCAGAATAATTTCTATACAAATTTGGACTGAGGAATTTCAATGGTTTTTATACCAGCTCAGTGTTCAATCTTTCTTCCTGGGATTGTCAAATTATTCCCTGTTTTCTGACACCGACGCCCCAGAATAACAATAATAAGGATAAATATCTCCGGATAATAAGATAACCTGGGAATTAAAGCATGTAGTAGCATTCATTTTGCAGTGATTAGACTGTGTTGGCTGGGCCAGCCTGGATAACAAGTACTAATCAATGTACACAAATGCAGATTAGAGCGATTCCTGGACCATCCACGGGAACCTTTCGAGATCGCTGCGGTCATTAGCTTCAAACACAGGTTTGGCCTCCTCAGCCTCATCTTTAATTTAACCAGGGCACTGTAAAACTGGGTTTAAATGGTGAGCTGCATTCTGTTAGAGCTTTAGAGTGGCCTTAGGATCATAGGCCATTATGGTGATGGGTGCAGGGTGCTATATATTAACAACAAAAAAGAAAGGCAAGATCCAGAAGTATGCCAGCGTTTTTAAAGCTGGCAAGAAGTTGAGCATGGAGAGCTATGTCCTTGTCCAGCTTGCCGATTCTGGCAAGATATCATTGCCCCAGATTGTATAGCAGTCAATGTCAGGGCCCTGATGTAAAACCAGACAAGCTGTGTTCCAAGCCCACACTTCCGTGTAACACTTCCTCTCTCAGAAGCCAGAACCTACAATGACTGGCTGCTCAGTCAACAGGGAAGGGCTGCCAGCAGGCCAGGAGCTCAGAGGTTTGGCAGCTGGACACTTTCTCCGTAAGTAAGGCAGTGGTTCAAGGACTCACCTATGGGGCTGGATAGGAGGAGATGGCAGATGGTAAGAATAAGTAGACCATCATCCAGGAGAGCTGTGAGCAGAAACCTGATTTTTCAAGCTGATAAATTAGGTGCAGAGGTGTAAGACCAAACCCTGGTCACTGAAACTGGGAGATAAGGTGAGAATCTAGAGCAGGACTGGAATACAAGATCAGAGCTGAGCTGCTCTTCTGCACTGGGGCTACTCCAGGGGGTGGCCAAAATTTTTTTAAAAAAAGTTTTTGTGTGTGTGGGGGTTGTTTTGTATTCTTAAACTCAGATGATGTTAATGCACAGCCGGGATTCGAGTCCCTGGGTTACTGAAAACCTCTGTGGGGAGGAACAGGATCTGTAACACAGCTGAGCAGGTCTGGTTATGTCTACAGGCGAATGCCAGGAAGCCCTGACTCAGGGAAAGAAAATCTAAAGGAAAAGAGAGCTTGGCGGGAGAGTCAAGCGCATATACAGAAGTTGCTCCATGGTTGTGTGGGCAGGAGCTCAGGGAGAAGCTGGCTTGCTAAAAAATTCAGAAAGGTCTTTGCTATTCCCTGGTATAAGCTAACACCCCCATTGGGGAGCACTGGCTTAGCAAATATAGCTTTGTGTGTGTTAATTGCTGCAGTAGATGTAAGAAGCATGACAGGTATTCACTCAAGCAGAAAGAGCAGAATTTCTCAGTTATCTTCCTCTCATTTTATTCAAAATTGAAAGGATAGTCAGCTGTCAGCGGGCGCATTTTACTCCACACAGGAAACCCTAAACCTTCATCACCCTCTGATGGTCTCAAGCAGGAAACTTCAAAAATTGGGCATGACGCTGGCTTCTTCACATATGGCCATGGCTACTGTTAGAAGTCCCAAAAGTAAATTTTTCTTTGAAATCATAGCAGTAAAAAGATTGGGTAGACTTTTTTCTTTGATAATTATCCATACAAAAGCAAACCACTCAGAGACTATTAAAGGGTATAAGACAGTTTTGGTGGTAAATATAGGATGTCAAATAATAAAAGTAATAATCAGAGTAGCCAGATTTTCTGAGAGCTTATTACTCAGGCTGCTGTAATTAAATGCTATACCATAAACTAGGTGGCTTAAATAACAGAAACTTATTCCTCATGGTTCTGGAGGCTGGGAAGTTCAACATCGAAGTACCAGCCAATCTCATTTCTGCTGAGGGCCCTTTCTTTGGCTTATAGATGGTAATCTTATTGCAGTCTCCTTGTACAGAAGAGAAAAAGAGAGAAGGGTAGGGAAGGAGAGAGAGAGAAAGCTCTTTGGTATCTCTTCTTGTATAGACACTAATAATATTTTATCAGGGTCACTTTCTTGTGCTCCACACTTTCATTTGTTTGTAACACCATTAGGTCAGTTTTGCTTCATTTATGAATTAAACCAATGTGTTTGAAAAAATACATTTCTTTCTAGGTGCTCAGACCTTTTCTGTTCTCAAAGAATTGATTTAGTGAGGAAGTCATGTAATAACCTTAACTTCAATTACGTCCTAATAGGCCCCATCTCTGAAGTCAATCAACTATACACACACACACACACACACACACACACACATATGTGATAAAGTACAGTCTGTAGCATTTACAATATGCCAGCATTATTTTAAGATCATTGTGATAGATATTAGGCATTTAAATCCTTACAATCCAATATGGAAGATACTATAATTATTCCCATTTTACAAAAGATGAAAATGAAGTCTCAAAAGTTAAGCAACCTGTCCAAGGCCACATGGCTATAAGGAATCTCTCTTCAATATTCAGTTTACTGAGAGATGGCCAGACTGGAAGCACTGCTGCTACTTTTCCTGATCCTTGTAGAAGTCCTCTTGGCTCCCCAAGGGCTCGAAACAGCTAATGAGCTTTGACACCCATGATTAGGAGAGCTGTGTGGGAAATATTTGGTACTTACACCCACTCTCTTCAGAGCAAACTGAAAGCTCGATTCACATGCACACTCTCATTTGTTTGTAACACCCTTGGGTCGATTTTGCTTCATTTATGTATTAAACTAATGTGTTTGAGAGCTTACACTTCCTATGAAGTCCTCAGACATCTTTCTGTTTTCAAGGTGTATTAAGTGTGGAAGTCATGTGTGTTTATAAATAATCACAATGCAAAGTAATAAGTGCTATAGGATGTTATATTTGGGAGTTTGGAGAGGGCAGGGAAGGACCACAGGTCACAGAGAATATCAGAGAAGAGGGTGCTCAACTTGTATCTTGAGGGATGGAAGCCCTGCAGGAAAGACCTTGCAAGCATGTGCAGGGAGAACAGGATGGAATGAGAAGCCGTTCTGCACATGGGGTATCACAGGCATTCCGAGTGGCTGGGCTGACGGGACCATTTGGGAAGCTGCTGTAAGATAGGACCGAACCTCTTATCTGGGGAAAAAGACCAAATCTCAGATGGAGTGGAATTTTCTTCTATTCTGAGAAATATCGCTGCTGTGGCTGCTGGCAAGCTCTGCAGGACCTTATGCCCAGGAAACAACAGGATGGGATTTGTGCTTCTGTAAGATAATAGCAGGGAGGCCAGAGATTTGAACCAGGAGGTTGAAGACAGGGGACCTTTGTTGTAGATCTCACCAGAAATGCCAGGATCCTGAACTTAAGAGCCACGTACAGAGCTGGAGAAGACAGTGTCTTGGTATTTATGATCACTACCTAAGGAATACATCCAGTGGTTCTCAGTACCAGAAAATAAAAACTAAAACTTGCTCCCTATTATCTGATTACATGTAAATATTCTTGGAAATATTAAGCAAATATTTTCCCCACTAGCTGATGCTAAATATTCTTTAAATATTTTTCATTATCAAAACTTATACTATTAGACTGCTGACCACATATGGAGCTGTCCACGTTCCAATGTGAATTTACCTTAATTGCTATCTGCATAGGTAGTTTTCATTTTATTATATTTGAGACTCATCTATATATTTCTTCAGGCTTTTCTCAGTTCCACTGCTATTGTAAAGAACAGGTAAGGAGGGAAGAGAGCAACAATCATAGTTCTCTCCATCTCTACCAACACCTTGGATCTATCTTCACCAGCTCCCCATTCTCCCATATTTCTCTGGCTACTTCTAGGGACATTCTCTTCATTACTCTTCTGGACCTGGGTTGATTATATTTCCTGGTTGAGATAAGTTTGGACATTTTCAAAATAGAGGACAAATTTGTTGTTAAACGTCAATGAGAAGTTTACTTCTACAGATTTCCTTATGTGAGGCTTAGTTTCTAAAATCTTATGTCAAGACACTCAGGCTTCTTGCAAGGGTTACTGTGCTATCTCCTTCCCTAGAAGGTGAGTGGCTTCATTTTTTTGCTCTGATTGTCAAGATGCTCAAAGCCAAATGTTGCATTCAGTTGTAACAATGTTTAATTTATTCTGGTTTTCTCTATTTCAATTCTCCCTCTCCTGTAGTTCCCTTTTTAAAATCTACTTTCTGAAAGCTTATGGTATGTCATCTCAAATCTGTTCAGAGAAGAAGTGGGCCATAAGTACCTGCTCATTAATGAATTCCTATTAGCTGAATAGAGGAGCACTTTGACTTACCGGGGATAAGTTTTCAGGTGTCAGTTCCTGTCTTCCTGTATGAATCAGTCCATCTATGGCACATTCGCCAGAAAACTTGGAAGCTCTGGCTGCCTGGGAGCAGCACTTAGGTCATCCTCAGGGCTTATGAGGCTGTGGAGTTGGCAACCCCTCCTTGCCGACCTAGCCTTAGTGGCCAGTAGACGTTGTCTCTGCTCCCTGTTCCAAGCCCATGACTCTGTTGATCTCTTATTCTTTATTTTTATCCTAAGAAGTTTCTGTAGTTCTTTGCTTGTTTTAGAGTTGAGATGATTGGCTTGTTCTGAGCCCAGTGAACCCTCAAAACTTTGCAGACCAGGTTAACCAGATTTGCACTTCTCCCGGTAGGTATTTGCAATAACCATTGTTAACATTAATAACCAGTGGGTACTGTGAACTTATCATGCACCTTGATCTGTGTGCTAAGTGCTTCTGGTGTATTATGTTATCTCACTGCACTGTAGCACTTTGGAAATAGTATCACTCCCCCAAGAGAAGAGTGAGACTCAGAGAGATTAAATATCTTGCTCAAGGATATAGAATTAAAATCAAATCCAAGCCAGAAGTAGAACCAAAAACGTAAACCAAGACTCTCATCTTTGAGTGCCCATTGAACTTCATGGGACCCTGCTGGCAGGTGCCTGCCAAATCAAGGAAACACTGAAAAATCTGGCTCCCACAGTTCAATACTATGGGGGTATCCTCAGCTTCTTTGAACTGTAGCAGGGAAGACATGGGTTGTCCTTTCACATACCTATGTCTAAACTACTTTCAATCATTTTGCCATCATTAGCTTGAGTACAGATGGAATTTTCTGGGATAAAAAGTTGTCCTGGGCATATTATTTCTGATAATTCTCATGTTTGTCCTATAGTTCCATCTTGAATGCTGTTTATTTGCTGGTTACAAAAAATAATTGCCTAAAAGTGAGAATTCAAGCCTTCAAAGAGTTATGGCTTGATTTTTTGCTGGGAAGGGATATATTAT
>NW_022900938.1:20574069-20704297 GCF_012274545.1 Fukomys damarensis
ATATATATATATATACGAAATGCTAAGAAATAATAAGAAAAGACATTATTTGTTATGTAGAAAAAAATACCTCACTGGTGATGGCTATTATATTTAGAATATCTTAAATTTCACTATTGTCTATCTGGTCTATCCTACCCTGATTGAGACTCCTTGTACTCTGAAAGAAATATTTTATGTTAGTATAAAGGAGAGTATATTACTCAGAAGCAAGACAACAGATTTCGAGTGCAAAATCTGTCAGATTTGTTTTTTGATGAACATACTGCATTGTTTTAACCAAATGAAAATATGCAGCCCCCAATTTTATTCTCTCAGACTCCTCATTCTCATTCTGTCCTTCCCTCTGTCTCTCAGACAGGAGAGAGAGAGAGAGAGAGAGAAAGAGAGAGAGCTTACAATAGACCAATATCTCTGAATGGGTTAAAAATAAACACAAGGCCTGGAAAGAAAGGTAGAAACAGTAATGACAGTTTTGAAGTTTCCAGTACCTGTTGTGACAGGAATAACAAATTAATTGGGACTATAACGGATTCTTTGTAAAGGTGAAGTAAACACACTTGACTGTATATTTTTCACCATCAGTTAAGTCTCAATTGGTTCTAAAAATAAACAGAAGACATTGAACAGTTTTAATGGATTCTGACACCTAGGTATTATGCTGTCACTCCAGTATAAATGAATCATAACTTGGACTGCACCTAGGAATTACTACACATTTGGAGAAAATTTATGGCACACCGAGCTTTGAATCATGATGTGATATCAAAACTAAAGTCAAAAAAGGAAAAAAGCTGGGCTTAAATTATTAACCTTCAGCCCTTATGTATCTACCATTACCATAGGTAAAGGTTAGAGGATTTAGGAATAGCGCCAATAATTATCATGGGTGCTGAATCAAATTTATTCTCCTGAAAGTGTTTTGTGGTTAAAAAAAAAAGAGGGGGGCATCCACTCTTATGCACATGAAAGAGACCTTTAACTTTTTGAATAGAATCCTCCTGAGGGCATGCACATTCCTGTGATCCAAGATGCCACACTTTGATTTTCAATGACAACACCAGTCTTGGGACCCAGGCATTTACTGAATTGACTACATTAGGTACAATAGTCTGTCAGGCTCATTGTTTCAAGTCACAGATAAAAATCAGAGCCTCTTACCTTTTCAATGAATGACTGGCCTGGTCTAGACATGGCCTTGAAGTCAGTAGCTAATCATAGAAGGAAGATGACCAGAGGATATGCCATTTTGAAAAAAGGAATATATGAATGAATAAGTGTTTTGAGATAATTGCATACATATCACAGGAAAGTATGAATATTCATGTATATCTTCTATGGAAATACCATTTTTTAAGAAGGAAAAAAGATACCAGTTTAGACATCAGGAGAACATCTTTCAGAAGACTTTTAATGCATCACAGAAATAATAATATTATATATTTACTTGGCATTTTATTTATTTTTTTCAAAGCATTTTAGCAATCAGCACTTTATTTTGTGTTCTACAAAGCAATTGGGCTGGCAAGTTGTTCCATTTTATTTTATTTTATTTTGTTTCTCATTGAGTTTATAGGTACATTTTAGGTATACAGTACAATTACATTCATCATTGGGACCTTGTACCTTTACATGACAGGTCTTGGTTCTCATTTTTTCCCCTTGTCCCTGCCCTCCCTTTACCCACTCCCATTTTAAAGATAAAGAAATAAAGACAGATTAACTTAGTGAAGAAGTGGATAGCAAAATGCTGGTCTTTTGCTTGTTGAACCAGTGTTCTTCGTAGGAGTTTACTTATTCTACTGGTGGATGAATTAGGTAAAAATCTAGCATTTGTCTATCACTGTTTATTATAGTTGGGCAACAGGATGGGTCAGCTTCTCCCCCTGTTATGTAGAGAAGCCTAAAGACCAGAGAGGCAAAGTGAATTGTCCATGGTTACACATCCAGTAGCTGGTGGAATCCAAAACTACAGCCTCCCTCTTAGCTCAAGAGCCTTCTTCATGTACATAGGCTACAGAAATCTGGCATAACAAACAGGGCTGGTCTCCTTTCTCCTATTTAGCTTACTGTCTTCTCGTGGTTCCAAACCAACTGCTAGTTTACTCAATGGGTTTATTCTTTTGTGTGTTTGTTTGTTTGTTTCTGAGAGACTTAACTTGCAACAACTGAGCTCCTAATCCTGCAGTCTAGAGTGGAAGGCTAACTAGACATAATCTTTTGCAGCTGACTTATAACTTGATTGACTCTGATGTTTGAAGAAAGCAATGCAATAAGTGTCCTCATCTTTTAATGATAAACCTACTAATTACCAAATACGTACCAGGTGACAGGCGATTCAGAGTTGTTGTCTTTGAGTAAAATTCCATGTGTCTCGTGTGTCTCCAAGAGAAGTAGCTAGTGAGGGTCTGAGGTGGGACACAGAGGACAAGGCTGCCAGTAGGTAACCTGTGAGGAATGAAGGGGGGAGGACATAAGGGCAGAAATGGGCTAGAAAGAGGTCAACAGCAGGTCCTCAAGGGTCATCAGACCAGGCCCTGAGAACTTTTCACCACTCTAGTCTCAAAGACAAGTCCGGGAGTCGAGTCTTCCCATTCGTGGGCTCATCTCTTCTGGCCTGCCATTGTGGCGTAAGCACCCTGAAATGGCAATCACACACCCGCCGCATTCACTTCCACTCCTCGGTTTAATCCATCCCTTGTGGCTACTTGGACCATTTCAGTTTGGATGCAAAGCTTTCTGCGTTGACCTTGTACAGTTATAAATGTTTTAACATCCATAAAAAAATAAAAATGTATGCTCTCATAAAAAGCAGCACACAGACAACACAGTAAGGAGTGGGAAGATTTGAGGCTGCGCAACACTGGTCTCCTTCAGGCCCGGCATTGCTGCGAGCTCCCAGCGCATCCTGAATTTAATGGCTGAGAATATGGTTCTCGCAGGCTTTTTAGAGAGCATTATATTAGTGTGACTATCGGTAAGTACCAGCCTCCCATTTTATTTCCACTGTGACGGAGCTCATTTCCCATGCTCCGTTAGAAAGGGAAACGGGGCTTTGCAGCTTTCTGAACCCCCGTGGAAAACCGACTCCTACCTCCAGGACTCACAGTGACCCATTTCGTTGGCTTTGCAAGCTTTACTTCTGTTAGGAAAATGTGCTGTTTATTATCAAACCAAAGTTTCTCAATCCTTTTGTTAAGTTTAAAAAACACTGGAGAGTGAAAACAAAGCTTTTAAAGCTTCATAAAAGGTTGTGAGTCCATTTCTTTCTGTTTCTCGGGGTTATAAACATGGTTCTAGAAAAAGCTCCTTGGAGCTGAGAGTCCTACTAGACATTTAAAGGGGTAGCACCTTAGCTTGTCAATTCTGGGAACACCAAATGATCCTAGAGGGTTTTTTTTATTTCTTTAATCAGCTGTAATTTTCAGCTCTGATGCTATCTGACAGGCTTCATCTCAAGCCGGGTGCAACACTGCTCCTCGGGCTTCATAGCTGTGAGATACAAAAACGGGGGAGGGGACGTGGGACAGGGACTGACAGCATAAATTGGATGGAGGATGCCCTATCTGGAGGGTATGCAGGGGGAGGGGGAAAGAATGAATGCCCAGGACTTGGAGGAGGTCAGGTACTAAGACTGTTTTCTTTCTCTTTCTTACCTTCTGCCTTCCTGCAGTTTTTAAACAAGTTCTCTTCTTTTTATCCTTTTGTGATTAATAGGCATGGAGACTTTGGAACTAGGAGAGAGGGAGACAGGTCCCTACACATACATATGCAAATATACTGAAGGACACACACACACACACACACACACACACGTGCACTTGGGCACTTATAGCTCATGCATGGAATGATAACATCAGAAGCTGTCACATATTGAGGGCTTTCTGTGTGCCCACCCCTGTGGTCTGTACATTTTCTCAACAAATCCTCACATCATCTCTGTGAGGCTCATTTCACATGTCCAGGAGCTAATATAAGCCGTAAGTGTGGATAAGAAAAAGGGCAACTCTAGCGATCCTCCAGGTTAAAAGTTTCCTGCTTTAAATCATTCTGTCTCCCAGTTTTGTTTTGTTTTGTTTTCATTAAGTTTATTGGTACAATTTAGGTTTACAATACAGTTACATTAATCTTTGGGATCTTGTGCCTTTACATAACATATCTTGGTTCTTATTTTTTCCCCATTACCCTGCTCTTTCTTCACCCACTCCACCCTATCTATTTACAAAGTGTCTCCCAGTTTTGTTTTGTTTTTTTATCTGCAACAGGTAAGCCCCGTAAACATGGATCTCAGCAGTTGACATCGGGAGGAGTCACATAGGGAGTGGTGACCCCTGAGAGTTTTATGCCAGGTGTGAGGACTAGAGTTGTTCACACTTGGTGGATAAGGTACTTCTCCATTGTTGTGGCTTCATCCTGGCAGGGATCAGCATAGAGTAGGCACATGTGGCTTTGGGTTGACAACAACTGGGCCAATGGACTCTCTTCCTGTCTAGGATGCCAGCCTATGGGAGAAGTCTTTCTGACCTTGCAGTCTGGAGTGGGTCACCTAGTATTCTCCAGACCCCTTGTCAGAGGTCAGGAAAAACTGCTGCCATCAGTCTGAACCCTGAGTACCAGTTTGTGTGTACACAACACAAAGCAGCCTTTATTTCCAGCCTCTCCCCTCAGATAGAGCATGGGACTTTTCCTGGGCCTTAAGATATCCTAGCATTAAGTAAATAAACACATGTGCCCTTCATTACTTTAAGATCATTTTTGTAAATTCTATATTTGGACAGTTAGTTTTAGAAACGTTCACTACATTCATTGTGTTCATAGCTTTCTTGTGGGTAAAATGGAAATAAATTTTTTCCTATTTGAAATAGATAATGCAAACAGATACTAAGATAAAATGAATTTTAATGATAAAATGGTACATATATATGTGTGTGGATGGCATATTACTTACTATTCTATGTGTTCTTGTTGTCATATTGTTCTGGCCCACATTGTATGTCATGGTTAGGTCCATAGGTGTCCCAGGCAGAATGCAATAAGGATGTAAAAAGCATACTTTGTCATTAATGTCTAATCGGGGGGCGTGGCCAGTGATCTTTCTCTCTAAACTCCATTCCCTTTCTCCTCCAACTAACCACCAGAAAAAAAAGCAGCTCATTACAGTTCCTGTAAAATCTTTTCTTGGTTACATTTATACCTGAACAACTTGAGTTCAGAGGTCACCCAATTCTAAAATGCATAAATTCATGTATGTCACATATCCAGATTTTTGACTTTTAAAAATATGTATACATAGGTGAAAAATCCCACA
This sequence comes from Fukomys damarensis, assembly GCF_012274545.1. Taxonomy (NCBI): domain Eukaryota; kingdom Metazoa; phylum Chordata; class Mammalia; order Rodentia; family Bathyergidae; genus Fukomys; species Fukomys damarensis. Next base: position 20,579,378 of record NW_022900938.1, read on the forward strand.
GTATGATACAATTTTGTTATCCTTCATCCAGGGATAATTTTTTTTTTTAACTGGGGAGAGCATTCCCACAAATTATAGTTCAAGATCATTGTTGACTTTCTAGTTCAATCAAATCTAATACAGTAGTCACACAGGAAATGCAAATCCTTTTGTACATAGCTTAATGTTTTTAGTTTGCATCTTTTAGTGACCAAACAATATCACAGGTGCAAAATATTACCTTGAAAAAAGTAAATAATTAGGTGACTTTTCAGGGTCTTAAACTTATAAAGTGCCTGTGAAATCATGTGTGGGTAAAGCTGTCCCACACCATGGGGAGAATTACGCTCTGGTGTGATGGTAATTAACCACCTCCCCAAATAGCTGCTCGTTCTTGTAACCCTCACATCAGGATTAGAATCTTTTAAATAATGACCATGTTTATGGTTCTAATTTGGTTTGCAATTGATTCCCCTAAAAACCATAAGCCAGAAAAGTGCTTATTTTACAGACCACAATATAGCCTTCACGGAGACTATTTTAAAATTACTGTAGTGTCCTCATGAACTTCAAGATCTTTTGTTTTCATAAATTATGAAAGGGAAATGTCACAAGCGCTCATTGCTGAGGTGCCCCAGCTCTGCTGACAGCTGTATGATGCACACTCAGTGCGGCAGAGTGGGAGCTCAGAGTTTCATCAATAAATATGACTCTGATCGCTTCATGTCGACGGTCAAGGTAATGGCGTTTTAGTATCTCAGAAACAAGCACCACTCACAGCCACGGGCAGACTTGAGAGTGGGAATCCACAGTGCAGAGCTCCTCTCATTCTTCCCTCCTGACAGAAATTCCACTTTTTATCTGTCTTGCAATTCTTGATGATAATCTGTTTTTGAGACAGTCATATTTCTTACTTGTATTTTACCACCACATAAGGCTGCACATACACCATGGGAAGCATGTGGAAATAAGTGTTGAAAGAATCCTGTACATTACAGGACAGGGAATATTTCTCCTCCCAACCAGTTTTAAAATGGGCATGACCCCTGCTTCTCTGGATTCCTACAGACAATTAGATCAATGTTTTAAACTATAGGAAAGCAAACAACAGAGGGCCAGAGAAACTAATCCCACATATAGGGAGAATCATGTGGAAAAATCTCTAGGGCATTTTTTTTTTTTAGAAATCAGTATTAAAACATTTTGTGTATTAATTAATTTTTTAAATGGCAGCTTTCCTTAGTATCCAAAATTCCCTAATTATACATTTTTTTATTTGCCTTTTATCCTTCATCTCCAGATATTGCCTCTACTGTGAAGAATTTTTTATATGGATGTTAGAGACAAACACTGTACATAACTAGCCTTTACATTTATTAATTTTATTTATTTTAAAAATCCATGTTTGTTTTAAAATCTTGTGATTTGGTAGTATAATACAATACATAAAATTTATAGTTAATAGCCATTTTAGCAATGTTTTTGAAAACAGATTAAAGATAGTATAATTGATATTGATATCTATATATGCATGGTAATGCTGGGTATTTTGTTTTATGTCTCTTCTTGGTATGAAGCAGTTCTTTTTAGTCAGTTCTTTGTCTAAATTCTCTGCTGGAAAACATTCTAAAGACAACATGAAGTATCTAGTTTTAAAATATCAGTAAAAATTTTAAGGTTATATGTGTGTCCCACTAAATTTTTGCTTCATGGTTGTATCTCTAAAACAGTACTACATATTAATCTTTAACTATGTCCTCGAATCACAAAATACAAAAAGGCAAAAAAAAAAAAAATCACAAACACCCTTACATCTGGGAAATCTCAGGATAGTAAGTAGGTTAACATATTACTGCAACTATAGGAAGATACAGTTTTCGACATACGAATGTTAAGAACAGTCTTGCAGACATTTAAGCTATGTTTTTTGCCCTTCTGAATCTACTTTTACACTGACCATAATTGAGATAATGTTAGTGTAACCAAAAAATTCTTAGCAAAAATGTTGAAAGGGACCGATTTATGCGTAGAAAGATCAAGAAAGACAAACTCATTTTTAAAAAGCCCTATGCTCCCAGCACTAATTCCCAATCTCTGCAAAATTCATTTTATACTTATAATGATGTTCTCTTTTCATAAAGAAAATACTTTTTTCTCTCTTTTAGTGACTGAACTGTGATGAGAAAATAAGAAATTTAATGTCAGTGAATTATTCTTACTTTTTTTCATGAAGATCTGGGAAAGAATTGGCTCCAATTAATGATGAGACCACTTTATTTGAGTAAAAATATAACATGGCTAACAAAATGTTAGCTATGAATAAAAATGTAACTACAGTGAAATGCAAATGTAGGTACTGCTAATGTGCAATACCCATGTTGATATCTTCAGTGGAGAAAAATATCTGTGATGCTCTCAGTAAATTAAATTATATCAAAATGTGTTCTTTAGGAGGTTTTAGAAGCTCAAGATTTTAGACTGTAATGCCTACACACAAACCGACTTTAAAAAGCAAAGATTTGAAACAGATAAAGCAACATTTTGCCTAAAGTTCATTCATCAAAGGGCCGCATATTTTGAAAAGGGTAAAAGTACTACTAAACCCATCAGGGATAAGTAAAGGCTATATACTATAGATTATTTTAATCCCCCAGCTAGATATAAAAGGGATAATTACATATTTGTGGTTGAAGCCATGTGGTGGAAAAATCAATACAACTTTTTTGTATGACACTTCATTAGTGTGAAAAATTTTAAAAGCTGAGAAGAACTGCCTTGCAATTAAATGCCTCTGCTACTTCAGCTCCAGTAATGGGTTTGTATTATTATCTAGTTTATTTGAAATAGTGGTTGCACTATAGAAGTAATTGGAAAACATTGATTATGCACTTGTATCTGGAAAGCCTGGCAAATCATTACAGAGCCCTGCAACAGTTAGTTAGCCTTACTAATGAAGCACTAATTGCTCTAAGTAGGTTAACATGTTAGTGAAACTATAGGGAGATAATAGTTTAGAAATCCTGAGCTATTTTGCCAAACATGCATTTTCATTTAATATTCCAGAGATAGAAGTCATGTGAAGTTTTTTTCCCCCTTTTTAAAAATTTTGTTTTGTTTTGCTTATGATGCTTGGTTGAGGAAGAAAGTAGCCTAAATGAAGTTCCCGCAACAGTTTGTCTTGAAACGACTTCACACTCTCTTCCCATTAACCCAACTTGTTTTAGCAAATGGAACTGAGACCCCACGCTCATGGTTTCCTGGAGCAGGTTTCTGGGTCCTTCCATTCAGAAACTTCTGCTATTTCTCTCTGGGTTCCTTCTCCCAGATAAGAGGCATAATGATATAATTGGGCAGAATCTTCCTGTTGTTGAGCTGTGGCCTATGTACATAAAAGTTAAAAACTATGGTTTTGTTTTTAGTTGAAATGTATTTCTTAGAACATATATTGTTGGAATTTAATAGGGCTTTATTAATAAAAAAAGGTGAATAGGAAAATTTCCCACTGCTATTTGTAAAACTCTTAGGAAGAAAAGAAAATCTGTGTCAAGTATTTGCAACAAGACAAAGATGTTCATAGCACTGTGCCTGTGAACAATAACAAACAAAGAGAAACTCTAAAACGATTTGGTGCCCATTGACTAGATAACAGAAAAGTCACTGTATTATCTTCACACAATAGAGTACTATACAGTTGAGAAAATGAACAATGTAAAAACATCTGCACATATTGTCATTTTAAATGAATCTGAGAGATATAACATTGAACAAAAAAGCAACTTTCAAAAGATCACTTATATGATTACATTTCAGAAAGCCCCCAAACAAAACTAAACAATTGTAGTACTATGCACACACATAGCAAAATTACTTTAAAAACATCTATGAAATGGTATTGGATAGAAGTTAATTCAGAAGATAAGATGGGTTAGATTGGAGGTGCTGTAGCTTTAAACTGGGGAGAAATTCATGTTATAATTTTAATATTATGTTTTGTAACTTGTTTGTATCACAGATACTCTTTTTTTTTTGTCATCACAAATTGTTTATTAAAACACAAAGCAATGGACAATGAAAAAATCCTGATGTTTTTCCCCAGTCCTCATGATCTAATTTTTTCAGGGGACAAAATAATGACTTTTTAAAAAACATTTTTCTTGGGCCGGGGATTTAGCTTAGTGGTACTGCCACCTGCCTCCCAAGCTCAAGGTCTAAAAAAAAAAAAAAAAAAAAAAAAAAAAAAAAGAAAAGAAAGAAAAAGAAATTAGATCATGATGTCAAATTAAATCATAAGGTTCCCCTTTAGTTTTCTAAAGACATCAGGGAGAAAATATTGCCATTTTACAATTGTGGTATTTCTGAGCAATGTAAGACACCAAAGGAGAGAAACAATTTTTTCATTAAATCTATGTAGAAAAATTTTAAATAATAAATCTATGTAGAAAAATTTTAAAATACAAGAATTCATTTTTGTATATTTATAATTTATTAATAAGGATGAGGGCTATTTCTTTTTGCAATGCTTAGATAGTCCTCTCTGCTAGTAAATCAGGGAGTACATCATGGTTTATAGCTGAGTAATAGATTTATCTTTTGGGGCAAGTAAGGAAACAAGAGTATCACAGGGTTGAAAAGAGCAAGCTTTTGCCACTCTTACAAATTTATATAGAAGATGCATATATATATATATATGACATATAGAGAAAAAAATATATCTTCTTTGGCAACATTTCCCAATATAAAAGGTAATTAGAAGTATTACTCTCTATAATATACTCAAAAAATTTTGAGCTCAGTGGGAGAAGGACAGATTACTTTTTCTTGTTTGGTCATTTCTGTTTTCCTTTAACAGATCAGGGCTCATAGTAAGTGCCCAATGCATACTTTTAAGTTAAGCTATCTAAGAATATACATAATTTAATTATGTCATTTATTTGAATGCCAAAAATAACATTTACAAATAATGTGATGGATGACAGTGGCTCACAGAAGAAATTTCAGTTTCCTGAAATCTCAGCCATAACTAGAAAAGAGTTCCTCTGAAGCAAACCAGGGACTAATGATGCTCTTAAATTTTTTTCTCTATACTTTTAACATGCGGGTTGTGCCATTATTTTGAGAAATGCCATTTGTGGGGAATAGTGCCAACAAAAATGTTAAAGGATGTGAGATTCAAGATATTTCTTGACCTCCTATAAAAAAATGCCAAAGAATTCTTATCTTTTAGAGCTACCTATGGACATGTTTAGTAAGTAAATGATGCCTTCCAAAGAGTCCTGAGTGGCCAGCGAGCCGGGTACAGATGAAATCAGCTTGCCCGGAAACAAGTGTGAGATTGATAATGTTAAAGTTGGATGATGAGTATGTGTGGTATTATTGTATTATTTCTGCCCCCTTCTGTCTACTTAATTTCATGTGTAAAGAAAATTTAAATGTTGGCTCAGCTTTATTGAAATCTCTGAAATTGGTGGGTTAAATGGTTAGTGCCTAGCCAACTACTCATTGTTTCTCATTGGATTGGAAGAAAATGTCAGATTTTCATTCTGGCTACTTTTTCCTCTGAATAGAGTCAGTTGTTTATTTTCAAGGGACACTGGATGGTAGCCAACAGGTGCCACGCGACGCCATTTGAGACAGGACTGCCAGCTTTCAATGGGAGCTTGTGTTTCCCTCAGTGCTGATCCCCCTCCAACTCTGGGAGTTATTGGAAGGGTCTGGCTAGGGTGGGAGATTGCAAGGGGGAGGGGATTATTGTTTAAATGGGACCCTGTTTCTAGCCTTAAGTCAGATGAGAGCCATTTTTGTTGCATTTGACATTTCAAAGAAAAGTAACAATGCTCTCAGAGAGCCTCTCTCTACAAAGCAGCTCATTATTGTAAATGTGGGCATGTTTAGACTGCTAAGGAGAACTATAAAAGAACAGCCTTTCCTGCAAGCTCCTTTGGCAGTAAACGCTGTCCTCAGGCCAGATATGCTTCTGGGCAGTCCGGGCTCCCAAAGCCTAAGTGGCAAGCTCGCCCGATGATGCCGAAATGAGGAAAGTGAAGTAGGAGTTATGAAGTAGAAATGTTCACGGTGAACATCATCTGCAAGGTCTTTTATGTTAAGGAAATCATGACACCTGCCAATCTTTCAAATTCCAAAGGGTAAAGCGTGAGGCCTAGTAGGCTGTCATTGAACATGACAAGCTTAATGCCAAGTTTATAACAGAAAAAGGGCAATCTTATTGTGGTTTATTCAGTTTCATGTTGCTAGTTCAGTAGGAAGGCTCTGTCTTTTCCTCCCTCTCTCCTTTTTTAAAAATCTAATTTATAGCATTTGAAATACCAAATGGATTCTTTACATATCTCCTGAGCTCCCACTTCCCTTCACTACCCCCAGTCTCTCCTTTAGGGAGCAACCCCTAAATCCTTCCAATTTAGCATCTTGGTGAGGCCAGACAATTGTTTTAGTTGAGCGTTTCCTTCCGTTGTTATAGAGCTGTTTCTAACTCCAAACATTTCTGTTTAATTACTGCTCAGACTGTTGCTCTATTTCCATCTAACCTGCCCCTCGCTTGAGCCCATTGGGCTGAAGAAAGAATTACTCCCCGCGCTGTTCCTTAGCCCTTCTTGTTCAGATCTGTAATTGGCCCTGTGTTTTTGACTTTTTGCTAATAAGCAGCTTACTTTCTCTCCCCCTAGACTCAACCCACCACTTTTGTTTCATGAATTTTACAAAGGATTTTAATAGATGCTTTAGGCTATGCAAAATGTTATATGAAGGGAAGCATTAATGCAACAGCCTTGACACAAAGGACGTGTGAATGGCTGCTTATCATTACAGTCAGGTCTCAAAATTTTCATTAGGAGTTCTGGAGGACAAAAGAGAAAAGCACAGCTATATGAAGGAATATTAACCTATACTGTATAACCAACTATAATTGCTTAGCATTTTACATTAACTCTCTTCAGACACAGCCTCTCATTATTTTTACACATACATAATAACTGCTTATTACAGCGGTATAGTTCATGCCAATACACAGTGGATAAGGCTGTGTCAGCACTTCCAATATAAGACCCACTTTCGTGGGTTTAAAACAGCTGTAAAATTTACCTCTAGACCAAAGATTGGTAATCAACTTTCCACATGGAGAGGGAGTTTCGTTTAAAGTTTTTTTTAAAGCACTTTCATTAAGAAAAAGTTTGCTTCTTTTAAATTAGGAACGTAAACAAAATGAATGAACACGCTTAAGATGTTTGCAAATTTCTAAATATGGAGATTTATTGAAGCCCTCTCTGAAATGTGCTTTTGATGATAGATATAAATAAATGAATTTTAAACAGGAGCAAATTAAATACCACATCCATATAGACTTCATGGAAAATAGTTATATTTCCAGTACATTGCATCTGAGGCAATGGTGGTTGGAACACAGCACATAATTTCAAGACATATAATCCATAGTTTTCATTGGAAAACAAATTAAAATACTTATCAAATGTAAGTGGGAGAGTTTGTAGAAAGTCATCCACTTACATAACAATACACAGGCTTTGAGAATTATTTTGAAATTTGGTTTTCTGAAAGTCTCTGAACAAACAAACTGGTGTTGACTAAGGGAAGAAGATAGAAATTCAGCAAAATAATTGTCCTTAACTGAGGCCTGTTAAGAGTAGGTGGTTGATTTGCCATTTGGAAAAATGGGCCCATTTGTGGAGATTTGCTCTTCTGGCAGAAGTAATCCTGAGCATGATATTGCTAAGCTTCACTGACTTTGTAAAATGCTCCAAAGTTTTTTTCAAATACCAAGATATAAAAGTGTTTTGAAGTCATACCGAAATAATGATGAGATATATCAGCCTTATACTTCCTAATCTTCCCAATCCATGTGTTATAAGTTAGTTTCATTCATCTCTAAACATGGAAACTATAAAATAAGCACATTGTTTCTCAAAGTTATCAGAGACTCTTCTAATGGGTGAATAAGAACTTAAATGAAAATTTTCTCTTTTTTTTCTGAAAATAAATTTATAAAAATATTTTGAAAATGATTTCAACCAGGGTGTTTCCATAGCAAAAATTGAAAATATAGTATATCCTTCAATACATTATTTTTATGAACAATAGATCCTATCTACCAAACACTAATGGGATACAATAGAACTTGTGTTCTCAATTCCCATTTAAGCTCCTACTCTTTTCATCTGCTTTTCTCACCCTTTAGCTCAAACGACAAGGCCAAGCTCAGCTATATTTCTCAGGTTTAGCTGACTCCCTGGCACAGCCGAAGAAGTGCTAAAAAGAAAAAGTACAAGACATTCATTTAAAAGTGCAAGCCCACTTAGAATAATAGCAGATTCTGTAAAGCAACTTATTCTAATACTGCCTTGAAGTGACAGCTTACAGAAGGTGAGAGTATGGACTAAAAGTGAATCTCAGATAAGGCATTAATGTTTCATGATGTCAGTGCAGGAGGAAACTAGCAGCCCCATCCCTAAACTATTGGAGTGAAGGGTTCCTGGCGGGCATTTTTGCAGCAAGTCTTCTGCGATGGAAAAAGCTACAACTTGTTAGTACAGTTCCAGTAAACAGAGTGCTGGCCTCACATAGCTAATTAGCTGTGGCCTCAGCTCGCCTGTGCTATGCAGTGACACTCTAATCAGAGATGATTGTCATCAGATATCACAGAAGTCTCTCTCACTGCTCAGCACAGGCAGATCCTGGCGCTGCTTAGAGAGAGAGGCGCCAGGAGCTGCTCCGAGACACCAGTTCTCTAAGTGCCTCAGCTGCAGGCTGCAGGCAGCTCATCACTCCTGCCTGCTGAGAGGAAGGAAACAGGGTGAGGCAAGCGGGGTATCCTACCTGTCAGGTGTTCCAGGAGGCAGTGATGCAATCAGTTTGAAAGGAGAGGTTTCAGAACAAAACCCTGTGACTGAAGCTACTCAGGACTTCCTTGAGCCACCTGGGATTTGTGGCAATGACAAATGCTAATTCTTTCAATTCATTACATTTTTAAATGGGGTATCTGAGAAGGCTAAAGGCACGGGCTTAAAGATTTATAAGCCGCAATCAAGGATGTGCTAAGGAAAATAAAGCAGCATGCCAAGAGGTGTGACTTGAGCCCTAAAGTGGGAACCTGATGACTCTAATCCTCAACCTTTCACTCCACCCCATAAATTTAGAAATTCTCTCCATTCTCTGGCCCCTCCTCCTACCATCCTTTCATTCCTCAGCAGCAATGGAATTCCTCTTGCTGGGGTTGCTGGCCACCGTCCTCTCGGAGGGGAGGGACTCTCAGCTGATTTGACTTCTTTCAGAAATGAAAATCACCACCCTCCCACCATGTTCAAACATCCACCTGTATCTCCCATACCTTCCCTGCTTCCCCAGCTGCTCCTGCATGGGCTCTGCCTGGGCTCTTCATCCAGCCCTCGGCGAGTGTCCCTTTCAGCTGCTGTCTCCTGTGCAGCCACATCCACTTACAGCTGCACTCACTGAGCACACTCCTGAGATGTGTAAGTCTTCCCCAGAGCACGCGCCCAAGTGCCTGGTGTTTAACTCCAAGTGTTTCCTGAACTAAATGTCCCACGGACATCTCCCGTGTAACTTGCCCCCAAACTATAAACTTGTCTGTCCTGTGTGCCAGGCCTATCTAGTCCTGAGGTGCTTTTCAACCAGGTCCATGGGCAAACTTGCCAACTCAGTGACAACCCTTTCTCTACTTGGGTTTCCTGAGTTGCAAACTGGAACCCACCAAGATCCCTGCTTCCTAGAGCCAGGCTCTCAGAAAGCCTGTTAATGCCTTCCATCTTCACATCTCTGAACTCACTTCTTCCACTCCATTTTCTCTGCCTTTTGATCAAGGGCTTTTGCTATTTCCTTGCTAGGCTAATTCTTGGTTCAAAAACATTTCTCATCCTATAATCAGAGTGATTGTTCTAGAATGCAGATCTGATCCTCTTGTTCCCTTTCTTAAAACCCTGAACATATCTGTAGACTTTGATAAAATCCTGGTCTCAAGGCTCTTTCAGCTGGGCCCCAGCCTCCCTCTCGGAACTTGCTTGTAGCTCTCCGTCATGGCACATAGGAAGAAGATTCCCACTGCCCTGGTCTGGTCACACCGAAGTCTTTGCATATGCCTAAAATGCCCTTGCCTATTCAGCCAGATCCAGCTCAAAGCTCTTCTTTCCCAGGGTGCTTTTCTTGGCATTTCTCACCAAGGAAAGTTCTCCTTTTTAAGTGCACCCAGCATCACATTTTTATATTTTTACTGTAGATCTAATTACAACCCCATGAATGTTAACATATCTGTCTATTCTGTTGACTGGGAATTCTGGAAGGCAGGTAATGTTTGTGTGTGCAACCCTTCTCCTGGCCTAGTGCTCCTGCACAGTTGACCCTTAAACATTTATTATATGAATGAAAAACTAAATGCAAGGATAAATGGACAGATAAGCATGTACCATTGCACAAGGTCTAACAGAACAAAGACTAACATCTGGAAGATTTCTTTAGATTTTCACAAACTCAAAGACTAGGTCAGGATATGAGTGCAAATAGCAACATTAATGACAGTAGTACCAATAACCACCATTCATTAGCCACTTTGTGCCAAACAGCATGTCAAAGTTACCCAAATTATACCACTCAATCCATACAAATCTTATAATGTTATGTTTTACAGATGAGAAGATCAGCCCCAAGGATGAGGATATGAACCCAAGAATACCTGTTGTATTGCAAAGTCACATAGCTGCATTGCACAGGTATGAGCTGGGGGTTCAGCACTTGGCAACTTAGGCCAAGGTAGACTTGAAAAACAGGACTAAAGAACATCTTTATGGTTAAAAATAAGATGGAAACTGGATGCGGTAGTGTCAGCAGAGGATGAGGATCACTTGAGCCTAGGAGATCAAGTCCACCCTGGGCAACAGAGTGAGATCCCCATCTTAGTCCTGGCCCCATAAATGGATCCCTTAGAGATAGGTGCCCCAACTGCAACCCCAACCCACTAATATACGAAGTGAAAAGTGCTAACACTGCAATTAAACCTGAACACTAAGGTTTTAATTTAGAAGAAAGCAACTCGTACAGTAACATGTTTTGTCTTAAAGAAAAGAAAACAAAACAAAACCAAATAACACAAGTGTCATAGGTTCGCCACCACTGCCTTATGGCCTTGCAAAATGCAGACTTTCATTTATAAGTGGGGCTCAGGAAGGGGTCAAATTTGAAAAAGCATTTAGACTGCTGATGAAGAATGGAATGCTTGCCCTGAAAGTTCAGCAAAAACGTGGCCAGAACACTTGGCTTGCAAATAAACATTTTCACAACCCACTTATTATTTGTTAGATGTGATGCTTTTCACCAAATTAGTTGAATAATTGCACCTCTGGTCATTGTGGTGCTGAGAGGACAGCCTCAGTGGTGCACAGAATAAAGAATGTGTCAGAGCTAGTGGGAATGTGGGAGAGTTGCTTGAATTTAAAACTTCTAAATGCTTGTAAATAATATTGAAAGGCTGTTTTCCAACATTTAATTGGGTGAAATATAAGGCCCCTTTCATTTAACAAAATTTTTCTTCCCATGCGGAGGAAGTGCAGGAAAAAATATGTCTTTGGCTTTGGCAATGAAAACATAAAGTTCTTGTATCTCCTCTCCTGCCCCCACCCCAATCCCTTTTCCAGTAAGTTTACTACGGTCTTTTAGGCTCTAGTTTGGACTTTGTTTTGTCAAGTTTCTGGAGCTATAAAGAATACAAAACTACCTAGCAACTGAGATAGATACTGACTCATAATTTGAACCATTTTGCTAGGTTCTTCAAAAAAGAATGATCTTAAAAAGCCACATTTTCTTACAAGTATAATGAGGCCCATGGAAGACCTGGTTTGAGTGTGAATTCATAAGTTGAATCAAAACATAATCTCTTATTTTTATGGGGGAGCATTTTTTTCAGCTCTGTGGTCAGTGTGCTAGAAAAACAAAGCTAAGTATGTATAGACAAGAAAATAAGAATAAGTAAAATAGGGCAGGGGATTTAGCTCAGCTGCACCACACCTGCCTCCCAAGTGCGAGGTGCTGAGTTCAATCCCTGGTACTGGGGGAAAAAGAATAAGTAAAATAACGTAAATGTTCAAGTGCCAGTTTACATTTATATATAATTATATAGAGTACTACTTAATCACCATAATCTGTATTTGTGATGTCTTGCAATTTGAAAAGTGCTTTCATTCATATTTATCTACAGCAATGACCAAACATATAAGGTAGGCAGATTAAATACGTTTATCCCCAATCAAGAGAAAAGGTGCAGTGACTTTCTCATGAAACAAGTAGATTTCCTGAAGCCTAGTGCTTTTTGTCTCCCCTGTAGCCACACAGCCCTAAACATGCATGTGCCTGAGTGGGTTGAAATCTGTGCTTGGAAAGCAGATTCAAGTTTAATTCCACAGCCGGTTAAAATAGTAAGCAAATTTAAGATTGTGCAAAAGTTGCATTTCTGGTCCCAAAGCCTGATTTAATAAAAGCAAATCAGCCTTGACTATTAGCTAAGTAAATGAAAGTGTTAATTAAGCTCAGCTCCCTGGTCAGAAATAAAAGCCTGTAAATCTCGAACATACCTGAGGAATGTGAGCAGACAACTGCGAATTTGTATATGAGGGTATAGTTACAGTCGTTCTTGTTTCCCTGGCACCTAGCCCAGGGACAGCAAGATTGCAAGCCTTTAATAAAAGTGAAAAGGCGAAAAGGAGTGAATGAAAACCAAGAAGAGGGAATACAGGGAAGACTGAATAAACTTCATTCACTAATTGGCTATATTGAAGGTGAACGTTAACTAAGGCACAATTTGGAGAGTGGCCAATTTGTTCTTCCTGCCTTGGCTGTTAGCTTCCTGCCTTTCATTAGGTATTAATACATATACCACAAACATTCATAGGTAAGGCAACAGTTCTGTATGCACCCACATCATCAGCACACACGTGCATGCAAACATGCATACATGGTCAAATTGAGCTTTCTACATTACACACAGGGCCAGAACAAAGATAAGATCAAACGGGAAGGAGAAAAAACTGCAAATGTGGAAGATGTAAGCAGAAAATATTTCTGGTAAGCGTTATATTTCTTTAGATTATTAAGATGCTGAAAGTAATATATATATATATATATATACACAAGTAAAGTTTCTATAAACTTAGAAAGTGTAGAGAAGAAGCTATATTGCAAAAATGAGGTTAAACATATTCACTGAAATTTAAAAGCTGCTCAAAGTAAAGGACTTTCTAAAAATCAGAACAGAAAAGAAGAAAGCCCAACTTCTGAGGATGCTGGCCAAATTATCTGTTTCCAACAGAGAAATCCACCTTAAGAAAGGTCCAGAGAGCTCAATAGAAACCAAATACAGTAAAAGGAAGTTGGGAGTGTGGGTGTCAGGCTGTCAGTAATCTGACAGCTATGGTAACTACCCTCTAATCCAGCCAGCTCAAGCCACGCTCTCAGCTGACACCACCAGGACTGACTGACAGCTGAGGAGCAGGCACTTTTTACAGGCTCAAGTGACATCCAGTCTATTAAGGCTGACAAGCACAAAGCAGAGATTTGCCCTGAATGGTTTGGTACTGAAGTCTAGTAAAGGGGTTATTTGAAAGGTCTTAGAGAAAGTGTCAGACTCCAGCTCAGATGATAACAATATTGTAATGATGGTACTGGACAATGAAGTGTGATGATTGCCCATCCCGGCCCGGAAGACTGTAGGCGAATGGTAACTTGGAGAAGGAGCGCACAGACACAGATTCTCCAAGGCTATGTGCAGTTGTTCAAGGGATTTCCTTTGGCGGTGTGTTTGCTTGGGCCTGGGTGGGGAGAGCTGCCCAAAGTTGCACATTAGCTGTGGCACCTGCATGGGGGCTGGAGGTGGCAGTAAGCAAGGATGTAGGACTGGATACGAGTACAAGACACCTGAAAGGAATGTTTGCTTGCCTTTGGTTCACTCTTCAAGTCATCAAGAAATATTAAAAGTAGGAAAACAAAAGAAATATGAAAAATATTTTCTAGAATAACAAAAACAGCAATTTTCAGACTACTGCTTTTCTTATTATCTCTGGTTGAAAGGTAGAATCAGTGACTGCAATGATATGACTATGCTTATCATTATTTTTGTTCTTGACTGCAGACACTGTCATCACCAATACCCAGAGTTTATTCCGCAGTATTTCACCCCTGACAACAATAAATTTTTTTTTCCCAAGTGCTTTCTCAGAGTTCTTTTAATGAAACCAAAAAGAGCAGGCATCATTGTCCTGGTTTATTAATAGGAAAATGGCTCACAGTGTTGCTATGCTCTCCCATTTAGGTTAGGCATATCCTATGTGCATATTTATTTTGAGTCCATTTGTTCATTTATTTGATACATATTTTGTGTTACTATAAGACAGAAACTTGGGTAGGTCTTGGGAATACCACAGAGCAAGGGAGTGTAGCTCCCATCCACAGAGTGACTAGGATCCAGGCCTGGAGGCTGACATTTATCTGACAGCATGCCAGTTATTAATATATTGTTATACTTTCATATTGATGATTAGCTGCTGTTCACCCCATGACTCCTTCAAGTTCTCCATCATCCAGCAACAATGAGTGAGGGCCTGGTATAGCAGGTCCCTCTCTCAGGATTGTGTCCACGATGCATTCTGAATAGTCACGCTGATTTTCATGTCTACCAGTTGAGAAAGAGTTTAAATCCCAACACTAGTGAAGCTCAAAATTTTCAAATTTATGAAAAAATTTCAAACGCCTTCCAGATTCCTAAGTTCATACTTTCAAAATTCTTCTTAAAAATATTACTTTTAAGTTTCCCATCTAAGACTAGGAAATAAGGTAGGAGGATAGAAACAGGTAGATGAGATCTGGGTCAACTCTTCTTTATGGATGTATCTGATATGGCATTCATATTACTGTGGGACAGAAGCACTGAGCCCAGAGTATCAAATCAGGTTCTGGAGAACCAAATGAAGGTGACAGAGAGGAATACACACCTAAAATGAGCAAGAGACACAGGGGAAGATAAAGGCAAAAAGACAAAAGGACCTAAACTCATTACAGAACACATGAAGATCTGTAAACCAGTTAAGAAAGTAAACATCAAAATTCACTGTTTCCAACTCAATGGCAGCCTTGAAAATCAATAGATGGCAATCAAGGTGAAAACCATTAGCCTGGCAGCCACTGGAATGTGCACAATGGAACTAGACCCTCTTCAAAGACCCATCCCATTGTATAATCATTGTCTGACCTTCTTGGTGATAGCCTAGAAAACCAGATTTATAAGGCTGTCTTCCTTTGACCCAAATCAGAGCTTGCTCAATACAAAAAGTCTTTTCCCTGGAGATGATTATTGAAGATAGTTATAGAAATTTTTAGCTTCTTGACTGCTTGAGGCAGTGGATTATACTTAGAATTAGTGTAAACAATAGACTAACCAAAAAGTTTAAAAGGATAAACTGGGAAATGAAGTGTCAGTAGGGGGTTTTAAATGTTCCAGTACATTCCTGGGTATCCAGAAGTCTATGTATGTATGTAGGACTGTGCACATACTCAGGAATGACCTGAGAATACCCTTGCCTCATATCTGGCAGCCTATAAGGATCTGCAAAACAAGGGAGTGAAGATTAAGGCACGATTGGTCAGTTGCCTAGTTTTGTGTCGAAGTTATGCTAACGAACTTTCAGCCCTTGGCAAACACTAGGAGGTTTATTGTTCTACAAATTTAAGAAAATATATCCAATAATTAACTCACTACAGAGTAAATCAAGCAGAGATTTCAATGACCTCTTATGACAATACAGACTACAGAATTAGTTCAGATGTTCCTAAACATAACAACCACAATAATAAGCAATATCAACAGACCTGGCATAGAAGGGAAAATCTGATTCATAGAGGTACTACTATGTAGTTGAGACTGACCTGGAACTTACTATGTAGTCCAGGCTGGTCTCGAACTCACAGCGATCTGCCTGCCTCTGCCTCCCGAGTGCTGGGACTACAGGCGTGCGCCACCACGCCCAGCTTAGAGCTACTACATTTTTGTATTTACAATGTTCGGTATCCAATTAAAAATTGTAAGACACATGAAGAATAAAAAAGTATGGTCATATACAGAAAAAAAGAAAATAAAACCAAAAACCAAATCAATAGATGCTGTCTCTGAGGAAATACAGGTATGGGATTTACTAAATAAAAACTTTAAATCAAATATTTTAAATATTTTAAGTAAATTAAGAAATTATGTCTAAAGAACTAAAGGAAAATATAAGAACAATGCCCACCAGATATAAAATATTGATTAAAAAATAGAAATTTTAAAAGGTACAAAACAAAAAACACTAACTGAAATGTAAAATTCACTAGAAGTACTCAAGATCATATCTGAGCAAACAGAAAAATAAAATAATCAGCAAACTTAAAAATAGAGTCAATAGAGATTAGTTGGTCTAAAGAATAGAAAGAAAAATAAATACAGTCTCAGCGTTCTGTGGAAAATCACCAAGAACAGAAATGTACACATTAGTGTCCCAGAGGAGATAGAGAAAAATAAGAAGGAATATATGAGCAAGTAATACCAAAACACTCCCCAAACTTGATGAAAAACATTAATCTATTCATATAAGAAGTTCAATGAAATGAAACTAGGATAAACTTTAAAAATTCATACATCGGGACAGGGATTTGGTTCAGTGGTTCCACCGCCAGCCTTGCAAGTGCAAGGACCGAGTTTGATTATAAAAAAAAAAAAAAAAAAAAAAAAAAAAAAAAAAATTCATGCATGGACACATTATAATCAAATTGTTAAAAAGAACAAACAAAGACAATCTTAAAAACAGCAAAAGAGAAGTAATTCATCATGTCCAAGGGATCATCCATAGGATCAACAAATAATTCCTCATCAGAAACCATGGAATCCAGAAAAAAGTGGCATTGCATATGCAATGGTGAAGAAAAGAAGCTGTCAGTCAAGAATTTCATATCCAATAAATTTATTCTTTAAAATGAAGGAGATAATGATAATTTAACTTCTTCCTTTCCTATCTTTATTTCTTTTTCTTGTCTGATTGCTCTGGTTAATGTTTCCAGAACTATGTTGAATAGTAGTAATAGTAGACATCCTTATCTTGTTCTTTTTTAATTAATTACTTTTATTGGTATATTTAAGGTATACAATATAATGACATTCATCATTGGAAATTTGCACCTTTACATGATCCATTCTGGTTCTTATTTTCCCCCATTCCCTGCCCTTCAGCCCCTCTATCCCTTCCTATCTACAAAGACTTTGTTTCCATTTTTTTCTTCTTCTCATATTAATTCCATTCCCCTCTTGTACTTGATTTTAGAGGGAAAGCTTTCTGCTTTTGACCATTTAGTATGAAGTTGGCTGTTGGTTAGTCATAGATGGCCTTTATCACATTGAGATAAAGACAAGCTATTCCAATTTTCTGCAGGGTTTTTGTCATGAATGGGTGCTGGACTTTGTCAGATGCTTTTTCTGCATATATTGAGATGATTGCATGATTTTTGTCTTTGGCTTTGTTTATATGTATTACATTTATTGGCTTGCATATGTTGAACCATCCCTGCATCCCTGGGATAAATCCTATGTGGTCTACCATTGGTGGGAGTGTGGACTAGTGTAACTACTGTGGAAATCAGAGTGAAGAGCCCTCAGAAAACTAGGATTAGAGGCCCACTTGACCCAGCTATTCCCCTTCTCGGTGTCTTCCCAAAAGAATTAAAAGCAACATACCACAGTGATATATGCACATCCATATTTATAGCAGCACAATTTGTAATAGCTAAATCTTGGAAACAACCCAAATTCCCATCAACTGATGAATGAATAAAAAAGATGTGTTCTTTATATAATGGAGTACTATTCAGCCATAAAGAAGGATAAATTTGAGACATTTCTAGGTAAATGGACCCACCTTGAGAACATACTCTATCAATTGAACACATGTGTAAATATTGCATTATCTCTCTGGTGTGAGAAACTGAGAGTATAAATAAGGACCAAAAAGAATAATAAATATTGTGAAATAGGAAGAAATTGTTCAAAATTATAGAGAATATGAGATATTTTGTGAATACTTAAAATGTTTTACTCAATAAAGGCTAAAGTATTCAGAAATGAGTTGAGAGACTAGCCAATGAAAATATATTCATTTAAGATCATGATACACAGTGTTTTTACCACTGTTATTTTCTAATAGTTTTTACCACTGTTATTTTCTAATAGTTTTTGTTATGAAAAATTATTTTTTCATAGAATGGCTCTTATATTTTTACTACTTGTATTATATCAAAATAAAATAACTTTTTAAAAATAAAAAGTGAAGGAAAAAGTAACACAAAAAAGATAAACAAAATAGACATAGCTGGGCTTGATAGCAAATGCCTCTTATCCCAGTTATCTGGGAGGCTAAGTCAGGAGAATCACTTTGGTTCAGGAGTTAGAGGCTGGCTTGGAAAACATAGTGAGGCCTTGACTCAAAAAGATAACAACACTCAAATGGTTTTCATAAAAACAAATAATTGAGTATGTATCACAGAAACAAAACTGAAAGAATTTGTGCTAGCAGTCTTGACTTATATGAAATACTGAAGGGAATTCTTCAGGCTGAAATGGAAGGAGACTAGACAGCAATTCAACATGAAGAAATAAAGAGCATTCATACAGGTAAATATAAAAAAGCAGTTAAAGTATGTTCTATGTTTGTAATTCAATTTCTCTTATTTACAAGGCAACATCATAGATCAAAATTTATAAATCTGCACTGATTGACACAAAATACATGAAGATGCAATTTTTTACAAAATAGCATAAATGTTATTAATTGGAACTAGATCATTATAAATTAAGGTGTTAATAGTAATTCCCAAGCCAACTACACACAAAAAAACTCAAAATATATATTAATAAACATTTATGTAGTTAAAATGATACAGAAGAAATTAACACAAAAGAGAGAGGTACTGGTAGAATTGAGGAAGAAAAAATAAGACATATAGCATACAAATAAGAAAAGGACAAATCTAATATATATTTTTTTGTTTTTTGAGACAGGGTCTCACTATAGTTGAGAATGTTAAAATGATACAGAAGAAATTAACACAAAAGAGAGAGGTACTGGTAGAATTGAGGAAGAAAAAATAAGACATATAGCATACAAATAAGAAAAGGACAAATCTAATATATATTTTTTTGTTTTTTGAGACAGGGTCTCACTATGTAGTTGAGAATGACCTGGAATTCACTATGTAGCCCAGGCTGGTCTCGAACTCACAGCAATCCTCCTGCCTCAGCTTCCCAAGTGTTGGGATTACAGGCATGCTCCACCACACCCGGCAAAAGTCCCAGTTATTTAAAAGTATCTAAATCATACAAAATGTTTTCTTTGACTACAATAAAAGAAAATTAGAAATCAATAACAGAAATAAATCTAGATAATTCACAGACTCTGTCAAAAATGTATACATAAGGAAAAGAAAAACTTGAATAAATATCTTAATACTAAATTTATTGGACATCATGAGGTTAGTACAATTCCTCTAGAATTACAAGAGGTGTTTAAAGTGGTGGACATTAGCTTCCGGACATTTATTAGGATGGTGAACTGTTGAAGTGTATATACATTTTTTGATGGATTCTGTATGTGCAAACTAACAATGCAGTTTCAAAAAATGTGTCAAACAAGAAATCATCTTGGAAATTAGTACATACTTTAAGAAGAATGAAATGAAAACACTGCATACCAAAATTTGTTATTCAGAGAGGGACATTTGTAACCATATATACCTATATTTAAAAAATAAATATTGCAAATCAGTAGCCTAAATTTCATCTGAAGAAACTAAAGCAAATGGGAAATTAAAATCCAGAGCAAAGGAAATATGAAAATTAAAACAATTGAATTAAGAACAGACAACAGAAAAAATCAACAATATACAAAATTAGCTTTTGAAAAGATTGACAAAATTGGCAAACCATTAATAAATTGGTCAAGAGAAAAAAGGAGAGGTCTTAAATTAATAAAATCAGAAATAAAAATAAGCAGAAATAGGAAATATTGCTCTTGACATTGGAGAAATAACATCATAAGGGGATACTATGAGCAATTATATACTAACAAACTAGGTAACCCAGATGAAGTATTCAGATTCCTGAAAAGACAAAAGCATAACCAAACTGATTCAAGAATGATTAGAAAATTTGGACAGACTGATAATAAGTAAGGATATTCAATTAACCAATCCAAAAGTTCCTCATAAAGAAAACCTCAGAATTAGATGGCTTTCCTGAAGAATTCTATGAAATAGTGAAGAATTAACACAAATGCTTCATAAACTCTTTCAAAAAATAGGGAGAAAATACTTTCCAATTATTTAAATGAGGTCAGACAAACATATTACAAGAAAGACTATAGACCAATACCCATTATAAATATAGATACAAAAATTCTCAAGTGAGCAATAGCATATTGATTCAGCAACATGTAAAGAAGATTGTACACCATGACCAAATGGGATTTATACAAGAAATGTAGGACAGTTTGTATATATAAAAGTGAATTAATGTAATAAATCATATTCATAGAATAAATGTTTAAAACTGTATGACAAGAGGTGGGAATGCAGCTCAGTGGTAGAGCACTTGCCAACACATATGAGGCCTTGGATTCAACTCCCATTACTGGAAATAAAATTTGAACAATTCAATAGACACAGAAAAAGCATTTGACCAAATCTAATACCAGTTCATGACTTTAAAAACATTCAACAAAATAAGAATAGAAAGGAAATTTCTCAATAAAGGCATGCAGATTACAAAGGAAGAAGTACAACTCTATTTGCAGATGACATGACCTTGCATATAGAAAAAGAATCAACAAAACTATTATAGTTAATAAACAAGCTCAGCATAGTTATAGAATATAAGATAACTATGCAAAAGTTAGTTGTACTAATATGCATCAATAATGAACAATATAAAAGTGAGATTTAGCAAATAATTACCTTAATGATAGCATCAAACAGAATAAAAACATTTGGGAATATATTTTAAGAATAATTCAAGACTTGAACACTTACAACTAGAACATCATAAGACCTAAATAAATGGAAAGATATCCATGTTCATGGATCAGAAAACTCATTGATAATGTTAAGAAGGCAATACTAATCAACTGGATCTACAAATTCAGTGAAATCTTTATTAAAATTCTAGTTGCATTTTTATTTTTTTGCAGAAAATTAAAAGCTGATTCTAAAATTCATATGGAAATTCAAAAAGAGTCCTAGGATAGCTAAAACAGTATCAAAAAGGAACAAAATTAAGGCATCACAATTCCTGATCTCAAAACTTATTTATGATCTACAATAATCAGACTGTACTATACTAGTGTAAGGATAGATATGTAGCTCGTTTCTTTTTAAATGACCCATAAAGCACCAGCAATAAAGAGAAAATAGATAAATTTTGGCTTAAACATTTTTAAGCTTCAAAGCCAATAGTACTTGAAAAGATGTCTCACATCATTACTCATTTGGGAAATGCAAACCAAAATCACAGTATCACCTAACATTTACTAGGGTAATCATATTTAAAAACCTAGACAATAGCAAGTATTAATGAGAATGTGGAGAAATTGTGACTCTCATACATTGCTAATGAGGATAAAATCATGCAGCTGCTGTGGAAAATAGCTGAACATTCCTCAAAAAGTTAAACATAGAATTTCTGTGTGATCCATCAATTCCATTCCTAAGCATATACCTAAGAGAATTACAGTGTATGTTTATATGAAAATAGGTCCATAAATATCCATAGCAGCATTGTTTATAACAATCAAAAAGTAGAAAGTTACCCAAATATTTCACCTAACGAATGGGAAAAATATGGTATATCCATACAATGGAATAATATTAATGAATTTTGAAATTATCATGCTAAGTAAATATGTCATGTGGCATTTTGTAATTCTATTTATATAAAATGAATTTATTATGGCAGGAATATAATACTAACACAACTTTTTAAGCCAGGGTGATATTTTATGCCATGAATTAAAGCTCAGCATGTTATCATGATTGAGAAAAATTAATTTTGTAGTAGCATGTATTCTATTCAAAGTCTCACATTCATACTAACAGCATGGCAAGAAGTTAGAAGTAGCTTTTGGCCTGTCTCCCTGCAGCTAAGCCCCACAGTTTGCTCTGACCTGAGAAGAGCCCTGCCCAACATCAAATGTTATCAGTTTCCTGCCTATCTCATATATCAATCATCCAGTTCAACACATTTATCAAGTGCCTGCTTATAAGGTCTGGATTTTTGTCAGGTTCCAGGGCCCCTACTTCATGGAATCAGAAATAGTGCTAGAGATGGATACAGATTTTTCCATCACATAAGGATTATGTGAAATTAAAATTTCAGAAGATACTTCCCTTGAGACACTACAATGAGACTGTCAAGAAGACCACATATCACTGGGAATTATTCATTCTTACTGAGCCTTAAAAGTTGGATTCTAGATAATTCTTTAACCCCCAGTTGAAAAGTTTCTGAAGGTAGGAGAGAAGAGGTAGGAAAGTGAAGGTGGCAGGGGGTACTAGGCAGAACTTACCAAGACATTTCTACAAGGACAATAAGAACTTAACCTTGACTAGTTCCTATAGGAACATAATTTGGGGGAAAATCTATGAATCCTTTCAACTCTCAGCTTCTTTATCAATAAAATCAAGATAACTATAGCCATTACAGAAAATAATGTGAAGGTTCCAGAAAACTAAATTAGAATTACCCTGTGATTCAGAAATCCCATTACTGGATATTATCCAAAGGAACTGAAATCAATATACTGACGTGATGTCCGCATTCCCATGTTCTTTGCATTATTATTTGTGATAGCCATGGAATCAAACAAAGCATCTATCAGTGGATGAAAGGATAAAGAAAATGTGTACATACACAACAGAATGGTATTCATCCATAAAAAGGGAGGAATCCTGCTATGTGTGGACACAGTGGATGAATTTGGAGGACATTGTGCTAAGTGAACTAAGGCAGACACAGAAAGAAAAATACCACATAAGCCCATATGTGGACTCTAATAAAGTTGGACTCAGAGAAGTAGAATGATGGTATTACAGGCTGGGGAGATATGGGCTTGTTCATTGAAGGTCCAAAGTTTCAAATAGACAGGAGGAGTAGGTTTTGAGATCTATAGTAAAGTGACTATAGTCAATAAATAAATGTCATTCTTATTGAGCCTTAAAAGTTGGATTCTAGGTAATTCTTTAACCCCCAGTTGAAAGGGTTAAGACTATGGTCAGTATAGTCATCCTGTACCTCATAAATATATCAGTTATGATGAATTAATTTATAAAACCTTTAATGTGCTAATATGTGCTTTATGTCATTATGGTGGAGATTAAAAGGAGGAATATGAATGGTTTAGCAATGTATGTGGCACAACTCTGTATTCAAATCATTAGATCCTGTCTTATTCAGTGAATTCCGTGAGAATTCTGATGGACTAAAGTTTTTCATGAGGTCTCTTGCTTGGACTTAAAAGCTTAAGTCCTTTGGAAAATTTTAAGTAGCTATAGTTCAGAGTTTTGTGTGGGATTTTTGGCTTTTTGTTTTTGTTTTTGTTTTACAAGTCTGGAATGGATATCTGTCTTAGTTACTTTTGCTGAGACAAAATACAGGACTCCCATCTTTAAAGAAGGAAAGGTTTATTTCAGCTAATAGTTGTAGAGGTTTCAGTTTATAGTCAGCTGTCTCCAAGGGAGAATGGCACAGCAGAGGGGCATCACAGAGGAGAAATAGTCCATGGTAAAGCAGGCAGGAGACAGTGAAGCAGCAGGCAGAGGCAGCCAGCCAGCTTTTTATCCCATCCTGACTACCAGCCTTTTGAGTGGTGCCACCAAAAAGCAAGCTAATTCTAACCAGTGGGCTCATTTAGTACCACTCATCCTTAATCCCAGTACCACATACCCTAAATATAGCCAGCTCCAAAAAGTCTCATCTATGAGCGTATGAGGCTTTGTGGGGGACACCTATATATAAGCCATAACATCATCTAAAATTCTGACTCCAAATATTGTTAGAATATTGCTAGTTACTAAAACCCTAAACACTTAATATTATCAATATTGTCAATTAAGCCAAACACCATTTAAGCCAAACACCAATTAAGCCATTCCTGGGTATATCTTTCATTAACTTCTATAGTACATATAATTTATAATTTTAATATACTGCTGTTGGTACTTTAATACTGTGTTTAGAATAATCCAACGTTTACAGATACTGATAAAATAATGCAAAAACATTAGCATTAAGGCTGAAGTTTCCCTCCCATACAATGCTAGAGGTTAATACTACTTTGCTTCCAGCCAGTATGAATTTATTGACATATAAAGTCAGGTTGAGTAACATGGAACTAAAAATAATATAATACATACTTTTCCAGTGACCCACCCTGTCTCCTGTGTAATTTTTGATTCTAGAGACTCTGTATCATTTGGGGGAAATTCAGCATAAAAGAAGCCTTTGAAATATGAGTTAGTTGATACAGTATGCTCTAAACCCAAATAAAGGATTACAATTAAAGAACAATCCCTGTTACCTAGATTTTGATCCTTTCGATTATAGCGTTTTCCCATGGTTGTTGTCTATTTACACTATTATTTGTGTGGCTGTTATCACCTGCTGCCCCAGCACAGGAGACAAATTTGATCACACTTCATATTCTTCAATATGAGATCAATGTGATTGAAGTCTCCCGAGTTATCAGCGTAACAAGAACCTAGAATCTTTTAGAGGTATCTTTCTATATTATTTAAGAACCGCAGTAGTCCCTCTTTCTCAACAGGTCCAATATGGTTCCAGACCCCTCTCAGAAAGCAAACAGGAGAATCAGACCAGTTCACAGGATGTCTCAGTTTGCAGAAACTTACAATTGTTGGTCCTGAACACTGAATCATTCTTCACTGTGGAGTGGTTCTCCTACTGGTTCAGCTTTGTGGACAAGTTTTCTCAGTGCTTGCAAATAGTAATGAAAGCTGGTCCACACTGTGACAATTTCACCTGTTAATCCCAAAGCAGGCTCTTGCTGGGTCAGTGCTTTTCTGAGTTGGTCTAGGTCAGTGATAGTAAACCTACAGCATGTGTGCTGCCTTACAGCAGGCTGTTTGTATCGTTGCAAGCTCTAAAAGCTTCACTGTCACCGGTCTAGGTGTTGCTACTGAACCAGAGGGCCCACTTTATGCTGCTTTCCTTCATAGGGGACTCTTGGGTGGTCTCTATATCCTTTTGCTCCCAGTAGACCTCAGTTGGAACTGGGTGTCTAGAGAGGCCGAATCACAAAGCAGGATGAGAGAAGTGACAGAATTGGCATTGCCATTGTTTCTCCCTAGAATGCTTCTTCATGTCCATGAAAATGTTCTCATTTTTCCCCACGATGATCAGATCTACACAACAAGTTGCTATTTGAAGAAGCTGCTTTTGTCAAGTCAGAAGCGAGACTATGCTGTTTCTCTAGGGCAGCCAAAGTCTGAAGCCTGATAGATACACGGTGGAAAGTCCTCTTTCCAGTGACTCTCCCCGAATAAGTTATGTTGCAAAGCAACTATCCACATTCATTAAAACAGATCCACAGTACGATCAAAGTATATGGTGAGTGTTTGGTTTTTTTTCTTTATGAATGACACCTTGCCATTAATCCCCCTCAAAATACACTCTCTTGCTTAGAACGTATTTATCACATCATTCTTGCACTTTCTGGAGCATTTCTAGAAGTCTCTTCCCTGAATATTTTTAGTTATGTTGATATGGCTGTCTAAATCCATTCAAAATTGTTCACTTTACATGATCAGTTTGAGTTTGGGGAAGAGCCAGAAGTCTCATGGTGCCAGATCTAGTGAGTTAGGTAGATAAGAACACACAGTAATGTTTTGATGAGCCTGAATTCCCATTGGACAGCACTCAGCAGCAGTATTCACTGTATTATTGATCACGCCATATAAAGACACTTGTGTATGAGGATTTTCAGCCCTCCTGCATGAAGTGGCAATCATGATGGGATAAGTGTGTTTGAATCAAGAAGGAGTATTCTGACAGGGATTAATAGTGGTGTGTCTTTTACTGTAAAGAAAGTTTTTAAACACCTACCATATTTTTAAAAGCAGCCCTTATATCCTATAGCAGATTTTAGAATGTATCTTTTTTTTTTCTTGAGATAGGGTCTTGTTATGGAGTTAAGTCTTCCATGAACTCACTATCTATTCCAGACTGACCTAGAACTCATAGCTGTCTCCCTGTCTTCGCCTCCCAAGTGCTGGGATTACAGCTGTATGCCACCAGCTGGTACCTTCTTCTGAAAGAAAGAGAAAACAGGAATGTTCCAATTAAATGCCACACTATGCAAGAGACTTACAGCAGAGACATGTTTTAGAGTTAGTCTGGTATCTCTGTGATTTCATCCTGGTTCTGTCAAATAGAAGTTACGTGCACTCAAGTGAGAAAGTTCATCATCACTCTGGGCCATGACTAGCTCGGAAAGCATCTATGGCTCCAAGTAAAAAGGAGCTAACAAGCAATAGCTGAAACAAATTAGAGTGTTTATTTGTTTTATTCCATAAGAAGTCTGGAAGTTGAGTTGCAGACATTGGTTCAACAGCTCAAAACAGCCGAGCCAAGGACTCTCAGCTGTCTTGGCATTTCTCTCATAGTCACAGGATGGCAGCTGCAGATCTAGATGCACACTGCAGGCAGCTGAAAGGTAGAGAGCAGCAAGAAGAAAATGCCAGTGCTTGTTTTAGGAAAGTAAGAATGTCCCAGAAATTCCATGCCATATTTAGTTTCCATTCCATGAGTCAGTCTGTGCAACATGTCCACTCTTAATTTCAAGATTCTAAGATTCTAGAAAAATTTACATTCTGAAGTACAGGGAGACACTGAAAAAAAGTGAGCAAATGAGTGTTGGATAAATCAAGCTACAGTACTTGACACATGGGTAATGCCCTGCGTCAAGGTGACAGCAGCAAGTATGGAGAAAAGAGGACAAGATTGAAACTGGTAGCAATGATGTTCTTTGAATAACAGAGAGAGGGCAGTAATGGGAACGACACTGGTCAGGGACCACATTTTATCTTTTTAGTAGCCTCCCAAGAGTCTAATAAACTTCTCAGGACAAAATAGTCAATAGAGATTGGTCCCCATATGATCTTCAGAGCTGTGATTCTGAGGAAGGAAAGTACAACCACAGACTCCTCTTCAGGGAGGTGGAATTGTAGAAAAATAAGAACTACCTATTATTAGGCCTCGCTTGATTTTTAGCCAAAGTTTCTGCTGAAATATTTTACTAGACTTTTCCCTGTTTTAGTTTCATGCATTTTGCTAGTGGTGAATCAAACAAAAATTCCATCATGCTGGATTAAAGTTCCTCTCGTGGCATAAATGGGAAAGCTATAGGGTGTGTGCTCACCTCTGAAATCCTATCAGGGGTGCTAGTGAGTGAGCCTGATTTCCATGAGAGCCTTTCAATCAGGCCTTCAGAGCCCCTTTTACATGGTATCCTATTATTTAATAGGCACTTTAAATTGAGACCAGCATCCTGATTCTCAGGCAACATGGCTTTTATTGGAAGTCTCTGCCACATTTAAACATCTTTAATACATTTTAAAAATAGAATTGTAAAAGGCAGTGACCAGACTTCAAAGCATAGACAAGTTGGCCAGAATTGTGAAGCCGGCGACAATTTTCACTGGTTGTAAAGCTTATGGAGCCTCTTTCAATGCCCAGAACAATTGCTGAGGAAGGAGTTCAACACATATTCCTCCTGAGTGTCTCCTGGATGGGCCTGAACAGACCAGCTGTGGGGGAGCAAGAGGCTGCAGAGGGAATCAGCACCCTCAGGGCAGATGTTAAAAACACCAAGCAAAGCAATCTGCAGAGCCAAAGAAACCAAGCCAAACCAAAAACCAACAAGGACTTGCAGAAGGGTTGGCTGTCCTTTTTGAGCTTTGGTCCCTTGCCTCTCATCTCCTGCCCAAGTCTTCCTTTCTCTATGGAGACTTCAGTGTCTTCTGTCCTCAGGGAAACCTGCTCATCCTCTCTTTTGGCCCCCACTGAACTCTGTGTAGACACTTATTACGCTTGAATGAAATTATTTGTTTACACATCAGACTCTGCTTTCCATTCCCACTTCCCGTGACCACCCTGAAAGAAAGCTGTATGTCACTCAGCTCATGTATACAGCAATTCACTGTGTGCTTAAGGAAAATCGAGTCTCCTGGGAAGCAGGATCTGGGCATGATCAAGGCAGGGTGTTTGAGTTTCCTCAGTCTAAGGCAGGTTCATGAAGTTTGGTCCCTGGCCCTGCAGTGGTAACACCACGTCAGAACTTGTTAGAAACACACATTCTCAGGCCTGGCTGCTGGCCTGCAGGGTGAGTGGGTGAGCTGGAGAATCAGAAGAGTGTTGGTGTCACTTGGGTGCAAAGCCCAGCAATCTGGGGACTCAGAAAGGACTGATGTTTCAGCTCAAGAAGGAAAGCACCATGATCCTGTTGGAAGACAGTTGGGCTAAGAGGACTTTCAGCATTCTGTTTTAACAAGATTTTGAAGTCGTTCCAATGCACACTGAAGTTCAAGAATAATGACCTAACTTTTCAACTTCAGTTTCTCATCTGTAAAAGAAAACCAATAGTAACAACTCAAAGGGTTGGTTCAAATATAAAATTAGATAATATATGCATCATTTATTTAGTCCAGAGTCCCATATACATTCATCACCCAGTAACATTATGGAAGGGTGAGTATAGTTTGGTTTGTTCTGTTTTGCTGGATTGGTGACGTGGGGAAAGCATTCCCAATACTAGTCTTACTGCGTGGTACATTTGGGTTACTCTCACAGTGGATTCCTCAGGTGCATCTAAATCCCCAACTCGTCCCAGCTAAATGCTATCCTTGCAGAGTCCTCATAATTCAGCCAGAGCCAAGCATGAATCCTGCGATCCTGCTTACCCCGTTAGGCCCTATCCTTGTCCCTTGAGTTAGAGACCCCGGATTTTAGGTGGCAGTCAGTTTGTGCTGTAGAGGAAACAATCATCTGTCCCAGGATAGGTTTAGGTGGGGAAGGAAAAGGCCTCAAGAAATTGCTGCTCCAGAAGAAAGCTGACGGGAAAGCACCTCTGCATCTTCTGGAAGGATATGGAGAAATCAAATGGTTCTGGAGCCCAGCACCCAAACAGCCAATCAAGTCATTTAAAGTTTTCCCATTGATTTCCCCTTAACTGACTCACAATAGTTCGAAATTTGTCAACAAACTATATCACTCCGTAAGGAAAACAGGCAGCCCCTACTGCTTAACTTAATTCTACCTGACTGCTGAACATCACCCTGCACCTCTCTAGCAAAATCCAATTGAAGTACTCTGTTTACAGCAGCATACCAACCTCTTGCCCAAGAGAGAAAAATCAAGGACCATCACTGAAGAGTCTTCACCAAAGGTCACATGTGGCTCACGCGCATGCGTGCACCTCCCCCCATGCACGTACACTCAGCAACCTTCAGCATATTCTTCCCTTTGGCTGTAAGCAGTGGGGAGGGCAGAATTACAATTTTCAAAGGCTATGTTTGCTCACTGCAGAGCTGGGTAAGGCAAACTAAGGATCTAAAGGCCTCCCTCCCCTCTGTCCTGAAACTGCTACCACATAACACACCAGGTGGGTTCTGTTCAATCACCCCAGGGGTGGTTGAAAGCAACCAAGCTCTGGCATTTCAGGCCAATGAAAACTCTGTTCTTTCACTCTCAAATAAATAATGCTTTGAAAATTATTGTTATTACTGTTCTTTTAATAAGTCCGCATTGCCTCAGTGCCCCGCTTCCCACTGGTTTCCATTTGTTTTCCTGTGGGAGCCAGATCTTTGAAGTTGGTGTCTCCCCAAGCAGAGTGAAGATGTAGCACCCTTCTCTGCCTGGCTGACCCTCCCTGGAGTGGCACTGTGGGGCTGAGTCACCCCTGGTGGGACTTTTCTCATTAGTCCCTCAGGCAGCACGTATTACAGCTTGGCTAGCCTTAGGCTGTAAGCCGAGAACCCCAAGTACATTGCGAGAAATATTAAAGGTGGTTGAAAAGTGACAACTTGCTTTTTACCACCTGAATCAATTCTGTCTGACACTGGCAGATGTGAGAAGGAAGAGACCACTCCCCTAGGGTGGCTGGGTAGAAGAAAAGAGCCAGGGAGAACTCACTAACTGAATCCTTGCCCTCATAGGTATCGACCATAAAACAAATATTGAGAGCAAATTTGAAATGGCACTAGCCAAAGAAATAATAGAGGAGAAATAAATGTCTGCCATAGCTAACTGGTTGTTCCAACTTGAATAAGAAAACGCCCAATTAAATTGAATCAGCATAGTCCTGAGTGTGGCTGAGGGGATTTACCGAAGGAAGACAGAGACCCACCCTAAGGCCGCTTGTCTCCTGAATGATGTAAAAGGGAAATGAAGGGAGGGCTGCTTCTGTTTCTTTGCAGGAGCTCCAGTCTTTGCCTTCACCTTGGATGTCATCTCCTGCCTTCCAGCAAAGACCCTTCAGCCTCAGGATACGAACCCACATAGGACACTACACTGAGCTCCAGGCCTTTGTCTAGATACCTCGTAGCTCCCGCATGCAGACAGCCCTTTTGTACTCTTCCACACCTTACTTGGGGGGTGGCCATTGTTAGCCAATCTTGTGAATTCTTATATATTTGCATATCCTCCATTAAATCTGTTTAGTAGAGTAAGCACTGACTGATAAAATGGCAGAATATCATTCTTACAACAAAATATTTTTAGATCAACTTGGTACCATAGGATGTACAGAGATGTCTGGGACATCATCCTCTGCCCTGAAGGAGCTCATAATTCAAACAGGCAAATAAGACACATACATAAATAACATAACAAAAATCAGAGGCACACAATAAACAATGAGAAATGTAAACTAAAATATCACAGAAATGCAGATCGAGAGAAGACTTCTACCCTGGAGTATACCGAGCAAGTGTTCCCTGGAGAGAGCATGTGAATTGAATTTGGGAGAAAAGTACAGCATTTCAAGAGACAAAGCGTGGGAAGCCCTACTGTGGAAGGCTGGCATTGTGCGAAGAAGCTTAGCTTCTCCCGGTACCAGCTATTTACCTTCCGAGACTTCCTTGAAGCAAGAGTGGGTCTCCTGATGCAATGCTGGCCAACGGCACTGAAGAGATCTGCTAGGTAACCTTCAGGGAAAAGTTTTCTTCCTGACTCAAGCAAGAAAAAGCACAGAAAAACTGCTTTTTCCTGGCTTATCATCACCCAAGGGTGTGCTACTTGCAATTGTCCCTACCATTGTAGAGATCACTGACCTTTGAGTGATGCAGATGCAATAAGGAAGGAATACAGCAAGAAGCACAAAGGCAGACCATCTCTAAAGCCTTGAAGAACACTAGGGAGAGAGGAAGAACTTGCCCGAGTTGGAGTCAGTTTGGGGAATTCAGATCTAATTCTCCACCCATTTATCTTTGATAAAATAGTCATGTGGTGGAGATTGGACATCAGGTGCGAAGCTGAGGCTAGTGTAATCTAGCCAGCTACCCACCAAGAGGGATGAACTGTGACACAAAGTTACGTACCATCTCCTCTCACAGCAGAAAAAATTGCAATATGACCTCAAAGAGTAAACTTTATATTAAACTGTTAAAAACATGAGCAATGTTTTCAAATGATACTCTTGAACAAAACTTTCCTACTTTTGAAACAAATTAAAATTATACGTATGCCCCACCAGTGAGGTTCCATAGTCTAGAAAGCAGCCATTTGAGGTTGAGAAAGTAATACTTCTTCCTCACAAAAACTTCAACAAATATACCTAAACTCTTT
Source organism: Fukomys damarensis (assembly GCF_012274545.1). Classification (NCBI taxonomy): domain Eukaryota; kingdom Metazoa; phylum Chordata; class Mammalia; order Rodentia; family Bathyergidae; genus Fukomys; species Fukomys damarensis. The sequence continues at coordinate 20,611,308 of NW_022900938.1, forward strand.
CCTTCCTTTTGTCTCAACTTTCTTTATGAAGAATTAGACAAATGCAAATTCCAGACCTCTCCAGTTAGTTCTGATAGTAAATGTGAGAACATTGAAAACTGTTGAGAAATATTATTGTGAAGATGCTTATCTAATAACAGATATTATTATTATTGCCAAAGTAATTAAGATACTTAATATTGTTTCAATTAGTACTATTAATGATAATGTTATATCACTATCACGTAGTTAGTGTCATGCTTTTCTTTTCTAAAATCCTCCTTGGTCCTATAGCCCTCTACATCAGACATATTTAAAGTTGCTAGAATGAACCTATTTCTGAAGATTGCATTGAAATTGTTTCTATTATTTTTCTTTCTCTCAACAAACCATACATAAGTATAAATGGTGATGAATGGGTTTGTGAGATAGAATCATTAGTCTATTTGTGAAAATAGAATTTCATTTTGTTCCTATTTGGATAAAAGAAGAAGCTACTGGAGTTATCTAATATTTCTGTATTAGAATTTTAGTAGGAAATAAAATCTCCCTAATTTTGAAGGAAAAGCCTAATAAGAAATAATCCATGGCCTCTCCATTACTGTTTTTTAGTAATTACATCATTGTAAAATTTTCACACACATGCACTTCTTAAGGAAAGGTTTTGAATTAAATCTCTACCTTGGATAAATGTACAAATCAGCCATGCATTCTCAAAAATAGAGAGTTATGGCTATAGCTAGGGTCAATTACCTTTAGTTCTTCAATGAAGTTGGCTGCTATAATGGGTATACCACTGAGAAGAAAGATAACTAAATGCACACGTTCCTCGGGAGCCATCTCATGTTCATGCATGACCTTGGAAGTCCTTTCCAACTCCGTGAATCTAGCATTCCGCAGTGAATTGTACCTGGTGTACTTTCACTTCTATCTTAAGGAAAGAGAAGTTTGGCTGATTTCCAGCTTCTTTGTAATTTTAAATAGACTCAATCTCACATAGCAGAATGCTCTCAGCCATTAAAAATTATGTTTTTTAAAAATGAAGGACAAAGAAAAACACTATACTTTCATAGATACATGATGTTAAATATACTGTGTTAGTGTAATTTTACCTAAAATTCCATTAACTTTTATCAACACTTTTTAATTATTTATAATGGTTAGTTCTAGGAGATGGGCTAGAGACAATTTTTATTTTTTTATTTTCAAGTTATCAGTAATTATATGAAGCATATGAAACATATTATGACAAAAATGTTATCAGAGAGTTTGTTGAGATACTGATGTAGTTTACCCAAGTCTTATTTATAAGCAGTAACCATAGATACTACCACGTGCTATCACCACATAAAATACATATATATCATGTATATATGTGCAAAAATTAGGGATAAAATCCTTAAAGAAATGTTAATAGTGTTTTGGCTATTACTCTAGTACTCTACTATTACAACTACTACTTTCTAATACTGTAGCAGAGATATTGATAATGGACATGTGTCTATTCTAAAGAGACTTTGTTCTACTTAATTCAAATGAGACTATTCGATCTAATTCCTGGAGTTGATTTGAAACATTCTGGACAACTCTATCACATGGAGACCCCCTCAGAGCTGAAAGAAGGAGTGGAAATGTATTATTCAACATTCACCATTTTTTGATCATGGCTAAATTCCCTTCACCCATCAATAATGACATACTTAATTTTGGGCTCTGTGCAGAACTGGGAACTTCACAAGGACAGGAACTAGGTGCTACCTTATGTCCAGCACAGTGTGCTAGGCATGTTGCAGGCACTGAAAAACTACTCACTGAGTGGGTAATTCTGGCTTTTAATGTAGTCAGAATGGGAGTAGTAAAAATGGGTACCTAGTTATCAAAATTGCCAAAAAACGTCATACTAAAATTCTTATACTTGTGAAGTACACTTTTGATGACTAAAATAATAACAGCAATCTTACGTGTTTTGGCTAAAGTTTGGTTTATAATTTTGATTTATGTACGAATCAATAATAATAGTTTTTCGGCATTTTTGTGACATAAGCATTTGTGCTCAGTACTTCACCTACATCAGCTCATTGAATCCTCATAATGAACACCGCAGGCTGCCTTGTTTGTTTGTTTTTGGTACTGGGGATCAAACTTGGGTCCTTGTGCTTGTGAGGCAGGCAGCAGAATCACTGAGCTAAATCCCTGGCCCATGAACACCTCAGTCTGCAGATCAGGCCATTATGACTCCTAGAGATCAGGTAATTCGCCTCATGTCCTGCAGTTCCCATAGCTACCCAGATCTGTCTGACCTCAAAAGTCCATGTGCTTAGCCACAGTCCTATGGTCCTGCCAACTGAGTTTATATTAAATATCACACATCATTAAAGATTTTACATTTATTCAAGGAACTTTTACTGAGTGTCTACTCTGTATCAGGAATAAGGGATTTTAAAAATCAAAATAAGTGTCCCTAGGAAGATCACTATTCATGATAGGAAACAGCCTATAATTTTAAAGAAATAATTATAATATGCTAGAAATATGTAAACCACAAAGAAGACACAGTATATTATAATTAGAGATCTGCAGAGGTTTCTCAGAGGATATGACTCTTCAAGTAAGGAAGAAGAAATAGGAATTGGGCATGCAGGTAAAGACTGAGGAGTATAGTTGTTATGTTTTGAATCTTTAATGTACTCTAAAGGCCCATATGCTAAAGGCTTGGTTGCAGGCCTATGGCAGTAATGAAATGTGGTAGAACCCTTAGGGGATAGGACCCAGCAGAAGGAAGTTAGGTTTTTGGTTCATGCCCTTGTTGAGAATATTGGGATTCTGTGTTCTTTCCCTCCCCTTTTGCTTCTCAGTTGCCTTGATGTAAGCAGCTTTCTCTGTCACACACTTCCCCTATGACATACCATGCTGCCATGGGCTCCAAGGCAACAAGGCCAAGTGACCATGGACTGATACTTCTGAAAACATAAGCCCAAATAAACCTTTTCTTCTTTAAGTTGATTTTCTCAAGTATTTTGTCACAGTGATAGAAAACTGATTGGCACAGTAATCAAAGAAAGCCAGAAGCATGGATGGGGTTGATTAAGAGCAGCAAACATTTGTCATGGTTGCATGAGATGATACAAGGAAATGAGGAAGAAGGACAAAGGAAGAACCTGGAAATAGTAGCCTCTTAGTCAGTGGTTTTCCAAAGCATGGCCCCTGGACAAGTGGTGTCAATATCATCTGAGAACTGCCCCAAAATGCATTTGATCCTGCCCAGACATAATGATTCCAAAACTTTGGGATGGGGCTCAGTGATCTTCCTTTTAACAAGACCTGCAGCTGCAGATTGAGAACTTCTGGGTAGGGTCATAACAGTCCATTAGAAGGCTCCAGCTTTTTTTCCTACACTGTTGCCTCATTAGAGCAAATTATCTTAGGTTGTCACAGGAGTGGAATTTTCTTAAAGAAATTTTCAGAAACCTTTAACTAGAAACCTTTAACTAGATTGTCAGTCTTCTGGATTTGTTTTTTTAAAATAGCAATTCAATAACCATTTATAATTCACAATGGAATAAATGGGTTCCAAACTTCTATCTGTGACCTACTTGGGACCCGAAAATACCCTCTCATCGTGAGACATTATGGTAAAAGAATGAATTTGCAAGATGCATAAATGGTTGAATGGTTTCATTCTCTTTATATGACAAGTTTGTGGAAAATGGCAAATAATACTTTTAGTTTATATTCAGCTATAACAACAACTGATTATTTCTAAAGATTAAATTACAGTCTAACAAAATGAAATGGGCTACACGATCACCTCCTTATGGAATCATTTTCTAGTAGCAATTTTTAAATGTGCAAGCTCAGCTAATTGAAAACAGGGAAAAAAAACCCAGATCTATTTCTACAAGCTCTTTGAAGTAGCATGCCATGGTTCATAATAGTGGTACCTATAAAGAGCTTCCAGTTTGAATGTGTCTTCATCTGGGCTGTTGACCTCTTAAGGATGCCCCAGTGTGTAAGGAACTTGGATCAGTGCATACTGTCCTGGTAGAATGCCAAACAAAGATAACTAAATGGCAGGTAAAAGCAGAGGGAACAGAATGCTGATTAAGCCCTAGACTCTTAAAGAGAAGGCTGATTGCTAGACTGATTATGGCTAACATCCATCACCAAAATAACAAGTCAAAAATGGAACTCTAACGAAGTCTTTGTAAATAGGGAAGGGTTGAGGGGCTGAAGGGAGGGAGGAGTAAGGGGAAAAAATGAGAACCAAGATACATCATGTAAAGGTACAAGATCCCAAAGATGAATATAACTGTACTGTATACCTAAAATGTAGCAATAAACTTAATGAAAATCTACTCAAATGATTGTTTATTATCATGTAAACAAACACATAGGCTAAGTAAATATCTTTTTGTTATACTAATTGTCTCTCTGTCACACACACACACACACACACACACACACACACACACACACCATGCCTCTCACCAGACCCTATCCATCTACCTCTACCACATTGTTGCTGCTTTCTAGCTTATCTCATCCTATCCACATGAAGACTCACTTCAAGTACCAGTCCCTGCGAAACCACTTTTAGTTGTCAGTCTGATCCAATATTTCCAATTTAGGAATTTCTATCACGTTTTCATTTATACTAATGAACACTGAATATTTCCCAAATTCTGGCCAATTTTATATTACTACATTTACATATTTTATAACATACCACTTGTTGTATTATTTAGTTGAATACTTTGAAATTTTCTTTAAATTGATCTCCTTCTTTGCTTAAGTATTAACTTGATTTTAATACTGCAAATGAAAAACCAGCACTTGCTAAAAAGGAGTACATTTAATACTTATAAAGCATATAACTAAAGAAAACATACTTCTTCCATGCAATACTTCAAATTATTTATCACCAGCTATCTTGCAACAGGGTTCAGAGTGAAGTCCATAATTATGTAACCTGCTATAATTTTTGAAAGTATGGGCCTTGGACCAGGAGCATTGGCATCACATGGAAACTTGTTAAAAAGGCAAATTAGCAGGCCTACTTCAGGTATCCTGAATCAGAAACTCTAGGAAAGGGGCCCAGCAGTCTATATTCTAGCAAGTCCTCCAAATGATTCTGTGCACACAAAAGTTAGGGAACTGCTGGGTCAAAGAATGGATTTTATTGGAGAAGTTCACAGCCTAACAGTCATCAAGAGGAAGCACTGGTAGACTGCCTAACTCCCCATCATCTCACAGAGATGTGTTGCTGCCTGCACCTGGGTCTATGGCTACTAGAAGGGCCTGCCCAATTTGTACATCCTTCAGAAAAGGACAAGCATGAGCGCATACCTGGCACTTGAGGTTAGAACGCTAGCTATTTCCACAAGTTGTCTGGGAAATTCAGGTGCCAAGCACATGTGGCAAGTTGCACCCACTCCTATCACGGAGAACGATCCATCACTGGCATAGAAAACTAAGGAGTTTGGGTACAGCCTCTTTCATGGGAGAAGTTGTCCCCACAATCCCAGTCAGCTTACTGAACCTCCAAGACAGCTCTACTCCACTTTCAGGTATTGCTGCCCAGGGCTCTATCCCAGAGGTACACTCTGCAAGCTTTGGGAATCACCAGCCTCTATGCATTCACACAGATTTTTCTGTGATATTATGCTCAGACTAAGTAGCCCCTCTGTTGGTATTTAATTTTCAAAACTTCCTTCTGTTTTGTCCCCAACTGCCTTTGTGTTTTCCTTTGTCTTCTGTATTGCACTGAGGCAAATATTAGGGAGATGCCTAATAAGTAGTATTTAGAACAATAATATTTTAGAAATAGGAATGGATTAAGAGTTCATGTCCTCTGACCACTGATTTTCAAAAGAGAAGATTGAGGTACAGAGAAGTGAAGGGATTTGCTCAACTCCATACATTTAATTTGTGGCAGACAAAATGAAAATTCATGTCTCAATTCTCAGTGTGGCATTCTCTCAATGTTGAATAATATTCAATGTGGTTACTTAATCACATTCCGCGCATATTACATTCTTACCCACACACAGGAACATAATATACCAGAGGTTTCTTTAAACTAAATTTACTATAATGCTCCCTCCTCTAGAAGTATTTACTAAGTGTTACCCATGAAGGAAAGTTATTTATATGTAACTTATAAAGAGGACTTACTTGACCAGCCAGGACAATTTTTCTTCTGAATTACATCCTAATATGTATAGCTTTCTTGCTCTCAGCTGATTCCACTTGGAGCTATGCCTGGCACAATTTACATCTATAAACTACTGAACATTTAAGCAAATTAAATGTCCAAAAAATCAAACATAAATTGTATCTTGGTGATTTATGCCTTCATAAAGCAAAACATATACACTGTGCCGAACATAGGCCAGATTTATAGGCCTGCTGGCCAGGAAAAATGAATACATAGCCCCTTGAATACATGTCAAGAACAGTGTGTGTGTGTGTGTGTGGTGTGTGGTGTGTGTGTGTGTGTGTGTGTGTTTAATCCTTGACCATGGCGGTTTTTCCCCAGTGATATTTATCTTTCAAATTATTTTCAATGCTAATCTGTAATGTGAGCTGATAATGAGAAAAATATACAAGAATTCTGGATGGAGATTTAGGAGCCAGTTAACTTTCACCAGGATCCAAAAAATGCAGGCACTGAAACAGCCTGTATCTTCTGTCTCTAACCTACCACCTCCAGGCTATCCAGCTACTCTTAATGCAAACTAAGCAATTTCTCTTAAACACAGGACGATGTAAGGGAAAAAGTGTAATGTAAATCAGTAGTTCCAAAGAAACCCAGAGACTAAGAGTTGACACAGATCTCTTTTTTAATATTTCCCATACTCCATAGACTTCACAGGCACAATATCCTACAGAGAGGGCAGGACAGTGATCGATGATCTGCACTGATATCAAAGAAAAAAGATTTGAATCCCAACTTTTCTACTTAATGAATATAAGCATCTGTTTCCTTATCCGTAAATAGGGTTCAATGATATCTATTGCCAAAGAGTGTTGTTTAGACTAGTGAGATAATGGTTGTGTGGTGGGCAGCCTCTAAGGTGGCTCCTATTGACTCCTTCCTACCAATGCCATCACCTTGAGTATGGGCTGAACCTAGTGATTTACTTCTTGATGCATGAAAACTGGCACAGGTGATGGATGTCACTTCAAGAGTGGTTCACAAAAAAAGACTCACTTTGCTCTTGCTTGCCCTTTTTTGCCTTCCATTCCTTACTTGCTTTGATGTAAGTCAGTTTCTGTGTTGTGAGCTGCCCTGAGGAGAGAGTGGCTGATGGGGCAAGGAACTGAGGGAGGCCACCAGCCAAGAACCAGCAAAGAACTGAGATCCTTCATGGAGCAGTCCAGGAGCAAGTAAATCTTGCCAACACTGTACGAGTGAGCTTGAATAGGGATCTTCAGCAGAGCCTTAAGTTTATATTAATGGATGCCTTGATTTTTAGCCTCATGGAAGATATTGATTCAGATGATTCAGATAAACCATACCAGGATTCCTGACTCTCAGAAGCTATGACGTTAAAGAATGCTTGTTAATTTTAAGCTGCTAAATTTGAGAGTATATGTTCCACAGCAATAAATAAATGAAGTGCTCAGCACTGTACCTGACACATGGTACATTCTATATAATTAATGATGGCTATTACTGTAATAATTAATGGCTTTCTGAACATTAATATTACTCAGTGATAATTTAATCACTGTACTTCTACTTAGGCTCCCAGATAAAAATTTTAGAACATGTAAAGCCTGTGGTTGTCCTTTAATTTGTGAATAATTGTCCTAGCCTAAAACAATGAACAATTACACCTCCTGGGAGAGCAAAGTTTATGAATGCACCATAAGATAGACTATTATCTCTTGAATTGTGAGTTACTACCTTGTAGTATGTCCCCATCCTGAGATAGTTTGGGGTAAATTTGGTCCACCTAACTGTAGAATACAGACATTGCTAACAAAATTAACTGTGGCTAAAATTTTTAAAATAGTCTTGTAGAACCTGCTTAATTAAAAATTGACCTTTGAACTCTACAGTGTGTTTTCTTCACTTGATCTTAGCCAAAAGGCCGAGAAGCGATTACAGTGTGTTTTCTTTTGGAGAAAAGCCACAATATAATTGAGTACTGGATGAAGATATTTCAATTCAAGATCAGTTTGCTTATTGTTGTTATCATAGTGAAGTGAAACATCATAAAAGAATAACAAGAGGTAGGGAATTGGATTTACATAAAAGGGTGTTCATTGCAGCATTATTTGTGAACACGAAAAATAATATCAGAAACCTAAGTATCCAATAGTCAGAGTGGCTGAACAATTTGTGGTGTGTTCATACATTTAAATACTATGAGACTATTTTACAGGAATACTTACTGATCTGGGGAAATATTAAAAAGGTGGATATAAGACAATTTTATAAGATCAAGTTTTGAAAGAAAAGAGTAAAACTGTGTGCATATATATATATATGTATATATGTTTATTACTGTGTGCACTGTAATAAATGGCTTAAATAATGCAATCCATAAAGGATGGAGTCTGATATGTGTGTATTAGAGAATGAGTGAGCAAAAGAGTTTTTTTATTTTTCACATTTTCTTCTATCCTTCTGGCCCCTTCACTCACAGTTTATTCCCATTTCTTTCCAGAGTTTAATCTTTTTTGGGGGGTACCAGGGATTGAACTCGGGTCCTTGTGCTTGCAAGGCAGGCCACTGAACCGCTGAGCTAAATCCCCGGCCCCCAGAGTTTAATCTTATTGAAATAGTTGTCATAGTAAGGATGGGGGTAGTACAAAAAATAACAAAAGAAGAAGGGAAGGAATTAGTTAGGAGAGTAATTTCATCTATGTCATAAGGGAGGGGGGCTGGGAAAAGTGAACAGGGCTGAAGGCAGACATGGAGCTGTCCAAACTATGCTTCTCAATTATAGAACTCCTGACAGATCAAGCCATTGACTTACAGTTTCATAAGTATGGAACATAAGCAGAAAAGGCTGAATACTCTTACTCTGTAAGGGATGCCTAAGAGTCCCTCCATATCCCAATACCATCTATCTCCCTCTGAAGCTAATCTACATTAAAGACAGGAGGATATACATTGGCCCATGGTGCCAAGAGGTTGTTCTCAATATAGGAAAGAAAAATTTTGGAACAATTCCAGGGAAAATGACTTAATCTTGAATTCATTTTTCTGTTTTCTGACATAAAGTAGTACAGTAAAGCTGGAGTAGAGATACTGGCTACATGGGAAGTCCCCCTCCCCTGGGAAGGCCCAGGTTAAAGGCACTGCAATGGCTCAGCTCTAGGACTTGAAAAGACTTTCTCTTTTCTTTTCTGTGCACATCTTTGCTTATAGCTTACCTTCACTCACCAGTCTATGAACAAACTGGTATGCATCTCGATTGAACAGCAATACCAATAAGCCAGAATCTGGTTGTAACTGAAGATCTTAGTAAAACACAGATTCTGGTTTGGTTGATCTTGGTTGGGGCCTGATTATCTGTAATTCTGATCTGTGGACAACACCTAGAGGAATGACAAAGTGCAAGAGCCCCAATTGGGTGTGTCAGTGAGAGAGAAGGCTGCCCCATTTGCATTCAGCGCAGACCTTGGACTAAAAGTACAAATGCCATCTCTGTGGCTTCCATGTGATGCTACCTAGGTCTTTGGGTCCAAGCATTTTACATGAGATTGTAGCTTTGCAGCATTAATACCAAACAGTGTTTTTCCCCACAATCACATTCTACAAAGCTCTTCCAGTATCTGAGAGCTAAAGTGGAAATCTGGATGACTCAGACATTTAGTGGTTATGTCTAGTACTAGAATCAAAGGTGCTTTTAATTTTCTCATTTATACTTTCTGTCATATCTTCTATAATGAACATGTATTATTTCTTTTTTTAATGGTCAATTGATTTTTTTCCTTTATATATATGTGTATATATTTTTCTCATTGAGTTTATCGGTACCTTTTAGGTATACAGTACAGTTACATTCATCATTGGGATCTTGTACCTTTACATGACAGGTCTTGGTTCTCATTTTTCCCCTTGCCCCTGCCCTCCCTTCCCCCCTCCTCCCCTCCCCATGCACAAACACTTTATTTCCATTTTTTCATTTTCTCATATTTTTTTCTTTTCCCTTATTACCTCTCGCCTACCTTTCCCACTTCCCCTACTCCTTTAGCCCCTTTCTTCCTATTTCACATTGTCAATTATACCATTAGGATCTTATGTACAATTGTAGTTTTTCACACCAGAGAAACTATTCGGTATTTACACATGTGTGACTTACATATTTCACTTAGGAGTATATCATGTATTATAACATGTATTACTTCTTAATTGGAAAAAAGGTTAAAATGTTTAATGGCCCCTTATTGTTAAATCTGTTTAGTTTTTATGGTGAAATATATATTGTTCTGTTTCTTACAAAATGGCATGTTCTTCATGCTTCTTTATCATCTTTGATTTCTGGGAGCAGCTAATGATTGGCTAGGAAATAAGGACAAGATATAGAGTGACACTGCTTTTGCTGGAAAAAAACTCAAGAGGAGTTTTCAGCATTATGAGAGTTAAGTTCATAGAGGACAGGGTCTAATTACTTATTTTTTTCCCCATTCAAAAAAGAAGAGCAGAGTGGCTTGGATTTCAGCAGAAGGAATAAAATTAGCATTGGAAAATCATTTCCCAGTGGTAAATGTTCTTAAAGAAGTGAGTTATCAAGGAATACCTGTAGTCCCTATCTTTGAAGACCTTTTAAAAATATACAACCATTTGAATTATCAAATTAATACATGATGTGGAGAATTTATAAAACCACAAAATGATATACTTTGCACTTAGCAAATTTGGGCCACTTCTATTTGCCAAAAATTAGTGTAAACTCAGAGGGTACAAATTAATGCTAGTAATCACAACAGAAAAATATGCTTAGAAACCCAATTGTAATAAATAGCTTAAATAATTCAATCCAAAAGCAAATATAAGTGATTTTGGTTAACCACAGTTTGGGATTACCCATACCACTGTTCTATTAGTACAGGTAATTGAAAATTGACTCTATAATCAATCCCCATTTCTTTGATTTAATTCAGGAGCATTCCTCATGGGGCAGGGAAAGAACTCCATGGCCACATGAAAGCCTTTGTGGCCTGAAGGACCTTTGGTTATAACTTTAAAACGCCACTTATTATGACTCAGTAAAATTATTCAAGGCAAAGCAGTTAAATTTTCTCCTTTGATACCAATATTCTTCCATTAAAATTTAAATAAAGTTTTAATTTTATTGCACCACTCTGAAATTGGTACACATGTTGCTGTGGTCTTTCTGGGATCTTATGAAAGACTGGAAAAATAATAGTCTTCTCTTTTCCTAAGCATCTTTGTCACTGTGATTATGACATGCTGATACCAGCCAAAGAATGGATGTCATTTATCATCATAACACTGGTCTTCACCTTCTCTACTCCCTCACAGACCTGATCTCCCTGTGGGGGATCCCATCCCGGTGACAAGCACCACTGTCTATCCACCACCAATGCTTGAGAGCTGTTTTTCTCTACTCACTTCCTCTCACATATTACGTCTGTGAATTACCACCGCACCCAAGACTGCCTCTTCAATATCCTCTTCTCTCCAACCTATAACCACCACTCTGGTACATGCTACTACATCCTCTCATATGATTGCTTCTACAACTCCCTGATCAGTGTCTCCACTTCTAATCTCACCACCCTCTCCTCCATTCCATTCAGGATACACATCATATACACATTGATATTTCTATAAAGCAAAGCTATCAGTGCCATTCCCTATCTTACAACTCTTTAACAAGAGACCACATATTACATAATCCAACTTATACAGAGAGAGAACATTATAGTTTAGTGGCTGCCTAGGGATGGGAGCATTGGGGAAAAATAGGGAATGAGTACTAATGGGTATGGAATTTATTTGCATTGGTTGCACAACTGTACACTAAAACACTTGAATTATGCATGTATAAATAGTTGAATCAAACAGTGTGTGAGGTATGTCTTCCTAAAGCCTTTAAAAAATTTTCAGTGGCTCAATTACTTTTTCATGTAGAATCCAAAATGTTTGACATAGTCTATGATGTTCTTGATAATCTATCCAGGGCGCCAGCCTTAAACATGGCAAGTCATACTATGGCCTATACTTTAACCGCAGTGAATTTCTTTGGGCCCTTACTCTTGGAACTCTCTACTTTACTTTGGATTACTGTATTTGCTGTTCTTTCTGTAATCCTCCTGACACCAATCCCCTGAACTTTCACGTGAATAATCTCACAAATCCTCAATGCTCATGCATCCTCAATCACTCGAGGAAGTTTCCCTGAGTCTTGATATTTGGATGTCCTTTCAATGATCACCCTAGTCTTTATACTTATCATACATGTATAAATTTGCTTGTTTTCTTTTCTAAATCCTGTATAGATGCAATGAGATATCAGGACAGTGTCTAGATCAGAATCCAACATAGTGCCTGACATGCACTGAATTCTAAATTTTAAATAACTGACTGTATGAATGACTTATTCAAGGGTTGGTCAAAGGATAACATTTCTTATTTTCTATGAGGATTATGTAACCCAATGTGAAACCAACTTGTTGAACATTTTATATATATACACACATATATATATATATACACACACATACACACACACATGTATACATATGTATACATGTGTGTGTTGCTTCTATCTTTTTACCAGCTATATATTCAAAGCCCATTGCAATTCTCAAAACTCTACTAAATTCTGTCTCAAAAGTTACAAAAGGGCAATTTCTAAAGCCAATAAGAGGCTCTTAATCTTCATTCTCTTTGATTTCTTTGCAGACTTAAATGTTGCAAATCATTTATTCTTAGTGTGATTCAGAGACCAGCAGTGGCCATACCTAAAAACTTCTTCCTCATTCCAGTACTACTGAGTGGGTGAGGTCTAACAGAAACCTGTATTTTAGCAAGATCTGCAGGTGATGATTCTAATGCACACTAAAGTTGGAGAACTACTGTGCTGAACTACTTTGTATTGATAAGCGTGACCTCCCTGCCATGGTGAAGAGTAGGCAGAGCAGTCCAGATAGCAAGCTCTCAAGCCAAACTATTCACTGAAACACTAGCACTGCAGCTTAAGACTCCCCTTACTCCTGAAGCTGACTCCCAGGTGGGGCCGTATGGATTCTTGAATGCATATGCACAAAGTTTGTTTGCCCTGACAATACCCAAAATAGTGGCAAAAATGCTAGGTATGTATTAAGAAATTCTCAAGTTCACAATAAACATAATACACTTTATTTATAACCCCAATCTATCTTTCTTTGACCTTATCTTTTATGATCTGCACAATGTCTCTCAAGCTTCTCCCCTCAAAAGCTGAATGCTCAGTTAATCCCATAAGGTCAGTCACATTGCTCTGTCTCTATTTGACATTTCTTTACTTGTACTTGGCTTTGCTCATTGACATAACTTTGGCAAGAAGATGGCCTGCAAGTTGTATCTCTAGGAAGGGGATCCTTTCCAGATAATTCATCCTGACTCTTCCATTTGACCAAACTCTAACAGAGTTCCTGATCATGATAGTGAAAAGAATGACACTCTGTAGACTCCTCTTCTTTCTACAATTACTTGTGAACTTAAAACATCAATATCAAAAATTTCTAAAATAAAACCTATTATTCTCCTACCCTAGTTTATCGTAACAACCCTTAGAGTTAACCAAACTTGAAAACCTTAGTGTTGTCCTTGAACAATCTATCGATTTCCACTTCCACTGCTTTTGTCCATTGCCATTATAATTTTAATAATTTCTTAATAAACTTCTTTGCTTTTGTTCTTCTTTTTCCATATGCCTAATCTCGATCCATTCTGTTCAGTGCTGCCATCTCACTTTTCTGTTTAAAAAGCCTCAATGGCTTGTGCCTTGCCTAAAGGTAGCATGCAGTCTTTGAATTGACATTTAAAAGATCTCACAAATATGGCCAAAACATAATTTCCAACTTCAATCCTAGTGATTGTCAATACAATCTCTCTTGCCCAAGTGGTCTACTGTAAAGACCCCCAGCTTTTTTTTTTTTTTTTTTTTGGCCCCAGGGACCAATTCAGTGGGAGATAACTTTTTTTGTGGGTGCTGGGAGTATTTTCAGGGAGAGTTGATTTCAGGATGATTCAAATGCATAGTATTTATTTTGTACTTTATTTCTATTATTTTACATTAGATTGTCATAAGAAGTGCACAACTAGATCCCTCAGAGGTAGTTTACACTAGGGTTTAAGCTCCTATGAGAATCTAATGTCGTGGCTGGACAGGAGGTAGAGTTCAGACCATAATGTTAACAACAGAGAGCAGTTGGAAATACAGATGAAGCTTGGATCTCTAGACTGCCCCCCACCTGCTGCTGTGTCGCCTGGTCCAGTGGTATGTGGGCTGGTGGTTAGGAATCTCTGGTCTTCTACACTCACTACTGCTACAACCACCACTACTCTTTCTACTCTGCCATCATCACACTTCTACTCTCACACCTAACGACAGCATCTAACCTTTCTTGAGAGCTTACTATATACAAGACATGAAACACATTGTTATATGCTTCAAATTCATCATTTCAGTCCTCACAATAGCCTTATGGCATTAGTGTCCTCATCGTGCAGGTGAGGAACTAAGAGATAAAAAGAGCTGAGTGATTTGCCCCTATGGAGATACAAGTTGACTCTAGCTCTGTCTATGTCAGTAGAAAATAAATTCTTTGGAATTTTCCAGGGTTTAGCTCAGTACTGGACCCATGTGATCAATAAATATTTTTAAAATGAATACCAAACAGATTTCAAATTCCATCCTCTTAACTGCTGCTCTCTCTTAACCTGTAGTCTGCTGAATATACTTTTTCAATCTTAACTTTATGCATTTTTTCACCCTGATCACCTTATTTTGACTGTTATTGTCCTTTCTGTCTAAATTCTCTCTTGTCTGAGGTAGCAATAAAATCCAGCATTGTTCACAGATTTTTTTTTTCCTGGTAAAACAAGTTCTTCATTGGCTTCCTCCAGGAATTATTTTCCATTCTGCCCATTTGATTTTCATCATAGCTTGCTTTTCAAAATTCCTTAACTTTTTATATTTTCTCACCCAAGTGAGATTACGACTTCCTCTAAAATAGAATTTTTGTGCTAACTTTCTATAATTGGCACAAGATTAAATGAATGAAACTTTGAATGTCAAAGAAGGTTAACCAAAAGTTTCTAAAAGGAGAAAAAAATATCGCTCACAGCTGTCAGTGATTCTCTGACATTTGAATCATTCTTTGACTCTTAGTGTATCGTTAGAGTAATGCTACTGCTATAAAAGAAAACCTAGAATTTCAGTGGCTTAACAAATAGAAATTAATTTTTCACTCATTGAATAGTCAATGCAGATGAGTGGCTTTCCTCTGCTTACTGATTCCATCTTACAGCTCTATATCCTGACAAGAGGTGTGGAGGTGGGAGTTATGCAGCCAGGGATTGGAGGAGAGAGGGCAAATAAGGTCTAACTACTTCCTGTCTGCTTTGCTTCGAAATGATATATTACGTGGGCTCATATTGCAATGGAGAAGCAATCACATGGCCCCTCCTGATTATTAAAAACAAAGAAATACAGTCCCTGGCGGGGCATCTTCATAGCAAAGGATAAAAGATGATGGAGGTTGGTAGATTTGGCCATCTACATCATGAGTAATTAACGAATCACTCTTATTTTTAGGGATAATAATGATTAATTGAATTAACTGTTTAAAAACTCAACACAGACTTGCTTTCTGAATCTGTCTATGGTATACTAAAATTCCGAATTTAATCCACAAGCAGTGCTTTGGAAAGCACCACTCAAACAGAAGCACAATTACAAATTTATTTCAATGACAATTACTCTAAAGCCAATATGTGCTCATCCAGTACCTCTAAGCCATACTCCTTCAGAAAAGTTAATGATGCAATACACCATGCTTCTCTGATTTTAAGACATTTTATTTTCTTCTTCTAGATCCCAAAAGTAATCTGAAGACTTAAATTATAGAACTTTAGAGTTTGAAAAATAACCTTAGAGACCCTCAAGTCTCAGTGGATCCCAAACTGTTGATCCCTGAAGACTTCTTTTATTGTTCTTTGACTATACCTTCAAAACTCCATGGTGTGCAAGATATGTACCTTTCAGATTTCACTTCATAAATACAAAGTGCTGCTATTTATTGTCATTTGCAATAAATGTTCAAAGTACTTTACATTAATAAATTTAATTCCAAAAGGAACCCAATGAAATAAGCATTATTTTTCACATTTTAAGAGGAAGTAGTTAAAATTCAGAAAAGTGAAGTCAGCCTACCCAAGGTAAAGGTAATACTGAGAAACTAGTAAGAAAGGAGGGGATTTCTAGCAAAAAGAATAGGTGAGATTTGAACTCAGGTCTACCACTAGAGTTTGAATTGTTCATCATTGTGCTGCACTTTCTACTTAGGCAATGACTTTCTTTTCTCAAATTTTGATTACCATGATTTAATACATTCCCATCAACTGAAAGAAATTGATTGGAAACAAAACCAAATGTCCACTAGCAAATGAGTAGATAATCAAAAATATGTTATACACATACAATTGAATGCTAATTAGCCAAAAATAGGAATGAAGTTCTGATAGATGCTACAACATGGTTGAACCTTGAAAACATTATGCTGAGAGAAAGAAGAGGAAAATGGGGGTCAATAGTGTATATAGTTTCAATTCTTTTAAATATATAGAATAGCTAGCTCCATGAAGGAGATTAGAAGCTACATAAGCTGAGAGAATAAGAAGTTATCACTTAATGGGTGCAAAGTTTCTGTTTGAGGTGATAAAAAGTTCTAAAAATCGATAGTGGTAAGGATTGTATGACACTATGAATGTCACTCATGCCACTGAATTGTACTTTTGAAAATGGTGAAGATGACATATTTTATGTTGTATGTATTTGTCAGTTTTTTTCTTTTATAGAGTTTATTGGTACATTTTAGGTATACAGTACAATTGTGTTCATTATTGGGATCTTGTACCTTTACATGACAGGTCTTGGTTGGTTCTCATTTTTTCCCCTTGTCCCTGCCCTCCCTTCACCCCCTCTTCCCATCCCCATTTACAAACACTTTATTTCCATTTATTCATTTTTCTCATATTTTTTTCTTTTCCCTTATTACCTTTCCCCTACCCTTCAAAAAGAAAGAAAGTAGATATTTGGTTTACTTAGGCAATCTTATCATATGATTTTAGTTTATCTGTTTAGGAATGATTTTTGAAATAAAATATAGGTGCCATATTAATGTTACATTGAATGTCCTCCAAGCACCAAAAGGTTCACTGTAAGAAACAATAGTCAGCCTCTCAGGCATACGCTGAGATGATGCCAGAACAAAACCTGCTTCCTAACTCCCAGGTACGTATCATTCTGCATATCCACAATAGCAAATAGATAATACGTATACTCTAGTAATCATTGTTGTAACCCTAGCAATCTCTTTAGAATCTTTTGGAATCACAGAAGTGAATGGCTCCCTTGCCTCCATCTGGAAGAACAGAGACAAGGACAGATCTACCAAGGGTTCTGTCACTCATCCCAATATCTGAAAACTGTGTACGAAAATGCAGAGATACCATAAGAAGACATAGCAACAACAAATAAGATAATCACAGCTATTAAAAAGCCTAGGGGAAGGAAGCATGCACACCATGACAGAGAAGGGAGAGGGTGTCTCCCTGAGTCGGGACTTCTTCATGTCCTGGCCAGCACAACGTAAGACTGGAAAATTGAGCTCTTGGTGGGAAAAGCCGGGGATCATTGGATAAATCAGGAATTTGCAAGCATTGTATTTAGGGGCCTTGGAGAGTGGAGGGCTGGGAATTCCTCCAAGTCTTTCTCCCTCTCTCCCTCTCTCTGCTTCTGTTGTTGGTGTTTCTATTTCTCCTCTCCCCTCTCCCCTCTCTCCCTTTTCTTTCTCCCCTGTTCCCCTCCTCCTTCTCCTCCTTCTTCTTTCTCCCCCCCCCACTCCATTCCACACTAGGCTACTTTTATACTTTGGAGGCCCTTTTCCCACACTAGTGCTGTAAAAATAACACATGAACCAGACAGAGAGAGGGCAAAGGAATTTTGGTGCATGGTAGATTTTTGTATAGTAGAAAAAGATAAAGGTACAGCCATACACAGGTGTCCTACCTGTTTTTCTTTGTTTCTGTATTACCTCCAATTTTTCTTTTTTTCATTGTTTTGTATAACTAAGCCTTTATAATTCCCAACTTTTCTTTTGCCAATACCCTCTTTTGTTGATTTTTATTCTTCTGCCCCCACATCTCACATTTTAAAAAGACTTCTAATTTTCTTAGGGAGCAATATTTTAATCATCTTTATGTGCCTTGTGTCTAGAACATTACTGGATGCTGGGCTTCATGTTTTTCAGTTGAGTAGGTAAGTAAATAAATGCAAAGTCTCTCAAGAAACTGTTAAGGAAAGCTGTTTTCTTTACTCCGAGCTGATTACAGGCATCACAGGAAGAAATTTTTTTCCTCGTTGAGTTTATTGGTATATTTTAGGTATACAGTACAGTTACATTCATCATTAGATCTTGTACCTTTATATGACAGGTCTCGGTTCTCATTTTTCCCCTTATCCCTGCCCTCCCTTCACCCCCTCCTTCCCTCCCCCTTTATAAACACTTCATTTCCATTTTTTCATTTTCTCATATTTTTTGGAAGAAATATTTTAAATGAGGAGTATTCCAGAAATCAAGAATATCAAGTTCCACAGAAACAAGGATTTTGCAGTTTCCATACAGCTTCACAGTGTAGACAGGAGACAAGGGTTTGATTGGTCTTGTAGAAGGATAAATTTTATGTAGAAAGATAGTATTTGTGCTGAAACTTTCATGCACCTAAAAATAGCAAATAAATGATTCCCAAAAAGACAAGGACATTAATGGCCAACCCGAAAGACTTTTTCTAATGTCAAAAACAATCGTAAAGCTGCTTCTGAGGAAGTGGAGGACTTGGGCTCTTTTTCAAGCCATCTCTGAAGCAAAGCCCTGCTCTTTTTGAAGGTCTGACAATAAATCAGCAAACCAGGGTGGGCTGCGTCTCAGAGAAAGCGCCTTTGTGAGCTTTACCTCTAGCTGATCGAGGCGGAAGCACTGGCTGTAGTTTCATCCCCCTGGAAGCCAAAGAAGCACAGAGGTGATGGTTTGGACTTAACTCTGGGTCCACTGGCCTGGACTCACTCTCGGACCTCACCAGAGCGGCAGCACCGCGTCGGGCTCTCCGCGCCCACAAGGGCGTCAGCCAGCCGCGAACAATCTCGCTCGCCTCCCCCGCCTTTCATGCCAGGCTGAAGGGCCTTAGGTCCGCCATCTACACTGCCCCACCGCCTCTTCTCTTGATTTCCACGAGACTCTGCACAAGGAATGGAAGAACTCTTCAGAAAGGCAGACGTGTCCTCTTAGTCTGCTGATCTGAACGGGGTAGGTGGGGACCTGGGCCTTGGACTGCAGGGAAAGTCAGTGGGAGAATGGTACTCTAGGCCTACATTTCGCCAGCATGCAGGTTTTAGAAACTTTTTATATGCACTTTTCTTAAAGAATGAAAAGAGATAAGTGGAATAGAGCTGTTTTGAAGCACAATGTCCCTTTTCATATTGTCTGCAAACCTGAACCATCTAAAACCAGTTATGATGTTTTAATTCCACTCAAGGACCAAGATTTTAACAGCGCTGAATGTGACGGATTGCTGCCTTTCTTCCTTTTGTGTTCCCCTCTAGTTTTTAGTATTTTAATTCTGTTTATGCCAATATGGCCACTTGCAGAGTTTTGGCCTCTTTCCTGATGTTTGTAAAGGGAGACAGAGGTTCCCGACCCTTCGCTATTGTTCTGCTGATCATGTCAGATCCTCCAATCTTGGATCATCTCAAATTTTTCTCACATACCAGTATACTGAGGAGGAAAAACATATGTAGCTGCAAAAGAGAATAGAGAATAAGAGAGGGTTAAAATAACAAACAGTAAAGAGTCCCCTGAGAACTGTATAGAGCTGCTCTTTGGATCCATATTGCATTTTTTTCCTACACATTTAAATGTAAACAGGCAAGCACCTTGTCTCCAGGAAGCTTTTCCCTTTTAAAGCACTCTTTACCATTTAAACAGATACGGAATAGGTATTTCAATACATAGCCCACATAAAATCCCATATTAGGTATGATACCAAACTTAAAGAATGTTGTAAGATGAGAATGGAAAAAAAAATGTACAAAATGAATTCCTGCCCATTTACATGCTTTCAGTCAGGCTACTAGATAACCAAGCCTCTGTCTTTGTGTTAACACTGTAGATTAGGTCAAGTTTTTACCCCTCTGAGCTCTTTTCCTGTAAATGACGGGTTTTGATGTGAAACAAGCAACATGTCAAAGCGAGTTGAAAGATGTAG
Source organism: Fukomys damarensis (assembly GCF_012274545.1). Classification (NCBI taxonomy): domain Eukaryota; kingdom Metazoa; phylum Chordata; class Mammalia; order Rodentia; family Bathyergidae; genus Fukomys; species Fukomys damarensis. The sequence continues at coordinate 20,631,805 of NW_022900938.1, forward strand.
GCATTTTATGCCATGTCACAATGACAGGCCGGTGAATATTTGGGCCATTAGGGGCTTATTAGTGAATAAATGACCAGATGGTTCAGTGATGCACGGAGTTGGACAGAGCTGGATGCTCCTAATCAGCACTGTCTGTACTTGATGTCAAATCACATGACACAGTAACCCATGGATACCAAGAAAGAGTTACCATTAGCAAGTCAATTTGATATCTGGGTGGTGTAAACAGACTCATAACAGCACTCTGGAGCTGCCTCTGTTTTGAAGAAGGAAAATACACTAGAGTTGTAAAAGACACAAACACAATAACCCCTAATTGTTATTTGATAATTATATGAAGAATTTCTATCCTGGTTATTCATTTTATTCTTGAGGAAGGAATGATGCCTAGATGCACAAGCAAAGAAAAAACCAAAAATAAAGAGGTGAACCTGAAAATACATCTCACATCTAAGTAAGAGACATAAAAGAATGTTTGAAAGAGCAGGCCATTACTGAAAAGATTCAGGGCCATGTCTTACAGCACTTTGTAGGTATGGGAGAAAGAAAGTTGAGGCACCGACCAGTGAGTAGAAACACATGCCATTTAGCTTTGCACGCTGTACATTTACATTTTTCCTCCTTGTCTCTAAAAATGTTGATATTGTTAACAGCCACCTTAGGTTTTTCCCAAAGGGAAGTAGAAAAGTGTTTTTGAAGAAGAGAGCCTGTTTCTTTTTCCCCTCATCACTTTCACTATTTCAGACTGACAAGGATTCCTTGCACTGGGGAGCACCCACAGCTTCTACCAAAGAAAACAACCACTCTCAAACCCTAAAGAAAGAACAAGTTGGGAACCACTGACTTTGGGGTTGCTTCAGAAGCCAGCAGTGTGGAGGGCACATCACAGGTCTACAACAGAAAAGGTGGCCACACTTCCTTCCTCAAAACACCATCAATTAAAGACATTCAGTCCTGAGAGGATGAGAACCAGATCATTTTTTGGACATTTTTCTCTTTTAACAGTAGTCATTATTCATGTAGCATTTTTCATTTGTGAACTACTTCATGCCACTGGCACCTCTTTATTTTCTTTTTAGCCACCTAGCCAAATAAATAAAATTTATTTAATAGATCTTTCCCAGGCATCTACTACTCTCTGTGTCTGCTTCTGGACAAGAGGCTGGGAGAGGCTAAGCAGGCATGGAATCCCTCAGAAATTGAGTTACATAAAATAGGGCAGTTTAATGAGTACTTTGAACAATGAATGCCTACAAAAAAATTATATGTAAAATAATTTTCTTAAAATGTGGCATCTATGACCTAATATAAGAATTAGATCATTAATAAGGTTAGAGCTCCCTCCTACATACAAACATAACTATCCATACTCTACTCCAGGCAGAAGTAACTACATTCTGAATTTTAAATTTATCCTTCCCTTGCTATTAAAAAATAATTTAACCTCACATGGTTCTGTTTCTAAACAAGATATTTTTTAATTTGCTTGTTTTATTCCTTTACAAAAACAGTGTTGTGCTGCTTGTATTCTCCTGAGACTTGTTTTTTTTTTTTCCACTCAGCAATGGATTTAAAATTTAACCGCATTGTGCATGAATGAAATACATTCACTTTCACTATTTCATTATATTGTGTGTTTGAATACTCCACAGTTGATGTATCTGTTTGGGTTGTTTCCAGTTGAGGCTATTATCAGCAATGCTGTAATAAACATTCTTGTACATTGATGCTGGTATACATATGTATTCACAAGTTTCTCTAAGTATAAGATTTCTGTGTTATTGGGTAAATGTGTACTCAGCACAGCAAGATAATGCCCAGCTGTTTTCTAAGGTTGTGCCAATTTACAATCGTGTATGAAGAACATTCCCATTCTTATCAACACTTATTTTCACACCTACCATTTTGTCAACTTAGTGGATTCCATTCAGCCTTAACAGGCACTCAGAGAAACAGTAATCGTTATCTGTATTTTATAGGTAAGACTCAAAATCACATAGCTAGTAAAATCAGAACTTGAACCTAGTTCTGCAGCCTACAAACTCAGAATTCTTTCAATCATTGCCCCCATTTCAGTTCCCATTGACAGAAGCCCACATTTTTTAGCCCAGTTGACATTCAGGAACATTATCGTGTTCAATCTAGGGCTAAGTCACTTGTTATTGGAACATGGAAAAGTCATGTGACCTCCATTTGTTTCATTTATTCTCTCTCTCTCTCTCTCTCTCTCTTTCTCCTCTCTCTCATTGATATTTAAACACCACACCAAATTCCAACCATGCTAGGTAGAATTCAGTATATTTTCTTTAACCTATATGCCTTTTTTCTTTCAAGCAAATAGCTTTTTCAATAACTATCTTTTACTTTCTCTCTCTAAACTGTTGAACATGTTCCTGTTTTCTGTGTGGTTCACAAGTACACCAAACAATTTTAATTCCACCAGCATGCTGCCTTGATACCATTGCAAAGTGAAATAAATCAGACATACAAACTCACATATCACATACTTTTTCCCATATGAGAGACCCAAAGTACAAATAAACAAAAAAGCAAAACAAAAGATAGAGAATAGGAAAGAGAGATCTTTTGTAAATGGGAAGGGGACCAAGAGACGGAGGGAGGGGAAGGATGTAAGAAGATTTAAGATGTGTTACGTTCATGTACCAATTCTCCATGACAAATGTAATCATTATGTACTGCAAATGTACTAATAGTTTTGTTTTGATTTTTAAAAAGAAAGTGAGATTTTGCAGACTGGGTGGTATCAAAACTTTAGAGTACTTAGTCTTCCTAGATATATTCATGTGGGTTTTTAGCTCAGTGGTGCTGCCACCTGCCTGTTTCTAGTTTTAATCGTAATCATATCCCCAGCTTTAATACTGAATAAATACCTGTTGATTAAATGAATCAATGAACACGTTTTTAAACGTAGGTTAAAGGATGTGTTTTTGATTGAAGTTATATGTCAAACAACCCTTTTTTAAAAATGTCTATAATTTTATGTCTGCAGTTCTTGGAGGCTGGTTTCTGGCTTTAAAATTTTTCAGAATTTAGAATTTTTCTCATTTTTAAAATGGTAATGCTCCATATATATATACAAAATACTGAATTTTAAATGACATCTATAGCAAGACCTGTGTATCCCACAATAATCAAATACGTCACAATTTCTGCAGCAAAATGCATGGATGACTACACACTTATGATACATTTTCAAGGACCACAAACAACATTGTACAGGGTGAGGTCAAATTTACCACTGGAAGAAGTTATGGAAATGCTTATGGTTTTGGAGATTTGGGATTATAGAATTATGAATTAAAATCACGGAGCTATAATTTGTTAAGGTTTAGAAATTTAAATCCATGGCTCACTGAGCCCTAGTTTATTTTATTTACAGGGTTGTGCACCCATTTTTCCTCGCTCTCCAGAAAAACTACACTAGTTCATGGGGTTTATTTTAATAGACCAGTGATTATCATTACCCTGAGGCTATGGAAATAGGCAAAGTGTTCTTTGAAGAGGCATAGCTAAACCCTCACAAATAATGATGATGAATGTAACGGTATTGTATACCTAAAAAAAAAGAAGAAATAATAAAAAGTACTATACTCCAAAAATTAAGGAATTTATTATTCGAAAGACTTATAAAATATGTTTGCAGTTCCTCTGAGATAAATTGCTAACATTTCCAAAATATTATTTTTCTTCATGTTAGACTCCTGATCATCTTTCTAAAGAGGGTTGTTCTTTTCAGAGGGGGAAGTACCTTTAAAAGTTGATTTTAGAATTTCATAAGAGGCAAGGTTCTCAGCATCTTATGAAGATGGAAATAGGAAAAAAGTCACTAGTTTTGAAGACCATGAGAATGGTCTTCCCTAATGTGGCCCTCAGACTCCGCGTAAGACCAGTGATAGAGATATCAGACAAAAGACAGCATTCAAAATCCACTTCTGAGAGGGGTGTGGTAGCACACTTCTGTCATCCTTACCTGAATACAACTCCTGTGATGAGCACTTGGAGCTTGATGACCTGAACTTCAGGCTGTTCAAAGTGATCCTACCCAATCTGCTATATACCAACTAAGTTCAGTTGTTTCACATCAAGAGTATCCCAGATCCCAGCACTCGGGAGGCTGAGGCAGGAGGATCCCTGTGAGTTCCAGACCAGCCTGGGCTACATAGTGAGTTCCAGGTTAATCTCAACTACATAGTGAGACCCCGCCTCAAAAATCCCCAAAAACAAAATAAAACAAAACAAAATCCATTCCTCCCCTCAGACCCTTAACTTTAGTTTGTTATTAGTACATCTTAGCAGTGCGTGCCCACTACAGTCACCCTGGAAAGTGGGTACGTGTACATAATGCAGCTTGCTCCCTTTTTAAAATCCCCTTCTCCATCTCTCTCCCACCCTCTCCTAATTCCCCTTTCTTTGTTTTCATTTTTATTGATAATATTAATCTTAGTTTATGTTGTTAGCAAATAATGTTTACACTCATTGATGCTATGTGTTTCCTGTCATGGTGTATCTTTAGTCTGTTTATTTCCCCTTCTGTCCTCCCTCACCCCCTCACCCTTGGTCTCTTGGATCCCTTACCGTCTTCACGAGATCTATCCCCTTTTCTCTGTCTATCCTCTAAGGATCTCTTTATTTGAACTTAGCCTTACTTAATTGAGATACCATACAGTATTTAAGCCCGTGTGTCTGGTTTGTTTTACTCCACATTTTTTTCCCAGGTGCATCCATTTTCCCCACAAATGTCTGCAATCTGTCTCTCTTTATAGCTGAGTAGTATTCCATTATACTATATAGATACCACAGTTTCTTTAGGATGCTTCATTTTAAATGTGCCAAATGTCCAAGACTGACCACACGTCTGGCACTCTCCTCCTTTGATAGCGTCATCATAGAGTGCCCGGGCCGAGCCAATGTTCTGTTCTCTTCTTCTTGGTGTATATCACATGACTCAGACTTCACGGATTCTTGTGCCCAGCACAGGGTTAAGTGTGCTGACTCAGAGGTCACATTGTTCAAGGAAAACCAAGGCCTAGACATTTGTGAGTTTAATGCTGTACTCTAGGGAAATTATTCAGTGTCCCTGTGTCTCAGTTTACCCACCTATAAAGTGTAAACAATAACAAAATCTAATTCCAGCAGTTGTTATGAGAATTATATTTAGCATGTGCTTGACTCATAGTGACAGTTCTATACTTGTAACCTATTATTATTCCAAACTCTTGCTAGTTCTGAGAACCAGGCACCTCCTCAGACCTTGCAGATATCCAGGTGGTAAGTAATAGCTTATGTTAGAACTCAGTAACATCACAAATTCTTCTCACAGTAGACCCTCTGCTACTTTCTAGCACCTTTGTTATATAGATAATATCATCTGTTGCTTTAGGCCAAGATGATAAATTAATTTTTTCCAGTACTGGGAAATGAACTCAGGACCTTGTGTTTGCAAGGCTGGTGCGGTGCCACTGAGAAAAACCCCGGGTCCAATGGATTGATTTACATTATGAGTTCTAGCCTTTGAACAAAATTTACTACCCAATAAGTATCAGCTATCTCTAATTTACAAACACGTTGAGTTCCCAGAAAGAATATTTGCCTTTGAATTGTTTACAATTTTAAACATATTTTTCCATAGAGATAATGTTTTGAAAGAAGTTAGATGCCCAGGCTGACACAAAAAATGCAAAATGAGTATCGAGGGCCTGAGCTGGAGGGTCTCAGACCAAATGGCTCAGTCGAACACGGGTCCACCTCTCGGTCACTCTGCCTGGATAACTCAGCAGCAGAGGAGAGAAGGTTGTGATGGCTGAGTCTTGGCAAGTTCTTCATCTAAGAGAGAAAGATACTGAAAGCCAAGCAAAAGGTTTAGCGGGCCCCAGTTTCCATTCACCAATCCAGAGGGAAGGGCCATGAGCTATGGAGAAGAGACCGTCACTAACAATAAGAGAAACTTTGGGAACCTTGGTCAGTTTCCTGCGTTGCATTGTTTTATACCGGTTTTCTCCACCGATTAGCAGGATAATCCTTAAGACCAGATGCTGTGGGGAGTCCTCAGGGAAGGAGAATGACATTTGTGAACCCAAGACATAGTGGTTTAAAATGAATCCACTCCATATTCCTCTCTCAATCTAGTGGAGGGATAAAAGTAAAGGTAGAAGGATAAAGAGAGGTAACTTTCATCAAAAAGAGAGGCGGGTGGGCCATGAATCCATGTCATCAACCAGCAAACATGGTGTTTCTGAGAGAATTACACTGACTTTCACAAAGTGTGGGACATAATCTCCTTTGGTTGGTAATTAGATGAAAATAATTTAAGAATTGATCACTTGTGATTCATCATCAGTAACATTAAATATATACATCTGTATGAAGAAAAGAGTCTTTGTTCTCCATGTTGGCTCCACATTGGAGTCATCTGGGAAAATTAAATTATTCTACCGCCTAAGCTACACCTCAGGCCAATTTCTTCAGGATTCCAGGACCAAGGAACCAGAAGTTTTAAGGTCTACAAATGATTCCAATGAGCAACCAGGTTAAAAACTATTTTAGTACCAACTTACTCACAGGTATTCTAAATTGAAGAATAAGGTGGTGTGATCTCTACAGAGCACCAGACACTCCAAACTTAAAGCCTCTTATCCAGGTTTTTGTTTATAATTAAACTCTCCTTACGCGCACGCACACACGCACACACACACGCACACACACACACACCCCTCTGGCAGATTTTAAGAATAGATTCAGTAAGGCTCCTTATTCACTGTATAATTTTATTTCCTAAGGAAAAAAAATGACTTCACCAATGGCAAACCGCTTCAAACATTTTATGTGCAAATTCAATATATATAGAATATATATATAGAATATAGAATATATATAATATAGCGTGAGCTCCTGGCCAGCCTTGGTGAACAATAGGCAAAGAGCTACACTTGTGAAGACTGGGTCACCTGTTTTAAATCATGTTCTGGAGTCACAGATATAGATCTCAGAAATGCAATATTGCTCAGCAGGTGTGGCAGCATCCCAACAGCTGAATTATATTTAGTAATGAACATATAGAATATAGAATATATATAATATAGCGTGAGCTCCTGGCCAGCCTTGGTGAACAATAGGCAAAGAGCTACACTTGTGAAGACTGGGTCACCTGTTTTAAATCATGTTCTGGAGTCACAGATATAGATCTCAGAAATGCAATATTGCTCAGCAGGTGTGGCAGCATCCCAACAGCTGAATTATATTTAGTAATGAACATACTTTGTTTGAAGTGCTTTTATCCGCTCTGCCTTTGATATGCTTGCTCTTATTAGGAGTGTCAGCACAATAGGTGACTCGGAGTGTTTGTCCCCATCCCTGGGATAATTGCCACTATTACCTGTTGTCTCATGAAATTACTTGGGATTAGCTCTCTGTTGATTGCAGCTTTAGGAAAGAGGATTGGTAGACGCTGCCCCGAGAGAAATCTGCCTGTGTGATTGGTGTGTCCACATCACATCTCTCATTCCTGAGTTGCTTTAGGGGCTTGGGAAATCAGTGTCTCACCGTGCTGTAAGTATGTCATCTTTTTCTGCCTTGACAAGGTTAGTGTCTCTGGTGTCTACTGGCAGAGTCCCCAAGCTTTCTAGAACTTGTGTCATTACCCATGCAGTGGGGTCTGATTGTGGAAAACACAGAGCACATTAAGCAGGAAAAAACAGCCCAGGTATTGAAAAAGTCTGCATAGAAAACAAGCTGCTCTAAATGATTCTGTTAACATGTTTGACAACCCATTCCTCTCATCTGCTCATCCCTGCAAAGCGTTGTAGCCGCATGAAACCTGAATTCCCCTTTTCCTGTCCCTTTTCCACAAAGGATTCCATATGTACTGTAGGTCTAGGATCAATCCTGATGCTGCAGGAGGCACAGATTTCTGCAGGCACATTTCTCTCTCAAAAGAACTGCAAATGGAAGGAGAAAATATGCAAAAGACAGGCAGCAAGTAAATCAAGCAATTGTCAGGTAAGTCATATTTTTAGTCTCAAAGCTGCTTACAAGAATTGGCTAATTTAGAGCCAATACAATCTCATGGGCTAAGCACATCCAAACAATACTTTGAAGGAAACTAAGTTCATCAGTGCAAAGTTTGTGTGTCTATGTCTCTGTGTGATGTGTACAGGAAGGGTAGGTCCTGGCTTCACTTGAGGAAGTGCCCATATCTTAGCTTTAAAGCAGGTATAGACAATTCAGATGTTTCTGTTCCACACAGTTCTTACAGAGATTTAACTGGTGATGTTACAAGGCATGTAAAAGTACTAGTCAAAAAATTTGAGGTCCACGTTGAGACATAAATAGGTGGGTTGTGTTGATCCGCAGCTGTTAGTTCTCAGATCCTCGTTTGCCTATCCTTGCTTTGTTCTCTGTTGAGGGCAGTAAGGGGCCCATCTGTGAGCCGCTCAGGCGCTCCAGCTGTGGAGAGTTCAGCCAAAGGAGGCATTACAGCAAGAGCTGAGGTACTGTCACCTTTCTGTGTCGGGTGGCACCTCATCTGGTATGCGTTATGTCTAGATGTCTCCTAAAAGTCCTGCGCATAAGTGGGGCTTTTGGGAGGCAACTGGATTATGGGTGTGTGTTCCTGAATTAGTGCACTGATTAGCATAGTTCTGGGTGTAGATGATGAATTTACTGACGAGGGAAGACCCACCTGGGTGTGGGTGGCACCGACCAATAGACTTGTAGCCTGGATGGAATAAAAAGGGAAGAAGGAAGACCCACTGCTCCCTGCTCCCATGGTGTGAGCTGTTTCTTTGCTGCCTCGCCACCCTGTCTTGAAGCCGGCTGACTGTGGACTGAAATCTCTACAAACTGTGAGCCAAAATAAACCCTTTCCTCCTTTAACTTGTGGTTGTTGGACATACTGTCCCAGAAACGAGATAAAGTAACTAAGGCGTGGTCTCTTGCCCAACAGCCCTGTCCTTGGTCACCCCAGCTCCTGCAGGACCACAGGGGTTCTGAGCTGTGGGGTGGTCTAGCTCCCAAGCTGCCCCAACAGCAGCCAAACCTTCCTCCACCAGCCCCCAGGCATGACTGTCTTCCTGAATTCGTTCAGCTCTGTGGTCTCTGTTGGGCTTCTCAAGTTTTCCACTACTTGTAGAACCATTTCCTGGTAACTAATTTCTTGTGTTGAAGTTCTTAGAGTGGTTTCTGTTGCATTGGCCAGTGGAACAGTTGACTATTATAACCCGGTCATATTATCGATAGTAAGCATATGTGTAAAATTATTTAAATTGCTGTTATGGGCTGAATTGTGTTCCTCCACAAATTCATATGCTGATGTCCTCACCCCAGTATTTGGGAACAGGACTGTATTTGGGTCTTTGAAATGATAGTAAAAGCAAAATATTATTAGAGAAGGCCCTAATTTTATCCTCAAGTATTTTTAAAAGAAGAGGTTAGGACACAGATACAGAGGGAAGATCACGTGAGGACCCAGGGAGATGACAGACAGCTACACACAAAGGAGAGAGGCCTCCAAAAAAATCAACCAGGTTCAATAACAGAAAAGAAATACAATTGCTTCTCTATGAAATTGAGGGTGCACTACGTACTTAAACTACTACTACTGTGTCCTCACATGTAAAATTAAAATAATTATAATACCTATGTTATTATGAAAACTAACTCAAGAGTCTTAATAGAGTACTTGCTGCAGTGCTTGCTAGAGTTTGGATGTAAAATGGTTCCCAAAGGCTTGTGTGATGGAGGCTTGGTCCTCAGCCTGGCAGTACTAGGAGGTGGTGGAACTTCCAGAGGGTGGAGTCTAGTGGGTGAAGCTAAGTCATAGGGTGTCTTGAAAGAGACTGTTGTGACCACTGGCTGAATCCGGTTCTTTGCTTCTGGAAGTTGTGGGTGAAAAGATCTTGCTTCCATGATGTACTGTGCCATCCAGAGCCAAGCAACTGAACAGAAACTTCCAAAACTGTGAGGAATGTGAAACTTTTCCCCCTTAAATATTGATTTATTTTGTATTTTGTCCCAGTGATACAAAGTTAGAGTCTAACACAGTGCCCAATAAATGTTGGGCATTATTGTGAATATTTACATATGTGCAAAATGTGCTTATAATGTTAACTGTGGAGCCAGCCTCTCAAAGCATAAGGAAAGTCTTTAGATTGGGCTAGCTGGATGATGGCTCCACCCTCATTTTATCCTGAATTCACCTCATTATTTGTTTTCAGCTGCTAAACTAATTGCAGATGGTCTTTAGGTCTATTATTTTTAAAGCATAAACATTATACCTCAACTACAAATTCAATAATTATTTTGCTCTTGCTACTGTTTGCATTGTGTTACCTGTTGTTTGTACATGAATCCATTCAAAGAAGGAATAGCATTGTGACTTTTCTGGAATGTCTGTGACTATGTGCTGGGTCAGTTTTGGGCTCGCCAGGAAAAGTTTTCCCACTAATAACTGCCTGAAGGATTTTGCCAGGGCTCAAATGCAGTAGTCTTACTGTGGAAATCAAAGAACCACCTACCACTGAGTTTAGCGATACTACCTGGGTAGCAGCTGCTCTGTCTTGGTAGCCACGGGTTCCCTATTTTGTCACTTTTAAAATCAGATCTTTCTCCTTCTGTAGTGGTCACTTTGGAGCCATTGCCAGTATGGTACAAAAGACTTAGCTGCTAACATAGAACTTGTAGCACTGTGAGATAAGAAGAATATCAGGGGGGTATGATTAAGTAAAAATATTATGTTTTATGAAAATGGTGGAAAAAATACTGAAGTCTAAATAAACATTCTATCTCCCTCAACTTAAGTTTAGGAGTATAAGGAATTAATGGGTAGTCCTTTGTAAAGAAGAACTTTCCATGAGGACCCTTCACTTTCAACTAGTAAACCCAAGCTTGTATCTTGCATGTGCATATAATATTTATCACAATTTTGTTAATAAATGGTTTCTAGGTGATTGTACTGCATGTAAAAATTCTCAGAAAAAAAAAGGAAAAGGGAAGAGGGAATAAAATAAAAACAAGGAGAACCCCAGAAGCATTTTGACTTACTTTGTATTTTAAAAGCAGAAATTTGTCATTTTGTGAATTTTTTTTTTAATCTCCCAGTGGTTTGTCACCATATGGTACTAATTCTGCCCATGCAATGTAAAAAATTCAACTCTTGATTCACCATCACTAACCTTATAGTTACACAGAGTTGGGCTGTATATCAGCCCATTTTAAGGTCCAGGTGGTTTCTGATAAATCACTAAACCTCTGTTAAATAATTTGCCTGTTGCTGGAGAAGAAAGATCTCAGAATATTATTTCTATGTCTCCTCCTAATCTTCTCCTTACCATCTTGGCACGACAGATCAGAGTTCCCTTATCAAGAGTCTAGGGCTAGTCAGGATACTGTGCTATTGGATTTCAGACTGAAATAATAATTCTAAGGTTATATTTTAGGTACTCAAGAATAATAGAGTTCCTATTGTGTGTTTAACTAAGCAAACTTGATAAAATAATGAGCAAAAATATAAATCTTGACAACTCTGGGGAAAATCACATTCCCAAAGATAATTCTATTTAACTAAACATCTTCAATATACATATCGCTAATAAGATTTCAACTATCACTGTTAGTGTCCTGTGTTATTTTATATTTGATTGATAGTTGTCTGAAGTCTAAAGGAAAGTTTTCATTTTGCATTGCATAAGTCAAGACTGTTTTTCTTCACTGGCAGACTAAGAAAAATTATCCAGTGTTGTTTCCCACTGTTGTGAAAGCTAACAATTCCCCAATTCTAATAACTTATATAAGAATTTTGATTGCTCTTTTGCTGATAGGCAGGGTCATTCCTTGGTCACAGCATCATTCAGTGATTCACCATCAATTCAATTATCGACATGTATAACAAATCAGATACCAATGAAAATACAAACTAGACTAATAAGGGACCAAGAAATAATATTGCTCTTCTAACATATGCCAAATACTGATCTGACTCTTTTATTTCTAATATCCCATTTAAATACCCCCAACAATCCTTGAGATCTAACGATGAGAAAAGCAAAGCTTTAATTATCCAGATAAATCACTGCTTATGACTGGCCTCTTTGCCTCTGGTCTCGTGGACCACTTCCACAACCTCTTTCCTGGGGAGCAACTTCTTGTGTATTCTCTTGACCTCCAGGACAGAGTCTACACTCATTACCAAGTTTCTCAGGCCCTTCCTGATCCAGCCCACTGATCCCTTGCATGGCAAGCTTTCCACTCCTCAGCTCCACTCACCCTCAGCTTCTTTCAGCTCCACAAGCATGTAATGCCTGCTTTTACCCCTAGTTCTTGCTGCTCTGTAATGAACCTACAATACCTGCACTGTCTCAAAATAAATAAATTAGCTGGGGAAGCAGCCAGGCTCCTCCACCACCTGCACTGCTCTCACTAATTCCTGCTGCTCCTTCTAATCTGAACTTCAGCATCCCTTCTCCGGGAAGCCACCTCTAACCCCTCCAGCACCTGTCTGATCCCCATTAAATCCCGCAGCCCATCATGGAGTCTCACAAACTGACTTCTGCTAAATGGCCCATGTACGTGTCTGTCTCCCTCTGTGGACAGTAACCTCTGTGAAAGGAAGAAATGAGGCTGTCAGGTTCTCCTGGCATCCCAATGCCTCATATACAGTAGAGAATAAATGTTTATTAAATGACTGGATGATTAAGAGAATGTTTGTACTTAACGCACTTTGTTTTAATGACAATATAATTATACATTTGCGGCACTGTTTCTGAGGCACATCATTTAGGATGGTACCATGGCACCATGTTAGGTTGTGAGGGAATATTCAAGGCTGAGGGACAGTGTGACTTTTTGATCATTTCTGTTATTTGATAAGTAATTTTTTTTAAGCACTGGAAATTGAACCCTAGGCCTTTGCACCTAGCTAGTTCCTGAGCTCATGTATTTATTTTTATTTTGAGACAGTGTGCAGACAGTTGTCCAGTCTAGGCTCAAATTTGTAATCCCAGGGTGCTGCGATTATAGACATAATAACTTAAAACATTCATTTCTAACACAAAATACAGATAGGTGAGTACAAAATACATGTAAAGTTTTCTGGTAAAACATAGACTGTGAAAATATATTCCAATTTTGAATCAGGTCCACAAATAGTGACATCACTGTTCTCTGTGATGGTCAAACCTTATTTGGATCATTTGGAGCGGGCTTTTGGATGAGCAATGTCAATAAGTCTCCAAAGGCAACCGTGTGCTTTGAGGAATACTTGAAGGTCACAGTTCTGTTGAATTTAAAGAAGGCTAAAGAGAAATGTAAAAATCTCCCTTTCCTGGATCAGAGGCTACTGACCAGTAGAGCAGATGCATTTCTCCAAATACATTTTCTATTTTTAGTAATGGAGATCAAACCCAGGACCTTGCACATGCTAGACAAGTGCTCTATCACTGAGCTACATCAGCCTGCAAGTGGCATCTGAGAGAGAGAGGCACAGACAGAAGCAGACAGACAGACCAACCAAAGACAGGGCCACCAGGAGGAAGAGCCCAGATTCTGGTCAATTGGAAAAAAAAAAATCACTAGGTTTTCTCTGGACTGTAGGAATGGGAGAGGTTTTTGGTTTTCTTTCTGATCCTCTTCTACATATCCTAAGTATTCTACCACAAATAGTACCAAGGCATCAGATGGAAATGTTCAAGGGAATCCATATAACCATTTATCCTGACTACTAAATAAAACTTCCAATTGGAACACTTAGAATCTTATCTTTCCCTCTAGTGTTTAAGATTACACAAATCTCAGCTGGGTGTAATGGCTCACACCCATATTTCCATCTACCTAAGAGGCTAAGACCTGAAGATTTCAAGTTTGAGGCCACCCTAGGCAATTTAGCAAAAACCCTCTTTGTTTCTCAAAATAAAAATGAAAATGGCCGGGTATGTAGCTCAACATTCCCTGAGTTCTAAGCCCCAGAACTAGAAAAAAAAGTTCCAAGCGAAGAATTGAATAATCAGAATTTGTTTCTATCTGTCTGGGCTACAATCTGAAGTTTTTCCCTTTTTTTAAAAAAAAATAGGATTATAGGATTATATCAGTCATTTTAGATTAGCAGTAATCCATATTCAGTGCAAAAAGTATGTTCCTGTGAAAAGATTTCTCAGACTCCATTCAAAGCTTTTAAAATGTTTTTTACAAGTGTACTAATGAGATCACATTATAGTGTTTTTCCTTGAACACTACATCACGGGCATTTTAGATGACAATACAGTAGATTTTATGTATCCTTTTAAATGGTTACATGGAATTTCTATAGCATAATAAATATTTTGTCTGTTCCCTATTGATGGACACTTGCTTTGCACCATTGTTTGTAACCACAGCACTCAGTGATGAGGTTAGACTTTTTTATCAAGACTTTCTATGAAACAGAAGAGGCCTCCATTCAAAAGCCGAGTACCACATAGATCTCTAAGCAGTGGGGTAGGGAATGTTCAAAGCATAGTTTATCTTCCTTGACCATCCATTTTACTCAGTGATAAACAATTTAAAGTATTAAGGTTTTCCTGATCCAAGCAATTCACATGTGCTATACTGAGAAATATAAAGTACATATAGAACTTCATGGCAAAAGCAGACTTCAAAGGCCTTTCACACTTTGAATTAAGTTCTCAGGTCTCCAAAAGTAAGTTGATTGTGTTCTTCCATTAGGAATATTTCAGAGGAAATTTTTGAGAAGTACTTGTTTTGGATCTTTGGAATCTGTTGAATGCCTGAAAGAATTCCAGACAGACGGAAGACTAATTAAAATAGCTAAACTCAGCTCTTAAAATAGAAATCAGCCAAGAAAGAGCTCTCAAGATGGTTCCTCAAAGTTAATTCGAGGACACTAAGGGATGGAGGCAGAGGGCAGAAAGAACCTGCCTCGGCCTCATAGCTAGAACGAGTCCAGGTATAAAACTGGTTTATGGGAGGACTCCAAGTAGAGCAATTTCCTATGCTCACAACCTGTGAAACATGAGGTTGTATTTACTGTGGGTATTTGTGGTTCTTTCTAAAGAAGTTTCATTTTTGTGAGGTTATTCAGCTTTCCAAATAGATTTCTTACCTAGAAAGTCAAAGTTTAAGCACAGCCTGTCCATTGATCTTATTTCACTTAGGGAAAATTTGAGCTGCAGTGAAGGAACATTTGAAAAGACAGGTAAGCTATTGTTAGTAATTCTAGCAGATGAACGGAATCATCCAAGCCTTTTTACTCTCACTGAATTTCATCCAGTGCTTTAGACCAACTGCACATTGTTCTAGGGCTTCCCAGCTTCTTAAACACCTTGCATTCTGCTTGTGCCTAAAATACTTGCTTGTTACTATGCATAGATGTGTTGTTCTCTACAGTAAGCCTGCCAAGCACAGTGAATTTTGTTTAAAAAGGAATTATTTTGCCTGTCAGAACACTTTATATAAAACAACCTTTGAATTCTAAAGGAGCTCTGAAATCCTACAGAATGCATCTAAAATAATCTACAGGCTAAAAGCAAAAAAAAAAAAAAAAAATAAAAAAAAAAAAAGTCAACTGACCTCTAGCTCTTATTATTAAATATTCTCTATTTTTAACTGTGTTCATTTTTATATCATCACTCTAGGCCAAGTAAATGGAGTAGAGAGGTGTGAACACATCATCCATGATTTTGTAGACCTACGTATAATTATGCTGTCTAATATGTGCTTAAAATGTGTATCATACATTATTGTATGCTAATTGTGCATAATTAATGTTAACTATTCATAAACATGAGATCAATTAATAAGTTGCGAAGTAAAACCTACGTGCTAAAAAATTTTTTTTTCCTCATACAAACAAAAGAGCAGACCCTTTATTCTCTAAGGCATGTTAAAAAGATTATAAATGAATTGACCATTTTGGTATTAGAATGTATACAGTAAATAACACGTGTAAAAATGCAGTCATTTTAGATCTCCTGGGGAAAACAGCAGTAACTCTTCCTCATGTGAGAAGCGTGGAAAGAATGCCATCAAAAGAGGCTCGATCAATATATTATCTTCAGAACAAACAAGGGAGCTATAGATGAGAGCTGTGGATAGATATAGATGAGGGATTCTGTTGTCATAACCACTTGGACACCCAGCAGAATGTGCATCCAATCCATAAAATAAATGGTCAACTTATTATTCAGGTTTAGCTCAAATTTTGGTGAGCTTGGCAAAATTTGTCACTGTGGAAATGTACTGTGGACTCAAAGAAAAAAGAAACTCATTTTGTTTAACAGGCACCTCTCTCCAGAACTGAAGAGAAAATGGAGCTAAGTGCCTCCTCCCCAAACTTTCATTAACCCTCAGACTAACAGGAAGGTGGGAGACATTACCATTGCTGTATCTCTTTTCCCCTTAGAGGTACTGAAGCAAAGTCAGAGTAAGTATCTTGCTTAACGTGAATACACAGTTCAATGCAAGACTGCTAAGAGATCCCTAAACTTCAGCTCTCTGTTCGTTCAATGTGTCTCCCAGCTTGCTTTCCCCAGGCACCCAATTTCAGATAATCTATGCATGCCTTCTCACTTTAACTATATTCTCAGCCATATGTTTCTAGTTTTCTATTTTTAAAGGAACTCAGTGTGGCTCCTGTTCTGCTGAAGTTGTCATTAGTGGTCTTGACCTGATAATCCTAGCTCATGATCTTCTGAATAGGACTATCCTCTCCTACCCCCTTTGAAATTGGACATGGTTATGTGAGCTCTTTTATTCTATGCACATGGGTGGAAGTGACAGAGGGAACAATCTTTAGTAGTATGTGATCATTAGAGACACATATCAAAATGAATCCTTCCTAGCCTCAGTGATGACAGTAGGCAGGGCCTTTTTATGGCCTTCACTGAACATGTGATATGGGCAGGAAATAAATTTCATGGATAGGAAATAAGGCACTGAAATTTGGGTGTTGCTTGTGACTGGAACATAATCCAGCCTAATATGAATGATACAGGTATACAATAAAATCTGAGCTTTCTCCACTTGATATTCTACACCTGTCCTCAACTTCTGCTTAACTTGAGCAATAATGTGCCACTAACTGTGATAATACTAAACTTTACAAAGATAAAATGATCATGCCCTAAATGAGACCTATATAGACTAGAACTCTTATAATGCAGCATGACAATTGCTACAGTTTAGGTAACATAGAGGTTTAGTAAGAACACGAGAGAGCACTTTTCTTTTAGGACTACAATGGGAATATTTCATGCAAAGGGCACACAGTAGTGGAAGGTAAAGCCTGTTCACAAAACTGAGCATGGCTTGGTACAATGTGAGCCTCTTCTGCCAGGACAAACCCATATTGTCACACGTGCCTTTGTCCATGCCAAGAAGGCAGCTTGAGACAGGTGTCAGTCGGGTGGCTCAGAGTTTTTATTTCATACTGGTCTGTCTCACTCGTTAGGCATTTATTTACCTCATTGCCAAGTCAATACATACGATCAGGACAGTAACTGATGGGATTTAAATAATGTGTCCATTATATCACTTTAACTAGATCATTCTTCCTAAGGAAGACTAGACCTAAACTTTTTTTCAGGTCAGTTATCTCATGACTACAGTTTTATTCCATTGTATTTTCTATGAAAAAATATCAGAGTAAACATTAAAATATACATCAACCTTTCTAAGCTGCTTTGATATCTCCTTTTTTCCTTTTTTATGTAGTGACATAATTTTAAAAATATTATTCAGGGCTTCTCTGAATAGTCACAGCATTCTTCTCTTAACATGTGGAAAGTTCAAATATGTAAGCTCAAACTTCACCTCTTCTGTGAAGCCTCCCTTGATAGTGTATTACTTTCTCTTTGATCCCTTAGCATTTTGTCTGTAGCTTGGATCTTAATGATATGTAACCTTCGATTACAGGTGAATATTATTGACATGTCAATACCATCACCAAGTTACTCTAAATGGGTCATAGCATCTTGCTGCACTCTCTCTAGGTACCTAGAAGAACCCAGTACCTCGGTAAAATAAGTTAGAAATACACACTGAAGTGAATTGAGGCTGTGAGTAAAACAACCCAGTAGTTACAATGATGGCACTAGATCTATCCTCAGTGTAACCAGGTACAAACTTTGCACAAATACAATGCATAAATGGATCTACCAGTAAAAAAGAAAAAGGTAATGGTGCCCATTACAGTACAGTTTTACAGACCCAAGATTCCTTATCTGAAATGTTTGGCCAGATGTCTTTCAGAATCCAGATTAGCTTAGCGTCTAGAAAGTTGATGTGGTGCATCAACTTAAACAATACCCTTCCTAGGGTTTGGAGCACCACTTATAATATCAACACATGACTGAATCTTTGGGAAACGTATGACTCATCCCATAAAGCCAAAGAAATGAAGACATAAATAGCCTTGTGTAGATTTAGGTTAGGTTTTGTTGCCAATAATTTCAAAACCCTTAAGGTTTTGAAGTTTAAGAATTGTGGGTAGACCTCTAGTACTAATAGCTATTTATCCAATACACACAGGACTCTTTGATTGTTGTAGAAGACAATTTTCCCCCAACCCATACAGTATTTATCAAAATCAAATTTCAAATCTTTATTGTCAAAACATTTAGGAAATTTGTAAACATTAGATAAAATGTGAAAGGAGGCTTTGTTTTGTTAAACACTGAAAAAAATTTTTTTTAAATTGGGTTACCCCAAATATTTTTTTAAAAGTTCCTTAATAAAGTATTGATATACAGGTTAGAACCAAATAAGGATATCTGTTTAAACTTGTATTTAAATGTTCTCCCAACCTCTTGTGCATAAATAGATGGGGCTTTTCAGAAGTGCCTGGATCAAGAGTACATGAAGAGGTATTAAGGGTGTGATAACTAACTTAGTCCACTGTTTGTTTTAGTACAGCCTTGGGTGTGGATAATGAGAAGGCCAATGTGAGTGGCACTAACCAATACACTTTAGCCTAAATGAAATAAAAGGGAAAGGGAGGATTGCTACTGCTGCTGCTTTCTACCTGCTCTGCCACGGACTGTTTTTTTTCCCCTGCATGTCGCTCTGCCATACCACCTTACCTTGGAGCCAGCCAACTATGGACTGAAATTTCTACAAATTGTCAGCTAAATAAACCTTTCCTTCTTTAACTTGTGTATGTCAGGTATTGGGTCCCACCAAGGAGAAAGTAACTAAGACAATATCCTATGTGGAATGTGATGCTCCTTTTTCAGGCAGATAGGAATTGAGGTATTATTGGTTGAGATCCTAAAAAGCAGATTCATTTGTAGTATAACATAAAATAATTTCTCAGGGTTCTGGGCACTGCATTCTCACAGACTATACAGGTTGTCTAGTGCTCTGTGATAATTTGTTGGGCTGATCTTACACACACATACTTGCATATGCTTTGTCATAAACATACATTTTGAAAAAAAAAAAGAATCTGACTGCTACAAATGAGGTGCTCTCCGCAAAGCTATTTCAAAGACACACCATCCTGACAATATCCTCTTATTTATCCCAACCATGACAATGAATGTTGGCATCAAGCATTTATTTCTTTAGTAAAAAACACAAGTATCCCCAAGAATTCCAGAAAGACTGAAATCTTTTTTAAAATCTAATGCACATTTTGATTTCTCCTATGACATATTCTTTTAGGTCCCACATTAAGAGAGCCAGGATAATTAGTAGAACTTCTTTATAAAAGCCCTAATCTATGAAATGTGGCTTTTCAAAGTTCTCTGGGGAATGCATATGGGTGGCCAGGGTTTTAGAAGGAATGTAACATTTTCAGTCATTTCTTTTTATGAAAATCTGCAAATGCTAAATTAGCTCAGGATGAAGATTTGGAAAACCTTTGGCAAGCAACACCTCTGGATATATAATTTATAAAAAAGATATAGTAGTCCCCATTTATGCATAGGGATACGTTCCAGGACCCCAAGTTGGTGCCTGAAACTGGATAGTACTGAGCCCTATAATTTCATGGCTTTTCCATCTGTTCTTACTGTAAATCTTAACAATCTTAGTATATAATTTTTTTCCTTATTAGTCAAGAACATTTGCCTTTTCACTTAAAGGAAGCACATTATAGCTTTTCTTGGGCATATCTGAATTGCCGGCATTGCTAATCTTGCACTCTGAGCTATTGTTATGCAAAATAAGGGTTACTTGAAGACAAGCACTACAGCGCTGTGACAGAGGGTCTGACAAGTGGATGAGACAGTTTGTGCAGTATGGATATGCTAGACAAAGGGGTGATTCAAATCCTGGTGGGATGGAGCAGGATTGGGTGAGATTTCATTACTCTACTCAAAATGGCATGCAATTTAAAATGAATGAATGTTTATTTCTGGGAATTTTTCATTTAATGTTTTCAGACCATAGTTGACCATGGATAACTGAAACCATGGAAAGCAAAACTGTATAAAGAAAGACTGCTGTATATACATCTCTACTTGTATCTCCAAAAGTAATATGGATACACATTTTCTGCCTATTAGTTGTGAGACCTTTGAGGATTAAAAAAAAATCCAGATCTTTACTGAAATTCAATAAATATTTGCTACCTGGACTTAATTTCACCTGGCTTTTATATTAGAAAGGTCACTGAAGTCTTCTTGGGATGAGAATCATTCTAATTTAGGTCTTAGTAGGAAAAAATGGGATGGATTTGGATGGGAACAGAGTCTAGTTAGCAAGGCTCACCATGGAAACCTCCCTATGAACTGTCTAATTTGGAAACTCTCAGGAGCTCAATACAGGGAATGATGCAGCAGCCATGTGCACAGTGGAGGTCGCCATGGACCAGTAAGGAAACCCTATTGGCTGGAGTGTGGAGGAAGCCCACAGAGCCCCACACTGCTGACCAGGTCCCCCATGGGTGAGGTTGCCAGGTCCCTGGGGCAGTACAAGGTTCTTGATCTTCAAAGGAGGAGAACCTAGGTCTGATCTTTCCAGCAAATTGTTTAGAGTGGCTTTTAAACTAAGAACTAACAAGGAACACCAGGGTGTTTTGTTTTGTTTTGTTTTTTCTTTCCTAACTTCCAGAATGAGGGACTCAAGTTTCCAAGTGCAAGTGAGATAATGAAAGAAAAATCCAGCACAGGCAGGGCATTGGTGGGGCTGTTGGTGCAGTGCCCAATCCACCACTCTAGTTGCTTCAGCCTAGAGCCCTCAGTGTTTGCTCTTGAATTTGGGGACACATGCTAGGCTCGCTATGGAGCTAGGGAGCTCCTCCTAGTCCTCCTAGCTGGTCCTCGTCCCTTTGTGTCTCTGCTATGAGCAGGGCATAGCCTTACTCTGCCCCAGGACTCCATGAACTCTGGGTGGTTAATAGTCTGGGCCTGCAGCAGTTGCAGTTGTTGATCTTATAATTGAAATATAAAAGGGGCTCACAGTTGTCAGGAATGGATTTAACAGGGTGTCTCTGTTTCAATATTGTGAGCTGCTGTGACTTTGTAATTGTGTGGTGTGTTTACAGGCATCTCAAGGAAGGGGAAGGGAAGGAAGCAAATAAAGAAATCCCTTGGAACCCTCTGTAAGGTCTGGGCCCCGAGGGTGGGAAGATACACTAGCCAGGGATCTAAAATAATGTTGCTACCAGAGAAAAACTGTAATAGTATATAAGATCCTAATGAGATAATGGACAATGTGAAATAGGAAGAAAGGGGATAAAGGTGTAGGGAAAGTGGGAAGGGTAGGGGAAAGGTAATAAGGGAAAAGAAAAAATAGGAGAAAATGAAAAAATGGAAAGGAAGTGTTTGTAAATGGGGAGGGGAGTAGGGGGTGAAGGGAGGGCAGGGACAAGGGGAAAAAATGAGAACCAAGACCTGTCATGTAAAGGCACAAGATCCCAAAAATGAATGTAACTGTACTGTACTGTATACCTAAAATGCACCAATAAACTCGATTTAAAAAAAATAAAATAATGTTGCTAAACCACCAGGGATTGTGGTTTTGGAGGTTAGGCTAGACTACGTGACAATTTTTGATTCACACCTTTGATAAATCAAATTCTGAGGACAATGTTTTGCTGTTATTGTGCAAAAAGGCTCCTCTCCTGTCTTCACCAGAGATTCAGACCTAAACTAAAACCTTTCCTCTATGTAATGTTTGTTTGATGTGAATGATGCCATGTTCTTGGCCTTCTTTTATTTGTATCTTTAAGGTGACCTCCTGGTCTGTCTTTTCCTTCTGACCCCTCTCTGTCTTTGTTTAGATTTATGGTTAAATGGAATAAGAGAGCATTTGGCCTACCACACAGTCTGAACAAGTATGTTTGAGCCCATTGACCTCATCTTATTTCATGCTTTCTGAGTTTTATTCATTCCTGCTGTTTTCATGGCCCTCTTTATCTTGCCGACTTTAACAGTGTTTTCCTCTTAACATTTTAAATACCATAGTTTTAACATTGAGAGTGACTTAAAAAAAACAGAAACTAAAGGGCAGATTTTGACCTCTTTACCCACTATGATCATTACTATGAGAAATTTCTTTAGTAGCCCAGTTTGGTCCATTCTTTAATTTTTTTATAAACTGTAATGTTGAGAGTGGGGAGATTAGAGGACATTTCCCGTCAAAAGCTGGGGTTTTTAATCAACGTAGGTTTATGGAATCATCAGTTGATGGCTTTCATCCTCATTTTCTTAACTGTGAAATGAAGAAAATAACAATGTATCTCCTCAGGCTCCTGAGAGGATGAAGGAAATAACACCTGTATGGACTCAGCCCAGGATCTAGTGCCTAGTCTATGTTGGTTGGTATTTTATCATGGGAATATTAGTTCAGAAAGTCCGCCCCTGCCGTGTAACCTTGTCTTTCCAAATGCATTTTGTGTTTATTTGCTAAACAAAGGGTACTGAACTGTTACAAGGACACTTGGTTAACTAAACCATTACGTTTATAGGAACACTTGCTGTGAACTGAAGAATTGTCTTTGGTTACCTGCTTTCCTGTGACTGTGACTGAAGAGAAGAAAAGTCCCCCAGCTGCTCTAATTAAAAACTCGGTCCCCACTGAAATCTCTGCTCACAGTTCCATCCTTACAAAGCCTGCTCCAGTGTAACCTTTTGACACTCACTTTGACAAAGGTCTCCTGGCCTTGGATTCCTTTTCTGGAGAGAAGCACTAGCTGGTTCCAATCCCGGAAGCTTTGGAGCAAGAAGACCCAGCAGCTAATTGCGCCTCTAAATTTCCGTGTCATCTCACGGCACTGCCTTCAGGCCCTCACTTTCCTCTTGACCAAGGAACCATAGTATTTAAAACCCTTTAGTAAATAAATCACTGGGTTTTTGTTGCCAGTCCCATCAAAAAGTTTTGACTAAGCCTGAGTCGAATATCCTACAACAGATCTAACTTCAGTTCAATCTAAACACTACTTATTATGAACCTCGTGTCAGGAAACGGGCGACCACAAAGAAGATGACTCAGTAATGGCACAAACTTACAACTTACTTTAACAGGAAGTTCTATGAAAGCCCAGAGACAGTGGAATCATAGAATATGTACGCAGTGATACTCTTTAAGAACTTTCTGTCTAAAATTAAAAGCTTGGAAGAGGATATTTAACAAAGGACACATGCATAGTAACAGGCCCATTTGAGCAACGTAAAGTCTGCTTGATGTCCACAGGCCTCACACCTATGGTTTCAAGTAACCTCAAATCAAAAATATTCCCATACAAAAAATTTATTCATACTGAACATCTTATAGGTTATTGTATACCCACACAATGTATTCTGACAATTACTTCCATAGCACTTACATTGTATTATTAGAAGTCAACAAAGATGCTTTGAAGAATATAGGAAGGTGTATATAGATTATGTGCAAACATGACACCTTTATATAAGGGACTTGGACACCTGTAGGCTTTTGGTATTTGAGGGAGGATCAATCAAAGGATACTGACGAATTCTGCAGATACTGAACATGTTCCACCACAGCACTCCAGCAACAATAGGGAAGATAAATTCTGAGGTGGTGTGCTTCATATATGCTTCATATATGCCAGGTCCTGCTCTGAAATCTTCAAATATATTAACTCTCCCATCACAGCAACCTCATAAAGTTGATAGTGTAATTTTCCCATTTTAAGGAAACTAAGCTACTTACCCAGGCTGTCATGAATAGCAAGTGGCAGGGCCAGATTTATAAGTGTAAGAAGCCTACTGTAGGGGGTACTTTTTATTTTTCTGCACCAACTGGTATCTGGCTTCAATTTCACCAGGATGGACAGAGTTTTGACTTCAATCATTATAGAGGGGTCTTTTCTGATCTTATAGTCTCAAAATCTGGAGAAAGAATTTTCAATTCATTCTGATCACATTTCCAAAGAGACGTGCTTTGGTGAGCTAACTCCCACACATCACCACCTTATAATGCACTCCTCAAAACCACTGTCTCCCTGCCCTGTCAGAGGTACAAGTCTTGCTGGGACAAGTGTACCGCTCATATGTCTCCTAGCACACTAGTAGAGGCCTAGCTCATGCATTGAGCCTTGTCTATGTCCATCTATGGCCTGGCCCATCCCCTCTAGTTGGATGCCTCCATCACCTGTCCAAGGTCACTCCAATAACCAATCCTGTTAAGCCAAACATATTACTCCTCCTTTTCCACTCCCTCTTTCAAAGTTTTATAATTGCTGGCTGAATTTATTAAAACTGAAAGTGTTCCAGAAACCTCCCTGGGGTCTGCTTGGTGATTCCATGGCTTACCCTCCCAGTCCAAACTCCCAAACCTTGTTCTGTGAGCAGACTCACGGACAACAACACTGCCCCACCCCAAGGTGCTACCATCCCTTCTCATGAGAGGGAGAGCACTGCATCTGACCATGAGCAGACTTCCCTCCCACAAGGCATCTTCCTTGCAGTGTTGTGTGAACTCTTTCCTCCCAAGGATTGAGCAGTCCCTTCTACCTGTCCTCCCTTAGTCCTTCCCCCTATAAAAGTATCCACAGACTTTGGCTTTATAAATAATAGCTGCTTAACTCTGAGGGACTGATAAAAGTTCTTAACATTCCTACTAACAAAATAAGCAGGTTAATTTCTTACCATTTCCCAAATACTCTTGAATGTGAAGAGGATTTCATCTTTGCTTTTGCAGTGTTCCTACAGAATATGTCTCCTTAAATACAGAAACTACTTTTGGGCTACATTTCAAATTAAGCATTTCCTTATGGTTCTCCTACCTGGAATGATGTGAGCAATTCATTGAGCTAGTGTAGGAAGGAGGGGGGTAAAAAAGACTGCCAGAGAGCCCTCAGCCACAGAGGTGGGTGCCTGACCCTGCGATGCTGCCTTGTCTATGTAATTTGCTGCATGGTGCATCCTACAGAATATGCCAACCTTTTTCCGCCTGCTCAAAAAAGGTGATGCTAATTAGATCAGGCAAATAGCTGCTGTTGTTGATTCATTTGAAAATGATTATTCCAAGGCAGTGTGTTATTACCCAGCAAGTCACAGCTTTCCTTATTAACGCTCTGAGGTAGCTGCCAGACTTCAGAGTCGGAGGTGGAATTGAGGCTAGCGGTGCTTGCAGGGGTGATATTAGACACAGGGTCACTATTTACATTGAGAAATTTAATCCCTTCTGGTGAGTATGGACTCTGATATCAATTCAGTGCCAATAAATATCAGGTGGGGCCACATGCCATATGCAAAATGTAATGCATGGAATTACAGGAGATTGGAGCCTCACTATCAAGTTCTTACTTTGCAGGGAAAGAACTAAGATGTTGATCCAAGTGATTATGCAGAATGTTGCAGTGTTGTGATTAATAAGCATTAAACATTTGAATAAATGGCAAGCTTTCTACATGTCTACTATTTAGAATTTAGATGTATAACTTAACGTGCTATGGGAATATGCATGATGTAAGGACTTATTTTGCAAAAGGTAGACGTGGGACTAAAGATCTTCATGAAGTAAGCTTCATTTTGAGCTTTACTAGAAGTATGAATGAAGTTTTTGAAGATGATAAAGCATCAGCAAGAGCCCAAATCAGCAGCCCTGACAGTATGTATTGTGGTCCAATCTGGACACTAGAGGCAAAAATGAAGTACTGAGTACTTCAAAACATCCTTTGATGGAGGAGGATCTTAAATCTGGACATAAAGAATCTGGATCGTCTCTCTATTGAAATATATGATGATCTAGAATGTAAATGCTTCTCAGAAAAGGCTACATATAAAAAAATTCATATAAAACCATCCACAGATAGACAAACATTCTGTACCATTTTTGAGTTTGACTTAAAAAATCTGTGGAAATGTATTTTTCTTGAAGGGTTACATTTCCAGAGGCACAGACTCTAGATAAAAATTGGCCCATTATCATCCAATAACACTGAAACAGATTTCATTGGTACCAAATAAAGAACACGTTTCCCCTTTTTGTCTCCTGTTTAAATTCCCCTTCCTCCTTGTGAAACTGTTAATATGCGGAAACGCAGTGTTTCACCCACCTCCAAACCTTTAAAATGTACTTAATTATAAGATAGTGCTATTTAAACTTTACAACATTCTTGATACCAGAATGTTTCTGTTAATCAGCAGAAGGGAGCCAGGCAGCACGGTGCTGGCGGGTGGCCTGGGGAGAGGACCCCTTCCCGTCCCCTCCAGGCAGCACGGTGCTGGCGGGTGGCCTGGGAAGAGCCCCTCTCTTCCGGTCCCAGGCGTCTCCTGCTCCCAGTTCTGCCTCCCGCGGGCTGGAAAAGAGGTCACCTGACCCCCCGCCCCTCGCTATATACAGGAGATTGTGCAGGATTGTCTCCCATTACTTTCCACCTCAAACATTCTGGGCAACTAAAGAAAAGCTGCGAAGCGTGGGCAGCTTGGAAGGATGTGCTGAGAACCTACAGATGTCACCACATGGACTGTTGCTTATAGTTGTCTGTTCTTGGGGTCACACCCAGAGAAATGGGTCCTCTCAGGCAGACACGGAGGCCAGCAGCAAGGCCTGCCTGGGTAGGTAACAAATCGCCATTTGTTACCTTTCCAAGTCAGAAGAGCGATGTTTTCTTCTCTCAGTGCTCACCTCTGAAATGGCATTTCAGAAGTCACAACGGAATGCATCCTGCACACGTCATTTCCCAGTTTTGCTTCACCCAGTTGTATCCTGTTAACAGAATTCCATCCCTGTAGCCAGATTATTTACCTTGGAATGGCAACCCTGAAGCCAAAAACACTAGAAGAATACAGAGATGATATTCTGACTGAAAACAAAAGGATAGAAATAACCATATCTTTTGAATTGATTACTACCCTTATAAACTTGAAATTCAAAAGGTCTTTTTTTCCTCTGCTTCTGGTGATCAAGCCCAGGGTTCATGCATGCTAGGCAAGTGCTGTACCCCTGAGCCACATTCTCAGCCCCTGTCAAGGGGCTTTACCCTGTGTAAAGACTCCCTGGATGGGAGGTACCTGCCTGCTGCTCCCTTATTTCCTTTACTTTTCTGTGATTTTTGAGAAATTTTCAAATTGAATTAAAAATGTTTTTTATTGCCCAAAAATTTATCTCCAAAATTTCAAGAGCCAAAATCAGCTGCCCTCTAATAGAAGTTCTTATTATAAAAAGTCTCTCAGCCAAAAAAGAGGGAACATGGCTCAAAGTTGAAGAATCTATATTGGGCAGTACTTCCTGAAGTGAATATAATGAGGAGATATTGTAAAAAAAATTATTAGTGTGATTTTTCTCTCTTGCTTCTCTGAGCTTATGATCTCTCTGATCAGCTGGCAAGATCATCCTATCCTATCCAGGGGGAGAACAGGTTAGGTACAGAGGAATGCAAGGGGGAAAAATTCAGTATCTGACATTCAGCATAGGACTTTGTATCAAGATCACAATTATGCAAGTCAGGTCATCCCCTTGAGAGAGGCTTTTCTACCTTCCCTTAATTCTGTCTTTAGTAGAAGCAAGAAGAATGCAGGTCACCGAGTCCTCCATCATGCAGAGAAAACATAGTGTTGTGGCTGCCAGGTATGAGGCTGGCTGTACCTTGAGAGAAGGATTTGACATAGAAAAAATAAAAGGGAAACTGCTTTTTTGCCTGGTGGAGGGAAAAGGGGGAGGAGTCAGGGAGAAGGTAAAGTGGAAAGTTCAGGAAACAGCTCCCACCCATGACCTCCTAGCCTCTGGACCCCAGTGCATGTTGCTATGTCAGGAGGGAAATGACTGCCTAGCAGAACTTTTTAGCAAGAAAGAGCCCTAGTGCAGCCCTTCCTGGGAATCCGTGATGCCTTAAGGCAATGAAGACACCTTGATGTTTGCTTCTGCCTTGTGGAGGGACACAGCAGCTTCCTGCAAAGGTGGCCGGTGGATCTGCCCAAAGGGCTCCTCCACAGAAGACTCTGTCTTTGTTGCCAGGGCGCTGGTTTGAGGATAATGGCAGCTGGATGGAAGGTAAGACACCCAGTTAAATTTGAACTTCAGGTAAATCCTTGTAATATTTAAACATGGTAAAATAGTTATTCATTGTTTATCTGAGTTCAGATTTAAAAAGGTGTCCTGAGTTTTTGTTTGCTGATTCTGGCAACCTTACCTGGGCCTCAACAAGAGAAGTCACCAAACTTCAGGGGTCATGAAAAAGAGAATGACAGAGAGGTAGGATCAGCAGTCAGGGCACCACCATGCTTGACACCATGTTGTCAAGGTGCAACGGAAACAGACCACAAGCTGCATTCATCACAACCTCCCCTTCAAATGCCAGTGGGATGACCACAGACCAAGCAGTTACAGTGGAGCTCAGAAAGGCCAAGCTGGTGGTCAGGGTAAGGATCTGAGTGTCTGTTTTCCTCAACAGCCTGAGGTCACACACACCCCATACATCCAGAAGTCACTGCAGGAACAAAAGCAAAGATAGGGGTGCATCTACAAGTCTTTAGTCCATTTGTGCTGCTATAACAAAATACCCAAGCCTCTCTATAAAGAAGAGAACTTGAGCTTAGCTTAATGTTCTGGATACTGAAGTCCAAGGTCAAGGCACTGGAAGGTTCAGTGTCTGGTGAGGGCCTGGTCTCTGCAACCAGGATGGGTAAAAGGGGAGGAAGAGCAGAAAGGGCCCTCACTAGTTCTTTCCAGCCTTTTTTTTTTAAGTTGCTGATCCCATTCCTTATGGCTTAATCACATCCCAAAAGCCCTGCCTCTTAGTGCTATCACACTGGGGTTTGCATTCCAACATATCAATTTTTGGAAGTAGACATGCATTCAAGCTGTAACAGAGCTATAGAGTAATTTATTTACAAATTATTGTAGCAGACTTAGATTTTAAACTGCAGTGAACTAAAAGTATATATGTGTTTCCTGCCTACTCTGAGCAGATGTTCACAGAAAAATCACTTGTAGGGCCAAATTTTAAAAATGCTATTTTTTTTCTGGGTAGCAATAGGGGCCAAGCTGGGATTCCCCATTTCATACCTGTCTGCAATGACTTTTGAAAAAGACAGAAATCCCACGGCCTCCACTAGGGAAGACACTCCCTCACCTTTCATTTCTACGCCTCCTCAGTCCCAAGAGCCCCTTAGGCCCGTAGTTCTGACTCTGCGGCTGCTAGTGGTGTGGTTTATCCTCACTGGCTCAATCTAAACCGTTGAAAATTGGCATGCTATTGCTCCAGAAACCCCTAAGCCTACATGGGATCCAAGTATAAACCAGAAAGGTCCCTTGCAGCTCCCCAGTGCTGTGGGCACAGGAAGGGCCCCAGCATGCCTGATCCTGCATCCATCAGCACACAGCACGAGCAGCCTGCTGCCCCTATACCTTGGAGAAGGCCCAAGTCTCCCATGCCTTCCTCCCAAATAATGAGAGCAAATTAGTTTAAGCTGGAACAGGTTGTCACAGGGCTGTGGAGAGGGCCAAATGCAGTATACATTCTTTAGAAATAGCCATAGACACTTGGGGCCTTTACAATTCTCAAAGTTTGAAGTTCACCTTCACATAACAGAAGCTCAACAGTCAAAGGGCCTAGATGCCTATCAGCCCAGTTTCTACCTGGCCCAACAATCTGCTGCCCAGCTTTAGGTCAACTGGCCACCAGCCTCAGCCCCTCCACAGAAGGGGATCACATTATCCCCAAGGGGAAGCTGCTATCCCACCTTGTAATGGCTGTCAGCACAGAAAAAGAAGAAATGAGTGGAAGAGGCTTAAATTCTGATTATTAAAGTTCTTTTTTCCCCAGCATTTTGTATGGCCCAATCTGTTTTTCAAGATCCAAGTTGTGTTGATTTTGATAAGCGGAGAACATCAGTTGAAGATAAGATATATGAAAAGCTACTCAGAAACTCAGTGGGTCAGAAGATGTCAGTGACAGCCAGGCATGGTGGGGCATACCTGTAACACCAGCACTCTGGGAGGCTGAGGCAGGAAGGCCACAAGATTGAGCTGAGCCTGGGAAACTTAGCAAGACTTTATTTCAAGAAATAAAAAGGAAGAAAGGATCGGGGATGTGACTCAGGGTGAAAGCCTGGGTTCAGTCCCCAGTGTGACATATAGTGGAGTGGGGGTGGGGTGTCAGTGACAGATGGATGCTGTTCACAATTTGCAGAAGCCAGGCAGGCCTCAGGTGAGGTTACTCTGTACATAAAATGTAAATGAAATTCTCTGTAGCTTTCTACTTCACATCCAGTGGAAATGTAAGCCCTTTCTGTGACTGTTTTGAAACAGGGTCTCCTTTGTAGTTCAGGCTGGTCTCAGACTTTTAGAGATCTTCCTGCCTCAGCTTCCGAAGTCTGGGATTATAGGCATGTGCCACCTCGCCCAGCGATTCCTGTGGTTTCTGACAATTTCCCAGAATTTAAATTCTCACTGGTGCCTTCTCTTGACTCATTTCTTCACCTTTGGGTTCTTTCCTTTTCTCACCCTCCTGTCCCCTCAGGCTCAGGGAACTGTGCCTCTTTTCCTTATTTTTCTATCGACCTATTCGAACAATCGATTTCCAAACTTTGGGGGCAATGAGCTTTAGGTCATTAGACACCCTGTAAAATCCTCTGGCTGTTCTGTCACAGAAAACTCCTCGGGGACCTTCTTTCTGAGTGGGCACCAGCTCCGACGAGGGGTCCATTGTCTGGCTCTGCTGCCACCTTCCATTTCCCCATGTGCCTTCCCTACATCATGTCTGAAACAGAAGAGCACAGCTGTCTGTGCTGCTGAGTTCGTGCAGCTCCTGCCCTCAAATGTTACGTGGAGATGATTCCCTAAAGAATGTCCTTCCTGAGAGGAACTCATGACGATAAACATATATACATGGATTTCTATGCATATAGAGTACTCATTTTTTTTTTAACTCTTTGTAATAATCTTCATGGACAGCGTTGGCCCAACGCCTAAGGGACTGTGTGCGTGGGTTGGACATAAGAACACTAAGCTTAAATTATGGTAGCAGAAAGCAGAGCTAAAGCCTTCCAGGTGGAGCGTCAACAAGAGCCCCTCGGGTAGCATCTGCAGATGCCACCTCTGTGGGAGTGGAGCCCGTCCTAGGATCACCCTGCTTGTGCACGTGCACCTGGAACCAGGAGCCGGAAGGAGGGCTGTCTTCACTTGCTGGTGGAGTTCGTGGGAGGAAACAGGAGACAAGCAAGTGTCTAAATTCCAAAAGGTCACATACATGAAGCCCACGTGCAGATGAACAGCTGCAACCAGAGATCTCCAAAGTGGACAGAGGACCTGAGCGGTCCTCCTCCAGGTGGTTATGCCCTTGTGGTACCACTCACAAACTGCAGAGAAGACAACCAGAAAACCGGAGCATCAAAACAGACGCTGCCTGGCTAAACTCTGCGCCCTCCTCCTGTGCCTCGCGTTGCTGCTTGTACTCAGGTGTTTGTTCTTTCAGGGAAACAATAGGCTCGTTAGAGCACGAGGGAAGAAGTTACTTAATAGGTTCGTAAGTCACCCGGTTCTTACAAGACAACAGCCATGCAGGCTGCAGATGAGTGAGAACCACTGATGAGGCTTTAAATTGATACACTCACTGAAGCGTGAGCTATCAATACTGACCTTGTTTGCAGCTTCCCAAGCAGGCAAGTGGCGTTCTGTGGAACCTTTGAGTAACCGTGCCTTTCAGCTGATTCCAAAGAACTGCATTTAATTTAACCAAATAACTTCATTAAACTCTTCCTGGGTTTCTGAGAATTAAATTCTTGTTAGAATAGTGGTTTTACAATTTATTTTAGTTACTTGTCTTTTAAAAACTCCTTTTTGGCAGAAGTATCTTCTCAGCGTATCTCTAAAATGAACACAGAGCTGAAGACTTGGAGAGATTGGAGCTGGAATAAACCGGAAGTGCGCTATAGTAGCAACCAGCTTTCATTTACTCTTCGCTGAGCCAGGCCATCTGACGTGCATTTTAAGAGACGTCATTTTGTTTAATCCTCACCGTGACCTTGGAGGGTACAGCCCAGGAAAGGAACATTTAAAGAAACTGAATCGCCCAAGATCTCAAAGCGAATGAATTAAAGTTCACACCCAAGGCTTGAATTCAGCTACAGCCCTCCATTGGCTCTGATGTGACTCCACAAATATAGAAACCCGTGGATTTTTCTTAATTAAAAACATATGAAAAATAGTTAACCATAAAAATTGTTTCTCTTGTTGCCTATCCCAAAAAACCAAAACCAAAACAAAACAAACAAAACGAAAAGTGGTAGTTTACCGCAGTGCTCAGCTTTATCTAAATACCGGCATCTAAAATCCCGCCTCTCCCTAGCTCTAGTTCACACCATGAGAACCAACATGTGGCTCTCCTCTAATCTGCTTCCCACACGGGGCTCACAGTCCCCCAATTTTAATGCCATCCACAGCCTCCCAGGGTGTCTACATCAAACCCAAACTCCTCAGCCCGGCACCAAGCTGGTCCCGATCCAGCGCCCACCTCGTCTATACCCACCTTTTGGCCTCTCTTCCTGTGTCCACTTCAAGTGACCACTTTATTCTGGATTTCCCAAACTCGCGTTCAGTTACTGGGAGAAATAAAAATCATAATTTAAGAAACGGAAGGCACCTTAGTGAACACCTATTGAACCTTTTTCCTTCTTTTTCAATTATGTATGAAAGTCCAAGTCAGCAAGTGTCCTGCCTAAAATCACATCACTGGCTAGTGGGTTTGGAGTCTCTTGTTCATGCAAAGCCTTCCCATGAAATTCTTCTCTTTGATTTCTGAGTTTAAAATGAAAGTATCATCTGTCTGTTTTTTACTTGGCGGGGGGTGCGTGTTTTGTTTTGTTTTGTTTTTTGAGACAGGGTCTCACTATGTATTTCAAGCTGGCCTTAACCAGGCTTGTCTCGAACTCATGGCGATCCTCCTGCCTCAGCCTCCTAAATGCTAGGGTTACAGGTATGTACCACCAGATTCAGCTGCCTTTTACTTTAAAACTCAAAAGTCTCAGTTTAGGGCTTCAGATTTAGCTCAGTGGTTCCACTGCCTGCCTTGCAAGCACAAAGACCCGAGTTCATTCCCTGGTACAAAAAAATCAAACAAACAAACAAAAAGGTCTCAGTTTACTTGCAGTGCCAGCATGAACCTTTTAAGAGACCAAGTAATGACATGTAAGGGCTTTCATACATTAAAAAAAATTAGAGACTTTGCAACAAAGCCTGGCCTATCATTCTCTAATTCACCAAATAATACAGTGATATCTCTGTTTGTGAACTTAACTCATTCCTTGATTTTGGAAATGATAGCAACTTTTGTATTTGTGTGGGAAAGATGGCTACACACCTATTCATCACCCAATGCTGAATTCACAGACAAAAACAAAACTTTGCCAAATGCTTTTGTTTGCAAACCAAATTGTTCACAACCCAAAGCATTCCTGAGCGGAGGCACCACTGTACTGTACTTACTGAGACTATGATACTAGTGTGTACCAAATATTCTACATAACAGGCACTGTGAAGATAAAGGTGAGAATTTCCTCCTTCCAGGAGCTTAACGTCTAGCTTGGGCAAAAATCAAAAATTTTTAATTCAATTTAAGGGCTTTAAAGGAAGGATCTACGATGATCAAAGATGTTCAAATGGAAGCACAGGGAAGGAAACAGACTCCAGGAAAGTTTGGCAGAAAAGACAGAGGCCTTTGTGCTGGTCAAAAGGCTGTGAAGGCTTGGTAGGCATAAAGAAAAGCACATATGGACCAGTGCTGTGGGGAGGGCCTCCTTCTCTTTGTCTCCAAAGGCTCACAGGACTCCAGAAGAAATCCTGGGGCCTGGGGATATGACTCTTGCCTAGCATGTGTGAGGCCCCAAGTTCCATCCTTAGTACTACTGCTGCTGCTGTTAAAAATAGTAACAGTAATCGCTTACACTAAAGTAGTTCTAACAATACATAGGGCATTCTGCGACATGCTTTTCATGTAAAGCCTCACAGAACCCTCACACATTCCTATTCTGTAGATGAGGAAACTGAACCACATAAACTGAGTACCTTGCCTAAGGTCACACACCAGCAAACGGCCAGAATGGGATGGAACCCAGGCAGCCTGGCTCCAAGTCCATGAACTCAGTGAGTGCTCCACTCACACCTTCCAGAATGCAGGTTTCGGCAGATGATTATTTTTCTTTCTCAGCCACTGTGAGGTGTGGTGTGAGCACCTGCAGTTGCTTCATCAAGCTTCCTTACCCTCTTGGTGATAAGCCAGACAAATCAGCCTTTTTGGGTCTAGATCAGGGGTCTTCAGATACGCTCTGGAAAGGATTAGATGGTAAATATTTTAGATATTTTGTCTCTGTCAGGACTCTTTGTCTCTGCTCCTGGAATATGAAAGTGCCTATAATCAATAAGTAAACAACAGGTGTGATTATGTTCCGATAAAACTCTTTACAGACTAAATTTTGAATTTTATCTGACTTTTTTGCATTTCAAAATGTTCTTCACTTGGGTTTTTTTTCAGTCATCTCATTTCCTAGCTCTCAGGCCTTACACAAATGTGCAGCCATCCCAAGGACCTGTAGCTGTATTTTGCCAACTGTTGGCTTGGAGTCTAGAGCAGATCTCTTTTTTGGAGGAAACTATAGGAACTGGCCCAGTGCGACAGACCCAGTGGGTACTCAATAAATGTTAACTGCTCTCCAGGGTGCCTCATAGGTGTGTGGTAGAGGGAACCTCTGACCTGGAAAGAGCATGCAACTAGGGATTCAAAGACCAACCCAGAGTCCCAGATCATTATTTACTAACAGTAACCTTGAGACTGTCATTACTCTCCAACTGGGCTTTGGTTTCAGGCTCATTCGTCACTGCCAATGATGGCCATGGTAGCCTTATAATAGCTACACTTACCTATATTGTGCTTACAAGCCTGGCACTGTACATGTATTAACTTAATCCTCAGCCTAGCACTACAAGATAGGTTTTTATGATGTCCCAAATTTATAGAGAGACTAACATGCCTAAGATTACAAAGCTAGCAAGTGGCAGGCACAGAACTTGAATCCATTCTGGCTTTAGAATCTGGCTTTTTACCCACAGGGTTCACTGCCTTCTTTTAAAGGAAAGAGAAATTTTGAGGTCTCTCTCTCTCTCTCTTTTTTTTTTTTAACCAGGGATCAAACTCAGGACCTTGTGCTTGTGAGGCAGGCACCAGCACACTGAGCTATATCCCCAGCCCTTAAGGTCTTCTTTTTAAACAAAAAATATTCATATACAAGCTTCATTATTCTCTTAGAACAGGCCTGAGTGATGTTAGCAATGAATACCTGAGAAATACAAGCTAAAAAAATAAAGTGGGTAAACTACCCTTTTATTCCTGTTTGGCATTTATCAAGCATTTGCTATCTATTGGGTCAGGTATTTAATTCTAGCTCACTTAATAATCTTTCTAAGAATTTTATGTGATAAGTACTAGTGTCAACCCCTTACACAGATGAGAAATTGAACTTTAGAGAAAGTTGCTTGTACAGAGTCCGAGAATGGTGAGCAGCAATGGCGCAATAGGAACAAACACTGCCTGATCTCAGAGCCCAAGCATTGCCTTTAGTGCGGGGGGTGCCCTTTCAGCCACATTTGTGTGAATGCTACTAGTGGCACAGCTATGCTATGCTATGGGTTTCAGCTACGCTGTGGGTTAAGTATGGCTTTTGCAGCTGGCCTGAGAATCTTAACTGCCAATTTAAAACTCAGCTCCCATAGGGGGAAAATGCATTACAAGTTTAAACAACTTACGTGTACCCCTGTCTTTCCTATACATGAATGCAAGACACTTTTGCCATGGAGGACAAACTGATCCTATCTTATCTCCCTAATGTGTTTCCTTGCTGCTTCTCCCATGGACAATAGGCATTGATCTCCTGGGTGGCTTCAGAGAGTGAGGAGGGGGCTATTTTGATGGCTCTTATCAGCCATCCCAAATTTTCTCTGTAAATATACTGGAGGAAGGAGGAATCCCTATGGCCGAGTCCACAAGTGCACACAGACTGGTTAGTGAGTTAAACTGACTTGAAAGGCTATTGATCAAGGTCAATGTGAAAGCAAAGAGAGCTATAAAAAGGCCGAGGAGAAGCTCTTGTAATCTCAGAAACAGAGCTCCTGACAAGGACCTCTGTGTGAACCATGCAGACACGGAGGGGTTGGCCTAAGAGTACACAGTCCTTATTAAGCTTGTCTTGTTCATTTGCTTTTAAGCCATGTGCTATATTTATTAGCAATGCTTATGAAGGAGTGTCCTTAACGTGGGATGAGAAGTGTCCTTTCCCTGGAGTATTTGCAGTCTAGAGCTGTAGAGAGGGGTGAAAATAAGTTCAAGGCAGAGATCTGTGACTGGCTTTTCAGTGTGACCTTGCACAAGTCACTTTATCACAGGCTTTTATTTCCACCCCCGCAAAAATACCAGAACAAATATTTGCCCTCTTTCTAATTCTCAAAAATCAATGCTTGAAAAGTGCTTTGAGCTCTTGCATATGAGGTCAAGCCTTCCTTAACATCATTAATTAATATTTATTAATAGAAAAAAGTACTGCAGACAACCCAAAGGTGATCCAAAATAGTGATGAACAAACCTGTCTTCTTATACTAGCAGCTGTCACAGTGCAGGCAGAGGGAATGAACAGCCTCTGTCCAAATACTGCCGAGTTTTTCTTCCTACGCACTGATTCATGTGAAATTCAATTTAAAAAACACAACATATATGCCAAGTTTCATTCGCTTGGAAATTTCTTAGCAAGTGATATAGTTTTCTAAAAAGAGGTGCGGAAGGGAACTCTCACCTCTTTCTTCCTAATTTAGCAACTGCTGGGTGAACATGAACCCATAATAGGAAGGGGAACACCCATTGACCACCATTATAGCCGGGCTTTAAATATGAAGACTCATTAATTTTTTTAAATGCATTATCTCTTTGCTCCTTCATCCGGCTGTTTGGGCTGAAATAATTTGACAGCCGCCTCTGGTCTTGTCTGAGAGGTCTTGCTGCCTCTCTGCATGCACCTGTGTCTGTCTGTACAGCAAACCTGACTGTAGGACTCTCGTCACAAATGAACTGTCAGATCATTACTACGGCTGATGCAGTATAATCTGTCTTGAAATTAGCATCAGTCTGGCCAGGCTGGGCGCTCACTTGCCACGGAGGCTAATTCACTCCTTGAATATGCATTCACGGACATGTGCCTCGATTTGGAATCCAGGGGGAGTACGTGTTAAGAGCAGATTTTCTGAATTAGCATGGCGAGAGGAAAGGGTCCTTCATTTAGACGGCTGCAGATGCTGCTCCCTCTCGTTCATTACAATTGCATTTCATCAGCTTTATGATGTCCACACGTCAATTGAGTGTGAGGATTTTGCACACAAAAGAGCCTCAGGGAAAACGACTCCACTAGCTAATCAGCTGATTATCATACCTCAAATGGGCTGCAGGACTTGCTGCTCGCAACCTGTATGGGCGAGAGAAGAATGGAAGATTAAGACTGCAAAGAAAGAGGACTCTTCAGCCTGTTTGAGGAAATTAGAGAGGAATTTGTCAGCAAGAAGAAAGGACTCTTAAAAGCAGAAGTGCAAGCCTTTGGAATAGATGGAAATTTGAAATAAAATAATGTTTTTCTTTAAAAAAGGGTTGGTGGGGAAAAGGTGAAAGGTTAATTAATTATATCATCCTTCCACTTATGCCCAGCTGTGGAAAGCTCTGTCCGCCCCTGCCCTAGATTTTTAAACCTAGATGCAGAACCCAGCCCAGGTCAAGAAGAGCATCTTAGAGTAATTGAATTAGTTTCCTACTAGTAGAGGATTCACAACTGCCCCTGGGCACCTCCTTACAGATTTCCTTGGATTGCTTGGGAATTCATTGGTTTTTAAAAAGGAAATGATGATAAGAGAAGAAAAACACACCCACATGACTCTGTAAAGCGAGCTAGCTTGCAGAACTATTTATGAAAGTCATTAATGGAGATTTTGTCATCAGAGGTGGATTTTTATATCCTTCCAGGAGAGGAAATTAATGGGTGGCCTTTTTTCTCTTTATGTCTGAAATTTACCAAAGTTTTCTCCCAGATCCCTAGGGCCTTCCTCAAGTCTATCTAAAATGCAGTTAGAGCCGAGGCTGTCTTTTGCTTCACAGCGCGTCAGCCTTATGCTTTCATCAGAGGAGTCTAACTCACACAGATGCACTATTTAACAATGCCATCCCCTGCCTTCATCAGAAGGGGGAAGGTTGCAGAGCCGAGCCCTCCAGAATAAGGGGGGCAGGTCCCCTGTGATCGGGCGAAAGCTGAACATCGGTGCCAGTTTCCATCTGTCATGATAGCCTATCTCCAAACCTTCAATCTGTCAAAAGCTCGCTGCCTGGCTGAAGGCTCCAGGAGATTTGGTGCACTAAACACATTTGACAACAGCATTATCACTGCAAGGAGCCAGCAAAATGCCATCAATGTGTTAATTGTAACTAGCTATGTAAAGTGTCACTTCCCATATCATTTAACACCAGCTTCGCCTCTTTGCAGTTCCTAATTTTCTACACTTTACAAACATATGGATTGCTCTTGTAACAACAATGTGATCTTCTTAGCAGAGGTTTAATTTTGCTTGGATACACTGCACCCAAGCTACTATCTGGGAAACAGCGACGAGGAGGGGCTTGGGAGGGAAGGGAGGAAGAGAAAATAAAGGGAAGCTTGGGTTGAGGAGCCAAGGGGAGATGAGAGAGGCCAGCAGGAATCAAATGCTTCTTTGGGAGGTTGCTGTGATAATTTTTAGATGCATGGAATGGTGGTGTTTTTTTTCCTGGGGTGCATTCCTGCTAATAGGTAAATAGTTCCTTTTTTCTTGCAGAGGATGAAAAATGCATATCTAGGATGTTTGCAGGCAGGGAGTTTTCTTCCATCGTACTCTGAACAGTTTTGTAATGGTAGACATGAGAGCAGCACATAAATAAATGAAAAATCCCCCTTGAAGATCTGAATGGGTTTTTAGCACCCAAGTACCTAATATTCAATTTCTAGTACAACCAAGGCCAGGTGTTAAATTTCTCTAGTTACTGTCACTAATGCAAATTAGATTCTTTTTCTGCTCGTAAAAAATCAAATCCACATTAGAAATTAGCTATAAAATGTAATGACTTAAATGCTATAGTGTTTTACAAATCTCCCTGCATTTCTATGGTAGATAATGCTGTAAAACTGAGAGAAGATAATAAAATATGGTAGGAAGTTGAATTATTTAAAAGTCTTTTGTGACTGCTTACTTAAAAATGTGAGCAAAAGATTGCTCTTCTTTTTCCATGTCCCTCATCATTGTGGGACATGAGCACATTTATGATTCTATTTTTCCCAAACTGAAGTAATCAAAATCCATTTTAAACAATGCTGCAACAGCTTGAAAGTGCATTTGCTTTATTGGAAAAAAAAACTCAGAAGTTTACAGTACCTTGGCAAAATTTCTAATCACTGGTATTGTAACCATCCCGAGGAAAGTTTGGAGGGGTTAAATTAGGAGCTTAATTAGCATTTCAAAATTCACCAAATTTACCTAGGGGATTCTCTCATAGCCTTCACCCACCACCCAGTCCCCATTTCCTATATAAGAATATCCAAAAACAAGAGAAACTGCCCTTCAAAATGGAGCATTTTTTTAAAAATCCTACAATAGAACCAGGGATTTAGCTCAGTGGTACTGCACCTGCCTGGCAAGCTCAAGGTCCTGAGTTCAATTCCTGGTACCGAAAAATATAAAAAATCCTATAACACACAGCAGACCAAAATTAAATGAAGAAGAACATAAAGGCTATATATTTATCAAAATTTAAAGCCTTAGCAGCATTCTATTCCCTCAGCCAGAAAATATATACTTCACACCACCTCTGCCAAGTACCCAATTTTAAGCCCTAAAATTAAAATTGTAATAAAACTATAGGCCTCACATGAATCAGGAGTTTCTTACAAAGCAAAGTTATGGTTAAGATTAGCATTTGTGAACTCAGCTAAAAAGAATTCTGGAATCATAGCACTGGTTCATCTGAAAAATTCAATTATCAAGGAATGTGGAAGAAAACAATTTTAACACACACATCTGCAATGGTGGGGTTGCATGACTATTTTTTTTTTCAGTAGGAGAAATTCAGTCAATGTAAATCACTCACCAAGGCCACACACAACTCACCGGCCTCCTGACCATGCACCCTGTCACTCCCTGTTATCTCCTCCTAGAGGTGGTCTGGAGAGACCTAGAAAGACCACTACCCACAGAGGGCGCCCTCCCTGCCTCCCACGCAGACCCAGCCTTGCTCTCCTTCCTCTGCCATAGAGTCCTGCCCCAGGCATGGTTTCACAGTGTGGTTACCATGCTTTACATCTCCACTTCACTCTGGGGGAGATCAGGACTATGTCACATCCCTCTTGGCTTCCCTGGCACACTACAGTGCCTGATCTCTGGGGGCAGAGAGAAAGAGGAAAATATCAACTCATGGATAGGCAGCCTCTCTCCCATGTACATTTTTTTAAGACTCGCTTTTCTTGCTACGGTCCCCGCCTGTACTATGCTCCTCTAAGTAACTGCATGCTTTTTTCTGTAATGTTGTAGATGATCTTGTCTCTGTAGCATCAGTTGGCCAGCGACGGATCTTAGTGCTTTCTACCAGTGTGCAACAGAAAGCTCTTTTTTCAGTTGCCTTTTGTCCTAAAGTTATCATCTCTTTGGTCTTTATAGGGTGTTATAGTTTGTATCTAGGTGTCCCACCAAAGCCTCCTGTGTTTATGGGTGGGGCTTTATGGAGGTGGCTGGATCTAGAAGTGTGCGAATGTGAATTAAGGGTGTGTGAATATGGATTAAGGGTTTGATAACTAAATTATTCCACTGGTTGGTTTAATATGATTCTGGGTATTGATAATGGGAAAGCTCACCCTAGGTGGGGGTGGCACCACCTGAAAGGTTTGTAGCTGGGATGGGATAAAAGGGAAAAGAAGCCTTGCTATTTTGCTGCATCTGCATCCATGGACTGCCATGGACTGTTTCTCCTCTGCAGTGCCCCTCTGCCATGCTGCCCTGCATTGGAGCCAGCAGACTATGGGCTGAAGCCTTTATGAACTGTGAGCTGAAATAAACCTTTCCTCCTGTAACGTGTGTGTATTGGGTATTTTGTCTCAGCCATTAGAAAGTGACTAAACCACATGGAGCCACCCAGACTTTCTGTATTTGGGAGTTTTCCCTCACTTCCTTAGCAAGTGCCACCTCCCTACTATGTCTTACTTACTTGTCTTAGCCATTGTGTTTTTGCCTACAATCTTCATCCAAATTGGATCTCAGAAAAGAGAGATTGATTCACAGTGAGATATTCTTGGTGATAGAGTCTGCTATGTTTTCCCATCCTAAGTGTTAAACTCAGGACTGTGGGGTTTTGTTTTAGACATAGTCTGCCATGTCTCCTCTTACGTTTTGCCTCATTAGCAATAACATGCTTTACACTTTTTAAGGTACCGGTACTGGGTTGAAAAGTCTCCGCCAAAGAACTCATGTACATCTGGAACCTGTGAATGTGACTTATTTGGAAATAGGGTCTTTGCTGATGTAATCAAGTTAAGACGAGTCTACACTGGATAGATATTTACCCCTAAATCCAGTATAGCTGGTGTCCTTATAGGAAGAGAGAAGTGTAGATGTAGGCACACATCAAAGGAGCTTGGCCGTGTGAAGATGATGGCAGAGACTGGAGTTCTCTGGCCATGACCCAAGGAATGCCAAGGGTTGCTGACATCTATCAGAGGTTAGGAAAAGCAGGGAAGCATCTGCCCCTAGGGCTTTCAGAGGGAGTGTAGTCTTCCCATCACCTTGATCTTGGACTTCCAGCCTCTAAAATTATGCAAGAAATAAATAATTCCCATTATTTTAAGCCACCCAGTTTGTGGTATTATAGCAGCCCGAGGAAACTAATGCAGTCGCTACCAAAAAGCCCCACAAAGCTACAAAGTAGCCTCCCATCCACCCTTATATTACTACTTGTGGATGGCACTGGATTATATCAACAACTCATTCATTTGCCAAATAGTAATTGAACCCTTATATGCTCCAGGAGATTGGCATTGCCTGTGTTGTTCCCAGGGTGTGCCAGACACCACGATCCTTGAAAGGGTTTCAACCCTGGGAACAACATAGGTAATGCCAATCCCCTGGAGCATATGTTTCAGTGGATCTTGCTTTCTTTAAGTAGCAGTTGATCATCCAGTATACTAGCAGCTAGTATAGTAATAATTTCAAAATACAGAAAACATATTTTTAAAAAACATAAAAATTAAGAAATGTGATTTCATATAAGAGCTTGGGCTTTAATGGATCTAACTTCAATATCTGCTTCCTCCCAGATTTACTATGCAACTTTGGGTGAATTACTTAACCTCTCTTCTTTATGTATCAGTTTCCTTACTTTGAAAATAGAAATAACATAGCCATCTCCTAGAGGTTTCATGAAAATTAAATTACTATGTGTAACATGCTTAGAGCATTGTTATATGTACTTTCAATAATTGTTAGCTATTCTCTACTTAAAAAATGAATGTCACATAAAAGCTCAATAGAAATTACTAGTATTGCTAATAATAGAAAGTACTATTTCTGTTGGGTATACACAGCAGGTGGAATCAGATTTGAAGTCTGTGTTTGTAACGTACAACCTTACCAGCTACTGTGCACCCTCGGCCATGTTACTTAACCTCTCAGGACCTCCGTTTCCTAGGGTAGTTGCAAAGATTACATACAATGAGATCCTGGCAAATAGCAAGCACTCTGTCAACATCCACCTATTCTACCCCAACTCTGAAATACCACTCCATATTTTGCATGGTTATTGCTTTTTTAAATTACTACATCGAGATTCAGCACAGAAACATACTAAAGGTTTTAGAGCAGCAGTTTAGAAAATAACAAATGTTTACTTTCAATGCATTTTTCTAAAAATGCTAAGAAAGGCTTAAAGGCCTTAAGGGCAAACATACATCTAATGTATGTGTTTTCTCTGCATTAAAATGATACACTGTGTAGTCCTCATACTAGCTTGGCTTCATTCTTTAGCTTTCAGAGGCTAGGATCTTGGATGGGATTTTTTATTATAACAAGTATATTGCGATAT
This sequence comes from Fukomys damarensis, assembly GCF_012274545.1. Taxonomy (NCBI): domain Eukaryota; kingdom Metazoa; phylum Chordata; class Mammalia; order Rodentia; family Bathyergidae; genus Fukomys; species Fukomys damarensis. The sequence continues at coordinate 20,675,342 of NW_022900938.1, forward strand.
AATGTCAGTACAGTGGATTCTTTCATTTACTTTCATTACCACTAACTTGGCCCCCACACCACCTTCTCTCCTTCTTTTCTTTCCTCCTTCTCAGATCTGCAGCCTCTACTTTAATGTTGATAAGATCTGGACAGGACTGTTAGGAGAATATAGTATAACTTCATCCCTTCCAGCCATAGTCTCAATCTCTGATAGAACACTCTCCAGTGCTGAAAGGCTTCTGCCTTGTTAAATCTAAAAGAGGCTAATACTCAGATTTTCCAGTCTAGGCTGATTGAAAAAGCACCACAGCTGCAAAAAAAATAATTGTGTGTCAGTTAGTTTTTGCCATGTAACAAGCCATCCTGAAGCTTAGCTTTTGGTTCTACATATGAGTCAGCCATAGAGATTCAGCTCAGCCAGGCAGAGGGGCTTGGCTTGTTTTGGTTTCCCAATGCAATGGCAGCCAGATGGCAGGTCACCTGGGGCTGGGTTCATCCGGGCTGACCCCACTCACATGTTTGTCTGCTGCTGCTGGCTTTTAGCCATATAAGGAGGTTAACTGAGCTGCCTTCAGCAGCTTAGCCTAGGCCTATCCACACGGTGGTGGTCACAGTTTCCAGGAGCCCCAAGGAAAGGTACGTCTGCTTGCATCCTATTTGCTAATTGTACATTGATGAAAACAGGTCACCATACTCATGGAACCATCCAAGGGTGTAGATAAAGCCAGGGAAATAACTTGTGGCCATTTTTTACAATCTACCACAATTAGTACTTCACACTCTTACTGTTGTCTGGAAGAACATTTTTCTAAACGGGCATTTTAAGGAACTCTTATTTCCATATTTCAGAAAAGGAAAATCAGGACTCCCCACAAAATTAAATATTAAGGATGCCTCATCTCAGCAGAGAAACCTCAAAAGAGCTCTCAGAAATAAATCACATGTCTACTTGATAATGCATCAAGAAATGGTTCTCATTTCAACGCTCCAGAGAGGATTTTGGATAACAGGACTAATCTCTGGACACCTGTGTACACTTTATGTGACTTATTCAAATGTTTCTACTTCTATAAACATTTATTCAACAAATGCATACCAGACACTGAAGTAGTTGCTGAGGGTGCAGATGAAGTTCTGTCCTCGTGGAGTTCAGAGTCTGGAAGGGAAGAAAGATAGTAACAATTACATGCTAGCAATCGTGGCCATGCTGCAAAGGAAGGTTCGATCTGGGTGGTGGCACAAGGTCCCAGCCTAGCCAAGGGGGTGATGGAAATCTTCTCTGAGCCCCAAAGCCATCCTTTGGTGAAGGAAGACAAGGCAGAACATATAAATGGGCTGCATGGAAAGCTCTTCTTCTCTCTAATCATATGGATTAGACGATAAGAGGCAAAGAAAGTGTGCTGTTATGCAAAATTAGCTATACAAAATGCCGTCATCAATGTCACACAGCTCAGTGACAAACAGCACCTACTCTAATACATGGTTCATACGGGTTACTGAACCACCAGAATGTTCTAGATGCAGATTTTCAGGTTTTCCTGAAAAGACAAGAGATCTGGCAAAACTTAACTCTCATTTGCATGTGGTAACAATTAGTGGAAGCTGATCCTGGGGTGTGGACACTCTCCATCTTGCCACCCTGCTCCCCATTATGTTCCTATCTGGCCCTAGTAAGTATTTGAGTTCACAACTCTCAGTTCTATGAGTTTGTGTGTTTTTGCTTTTGTTTTTTGGTACTGGGGATCGAATTCAGGACCTTGTGCTTGCTAGACAGGCAGTGGAACCACTGAGCTAAATCCCCGGCTCTGTGAGTTTTTATTTTTTACTGTGCCTAACAACAATCACACCCAGGAAACACTTCTACATCTCGAATAGCAAGTTAAGCCCAGAGTCAACACTGCTTTTTTTTTTTTTCTTTTTCCTTTCTTTTGTGACTGTTTCTTCCCCTTCTAGAATTTTGATTTTTTTCATTATAGCAAAGTTAGAGTTAGTGAATAAAATATGTGTGCCCATTACCTCCAAAGCAAAGGGAAGGGGACTAAGAGGTGGAGGAGGGGAATGAAGGATGAAAAAAGTTAAGATGTGTTATGTACATGTACCAGTTCCCATGATGAATGTAATCATTAGTATTGCACACATGTACTAATAAAAATAAAAATCTTAACAAAAAACCCCAAGTCACAATAGCCACCCCCGAAAAATCAATTAATTTTAGGCAAACTATTATATACATACATTTTTATGATTTTATTCATACTCTTATAACAATGTCTATTCTTTAGTCTTAGTTCAACTTTGAAATTTTCTGTTTTCAGGGCAATCGCTGCAACAGCTAAAGGCATTTTTGATGATTATGTCCTTGGTTTTAAGGTTATGTGTTACATGTGTCAGGAGAGACATAAAAATAATTATATGACTCCATGATATACTTGCAATACATTTATTCAGCTGATTAAACTTCCCACTTAAAAGATGATTTCTGCAGATGATGTGCTTACAGTAAACAGGAGCCTTTTCAAGCTTTCACCAACTTTATTTTCAGACTCCTCTTTCCTATCATATCTAAATCCTATTTATGTAAATTAGTAACAAGGATTTCAGAGGTCTCATATAATTACTACCTTTTGAGACATAGCTTTAAGGCAAATTTCACTTATACCTACAATTAGATATTTTGTCAACTCTGGTCTCACCTTGTCTTAGGACAAATGGCGTCTCTGCATTGAAGACAAGCCAGGTATTAAATGGCTTTGCACTCTTGCATTCCTTAGATTCCTTTACAAGTGTGAAGGAAGAATAAGGGTAATTTGCTTTTTAGTGAGCATGACATTAACAAACATTTTATGCAATTATTTTAATGCTTTGTAGGATACTTTTAGGTCAATGTCCACCTCCAAAGAAAATCCTAATTATTATAGATAAAATGTGATCAGGATATTAGGTCTTTGCTTAATAACTTTATTGGTGACAATATAAAGGACACATAATTGCTATTTGCAGGGATGGACACAGAACTAAAAATTTGTTTTATTTTCCCTCTTTTTTTGCTGCAGTATAACACTGTAACACACTCAAATCTGGTGAGAACATAAACATAACCTGAATGTTTTTGAGAGGTAGCAACCCTTATTTTAAGTACAAAATAACTCCACAGCTAACTGGAAGCCTGGAGGAGCTCAACTGTTTTTACTGCAAGTCATTTTCAAGGAGGAAGACACGACTGGTACCATAAGTAAAGACCTGTTAATCTGTAAGGAAAAAGTCACCTTTTGAGGCGTGCCTGGCACAGGGCTCAGGGTTTGATCATCACAAAGTCCTGCCCATTCCTCTCCTAAACTCAGTGAGATAGTGGACGGAACAGTGTCTCTGATACAACCAAGAATCATCTGAGATAGACTAAGAAGGGAATGAAATTCTTCCCCTCAACAATGGACTGAAAATGGGTTTTTATTTATCTTCAGTTAAAAGGAAAATTTCATGGTCACATTGACTCTGTCCTGTGTTTTGTGGGTCACTAGGCATGAGGCTAGAATATAGGCGTAGGAGCAGAGACATGGGACAATCTTCATTTTATCAAACCAAAAGAGCATGCAGTTTCAAGACACCATGGTCCCAGATATCAACATGAGCTGGAGCGCCCTCTGCCCTACCAGACCTCTTGCTCCAAAACTCAGGTGGGTCACTGTGTCTACCAGGATCAGGTCTCCACCCCTGGACCCTGCTCTCCTCTACCTTTAGGACCCCACTGCTCAGAAACCATGAGGCCACCTGGCTTTGCCACCTTGCTCAGAAAATATCTGTAAGCAATCCTTTCAGATGTTCTCTTGATTTCAGGAACTGGTGGAGATTCCAGAATGAGAGAACAGCCTTGTTAGTCTGGTAATTAAGACAGGAGTGACATTCAAACACAGCATGGACGGGATGTGGCAAATCACTGTATTCTTTGTGTGAAAAGCTGTCCCCAGCCTGCTTTGTCTGCCCTCCTGGGATCTCATCATCTCCACTAAAAGTCAAAATGGGATTTGGTACCCTCTATTCCCTCATCTTTCCCCCCTTAATACATATCTGCTTTTTGTGGGAGCTGTGTTTGTCAAAGTGTGGTAATTTAGGGCATTATGGGGAAAAATGAAACCTCAGATTTCCATTCTTGTTCCTCCGAGAAGCTTTGCGAAGGTTCTCCTCCTTCCTCACTCCCTCCTCTCTATTCCTCGGGAGCTTATTTGCTAAACAGAACGTGTTCTCCCCACTGCCCCCTGCCCACTCCCCATGCTCAGCATACGAGGCAGGCAAATGGCCACTCCTCGTCCCTTTTTCAAGTATGTTGTACATACAATTGTCTCGCAGCTAATAGCTCCTTCTATTGTCCATAATTTATCACTGTCAAGGTTCTCTACATTTTATTTCCTCCTTATGTGTTTCATGAGAAATCTATGCTTCTACTACTGTGGGCCTGGCTTTCATTAGCATAAACTGCATGATGTCAAATAAATATATATTCCACATCACACTAGAGCCTGTGTTCTTTGCAAAGAACACGATGTTACTTTCATTGGTATTTTTTTTTCTCATTGCCTTACAGTCTTTTTCTTTTCCACTAAACCATTATGAAGTGAGTACCAAAGGTATCCTGGGTAATTAGCCATTACAGGACTGTCACACAGGGTTCCACAGTCAATACAAAGATAATTTGGGCAATGGTGAATGACAGTGCTGTCCAGACTTTTGGGACAATCAAGGACACATCCAGCTGTACCAGACATCTGTCAGACCCATGAATCATTTCAACTGGCTCGACAATAGCCAGGCAGCCCCTGTGAAGGTAAACACAACAGCAGGCAGCCCGTGATCACAGGCAGCAACACTTGCTCCTGCAGAAAGCCTGCCTTGGTGCAAGGGAGGAGCCCTGTGCAGAAGAAAGATGTGTATGATGCCGTCATGTTGTTTAAAAAATAAGAAAAATGTAAATCAAACGGTTGAGGGAAACCATGAACACATTATGAGAATATCTGTTTTTGTCCTAGCTAAAAATAAAATGCATACTCAAAAAATTTTTTGAGATATATTGGTCATAGTTGATTTTATGTAATTACCTCTATTTCCAAATCTTGTGTTTTACACTCTTAAGGATTTTTGTTGTATAAATTAATGCTGCTTTTATGGGATTTTCACTTGCAAAGTTCCTCCGCAAGGATGGCCAGTTGTTTGAGGAACAGTCAGGGCTACAATCCTGGGAATGGTGTTTAAATTCTCTAAAATGGGAAGAAGAATCACACAACAGACTGACTGAATTGTAAGCAGTGGTATTGCTTACAATTTATTTTTGAAAGTAGATGCCTCTATGAGACTCTTTGACATTCATGCATGGCAGATAAAGCTCTGGTTCCAAACTGTGTACAGATAACCACACGGTCGGGAATTTTCTGTGAAGGCGTACACTTAGGAATTTATCCTAGTCAGGTTTACCACGCTATTTTCTGGCTGTCCGAGGCTATCCACAGGTTCCCATCTGAGACCAGGAACAGGAAACTTGTCAGTTTGCCGCTCCCACCCCCTCAACTCACAAAAAGCTATTCTTGTACAAATCACTTTTATGAGTCACTTAATAGGCTATTCACTCACAGTTCCTTATTAATCCTTTAAATGTCAGCTTAGTCATGCAGTGATGCCGGGATGACGAACCTTTTAGAGCTCACAATGATACACGGGCGCTGTGGCCCATGTGCCATCGTTCACCCCCACTGGAGGGCAGGCAGAGGCCTGGGAACTGAGGCAGCATTGGCTGAAGGACCTGCAATGAGGCAGGGACCAGGTCCTTGGGGGATGCTGGGAAGTTGGGAACCCAGGTAATCCGGGTGTCTGTCATGGAAGTGTTTTTTTTTTGTGAATTCTAACTTTGGTGGCATCTTTAAAAAAACCACTTTATTAAGTGATAAACTGCACTCTTCAAAGTACACAACCTGCTATATGTGACCTGTGTATGCACCTGTGAAACCATTGGAACAGTCAAGATAGTAGACATACTCCCAAACTTCCTGAAGTCATCTGTAATCCTCCCACCCACCTCTTTCTATTAACTTGCCCCAGGTAGCCACTCAAATGCTTTCTGGCACTAGAAATTAGCTTGCATTTCCTAGAATTTTATGTAAATAAACCCATTTAGTGCATACTTTGTAAGCACATATGCACAAGGCTTCTTCTTTTGCCCAGGATAATTTTGAGATCCACCCACATGTCTACATATATAAGCAATTCCTTCCTTTCACACACTTTTTTGTATGTATTATTCCGCAGTGTACTCATTTCACCTACTGATAGACATTTGTTTTGCTTTGCTTTTTTCTTCAATTTTTGGCTATTGCGAATAAAACTGTTATGAACATTTATATACAAATAATGGAATGGCTATATATTTTCCTTCTGTTGGATAAATACCTAACAATACATGCCATGCTCTTTTCCAGAGTGATTGGACCATTTATATTACCGCCACCAGCAGTAAATGATAATTCCTATTCCTCCACAGCCTGGTAACACTTGATATGGTCAGTTCTTTTTCATTTTGTCATTTTGATAGATGTGTAGTGATATCTCACTGTGCTTTTCATTTTCAGTTCCTTAATGACTAATCACATTATTTCATCTGCTTTTTTGCCTCTATCTATCTTCTTTGGTAAAAAGTATGTGAAAATATTTTGTTCATTGGTCAATGTAAGTTTTCTATATATCACTAGGTCTATTTCTGGACACTGTATTGTATTTCCTTGATCTGTTGCTCTAACCTTATGCTAATGCCACATTGTATTGATTACTATAGCTTGGATATTAAGGAAAGGCAGTACTGGTCCTCTATGTTATTTTTCAAATTTATTTTGGCTGTTTAGGTCTTCTACATTTTCATATGAGGCGCATCATACAAAAAGGCAAACTTGTACTTTCATTAGGATTGTACTGAGTCCATAACTCAATTTAGAAGGAAGTCACTTTTTAGTAACACTGAATCTTCCAACCCATGAATGAGGCACATCCTTCCACTTTTTAGGTTTCTATTTCTCTCAGCAATATTTGTAGTTTTTAGTGTGACATGTCTTTTGTCAGACTTGTGCCCAAGAATACCATATATTGTTCTATTAAAGATGTTTAGTTTTAATTTTAATGAACTACATCAATAATTGTTACTGCTTGTATTTCTCCATGTTTGTTATTAGCATATACAAATACAATTGGTTTTTATGTTAACTTTGTATACAATAATCTTGCTAAATTCATTTATTGGTTCTAATAGCCTTTTCATAGACTCCATTGAGTTTTCTACTTAAACAATTACATTATGAATGAATGACTTTATTTTTTTGCTTTCAATCTAGATGCCTTTTATTACTTTTCCTTGTCTGGCTATACTAGATAAAATCTTCATTTTATATTGAACAGAAGTAGCAAGTCAGACATTGTGGTCTTGTTCCTGATCTTGAGCAGAAAGACTGTCATTACATATTACATATTACATGTAATAAGAGCTGTGGGTTTTTTCTATGGCCTTTTATCGTGTTAAGGAAGTTTCATTTCCTAGTTTGCTTAGAGATTTTATGAGGACTCTGGATTTTTACAATTTTGTTTTAGAAGCATATGCATTTTCTTTTTTAGTTTGTTAGGCTAGTGATAGGTTTTTCTGAGGTAAACCGACCCTGCATTCCTGGAGTAATACCCAATTGCTTATAGAATATTATTCCTTTTTATATATTATTGAATTTGATTTGCTAATATTTTGTTCAGAATTTCACATCTGTATTTATGAAGGATAATGGTCTCATATAGTTTTTATTTCTTATACGGTGTTTATCTGGTTCCATTATCTGAAAAAATGTTCTCTACTCTTCAATTTGTAGATGAGTTTTGCATAGCTAGTCTTCTTTCTTTAGATATTTTTGTCGCCATTTTTTTGAGATACAATTCATATACTATATAATTAACTCATTTAGAAACTATAATTCAGTGGCTTTAAAGGTATTCACTTAAAAGAGAACACCTCTATTTCTTTCCTTCTAACCTTTATGTTGCTGTTATATATTTTGTGTATATATTATAAACTCCTGATGTATTACATGATTTCTAACTTAAAAGGCAATTGCCTTTTAAAGATATTTAATTAAACAAAGTGGTTTAGATAATAAACATCTTATGTACTTATCTCTGTAGTTATCTTTCTTGGCATTTTTTAAATATAGATCCACATTTCCATCTGGTTTCATATTCTTTCTTCCTGAAGGACTCCCTTTAATATTTATCTGCTGGTGAGGAACTATTTTAGCGCTTGTATGTTTGAACCTGTCTTTATTTCACCTGTATGTATTAAATATTTTTCAGTGGGTATAATTTTAGCTGATTTTTTCACCTTTCACTACTTTAAGGATATCACTCCAATGTATTTTTACTTACATTACATCTGAAAAGAAATATGCTGTCATTCTAATATTTGTTCTTATTTTTTAAAAAAATGTCTTTTGCCTCTGGCTGCTTTTAAGATTGTTTACCACTGGTTATAAACAATTTGATTGTGGTATACCTTGGTATTTGCTTCATGTTTCTTTTACTTGTATTTTTTTGAGCTGCTAAGATTATGAATCCATCAATTCAGCAAATTTAGAAAATTGTCAGCAATTTTTCTCTTTAACTATTTTTCTCCCCTTCTCTCATCTTTCCCTTAGAATTATATGTTTGTTGTGTTGCTGAAGCGATCCCACAATTCACAGATGCTCTTGAAATTTTTTTTATCCTTTACACTACATGTTTCATTTGAGATAGCTTTTACGGCTATGCTTTCAAGCTCTTTCATATGCTAATATTTGATCTGCTGTTAATTCCTTCCAATGTGTTATTTCAGATGCTGTAGTTTTCATCTCTAGAAACTCAATTTAAATTCTTTTTTTTTTGGTTTTTGAGACAGGGTCACTATGTGTTGTGTTATTTCAGATGCTGTAGTTTTCATCTCTAGAAACTCAATTTAAATTCTTTTTTTTTTGGTTTTTGAGACAGGGTCTCACTATGTAGTTGAGACTGATCTGGAACTCACTATGTAGCCCAGGCTAGTCTTGAACTCACAGCAATCTTCCTGCCTCAGCCTCCCAAGGGCTGGGATTACAGGTGTACACCACCACACCTGGCTTAATTTCTTTGTTGATGGAGCTTTTTTTTGGGGGGGGTGGTACTGGGGATTGAACTTGGGACCTTGTGCTTTCGAGGCAGGCAGCAGAACCACTGAGCTAATCCCCAGCCCTCAATTTAAATTCTTTTGATATCTTTCATGTCTCTGCCTACTTTTTTAATATATGAAACATAGTTACAGTGTCTATCTTAACATCCCCTGGAGCTAGAAGTCCTGGGTCAGTTTCAGTGTGTTGCTAATTCTACTAATTCAGGGCCATAACATTCTGCCTCTTCATATCCCTGGTAATCATTGATTGGAGAAAGCAGGACTAATTGTACCTTAAGCTATATTTTAGAATAAATGCAGGTTTTTTGGAAATAGATTGATCCTTTCATACCTTGCTTTTGTAATGTGTTAGGTGGTTAGGCTGATACAGAGTGCAGTCTAGAGTTAACCAATCAGTCTTCATCACTGAGGCAAAGTCTTAAGTGTTCCACCAAGGCCTGTGAATTGGGGGCTTTCCATTTGGGCTGATGGTAACGAGCATCATATTCCTGGCCTGGGTGCATACACATACTGTTCTCTTTAATCCTTTTGAGAGCATTTTTCCCAGCCTGAGATAGCCTCCTCACACATATGCATTGATCAGTACCCTGCTGAATACTTGGGGTTCCCTCTGCAGTTTCCCAGAATTCTTTGTGCAGCAGTATTCTTCTTAGCAGTCTGCCCTGTGAGCCATGATCACCTTGGTCTCTCTGGACTCTCTGCACTGCCCCTCAACTCAGTGTGTCCATAGCTATGCTTGGGTCCTGCCTGCTGTACCACAGCCTGGAAGCTTTCGGAGAAAGAAGGTCAGCTAGAGAGCTGTAGAGCATAAAGTGGACCAATAAGCCATTTGTGTTCTTTTAAAATGATAAAAAAAAGAATAAATAAGAGAAAATGGAAAGAAAGTCTTTGTAAATGTGGGGTGTGGAGGAGTTGAAGGGAGGGCAGGAGAATGGGGGGAAAATAAGAACCAAGATACATCTGGTAAAGTACAAATTCCCAATGATTAAAGTCATAGTATTGTATGCCTGAAATGTACTAATAAAATGAATGAATAAAAAAAAAAGGAACAAAGAAAGGGCTTGGAGAGCTGTAAACATTGTCCTAAGAAGAACTTTATGTTAGAAGTCAAACACACTTTTCAGAGTGGTTCTGCAGTTTGAAATGAAGAAAAAAAAAAGGATAAACTTGGGCTGAACTGTCCATCACAAGTTTTATCCTGATTTTCATGTGTCCTTAGGAACCTGGGAAGAAAGTTGTAGTTATTTGTAGATCAGTTCCATATTTTCACTCACCTTCTTTCAGTGCCAGTAGCGCTGAAAGCTACTTCAGCTCTTTTTAAATTGCATTTATTGGTACAATCTAGGTATACAGTACAGTTACATTCATTACTGGGATCTTGTACCTTCACATGACAGGTCTTGGTTCTCATTTTTTCCCCTTGTCCCTGCCCTTCCTTCACCCCCTCCTCGCCTCCCCATTTACAAACACTTTATTTCCATTTTTTCATTTTCTCATATTTTTTTCTTTTCCCTTATTCCCTTTCCCCTGCCCTTCCCACTTTTCCTACACCTTTAGCCCTTTTTTTCCTATTTCACACTATTAATTATCCCATTACGATCTTTTGTACTATTACAGTTTTTCACACCAGAGAAACTATTCCGTATTTCCACGTGTGACTTATTTATTTCACTTAAGAGTATATCCTCAGTATGTATCCATTTTTCTATGAATAATTTAATTGCTCATTCTTTATGGCTGAGTAGTATTCTATTTTATAGAAAAACCACATCTTCTTTATCCAGTTTCCAACAGATGTGCAAATGGGCTGTTTCCACGCTTTAGCTATTACATACTGTGCTGCTATAAACATTGGTACTTCAGCTTTTTAAAAGCTTCTTCAACTTGGAAAGGAGTCAGGGTCCTGAAGACCATGCTGCTTTGAAAACCACAGTCCCAGAAGCTCCAAGGAAGGCCTCCTTCTCTAACCTCAGAGGGTAGTATCAGGAGTGAGGGACATGGCACCATGTCAGTCTTCCTACAGAGAGCACGTTTTTGGGGAAGCCCATGAATGGCCTCTAGAGGACACAAAATCTAAGCATCTCGGTGACTGCGAGGTCACAACGGCACTGCCAAGATAACTATTCATTTTGTACAATAACAGCTACAAACCATGGATGGTGGTGTGATATTATTTTGATCCACATTCACAATTACCTTAAAGAGGCCTTGGGAGTTGAGGGCAAGAGTTGGCACTGTTTTCCTAGGCAAATCTGGGAAGGGGGGCTTACTAGGGATGAAAATTAGAAACTCTAGTTAGCACAGTAGTTAAGAAGAGAGACTTCGGGAAAGGAGAAAACCTGAGTTCAAATCGCAGATAGGCTACTTGAGTAGCTTCTTATTCTAGGGTCCATAGCTAACTTCTCCAAATCTCAGTTTCTTCCTCTGATTGATGGATATGGTAGCAATTCTTCCCCCATAGAATTCTTAGGTGGATTTGAAGATATAAGGTAGTGCTTTGCACTGTGCTGTGTTTGTAGTAAGCACTCTGTGAGGGTTACCTAGAAACACTGTGGCAGGAGAAGGTGGGCACTGGTTCCAGAGGAGCACAGAGGACGCAGCTGACAGCAGGTCAGATGAAAGTGGGCAAGAAGGGGCAAGGTAGATAGACACAGGTTAGGGCTGAAGGTAAATGCCTCCCAAATCTAACACCAGCGTTTAACTGACTACACATTGGAAATTGTTTGAGTCATTACAGTATGAAAGTCTTTTTTAATGTTTTTGTTTTTAATACAAATTTAATGGATCTGATGTGAGACCAGAGCATCAGTTTTTTCCCAAGTGTTACAAATGTGCAGCTAGATGTGAGAGCTACCTTCAGAGGATGCACATCTTGGTGACCTTGGATTCTATTCTGTGCCAAGGCCTGAAAACATAAGGAAGAAAGGGATTATCCTGGGATTATAATTCTAGTCATTAGAATTATCCCTGGGTACCTGGCCTCACTAACTGGAAGACCTTTTGCCATTCCCCAAATGGGGAGTACTGAGGATATAGAACAGCTACTTTGAAACCAGTGGATGGGCAGCCATGGGAAGCAGAGCTGAACATAAGGCCATCCTGCCTTCTGGACCCTGCTGGTGGGTGGGGACAGCAGGTGTATACACAGAAGACAGGTCAGTGGCAGAAGGACTCTAGGAGGAACATATGCTGGGTGCCACTGATGTGCAGAGACAAAAGAGACTAACCTGCTTGGGAGGGCATTGTGGAAAGACCATGAGGTCAGCAGTGTGTGGGATAAACTGAGGAAAAGAGCGAGAGAGATGAGGCCATTGTCAGTCAAACTGATGGAGGCCCAATTAAGGCAGAGACTGTGGGCACAGAGCAGAGAAGTCAAGGAAGGCTAAATGGGAAAACCGTGACTCGGCGAGCCTTTTGGGCTAACGCCGCTGAGTGAGGCTTCTCTTTCTAGTCTCCCTCAAAGTTCTGTGGCTGGGATCCTGGATTCAGAGCCTTTTGGAGCCAGTCTGCCTCTCTGAGAAGTGTACAATCATTCTGCCCCTCACTTCTGTGGCCTTTGGAATTCCTGTTTCTGACAAGCAGAATGACTTAATGGAATGTGATGCACCTTTCACCTTCTTAACTGCCTCAGTCTCCTCCAGCCTCTTAGTTTCTCTCCACCAGCAGCTTCTGCCACCTGGCTCTCCCGGCGCCATCAGCCCTGATACTGATTTACCAGGTCCTTCTCTTCTCTCCTACCTTGACTACTCTCCTGGTAGATTGGCTTCCCCATAGATGTGGAAGATACAAAGTATCAGTAAATCAGAATTTGCATAAACGTGGGGAAACAGTATTTACATTGTGCCAAGATATTAGGACAATAGTGCATCTTTATTACACTGCATAGACCCTGTTGTGGGGCATCGGGCCAGATCAGTAATTCCTCTTTGTTTTTTTTTTCATTTTCCTGATACTTTCTGTGAGGTCTGAATTTGCTTTGTGTTTCAGCTTCACTGTTTTCCAAGGCCCTAACAACAACTATCTCATCACAGGTGCTACTGCAGGGGCATAGCAACACGCTGAGTCATATCACATATATATTATAAACATACATACATACATGTAGGTATACATACATATATGTGTGTGTGTGTATGTGTGTAATTTACTCTCATGAAAAAATACTGGCTGCACATTCAAGCCTTACCCCATCTATAGCCCTGAATTGTCCTACCTGGCAACATTTTAATCTACCCTATAAAATAAATTTCCATGTACAAGCATTTGGCCCACATATATATTATAAACATACATACATACATGTAGGTATACATACATATATGTGTGTGTGTGTATGTGTGTAATTTACTCTCATGAAAAAATACTGGCTGCACATTCAAGCCTTACCCCATCTATAGCCCTGAATTGTCCTACCTGGCAACATTTTAATCTACCCTATAAAATAAATTTCCATGTACAAGCATTTGGCCTAGTTTAAATCAAGTCCAAAGCTTTAGCTATCCATTATTGCCTTTTTGTAATCTGTCTCAATCATTTTTGATCCATATACCTAGGCAGGGCTGGGAGGTGCTTAGAGCCTTCTGTCTGTTTTGCTGCTAACCCAATGCAGTTGGTCCAGGTCATCCTCAACTCTCCCCTGACTCTCTTTAGCTCCTACACATGGCTCATCTCCTACCCTACAGAAGTCTACTCCTGCAGCAGAATCAGTAAAAAGAAACCAGGTAAATAGGAGGCAACTAAAAATCAGTTACTCAAAAAAATATTCAATATGGAAAGGCAATTGGAACTTTACACAATAGTGAAGAGGAATAATATATTGTCTCATATATCATATATACTATATATTACATAATATATGTTCATATATATGACTCAAGTCAAGACATTCAAGGAAAAATTTGTGTCCAAAGTTTGACGAAGGTCCTAGGTGGTTCCCCTTCTCTGCTGATCTCTGAAAAGTCTTATTTCTTACATATTGTCCGGATTTATGTCATCAGATTTTAGTAGAGGCCTGCCTCATGAGTGCTAGGTCCAGAGTTTGAACCCCAGTACCTCCAAAAAAATTTTTTTTAGTAGGGATCTGCAAACTGTTGTCTTGGTCTTTGAGTAACTGTGACAGCAAAGAAAAGCCAATGGTAGCCATGCCATAGGGGAGAAGATTGGTATTTTGATGATGGATGAAGTTAAAATTACACAGAACTTGTTAAATCTACCAACTAATTTGAAATTATCATCAAAACTTTTTCCCATAGCATTATCCTTTTTAGTTGTCCACATGAAGAAGATAAAGCTGAAAACTCATGTGAACCAGTTCTTAGGGCTGAATAAAAGAGATCAAATGCATGTTTTCCACTGTAAGGTGGGAGAAGAGTAACTCAGCTGCTCTGCAAAAGAGACTCGGCACAGCATGAGCTTTGCAGATCTCTCTGAAGCTAGGAATATGAAGAATGGTAGGATTTAGGATTATGTGACAATAAAATCTCCCTTTTTGAGTAAGTTGTGTAAAAACCATTTGATATCTGAGTCCTAAACGGTTCCAGTGTGTTTAGTATAATTTAAATCATAGGTTCAAGAGGGAGGGCAAGAAGTGATTTCTCTTCTAGAAATAAAGCTGGGGATAAGCTCACAAGGTAAAAGGAAAAGGCAAGTGAGTGAAAATGAGCTTCCTCTGCCTTCCGATTGCAGGTCAGCAAGAGTGCAGTAGTAGAGCAAGTGCACAGAGTTTTTGCCCCGGCCCTCCCGACATAGAAAAGGGGGTCTTAGGGTCAGGGGGCATTTAGGCATATTAGGAACAAGAAATCATCTGGATGAATTTGTCATACTGTATGTAGAAAAGAGATTGCTTCAAGGCAAAGATAATTCATTGGAGGAAGGAGAGTGAGAGGTGGGAGATGAAGGAAGGATTCGAGAGGTGAGTAGCTGGACTGGGATATAACTCAGTGGTAGAGTTTGCCTAGCAAGTCCAAGGCCCCGAGTTTTGACCTCCTGTGCTGCCAAAAAAAAAAAAAAAAAAAGGGATTTTAAAATTAAAAAAAAAATGCCCCCCAATGCCCCCAAAAAATAATCAGACAACACAAAAAACAAAAAATTCAAAAAAAAAAAAAAAAAAAAAAGTGATTTTAGAATTAAATAAATAATGCCTCCCAATGCCCCCAAACAATAATCAGTCAACACAATAAGCAAAAAATTCAAAACAAACTAACACATGTCTTCTCACTTCTAAATGATGAAAACAATGTGAAGTCCTGTGGGGCTTTTGATCTAAGTTTGCTCTGAGCCCCTGATACTCAAACTACTTCTGGTTCTGCCTCAGAAGTGCTTGCATTCTAAAGGAAGTTCCAGCACAAACTTCCTCTTGAAGGTGAAGAACAAACTTGCAGTTTAAATGTTTTCTTTAAATTATAAGTTTATCGTAGGTGGTGTTTTTTTTTTAGAATGAGTAACGGAGAGGACCTTCACACTGAGCTACATCTCCAGCCATTTTTAGGGTTACTGAGGACAGGGTCTTGTGATCCTCAGAGTGCTGAGATTGCAGGCATGTGCTACCATGCCAAGCTATTTTAGGTTTTTATATACTGATGTCTTTTAATTTATCAACTGTTGAAACAAGTAAACATTTGAATCTTAAGTTTTTTTCTTCATATTGGATTGTTCTCTAGGTTGTTTTGCACATATTTACAGAAGCCTAAAATTCAAGACATGCAATTAAAAGTTATTAAAAATTGCTACATTTTTGTAACTCAGCTGCATTGTTCTGGCCTAAGGAAGTAAAAGTAAGAGATAAAGAACAATGTTTTTAAAGCAGTTTAAGTAATTTTATTACTTCACTTGCTTTTGGCTCAATTGATTCCTAAAATTAAGAAGAAAAACTTCAGCTCCAATGCAAAGTCTCAAATTGACCTATTTTTAATTTTTTTCTTTTATCTGTAGTCTATTTAACAAACATGCAGCCATGCTTGAAAAGCACTTGAGAAGCATGTTACCACTCCCTACTCTTATGCCTAGACAGACACCAGTAATTGATCATGGGACTCTTTTTCCAGGTTTGGACAAAGCCATAATTCTCTATGCATCTTTCTAAGCACCCACTAAAATTGATTGGAATTAGCATAAGAAATTAATTCTGTTTTATGTCTTGAGGCAGGTATCTAAATTGCAATTTTTAAATGCCTAAATAGGATGAGAATCCTGTGTTTTTTTTTCCATAAGTCACTACCCGGCAATATAAAGAAACAATAAAGGAAGTAACAACATTCCTAATCTAGTATCTATTTTGTTGCTCTTCACTAAATGGATTGTTCTCTTGTCTGTTGCTATTTAAGTGCAACATAATTACATATTATGGAGTATATAGACTACTTTAATAGAGGTTATTATTTAGGCTTTGCCATAACTATTTTTATTTGTTTCATTAGAGTACATAAATACTTTGGGGAGGGAGGCTTTTTTTTAAGATGAAAAGATGGTTTTTAATTATTATGGTTTTCTTTGCTTGGAGCTGATTTTCATGATTAACACATATTAGAATCAACACAACCATGTATTTTACACTCACTGGAGTATACAAAAGTTAGCTTTTCTCCATGGAAGTGAGGAGCAGCATTTTCACAATGGCTTCTACACACTCTGGGTAATGGTAAATTATGTCAGTGTGTCAACCTACACTTTCTATAATACAATACCAGAGACTGGGTAAATTACAAAGAATAGAGTTTTATTCGGTTCATGGTTCTGGAGTCTGAGAAGTCCAAGAGCATGGCCTGGCATCCAGTCAGAGCTTTCCTCCGAACTTCTTAATTTTGTTATTACTTTTTATAACGGAGACCTGCTAACGCTTCACTGGCCTCATGTTCTCTTCTGGGCACAGAGCTGGACAACGTCTTCCAGTCTGATTTGCTCTTAAGTATGGGTGCATGGCTCAGGCCCAGCCCTTGAGATAGGAATAGAAGTAGTGCAAGCTACTTCAAAGCTTAACTCATTCAAACCTCTCAGATGCATCCTCTATGTTCTTTTCCCATCTACCAACTTGACACGAACAAGCCCTGTGAACTTGGAAACCAAGATAGCCAAGCCACTAGTTGAAGAGAACCAAAGTCCCAAAGTCCCAAAGTCACCATCAACTAGTAGCACGAATTTTGACTTTACAGGGGCAAAAAGAAAATATGTATCATGTTTGACACATTATACATTGCCAGGTATATTTATTCATTGTAACTGCTAGCATTATAATTAATATGCAGTTTTCCCAAGTGATTCTTTAGATCAGAGCTTATGCATCAAGTTTTAAGGTGGTAAAGAAAAGGTGAATTAAGTTGGGGGAATCATAAACTGTTAGGGAAGTTTTTCATACTGCACAGTCAAACCATCCATTACCTAGACTATTATTTAAACTATTATCCTAACACATTTGACAGGGATGGAAAGAACCGTACATAAAGGAAACTGAAGTCGGGAAATGTTACATAACTTACTGAAGGTCACACAGAAAAAATCTGGCAAACTCAGAATCCAGAGGTAGATGGTCCAAGCTCAGAGCCCACATTTTTGACTGCCATATTAGCCTGTCTCCTGACTCCTGGCAGACACAGTCAGAGGACTTGGATTTTGCTGAGTTTCTTAAATATAATGAACTCTGAATTACCTACAAGTACACTTTGCTTGGAACAGTGTCTAAAACTACATCTTAGAGCTAATTTTCTATTTCATTTCTAATTAACATGTTAATAACACAGCTTTTCAGTAGACGTGAATATGATTGTCATGGGCAAATTTAGGAGGCACTATGTACCCGTGAAAATACCACTGTACACTATAAAACAGCATCCATGATTGTGAGCTGTCCTGCTGCTTCTTCCTTAATTACCTGATTAGTTGTGAACTGACCATACATGAAGGGGAAATGGCTTATTCCAGCACTAGAAGCATGCTGTCCCTGGTAACCCTAGGAATAGCCAATTGGCATGTTTAAGGAACAACTAGTAATAGTTGCACCCTTTCTAACAGATGCCACTGGGAAGTGTTGGTTACAAATGTAGACTTTTGGTCACATGACCAAGTTCCAAGCTGAGTTCCACCACTTATGGGATGTTCCCCCCTTTGACAAATTACTTAACTTGTTCTAAGCCTCAGTTCACTCATTCATAAATAAGATGAGGATGATAATTATTTCAGAGTTGCTGGAGGTTTAATAAGATAATATGTGTGAACACATGGAAAACTTTCTAGAAATGTTAGATACTGTCATCACTCCAGAGACTGCAGATCTAAATAACTGGGGGTTGGGGGAAAGAGTCTCAAAGGCCCAATTATACTCTGGAGGGCTCTTGGGAATGTAGCTAAAGAAAACAGCAATTTAATTTTAAAGATAGATTGGGCAAGACAGCATGAAAAGGGAAGTTATAAATTAACAAAACTAGATGGAAATCCTGTCTCTGAGTCTAGTTGACTGGTCTTTAGCAAACTATAAAATTCCCATGAACCTCAGTGTCCCCACATGTAAAATGAATTTTAAAATGCAAAAGTTTGCCAGGGATTTAGCTCAGCGGTTCGGTGGCCTGCCTTGCAAGCGCAGGGATCCGAGAGTTCAATCCCTGGTACCAAAAAAAAAACAAAAAAGCAAAAGTTTGCTTTACCTATCAATCCTTTATGCAGTCTTTATGTT
Organism: Fukomys damarensis; assembly: GCF_012274545.1. Classification (NCBI taxonomy): domain Eukaryota; kingdom Metazoa; phylum Chordata; class Mammalia; order Rodentia; family Bathyergidae; genus Fukomys; species Fukomys damarensis. The sequence goes on from NW_022900938.1 coordinate 20,694,192, forward strand.
ACTCATTTCTATGGAACACATTTTTCAATGCCATTGTTAAGCCAAGTTTAGTTTTCCTTAAGTTTAGCAAGTCCACTGGCCAGTAAAGAATGAAAATGAGATCATGTAGAACCTACTGACATTTTTTTTTTCTTCTGTGAGCAATTTAAATGAGGAAGAAAACAGAGTTAGCCTTTTAGACCTTCAATTCCTTGCCCTCCATTCACACCTAGCCTCCCCAATAGGGGATTTTCTCCATCCTTGAGGTGAATATTTGTAGTAATTGCTGTAATTCTCCATAGTTCTTCCAACAAGCACAATAATTTTAGAGAAAAAAATTACATAAAGGATCACATCCATTCTTTATTGTTTGCTTATTTAAAATATTCGACATGCTAACATCTTAGTTCCTAAGGGGCATTTCCTAGGAAAGGAAACCAGAGCTCCTTAGAGAAATGACTTGGGGAAAGAAACTACAAGATAAGCCTGAAACACACTTGGGGCAAGAAAATAAGGAAAGGCTCAAAACGTAGCACATACATGTCAGAAAAGATATGATAACCAGCTTGAAGAAAGCCCCAATAGTCAAAGCATAGACAGAGGCCAAAAATCAGTAAATGCTAAAATTAGCATTTGAACATATGATAAAGAACAAGTTAGTGAGTCTTTAAGACTCTCCCTACAAACTGTATATAAATACAAAGACAAAAATTGCATTTGTAAAATGGACAAAGTTACAAGCTTCATCTTAACCAAATTATTTAAGTTCACATCACCAATATTGAAAAAATTAGAAACTTGTAATTCTTGATATGGTTCCCTAAGAAAGATAAAATTTTTTAAAGATATAATATTTTGTGGTACCCCTGTCAAACAGGCATAACCCAAATCTAATCATGAAAGCATATCAGACACAGCCAATGTGAGGGGCATTCTGCATAGCAGCTGGCCTGTACACTTAAAAAATTCAGGGCTGTCTGAGACCAAGGCTATGTCACTGTTGCCAAGTAAAAGAAACCAAGGGTATAAATCACAACCTAATACAACTTTTGATCCTGGATTGAAATTTGGGACTGGGGTTGCAACTGGCAAAGTTCCCATACGGTTATGGATAATAATATTGTGTTAATGTTACATGTTAATGCCGAGGCATGAGTAAAACATGAACATCTATGTGCCCTCTCTTGGGTGATGGATGTATAAATGCTCTTTGTACTATTCTTGCAACTCTTCTATTACTTTGAAATCATATCAAGATAAAAATTACCCCAGGGCTGGGGATTTAGCTCACTGACACCACTCTTGCCTGGCAAGTGTAAAGTCCTGAGTTCAATCCCTGGTACAAACAAACAAACAAAAAAAACAAAACAAAAATTACCCCAAATTATTAGCAAATAAATAAAACTTATTGTGCCATTTATACTTTTTAATTCACATTGCATAATAAATTTGGAAAAGAATTGCATAATTGACATAGGACTATAGCTAGGCTTTTAAAATAATTAGCTAAACTCTAATTCTTCTTTATAAGTCTTCTCACTGAAATTTGCATTTTTCTAAGGTAGAACCTCAGCATAGGTAGTGCCGCCTAAATTTGCCTCTGTCCAGATTAAATGTTTCTTTTCCTAAGTTTGAGATCTAAGGTCAGCCAGTGCTTACAGTATAGCCCCATGCTTTCTCTACAAAGTACTTACTAGGTAATTATTATCTCGTTTAATTCAATCCTCACAGCACTCCTATGGATTAGTAGTCAGATCTTTCAGATGTGGAAACCAAGGTTCAGGTTTGGAATTATCTTGCCTTGGCCATGCAAACCATACCCCTAATAAGTGGTGGGGCAGCTCTATGTGCCCAGACCACACTGTCTTCACGGGGCCCTGTGCTCGGCTCTGTTGAAACTGGTTGTCCTGCCCGAAACGTGCCAGGGGCTTTGAGACCTTGAAGGAATGAGAAGTTGGGGGAAAGAGGGGGAGCTATGATCTTAAAAGATACGAACAGTTTTTGTTTTTAAGACAAACAGAACTTCATCTCTCAGGATATACGACTGCTATTGTTTAAATCACCAGAACAATGCTAAGCATGAAAAAGAGATATCATCGCTGGATAGCGAGCTGTCTGAGCAAAGACCATAGTAACTCTCATTTCAAATTTTACCTGATGGGTGTAATCTTTAGGATAAGATATAAAAGGTTTATAAGGTAGACAGTTACATTTCTGTAGGCTATGTAACCAAATTTTAGAACAAAGTACTATATATGGTGCACAAATATCTAGTAGATGAAAGAATACGGATTTAAATTGCCCTGAACTTTGAAATGGTACTGGGCTCCTGTGGGCACAGATCATTCCTGGTTGATCAGCTGTTCATAAAATATAAGGAGTTGAGACCAAGGAGATTTCAAAGACTTATAGACCTGCTCTCCAATACTCCATGGAGAAAAGACTGGAAAATGAGACCTGGGCTGAGTGGACTCTGAATTTTATCTAGAATGGCTTAACATGGTATTACTTAAAAGGGATGATCCAAATACTGAGAATATGAAAATGGAAGGAGTTATCTTATTCTTCTATAACTGAAAAGAGTAAGCTGTCCATGCATCTTCTCAACTGATAAAAGGAAATGAACGTTTCCACTATCAATCATGTTGAAAAAAGAAAATCTTTGAACAACAACAACAACAAAATCTAGATAGGGCAGTCTAAACTAAAGTAAGAAAATATGCTTCTTCTCTAAGGGGCGAAAGAGTGGACTCACCAAGAAGTGCATTCCTTACTGGAATCCAGGCACAACTAAAGCACCCTTCAATGTTGGTAGGAAAGTGGCTTCTGTGTCAGGCAGCACTGAGGAATGGTCTGGGCCTGGACACTCTGCTGGATAATGCACTGTCTCACTAAAGGGAAAGGCAGGAAGCCCTACTCCTAGGCATAGAGACAGCTTTCATAGAAATTCTATGAAAATAGGCAAAAGTCTGTGAGCCTTGGAGCATCCATATTTAGGAAAACATTATAAATGGCTGTGATTTCCTTCCACTGTTCTATAATCTTCAGAAAGCCTTGTACCATGATTCGGTCCAATTCAACTCTGTGTGTGTATGGGTGGGAATGAGGGTCAAGGAAAGAACTTTTTGTCCATGCTGAAGCACATTGCCCAACGACAGGCTGAGGACTGGGAGAAGGCTCTTCCCCTGGGTGAGAGCAATAGTCTGCAAGTGGTCTGGAGCCAGACGGGAGGGCCAGGGGCCCACACAAGGTGATGGGAGACAAAATGCCGCAACACCTGGAGACTTGAGAAAATCTGAACAAGCCTTGGAGGAAAGGAGCTGGGGTTCATCAAATTTGAATGAGGTTATTTTAAAAGAATGAACTCCATTCTAGCTACAGTCCAGCATTTGGAAGATTAGAACACCAGAGTTGGGGAAAGTTATGTAAATTTGTCTACACTGATACTTATATATCAGAACACACATTACTTCAGCTTGACACATCAGAGTGATTCTGATTTAGTGCATTGTTTTAACTGTGCTGAACAACAAATGTTTCCTTATTCTACATTGTTTAGAAAAATCTAGAGACGTATGGCATTTGCATACCTATTGAGCCCTATTGCTTAAATAGGTACTGACACTTATTATTAACAAACATAATTATTATTCTTGAGGGTCAGCTTGCTTTAGTTGCTTGCTTTAGGTAGCTCTGTTGTTGAGTACTGGATCCAATAGGATAAAGGACATTACAGAAATAGATCTAGGTCTCGGATTTGGGGGAAATCCAGTGCTTTAAAAGCCCGGTGATGATGAGGAAGGAGGAACAAGGGGGAAGAAAAGGAGACATCTAGCATCCAACTAGACTCTCACATCCATCCTAAGTGCTGTCATAATTTCTGTAGCTATGTGAGTCTGTACTGTCTCTAAAAGCTACGCAGTTGTGACCTACCATATATACATAATGTTTCTCTTCCCACTCTTCTACTCATACCCTGCTCCTGCCATAATTTCCTGCTTCCATGTCATCTTTATCCCAAAATCCACGCCTGCCTGGTATAATCTGTAGAACTTCCTCAGGTTTTAAAGTCTCATCTCCAATTTCTCCTCCTAGTACCCAGAAATGTCTAGTGGAAATTCTTGTCTTCTAAGTCCTGGGCATGGCACTCTGCAAGATGCTGTCACTTTCCAACCTTCCCTATTCCCTCCTCCTCAGTTCATCTCCCACATGTGACCCCTGGGGACCTTGGCCAGCCATTATGTGAGTTTAGCTAAATACTGCTGATTTTAATATTCAGTGTTATTTAGAAAAGGGCTGAGGGTGGAGGACTGGCTCGCATAGTGCAGTGGCCAAAGATCTTGGCATGGAGAATTCGCCATGGCTCTGACCGAAGAGAAACTAACTAATCCTTCCGTGTGCTGTTAGCTTAACTCCACCCAGTTATTACTCTACATTTACCAATGGTGAGTGGGATGGGAAAGACTGAGGACGGAGCCACTGTAACCTACAAAGTATGCTGAGCTTTCCCAGTCCAGTGAAAGGATACACCATTGTTACTTATTAATTCAGGGTACTCTCACGGGTGAAATTCTGTCAGGAGAATCTCATGTCCTAAATGGCAGAGAAGCTGCATCATAGCTTCTCCTTGGTTACTTGATGACAAGGAGAAATTGCCTCTAATCGTGAATATCATCCATAGTAATAGGTGAATTCATTTGTGCATCGTGGTTGTTTAGTCTGACATATTCATCAGACTACTCTAAGGGGAGTCACTGTTTTATTTTAAGGATGGGTTGATCTTAGAGGACTCCCCTCCTCATTAAACTTTCTTAGCTTTCTCCAAGAAAGTTGATCTTGCTACAAAATTCCCATTAATGGTTTGGTGTAGATTTGGGTGCTGGAGAGCACTTTCACTAGAGCAAGAAAAAAAGAGAATGCCAGTAGGGCAGCTGTAGACTGAAATCCAGTCCAACCCAGGGTTTTGAGTCCCTTGAAGTCTCTTCTTACAGCGAAACATGGTACTGCTACCGTCAAAGAGGAAGAATATATCATAAATCTGCCCACAGCTGACTTGTGTCTGCTTTATATATTCCCTTTTGACACCGTGTCCTGAGCTTGCCTCAAGGCTGGATGGATTCCTGAAATATTTGTTAAAGAGAAGAACACAACCACTTCCTGTTTTAAATCTCCCTTCAATAAATGGAAAGTTTAAAGGCATTAAAGAGAAACATAGCAACTTCAGTTTGTAATGTTATTTTCTTCTGTCCATTTAAATTAAGCCCATGATATCTGAGCTCAATTTCCTATATTTAATAATACATAAAGCAAGATAATTAAAAGGTATGCACACATGCTGGGAGAGAAACGCTATTTAGTAGAGCGCTGACTGTAATCTCTGCTTCTGCTGATGAAATGTAGGGAAGCCAAGCAACTAAAAGCAAATAAACACAAAGGACAATGGCAGGGAGTACTCTTACACTATCTCTTTCCTATCTTAACTGTTTACTGAGTATTTCTACTTGGCAGCCCCGAAAGTAAACTTCCCAATCAATATTCAAAATAAAACTGTTCAGCAAACCCCAAACTGCTGTATTCCTCACTTAGAAATGAGGACACCTGCAGCCCAGTAACTTGTGTGTCACCTTTGACTTCTCACCCTCAGTGCAACCACCCCCACACGCATGCACACACACATACATACATGGACACACACTGAACACTCATACAATCAAGCTGCAGGTCAGTTTTTCCTATTTTCCTATTCAGTGGTCCCCAAGCCCACTCCAACCACCTCCCCCAAGCCATGCAGACTACAATAATAGCACCTCATGGCCCTCTCAGCCTCCAGCTTTGTTCTCTTCCAATTTATTGTTTAGACAAATTCAGAGTGACATTTTTAAAACACACATTTGACCATGACATTTTCCGCTTTCAGAATACTAGTAGTTTTCTTAGGAAATAATTGAGATAAATCTTAAATATTTTCCAGTTGTTGACAAGACCTACTTCTCCAACATCAGGCTTCATTTCTCCTACCCTCTTGAGTTCCACAGACTAGTCATAGGAAAGTTCATTTTATTCCTTCCACACACCGTGCTGGGCTCCCTGCCCAAAATTTTTACCACTAGTCTTCTTTTAAATCCCAGTTAATCTACCCCTTCAAGTCTGAGTCCCTCTCACATGATCTCATTGCGTACTGAGTGTACACCTCCCTACCAGAAGACACGTATTGTGGCTGGAAGCACTCATTTACCTCTCTGTAGTCCTCACTGGACTGTAATTCCATGAAGGATCACATGTCTTGGTTCACTTTCAAATCACCAGAAGCTGGTACGTAACAAACACTGAAGAAGGAAGAGAGTGAGGGAGAGGAAAGGATGGAAGGAGGAAAAGAAAGAAAGAAAAGGGAGGGAGGGAGGAAAAGGAATGAAGGAAGGGAGGGGAGGGACTAGAGAAGAAAAGAGAGATGCATAACTCTGGATGTGCCTTAGTACATCCTTAAGAGACAGTTGTCTACCTGTGTACTTGGGGACAGGGATTTCTTTCTACTGATAAACCACACTGGGAGGTGGTAGGGCAAATTTTTCTAGGTGATTCACACTTACAGCATCGGAGAAACCCAGATCCATTCAAAGTCTCTTTTTCTGTCCCGAGGTCAGAGTTTTACATCTATAAAATGATTGTCCCACACTAAACTGTAAGTTCTTCAATGGCAAGATTTGCATCTCATTCACTTTTGCATTCCCACAGCACCTAGTATAATGTCCTCCACAAGGAAGGTGTTCAATACATATTTGGTGAATGACTTCATGAATGACTGAGAAACACAGTAGGAGACCTACGTGTGAATTCTCAAAGGCTTGTGCCTTGGGCTTTCCTCGTATATTATAGTCATACCTTGGGACATGACTACTTTGAATCTCATCAAATTTGGTACATGATGCAAAATTTGGTTGTGAAATTTTGTCTTGGTACTTACCATTTGTTTGGCACTGAAAGCAGAAGCTAGAACTTAATAGTGTCAGTTGCCTCCTGACTTACTGCCTCTTTGAGCCAAAACAATTTATTTGGTACCCATCCACTTTGCTACTCATCGTGCCTCCCAGAACCAGTGAATGAGGAGTACCAAGGTACTGCAGTATTGCTAATGAACTGGATTATCTTCCAAGCCTACTCCTGGGCCAGTCACCCGAGTTCTCACTCTTCTGGAGCTAGGGTGATCCCAATTATTGGCTGCCATGGGGTGGGTGGAAAACTTTCTGGGCAAGAAAGAAAGTCAGATAAGTAAATATGAGAAGCCTTGACCTCTAAATTTGCAACTGATTTCTCCTTTTGACAAACAGGCAAAAGGCACAAATACTGTTTCCCTATTTAGCAGAGTTCCTGAGGAGACTGAGACTGTGGGGTGAGAAAAGATTTGGGGCACACTGTAAAATGCACCCAGAGTCTATATGTTTAACTTAGCACTGCAAAACATTTTTTTTAAACCAGTGTATAATTAGAGAGCCTGCCATGAAAATGAGCAGCTTTGTTTATTTATTATGTAAGTAAGCCTTTTATTAAAATGACTTTGTGAAAATCTAATTGCCACTACCGTAATATAGCATAGCAGTCCCTTACATAAATACATGATTATTATGTACAGTCACTTATCTGTGAACGAGTTCTGCTACTACTTTCCTTAATTAAGGATACAAAAGGGCTCCTTCATCTTTGCATATTCCCCTGCTAGGACATTGATACTCATTATTTCTTGAGTCCAAACACTGAAACTGTGTCAAGAATGCATCTATCACTAGATGGGTACTTATAGTCAGCGGAATTTCCAACCCTGTCAGCAATTTCGGCAATTTGCAATTTCTGTATGTCTGACGTGTTTTTATCGGTGAAGATCACTTTCAAATACCAACATCATGAGAATGATTCTTTGGGTAGTCTCTGTAGCAGCCTAATGTAATGACAGTAATTAACAGCCTGTGATTAGCAGCCACTCCAGAAAGTGTTTGAATGTTAATTTGCTTCAACTAATATGTAGCACTTCTGTGTAATGAGATCTAAGCTATAGGTTCATAGGGAAAGCAAATTATTTTCCAGCATTTAATCATACAAATGATTCTTAGTTAATTACTTGCACAGTAAACCTCTATGTTCTAATAAGTGACATTTGTTTTTCTGTCATTCCGTTTATTATGGTATAGGCCATGGCAAAGTTACTACTTTTCATAATGGTCAAATTCCCACTTACCAACACCACCACTCCAAAATTAGGACTCACACAAACCACAGAAGAATGGCACCAAGTTACTGCAAGATTAGGAGAGGGGATTTATATCATTCCACATTCTACTCTTCTACTTTAAAGACATCACTTGGTGGCACACTGGCTCAGTTTATGCATCTGTAGGGTGGAATGAATGGCCCTTTGCTCTTTAATACAAAGGTCCTGATACCTAATATGGATGAAGAAATTGAGAACACAGGTTGCTCATTAACCAAGCATTAATTATTTGAATCCCTGCACTTACAAGATTGGGTAGAAAAGCCGAAGTCGTGAGAACATGAACATATTCCCTAATGAGCAGACTTCTGAGAGAGCAAGTGTCCATTTGTCTATTCAGATCACAAGGCAAAGCCATTGACAAATGAGTGTTGGGCCAAGTTAGATGAGCTAAGAATGAACAGTACAGTAGCTACTTCAAGAGATAATGATTTAAAGTAGCAAAGGATGAAAAGAAGCTTTTGGGGAAATGAGCAAAACCCACAAATATTTTTCATATACTCATCCGCTTCATATTTCTACTGAAAAGGTCAAACCTAACTTAAAAGGGTGCTGAGTCATGTTCTCACAATGTCATCAGAAAATTATACCTATGGACCGGGGCGTAGACCTGTGGCAGGACACGTGCCTGGAATGTGCAAGGTCCTGGGTTCCATCTCCAGCAGAGCAAAAAAAATCAAAATCTACCCTCAGTTGACCTTTTTACATATGGCACATGGTTGCAATTATGATCAGTTGTACTTCAACTTAAATACATTTGAAAATACATTTGTTTTTACAATCTTTGTTTTACCTTAAGCTAGAGTTTCTCGTGTGTGTTATGAAATTGATTCTTTCTTTTATATAAATTCACATCAAGAGAATTTTTCCCCTTGATAATTATCCTTGGATAACAAGAGCTTCCCATGCTAGTTTAAACTTCAATTTCAGAGGTCATCATTATTCATGTTTGCTAAGCACCTAAGCTATTCCTAAGAACCAGAATGAGATGAGAACTATTTACCATATGAACTGGACATAGGTCCTATCATGTGAAAGTAGTCCCTAGGACACAAACATTTAGCCGATCCATAGTGGCAAATACCAGCAGTGGTCTCCTGATTCGGAGGAAGGAAAAGCCACCTCTGTCCAAGCTGGATGTTTACCCAGAAGTACGAAATCAGGGCATTCAGAAGCCTTTTTTGCTGATATCCCCAGGGAATGTCCCAGTCCCAAACCGAATGTTCACTGCTTTTATACCTGCATTTCCTTTTGGAACATAGGGTGAGGAGGTCAAACAGCTTGAATACATTATGAATATTCTAGAATATTCCTACTCCACAGAATTCTGATCCTTTACCCTTGACCCATTCATTGGTTTAGTGAACATTTCGTAAACGTATCCTCTTTGTACTGCCTCTTGTACCACACTATGAAGATATCAGTGAGGAGGCAGTGGTGTTACTGGGTTTACTTCTTCCCTCTGTCTATGCCAAACATTGTATTTCCTACCATCATTTCTGAAGTTGGTAGATAGGCTGACTATTCTGATTCCATTTAGAAATTCAGAGGTTGCCATTTCATTCCTTGATCTTTTCCCCTTCATTCCTTCTTTCCTTCTTTCATTGTTGAACCATTTGCCCAGAAGAACCTTTGGTAAGTGGCAGTGTTCTCCACTGGTGTTTTTACAGCCAGAAAAAATGAAACAGCAATTTTATGTTGAGTTTTTCACTTAATGGTGCCTACCAGTAAACTTTTTTTTAAAAAAATCTCCTTCCTTTACACAAAGAATTCTTTACAGTTGTGATACCAACAAAGGATGTTTCTAAGATCTAGCTCTAGGAGTGTGTGTGTGTGTGTTTGTGTGTGTGTGTATATATATATATAT
>NW_022900938.1:20704336-20744345 GCF_012274545.1 Fukomys damarensis
ATATCCCAGCACATATAGAAAAGAGAATGAGATAGATTTGGAATGATTTTTAAACTGGGAAGAGGCTGTCTTGCCTTCATAGACACCTTGTTATCTACTAGTGCACAATGTCCTTGCTGGCCATCTCAATTTTGGTCTGATCTGAGTTAGGCAGGATTTTCTAGCCAAATGTGCATCATTTCTTGTTAACATTCCTTGTAGTCATTATTTTCCATTACTCACCATGTGTTTTAATCTTGCTAGTCTGTTTTATATTTTAATCAAAATTCAGCTCCCTCATCTGCTTTCTAAATTGTCCTTTATTTTTAAAAGAAATAATCTACTTTCTCTAACAGTGATATACTACAAATTATCCTCAAAGTCAAATAAGAAAACAAATTATCAGATGTTTATTAGATCTAATTAACTAATCCAACAAAACTGTCTCTAGGTAAATCTCAGGAGAGCCTTCTTTAAAAGTTGGTTTTTTACTTCCAGGCTGCTATCTTGTTCTTCGTCCTCCTCCATGTGATATTTTACAGACCTGAAGTTCCTTCCACCTGCAGCAGCTCTGACACTATCATGAGAATCACCAGTGATATTCTGTAAATGCCAGCCAAAATCTATCTGCAAGAACATCTGCTCAACAGTGCAAAACTGATGTAATTACCAACCATCATCCTTTCTCCTCCTGCTGGGGTAACTGCTCCAAAGCATGACTTTTTGCCCTGAGCTAACAAGATCCAGAAACTCCCTGTTATGTACAAAACCTGCCACTGGAAATCCGTGTAGCTTCAACACAAATTATAACCCAGTCTCTCCACTACATGAGTAAGTAACACCCCTGCGCCATAGGGTCTCAGAGAATCTTGCTCAAAACCTTGTGAGTCCAAGACCTCATTCTCCAACCAGTACCTATTTTTGTCAAACATAAATGGTCTTCAGAAGAATGTGAAAGGGAAAGGGAAGATATATCCGCTGTTCCCATAATAGTGTTTTGAAAGTACAACCACTGGAAAGAATACTTAAATGTCAAATGTCTGAATTGGAGCTGATGCAGAAAGACAAATTTAAAACATCTTTATTGAGCACTTGCTATTTGTCACATGCTGTTCTGAGAGCTTTGAATAAATCATTGCATTTAATTGACATCTTTAAAATTCTGGTAATCAAGAAACTCCCAGGTTAGATCCATTAGGTTGAGGACAAATACTGAGGGTTCAGATCTGCCTTCAAAGAATTGGATGGTGAGGAAAAAGAATAAATTCCAAGTATTTATTTCAATTCTATTAAGAGAACATGAGTGAAGAGATCATGTAATTTAAGGTGCACACCAGCAAACTGTGGCGTATCAATCAGGTATCTTAATTGAGTCTCAGTTTCCACATCTATAAAATGAAGGAAATGGATTAGACGACTTCTAAGGTTTCTAGCAAGTCAAAAGTGACTCATAATTCACTGATTGTATAAATCAAATTTCATTTCAAAACTTTTTTTGATCTAACCATTCATTCCTCTCACTTTTGGTTTCTCTTAAATTCATTATTAGGCTAAAAACAAACCAGATATAATATCAGTAGGACTAGGAAGTAATAATGAGGTGCTAACAAATTATACTGTTGGCTTGTGTGATTTTTTTTTAAAGAAAATCCTAGATGCATTCCATATAAGTATATTCAATCAAGCTAAAGTGAGATAGTAAAGAGTATTCTTATTCCTAGCAGAAAGTGTGGGCCATCATGCACATAAAATATTTGCAGGTATCAAAAAACCTACCAAAAATATAGCCTCCGTCTGGACTTCTCAGATGACATCTTATTTCTGCCTGATATAAGAAATAATGTAGGGCATGCGTGTGTGTGTGTTACTAGAGGTTTTCAGTATCAAAAGATAGACTATTGCCTTTCCATCATGAGTCATCATGAAAGAAATCTGTCATTCTGCCTTGGATGTATGAAGCCACTTTCTAGCTCTTACCCCATAAATATCTCTTTTATTTGTTTTTTGTTGTTGTTGTTTGTTTTTTGTTTTGTTTTTGGTATCGGGGATCGAACTCGGGTCCTTATGCTTGCGAGGCAGGCAGCAGAACCACTGAGCTAAATCCCTGGCCCTATCTCTTTTAAAATTCAATGAATACACCGCCTTCCTTACAAGCGCAAGGTCCCGAGTTTGACCCCCGGTACCAAACAAACAAACAAGCAAACAAATTCACTGAATAAATCATGAAATAGTTGTCAAGTTTAACTTTTGTGCCCCAGTGCTGTGTCAGGCACTTGAATGACCGCAGAAAATCTCAAAGTAACACAAATAGTTTAATCCACTAAGGAACAAATAAAACTAACTTTGGAAATACAGAGTGAAACAAAGTGAATATAGACAGAGAAGTAAGAGAGGCAGAAGGGTCAAAGGCAGGTCACGCACCTCAGCAGAAGAACCCTACAATGCTGGAGAGAGGGTCAAAGGTAATCCAGAAGATTACAGCACTGCTACCATGGTGCACACTGCCGACATCAGAACCCCTAGATCCATAAGGCCAACAGGTCTTCTGCCAAACGTCCACGTGTCTAACAGAAAATGAGGCCTGTGGTTTGTTCAGTAAGTTCCAACTTCCTATTATATGAGTACTTTCAGTCTTCATGGAGTTGTACTTTGATAAATATTGAAAATTACAAGCTAATTATTTTAGAAAATGTTAGCATTTACAGTCACATAAGATATCTTTGTAATGGGAAAAAAATCTAAAACAAAAAAAATCATCCTCTATCCAAATTATTCTGAATAAAAAGGAACAACATATGCCCACAGGAAAATGTTCTGAATTCAAAGAGAAAGATAGGTGAAAAAATATATAGCTAAGGACTATGGAGTTTTTTCGGGCGCCTCATCCCTTCATGAAGTCCCAGGGCTGGCATTATCTGATACACCAATTCCATGCTGAGAGCCTAGAGTGATCATACCCCTAAAAATTAAAGTGCTCCTCTGACCTGGAAATCATCCTTCTAAACAGAATGGGTGGCTAAAGGGTCCTGTTCTTAGTCATTCTAGGGTTCACTAAATTACACAGATAAATGGACACTAGAATGAATTTCCTAAGTTTTATTTAAATATTTACTCAGTAGCAGGTCAAGAACTAGGAGATCTTGAGGATCTTCCATAAATATTAGAAAAGAAAGAAATATTACGTATATTGTTTGTCTCAGGCAAACATGCCAGGTAGGTACTATGTCCAAGGTGAGACCCCATGGTTCCTCAGTGTCTCCTTCAGCTCTTTCATATGAGCCAGTACTGAGAGCCACTGATCTAGAATAAGTAGGCATGTAGACTTGCTTTTTGCTAATTCCGGTGAACGAGACTAGCTTTGGGGAACAAGTGTTGAGAAAAATTCTGAGGCAACTCCTGGACTTGGTAGAAAAAGGGGTTATAATAAATTCAGAGATTACAGACCAGGGAGGAGATAGCTATAGAATGCCTATCTCACACCTACTTATTTCTGACCTAGAATAAGTCCATACACTTCCCCATGGCAAGCCATGTCCTTACAAATGAGTAAAAACTACCAGACAATTGAAGCTAAACAGAGTTTATGCCAAGCAATGTTTGCAGAGTGAAAGCAGTGGACTATTGCCTAGAATCCCTGAGATGGGGGTCACACATTGCATTATTAACAAGCCCGTCAGGTGATTTTATGAGCATTAATGCTTAGAAACAACATAAAGGTCCTTAAAGAGTTATTCGGAGGGCTGGGGATTTAGCTCAGTGGTTCTGCTGTCTGCCTCGCAAGTGCAAGTTCCTGTATTGCCTGGTCTGGGGGTATGTGGCCTCCCAGGCCAGAGATCAGCAGTGTTTCAGTTTGGTAAATGTTATTTTCTTATGTCATCTAAGGCACTAGTCTGTGAGTGTTAGATTTGTATTAACCCTCACCCTACCTCTAACTCTGATCCTTCGAGGAGTGCTTCAGGGGTGGTGGCAGCCCATGTGTAAATATATGTTTTTCCCAGGCCAACAACTCCGATGCTGTATCTGAAAATAGTGTTTTATTTAACATATAATGGTATAGCACACAGAGAATTAGAGCAAAGAGAACCAAATATCCTTGAGAGATATTTCTCCCCCCGTATGAGAACTTGTTACCCAAACTCAGTCTGTAGATGATGCATCAGCCTATGCCAGCCATGGAGAATCAGAGCATCTGGGACATAATTCGATGGCAATGTAGTTTTCTACTTAATTACTCTGTTCCATGTTATCAATCTGTCACTATGATGTCTCGTGTTATACTGTACACTACAAGTGCATATTCATTTCTTTTTATTCCATCATCAATTAGAATAGTTTTAGGGGATACTCCAATCTTCCTGGTAATACATTTGCAAGTGTCCTTATAGGGCATGTATTCAAGCTGATTTCCAGAAACTGCTAAACCTTTCATTCTAGTTATCTTGATTCATCATTATCTTACTTCCTGCTTCTGTAAGTGCATCTTAAATTATATAATGGCCCATAGACCATTTAAGATGGTTAAAAGTAATACCTATTAATCAATTTTGAAGAAGGCAAATACTAAGTTAGCAGAGACAATATTCACTTAGATTCACAAGCTTATGTATTTTGCCAAAAGCCAAAAGAGGTATTTCAGAAAACTGTTACAATGAAATGGTGTTTGAGATTGAGATTTTGGTGAAAGAAATCTAGAGATCAGAAACAGTTACCACTGACTAATTCAATTACCACTGTAGTAATTTCTGGAGTTGGAATAATCAAGACAGAGGAAAGTGAACAAAAAAAGGTCAATTTAAAGAAATAAAGTTTCAGTAAGAATTGCAGATGAGTTGATTGAAACTAGAAACTATAGAAATCAGAGTTGGAAAGGACTCAACTGTTGTTCCTCTTACAGAATAGCCACTCTATTAATGTCAGGAGACAATATGAGAACCAGAGGCCTTCTTTATGTCCTGAACAAATTTTGCAACAGGTCTCCCATGAACTTTCTCAGAATTTTCCATATAGTGTTTTTATTAGGAAATTAAAAATGAATTTAATACTTCCATAAAGGCCTAGATGGTACCAAAGAAAGAAAAATTAACTAGTTAATTAATTATAAGCTAGACTATTTTCCTATTTTAGAATAGCTTCCTATTTCCTATCATTATTAGGTCATATACAATTAATCTAGGAACAAATCACTGACTGAATACATACGTTCATTGTGTAATTCACGTCATTCTGTGGGGCGACAGGCTTTTGAAATCATGTTGGAAAGAAAAGCTGTCCAAGAAAGAATAAAGCTGGGCCTCTGTTGAGGAGATAATGCAATAAAATATGCTTCTGGAAGGGAAATCTCAAACCTCAAAGCTTCAAATACATAACAACAATAGGGCCCACTTAGCATTTGGGCTAATTTAGCTCAATCTGATTTCTGGAGTCCACCCTGAATGCTGCTGCGCTGTGCCAGCATTCATTAGATGTAATATGCAGGCTAACGTCTTTGCAGTGCCTGCAGGCCCTGCTTACAGTCTTCAGGGTGAGCACACATGAAGCAAGGCTTTCCAAGATGCAAACTTTCTTCCTGGAACTCAGTGAGTTGGCCTGAAAGCTCTTCAAAAAGACATGTCTCTACCTTCCATTCTTCCTCATACCATGTCTTTGTTCTCATCTGCAAGAGCCATTTTCACAAATCAGCATTTCTCAGTTAATATGATGAGCTGGATGGAGGAGGCTAAACATTTAGAAATCTGAACTATAGGGGCAGAAATAGAGCGGAACACAAGAGTTCAAGAAATATTTAGCAAGCAGATAAAAAAAATCACTTTGAAAAATACTTTTTCACTGATGACCTTGACAATTTGTTCAGCATTAGAGAGTCTGTATTTCATAATCTTTTCCCAACCTGATTTCAGTTTGTGCATTCAATTTTTTTGGTATCTTGAGCCTAAGTATCTTCCTGGCTGAAGGCACGATCAATTGTGACACACAGTTCAGGGTATTTCCTTCGTAACAAGTGAGATCTTTATATCAATCCTAAGGCTACTGCTGCCCAATTCATTACCAGGGGCCACATGACTTACACTTGCAGAACCACTCAAGGAACTGCATAGTGCTAACAAAATTACCCCCGCCCCAAACACGTTATCAGTTGCTCATGTTATCCAAGGCATTCTGGGTTTTTCTTCAAGAATATTTTATCTGATTCTCACACAACATTCTAAATGCAGTTCATGTCTCATCTATTTGTAAATCAGAGGGATCTGGTTAGCAGTGAAATCAAAGAAAATGAAATAACTCTGAGGCAAAAGATGGTACTAGCTGTGGCAGGGGAGATTTCCAGGGTGAAGATTTTAGATGTTGAGAATGCACGGGCAAGGCCATTTCTAGGATAAGCTTATGCATCACGTTACATTCATCTGACATAATCAAATATTTGTTTAGTGGAACTCCCTTTGTTTTGACTGGACTCTCACCAAGTCACCTTGTAGTTATAATTTGACTTCCGAAAGAAAAAAAAAAAAAAAAAAAAAAAAACCATGAGTTTATTTTCTGGACTTGAAATAAATTCATTCTAGGAACAGAAAGATTTCCATGATCAATGAAACTGGTAAGTTGGCAGTTAAGATTTTTATACTTCAGTCAGATGAACTCAGCTTGCAGAACTGAAGATCAGTCTCAGGGCTGTGTAAATCCAGTGAGGTGCTGAGTGCCGTTTCAGAAGGTTTGTTGGAAGCCAATCAGTCAACTCTTCAATAGGCAGATAAATGCTGTTTCTGGAGCACTTTGCAGCACCATAGGCCCTAACCCTTATAGTTGCTTTTTTCTGAAACTCAACTGCCCAAGACAGGAACATTTGGCTGAAGGCATGATCATTTGATTATTAGCAACATTTGATTATTCACAATCAATAAAATCTCCTAATTTATAGATTAATTGCCAGGTAGGCATATCAGCCTGTACCAACATAGCTTGGCTGTGTTAAAAGTGTTTCACACCCCCAAACCAATGACAGCGACTTTCCACTCTCCATTTGTTCTGTGCCTCCCACAAATGACTTCTGTCATATCTCCTTGTCCTCCAGTAAGCCACTATTAAACTCCTGATGTCACTCCTTCAGTTCATTGACTGGTGTAGGGTTATCCATTTTTCAAAATAAATGATGCTGTGTATTTCTCTAGACCATGTACTTTGTGACATGATGGAGAAAAAAGCCTACAAAATTATACCTAAGTACTGCTGCTGACACATGAAGAACCATTTGACCAGTGACCTAACGTGTCGCATCTTGTGTGAGAACTGGACCTCTGGCCCTCTTGAGGTCATGTGTGGAGCTGAAGGAAGCTCCTTTAAAGAAGACATATGAGTCACAGGATGCTAAGCCAGTCATAGTCAATTTTGTCTGCTTTGGATAAATACCATTTGCCATCAAGGAACTCAAAACAACAATCAGCATTTAGTTTCTTTGAATTGTCTTCTCTAGAATCTGGATCCTAGCAATTCTTGGCCTGATATTAACTGATATTTAACTGAATAAATGTTTGTGGACCAAATTGATTAAGTTGTTTCTAATTTTAGTTTTCTATTCCCAGTTTTTCTCCCTTGTATTCCTATTTGTTTTTCCCTTTGCATCTTTAAAATGTTTCTCACATTACTTTCAGATCATAACTTTATGCCTTCCTTACTCCTTTTTAGGGACATCTGATAGAAGTAGTAATAATTATAAATGTAAAGATCATCAAAATGACAAAAGGTAAGAGTTCCCTTAGGAAACTGAATGATCAGCCTAAGACAGATCCTAAAATGATTTTGAGTGAAACATATAATTACAATATATTAGCTACAGAATACTTTCTTTCTCACTCCAAAATAGTCATGTAAGTGATCATATATTTATATTTTATGAGGATTTTCATAAAAGTTCTAAGATCTGATTCTTAGGACTAGGTGGGTATATATCTATAGGCCGAAGACAGTTTTTAAAAGACATTCTGATATTCTACAGCCTCTTCTTTTATCCTCTAATCTCTTTTGCTTCTAATCTTATTGTCATGTCTTCCAAAACTGACTCTTTTTTTCCATCACTGCTTTTTTGGGTGTTAGTTACCACATTTCCTTTCTGAGGTCTACATTTCTATTAAACCTCTGTATTTATGATGATGTCATTGACTCGTCTTTCTAGAATTAAGAATAAATGGATTAACAAAGAGTAAAATTAGAACTCATCATGGTTTTATTTTTGAATACATTTCAGAACTTATGTGCATTGATGCTTCATTACACTTATGTCTTTGCCTAAGTATTGCACACATGTTCCCCAGCCCAACACTACACTAAGATTCAGCTCTGCCCTTTCCAGAGTTTGCAAAACTCAAGGGAAACCCAAATATACTGTAAGTTATTCGTTCTTATTCTTTTTTTTTTTAGTTTTTTGTATTTTGAGACAGGGTCTCACTACGTAGTTGAGACTCACCTGGAACTCTGTGTAGACCAGGCTGGTCTCGAACTCACAGCGATCCTCCTGCCTCAGCCTCTCGAGTGCTGGGATTACAGGTGTGCACCACCACACCCTCTTATTCTTATTCTATGTGACCTTATAAAATCAGACATACAGAAAGCATCTTAATTCTAGTCACTGCCTCTGGAGAAATCAAAAATTTTCCCAACATGGAATCTAGGAATCCAGGAAAACTGATCAAATCTGCTATCATCTTTTGTCATCTTTGCAAACCTGTTGCATTAATGTTCTCTCTTCCACCCTAAGTTTTAATCACTAGACTAGACTTCCTTCACGGTTGAAAATTGCCAGATTACCAAATTGGTAATTCCTCATATTACATTCATAGCAGGCAACAAATTCTCTTCTACTTAACTTTCTTTTTCTTGAAAAGTGAGACATTTCTGCAATTAAAACTGGATTAAAATATTAAGCAAGGCCAATATCGGCCTCTCTTTCCAGGCGTTGGGCTATGCCCAGTACACAGCACCTGGTGACTGCATGAAGTTCACGTGCTTCACTGTTACGCTTTCAACATGGTAAACATACAGCTGTGCTACAGCCAGTCCTAGTTGGGTGTTTTTATAGCATATTTTATTTGTGTATTAAAATAACCTTGCTTCTATTCTGTTTGTTTCCTATCTCACAGAATAAGAGAAAGTTTAAATTATTAAATTATCACAGGCTTAAATACTACAATTTCACATTTGTAACTACCTTTGTTTGTTCCTTACCTAATATCTACTTATTCACTTTTAATTCTATAATTCTGAATTGCATGTCCTACTGTCTAAATTTTCCCTGCCAGAAATAGCAGATGATGGAACATTCACAGGAACAGTCTACCTGCAGGTTCCTCACAACCACTGTGGTTCCTTGGCTGTGTGGAAAAGCTCTCTGAGATTCTGTGGCCCCAGAGTCCCCATGTGTGTCCATGATCTTGACAAGGACTGTAACTGCTTACTTGCAAAAAATAATATCTAGAGATAAAATTCTGTTCTTTTTTTCTTGGAAATATATACTCTAGGAGAAAGATATGGACTATCATTACAATTTTAGATTTGAGTTTATTTTACTTCACACTCTGAAGCTAAAATAGTTTGTTTCTAGAGGTCCTACTGGATGAGTTAGGGGAACTATTTAGTAGACTGTCCCATCCATCAGTCACCAGGTCATGGGTTCTCTGTCCTAAATGTCTCTTGTTCAGTTGAAATTTGCATGTTCTCTCATTTGGATTTTTAAGATATATATAGCTTCTCTCCCTCCCTTCGGTCTTCTATATAGCATCACAAAAATGCCTATCCTTTGCTTGAGTTGTGTCACTGCTTTGCTTGAAACCCTTTCACGGTACCTCAAACTGTGATATTCCAAATTACTCCAGTTGGCAAACCAGCCTATTAGCAGATGTGTACAAGGCCCAGTGCATCCCGATACCTTGTTTCCCACAGTGAATTGTTACAACATCCCCACATGTAAGCTGTCACAGATCATACTGCCTCAGCCTAAAGAACCCTCTCCTCTCTCTCTCTCTGCTACCTTCATTTTAAGATACACCTTTAATATTTCTGAGGTAAGAGGAATCTTACAACTTATGTTAGGAAAAAAAAAACTGCTGGCTCCTAGGCAAATAATTTTATCACTGGTATACATGAAATCAGGTTCACTTAGGAGTTCTGCTTATCTGTTATCATCTCAATTAAGTTATTTCCATCGGTAGCAAGGTAAGTACATAAAATTTATTTAAAGGTGTACCCTTAATTATCCTGAAAATATCTTTTAAAATATATTATGACGCAGCATCGAAACAAAGTTATTGGGAACATAGAAGAATGCTATCCTAAGGGTATCAATATGGCCTAAGGCAGAAGAACTTGCCAACTCTCACTGATTATAGTTTAGAATTATCAAAATATGCATCATGAGGGATTGTTTCTGAAGCACTAAATGTCTGTCTCACAGGATTTTCCATCTGAACCTTAAGAAAAGCTACTTGACCTCCCTTAGTTAAAGACAAGAAGGCTATGGGATTAACCAAAAGGAAATGCAAATGAAAACCTGTTTGTGTTCCATCCAAATACCCCCAAATTATATTTTCAGTCCTAACAAGAACAAGATCACAAGTGTTAACCCTAGAAAGCCCCATGTACAGTCTTGCTACATACACCTAACCACTGATTGCCGAGTGATTCAGACGACTCTATCTCAATCTAGGAAAGGCTACATTTTCACACACAACTGCTTGAATCCTTGCAGCATATATGCCCCATTTTACAGATAAACCTGGCTTGGGGTATTTATGTCACCTGCCTGAGATGTACAGCACTGAAGCACTTGACACTGGTCTACTTCCAGTGCTAGATCCCTTGACCACCATGCGGTGTGCCTGCACACTCTTTCCTAGCACACTAACTACAGTGGACTCTTGAGAATGTATTAGCCGTGTCTTCTGAGTGCCTAACTGTCTGAATAGGCTCAATAATCAGTAGTATGGGCCCAGTGATCCTAAGAGCACATAGATACTATGAACTGAGTGAGTCCCTTTTGCAATGTCAGCTTTAAAAGTAGGCTGTTCATGTTTCCATCTTGTTTCTTTTTTCCTGTGCTGGACAGATACATTAAAACTACTTAAGTTAGCAAGAAATTATACTCATACCTCTTTTCTCATATGCAGATAGCTGCCCAGATAATAAGCAATCAATATACTTATTAGTAATAATCTTCAGTTTCTAAAGGAGTAAATATAATTTGTTGTTTTTAAAAAACAAAGAAATCTTGACTTGTTCTTCTACTCTACCATTGCTCAATTTCTCTTGAATCAGAATTTAACAATTAAGACTCCATCTTTGAGTCTTCATGAAACTACTTCCTTCAGTCTACTTCCCCTTTTCTCAAAACAAAAATCACAATGATTTTAACTCAGTAAGTTACAATGTCCCTATTTACCCCTGGAACATTTATCTAATCCAAGGCACAGCAGCTGGGACAAGGATCTCCAAGAATCTCATGCTTCCTGCTTCCCATCTGACCCCCATCCTCCTACCATGTCACCCCTCAAAGAGGGCTGATGGGCAGCTGTCCGTTGAATCTCTGGAAGTGCCTGGGCCCCATACATGAAGGACAGAAAGTGGCACAAACAGAAAAAAAAAATTATTTTAGTGAACTGAACCCTCTGAGCTGAGCTACATGATACCAAATTCCAACCTTCAACCACACACATCTAACTTTGGTTTGTCTTCACATTCTAAACGGCAATTATAACTGTGTCGGTCCTGATCTTCCTGCAACTCTGCCAGAATGGATTGAGGCTGGCAAAAATTAAACGTGAAATTTGTAACTATTCAGGTGTGAAAAAAGAATGAACGCAGTAAGCACAAACCATTCTTGTGGCCAGAGAGTTCTGACTTTTATTAGCTTCTGAAGTTAGAAACTACTTAATATACCTCACTCTTTTTTTCCCTATGAGTAGCATTTATATTTGAAAGTGGAACTTGGAATAAAGTATTCTTTAGCTGTCACCCTGATTAGCCTGCCCTGAAAATCTTAAAATTATATTTCAAAACTTGATTTGTCTAAAGTTTAAACAACTAACTTTAACCTTATATCGCCTCATTTTAAGCTATAACCACTCTTTGGTATTTATGGAAAATAGCTCTAAGTTAATGAAAGAAAATATATACCATTAAAAATCTATATGTCGATTAGATTTATAGAGCATAATTCAATAATTTTTTATAAAGCAATAAAAACACTTGCCAACTCTCATGAAAAACAACCATATGTTTTGGTTTTAATAATGAAAATGTTTTATAAATAAGCTCCAATTATGGTCCATATTATTTAAAAAGCATTGAGTCTTTTCCTCTTCCAAGTACTTTTTTTTCTCTATTTTTGAGCACTAAAAATTTACATGTAAATTTACGTGTAAATTTATAATATTTCCAAATTTATTATTTTTAACCACAAAAAAGACATTCATTTTTTCTCTTTCATTTTCTAGTGTTCCTGAAAAGCAAATTTATCAAATGAGATGACTGATCTATTAATTATGAAAATATTTTATCATTATAAGAATTACTTTTATCTATAGACTTCAAAGAAAAGCAAATCATGAGCATAAATTATTCTGTCAAATTCAGGGATAGATTCACACTGATATGTTCATTTAGATTAAATGAAAATAAAACTTTTAACATCTTTCATATGTCCCCCATATCACTTATGTGTGGGTATAGAATACTGCCAGGGTCTTTCTGGAGAGCAATTTGGTAATATGCATTAAGAGATTTTAAAAAGTTATTATTTTTCTACCCAGAGTCTATTTTAAGGACGTAATCACCAAGGCTTCCCAAAACTTTTATGTACGAGTGTTTATTACAGTGCTTTTCTTGATAGTGACAAATAGGATATATCATCGATGACAAGTGATATTGGCCTAGTTAAGTAACTTTGGACAGTCTACTTCATGGTATATGTAGAAATGTTAAAAACTTAGGCTTTAGAGAACATTTAATGATACAGACAAAGGATAATAAAATGTCAAATTAAAAAAAGACAAAACTAGACATTTAATAATGGATAGTTTAACAGTTTACAAACTAAAATTATAGTTAATAAAAGATAGATCGATTAGAGTGGTTACACAAGATACAAGGAAATATACCAGATGATAAATCTTGATTTTCTTTGAATGGTGGGAAAGATTTAAAAACTTCTTTTTTTCAATGTAGTTTCTACAATAAACACCTGTTTTATTTTTCATACCAAAATAATAAGAGAAAAACATACTGGGTATCATAATCTTAGTCACTCAGAATACAAGAGTTGGACAAAAAAATGCTCTTACAAAGAAGAAACAAATAATAGCATGACTTTCTTTATGATGAACTAAAAGTAACTACCTATTATTTTTTAATCATAAAGATGCCACTAAAATGATTTTCAAAAAATATAACAGAAAGTGTAATATTTAAATAGGTAATAAAAATGACTTAAGACAGAAAATTATGTGTAAGTGAAAAAAATTATTTCAAAAAAATTTCACATAATATGCTCTAATTTTTATTAAATATATATATATGATTTTATAAAAAAAGTGTGAAGAAGAATACAAAATATAGATTATCTCAAGTTTGTGGCTATGTAGGTGATTTCCATTGCCTAAATAAAGATTTGTAGTCTTGGGCTGGGAATTTAGCTCAGTGGCACTGCACCTGCCTCTCAAGTGCAAGGTCCTGAGTTCGATCCCTGTTACCAAAAAAAACAAAAGAAAGGATTTGTAGTATTTATGCAACTTAATAGCATGCTCTAATCAGTGAGATTTTTGCCCATCCATATGTGTCTTATTTAATAATATTTGTGATCTATACTAATGAAGACTATACATTGTAAATTATGGATAAAATGGAAATATGAAGAAATTTTTAAATAAATTCCTGTATTTCCTCTTTACAAAGGATTGTCTTGGAATACGGAGTTTCTAATTTAGATAGCACAGATCAAAAAGAACTAGTATTTAGGAGCATGAACATTTTCTTTTTAATTATGAAATAGTTCAAAAATTGTGTAAAGAACATAAAATAATATAACAGATTCCCATATCACTATCTGGATTTAATAAAACTTAGCATTTTGCCTCATTTGCTTCAGTTCTTTTTTAAAAAATAAAACTATGTAGATTCAGTTATTCCCTGTGCTTTCTCCCCATTGGAAACCTCTATATGGAAGACATGATATTGTTATTCATGACCTCATCATTATAGTTGTAGCATTTATAGGTATCCATACCAAAATAGAAGTGTCTAGTGAATTTTTTAAATTAATGTAAATGATTTCAAAGTGTATATATCCTTGTGCAAATTGGTTTTTTTGAACAACTGTTTTCTTATGATGTATCCATGTAGATCAACTCATTCATATTAATTATTGTATAATAATATCTTATTTTCTGATTTATGTTTCCATTTCATAAGTGATAGAACATTGCTGTTTGCTCCTTAAGTTGGTGTTTTTGGTTTTTTTGTTTTGGTGGTGGTTGTGGTTTGGTTTGGTTTGGGGTGGTTTTTTTGTTTGTTTGTTTGTTTTACTTTTTCCATTTCAATATCACAGTAAATAGTTTTAATACATGACTCCTTATATACATGAACAAATGTTTCTTTACTGTATACACTTAGGCTAGAAATTTCTGTGTGGGGGATATGCTCAAGTTCAATTATATAAAATATTGCCAAGTTCAAGGGCTGACTGGTCAAAAAATACACTGTGTGTTTAAATAAAAATTAGTTGTTACAGTAAAAGACATATTGCCATTAACTCCCCCGCCGCCTTAAAATACTTCCCTTTGGTTTAAGCACACTGACCCTATCAGTCTTGCGCCTTTATGAAGCCGTCCTAGAAATCTTCCTTTTTGAGTGTCTTTATGGGATGTAATAAAAAATATAGTCAATGCTGCTGCAAAGTGCCATACAACAAAAAGCCAGGCTTTTAAAAAACATGACAGTGTGTCCTCCTCCACCTTGCTCACTGGCTCTGTACCGTGCAACTTCTGGCTCTTCCTCAATGTCAAAATGTCGTTGAAAGGTAAACATTTTGAAGCAATTCAGGACATGGAGACAGCCACAACAGCCCAACTAAAGACACTCATCAAAGAGGACTCCACAGCTGCTTCAGAGAGTGGTGAGAACTATCAGATAAGTTTGTTCAAAGTGCTGGGGGATATTTTGAAGTAGATTAATGACAAAGTGTCCTTTATTGTAATAAATTTTTAATTTAAACATTCACCATAGTTACCGATCCAACCTCATATCTCCAAAAGGGTTAGGTGATTTACACTCCTAGAACCAATAAATAAATATGTGTACATTTATACACACATTTCTCATTAATAATGTATATTGCAAATGTTTTCTACCAGTTTTCAGAGATTTCCCAGTTTGTTTAGTCTAATTCATCAATCTTTTCCAGAGTGATTTGTACTTTGCCTTTAAAAAATCCTCTTCCATCCCATTTTTATATATATTTCAGTATCTAATCCTCAAAGATTTTAAAGTTTTTTTTCCTTTCACACATCAGAAATATATTTTTGTTTATGGTATAAGATAAGTAATCTATACACTCACACACATAGCCAATGTTTTTGCAAGCAATATTTTTAAACTTGTGATTGTACTGAAATCATGTCTATTTCTGGGCTCTCTGTCTTCCACTGATCTTTCTGTCTGTTAACTATTACCTTGATGTTTGATTACTATGACATTATATGAAACCTTAATGTCCTCTATAATGAGTTTCCTCTCCTAGTCTTCTTTGAACCTGCCATGACTCATTTTTGGTGCTTCATCTCCCATGCAAGCCTTAGGATCAGTTCGTCACATCCCGCCTGCCCTTGTGGTGAGTAGACTTTCTAGCTGCAGTTTATTCATAGTGGATGAGAACAGCAGGGTCCCATTGCGCCAGCACATTTCATGGCCTCTCTATATGTGGTGATCTCAGGTAACTAAATTCCAGGGGATTAAATACTCCTCCATTACTTCTTTTACTCAAGACTTAAAGCCCTACCTTTTCAATAAGGCAGGTACCACTGCTCACATAATTTTGAAGGCTTACTTTGATTTTCTCTCACTCTTCCCCCACGAACAGATAGTCCAACACACCCACAACTTATTCAAAAGGTGATCATCTACTTTTTGAAGAGCTTATTGGATTGTGAGCCAAATAAGCATGCTTTCTTTAAACCTCAGAGCAGGATGCATGATAACCTATAGTCTAACAATTGGTAGAACATCTATAACAAAAATGGGCCTGGAGAAGTCCAATATGAATAATTTGCCAAATTATATTTATCTAACTCTTAGTAAGACTAATCATTTGATCATATTAAAAGTCACTGTCAGGAATAGGGAAAAGAAAAAATATGAGAAAATGAAAAAATGGAAATAAAATGTTTGTAAATGAGGAGGGGAGGAGGGGGTGAAGGGAGGGCAGGGACAAGGGGAAAAAATTAGAACCAAGACGTGTCACATAAAGGTACAAGATCCCAATAATGAATGTAACTGTACTGTATACCTAAAATGTAACAATAAACTCAATTTTTAAAAAAGTCACTGTCTTATAAAAGAATGGGACTGGAAAGAGAGAAAACAGCTGATCTCGTTTTTTTTCAAGTTACATTTAAGATTTTTCACTGAACAGATTTTCTTCTATGAAGAGTCCAGCTTAGGGCCAGGACTTTAGCTCGGTGGTGCTGCCGTCTGCTTCACAAGCACAAGGTCCTAAAAAAAGAGTCCAGCTTGTAAAGGCACATAAGTAATACATTATTTATTAGCTGTGTGTTCATAGCTGACAATAATTCATTTAAAAAATTATACTAGAATTCATATGAGCTGAGTATAAGCATACCAGTCATTTCACCATGCATCTCACCAAAACAAAATGCACTAAAAGAAAGTAGTGGAAAGAAGGGAATAGAATTAATATGAGAAAATGAAAAATAATGGAAACAAAGTCTTTGTATATAGAAGGGAGGGCAGAGGAATGGGGAAAAAATAAGAACCAGCTTTGATTATGTAAAGGTACAAATTTCCAACAATGAATGCCATTATATTGTATACATTAAATGTGCTGATAAAATTAATTTTAAAAAATGCAAGAGTTTGCTATTACTATTTTTATGCTCTAGGGAGATAAATTCTAACAGATCTCTGTTGTCTTCTTACACTTCTTGCTATTACTATTACTATTTTATGCTCTAAGGAGATAAATTCTAACAGATCTCTGTTGTCTTCTTACACTTCTTGCCCTGCACATTGCTTAAGCAGTCATTTCTGCACCAAAAATATTGTGTTAGAAGATAGAAAATTCCAGCAGAAAGGCAGCCTACTTTCTATGATTTTATTTAAATATACAGTAATAGCTTTCAGGGGGGTCCAACCCTATGCCTGCAGAGTCTCCAACCGCAAGGTACCAGAGCTGCAGGGCAGTGTGTCTTTTGTAAGAACTTCTTGTCCTTTTGATACTTGTTTATCCTGGCTTTTGACTTTGGGAACATGCACATCTTGGACAACCACTGAGAGTTGCAGAAGCACTGTCTGTGTGAGTCCCTCCTAATCTCTCCAGTATGGCTGAACACTTCCGGAAGCCAAGATCTACAGTCAAATGAAATTAGCAAAGAGCTAAGGGGGAGGGGAGATATCCTGATCACAACAGAGGGTTAGTTCAGAAGCTTTCTCTTTCTTTTCTTTGTCTTTTGTTCATGTGCTTTTGTTTGTGCGAGGCCCTGGATAGAGAGCTTCCCCGTGGCTGAGCCATCTTTAGACTGCACTTTGCAGCTGCAAGACCATAGGCCCTATCAGACTTGCACCCAGTGAGTGTGAGCACGGTAATCATTTTGGACAATGGAGAGGCAAGAGGGGCCGATACAGGGTAGGGCACAGCAGAGACAGCAAACCAACAGGAAAGCACTATGTGTGTGGAGCTAGCTCTGTGCATCCTGTCTTTTCTTCACTTTGGTAGCCTGGCAGAATGTTTCTGTCAACTTCAGCACCAAGCATTTCAGCATAAACAGAGGCTGGTTTCCCAGAAGGTGTTTCAATAGATGGTAAAATGAATCTCTAGAAACCCAATGGTCTAGACTGATGTTCTACATAGGAGTACTCACTCCAGGAGTTCCAAAAACTATCCAAACAGTTCCATTTCACAATCAAATAAATAAGAGAACCAAGAAAGCTTTCTCTTTCTCAAAAGTACTAGCATTTCACAGCTGCAAGATCTTTGCCATAGTCTACATGAAACCCTGATTGCACAGAAATGCCCCATTCAGCTTGGAGCTTTGGCCCATGCTGTAATCTCGCTACCATGCAGGCCACATATTATGGAATTCAGCTTTCAGGACTGCAGACTAATTAGAGAGGCACCCAGTAGCACTGTGCGGGTTCTGTCAGCATTTCCACTATAAAATCCCCTTTTCTGGGGTTTATAACTTGACCAATAAAAGATAGCCCCAGGCTGGAATGCAAAAAGGTTCCACCCAGGAACAAGATTTTTTGTTTTAAACTAAATTTCATTAAAAATCAGTTCTTGTAAGAACAGAGCAATAAAAATATGCAGGTTTCATTATTTCGGATGTATTCAGCTCCTTGCTTTGTTTAAAAATAAAAAGGAAAACATAGGTGTATTTTCCCAGAATCTGGTATAGGTCCTCTTTTGGATCGTGTGTTTTTTAGTGAAAAATATTTAAGTTATTGGAGCTCAGAAGAAATGATTCCCTGCCACACACTAGGTTTTTTTTGGGGGGGGTGGTCTAGGTTTCAGCCCACCTCAATTTGATTCGGAAATAAAGAGTGTACAATGCCTGAATCATAGGGGCATTAATGGTTTTTCACAATTAGCACGTTAACCACCATTACAGGGTGGAATAAAATCCTATGCACTAGCAGGGTCTACTAACAGCAAAGCTTTATCATAATCCCGGTGTTTTTATATTGCCCACTAATGCTTACAAAGGACAATTTCATTTTCCAAATCTTGGCCAGAGGACATGAGAAGTGTACAAACTTCATATACTTAACTATCATATGCCCTTCAGTACAAACACAATTAAACATTGCCTCCTTAGTGCTTGGTGTTATTTTGTCTCTACTGGCTATAATTTTATTTTCTTTCTAGATACTTCACCTTAAAGTATTGAAACAGCAGAAGTATTTGAATTTAGCCCCAATCCAAAAAGAAGGTAAAGGGATGGGGAAAGCAGTATGTCTGCAACAACAACTCCTTGTCTACATCTTTCAGTACTTCCGTGCGCCTTCTCAATAAAAATTCACAGCAAT
This sequence comes from Fukomys damarensis, assembly GCF_012274545.1. Classification (NCBI taxonomy): domain Eukaryota; kingdom Metazoa; phylum Chordata; class Mammalia; order Rodentia; family Bathyergidae; genus Fukomys; species Fukomys damarensis. Next base: position 20,723,615 of record NW_022900938.1, read on the forward strand.
CCCAAGAAAATAAGGCTCCAGGAGCTTAAATAAGTTTACCCGGAGTCACAAAGTTAATTGGCAAAACAGATATTCAGAGGCAGTGTGTCAGACTCCAAAGATTGTACTCTTCCTGCTGTCAATTTTTTACTATACAAGTTGACTTTCTTTCTCCTCCTTGAGTCATTTTACTGTGAGACTATTGCCTGGCAATTTCCTTGGTTTCTACACATAAAAACACTCAAATTATACTTGCTCGCTGCTGGCAAAACTTTCAAATCTTAAAGAAAAGGTTGAGAGTGGAGCTTCACTTCCAAAGCCTCGAATTCCCAGTATGCCCTACAATCATGGCAGCCCCAGCAGGATGAAGAACTAGAAAGGTTCTTCCAGAGAAATGCCAAGGGCCTTTTCCAAAAGGACTGCCAAGTCAGGGCCACTTGATTTAGAATTAAATGAAGGTTTCTGAACCCTCTTCAGAGAAACTTTGTCCAGAAAGCCATGTGAGCCCGTTTGGGTCTATGCTTTTTATGGGGTGCCATGTGGTTCCTACCAGGACTGTGCCTTAAGAACTGTCATTTTCTACCTCAATGCAAACTAATGCTGAGCTGTGAATATCTGTAGAACGAGCTTCGTTTGGTTTTTTAAAGACGAGCGTCCCATGAGACCTCCTTTGGGATGATATATACTGGGAAGAATGGGACAGAACTGAGGAGCTTGTCCAACAGATGGTTGGCTCTTGGCCCCATTGAATGCTGCTCTGCTCCGGAAAGGGACTGTGAGGAAGATCCAGGAGGCTGCAACTGCTCTCTCGCTACTAACCACCTTTTTCATTTTGATATTTGTCATTCTTGGTGGGGATTTAGCTCAGTGGTTTCGCCATCTGCCTCTCAAGCGCAAGGTCCAGAGTATGGTCCCCAGTACAAAAAATAAAAAGCAACAAGATATTTGTCATTCTTCTGTTCAGCCACAACTCTTCCAAGAGGGATGCTATTTGTGCTATCTAAATATAAAAGTAAGGGGCAGCTCCATCGAGAATGCCCCAATTTTGTCTATTTAAATTAGAACCTTCAGGAAAAAAACACAATTTTAATGGCCTGTAATTGGTTAAAAAGAACACTATGATCTTGCTAGAAGCTTCAGCTCAGAGCTGACTTCCCTTCCCAGTTTGTTTCTTGGTTAACCAGATGAAGGAACAAAAGAGATGTAAAATATCTGTTAGGCATCAAGGCTTAACAAAGAAATGTTTAACAACACTGATGACGATATTGATTTCCTTCTTTCTATTCCTGCTTACTCCAGCTGTTAACTCAGTATGACTGTCCTTGGTTTGTGGCTGCTTTGTAGCATCAATAATGTGCAAAGTCTAGGAGAAAGTAAGTGGACTCTTTTGGTCTTCTTACTTTTATGAATGTGAAGTAGAACTATTTGTATATATTTTTTTAATCATCTAAGACTCCCTGGCATTTGTACCTTGCTTTTTAAACAGTGAGCTTTCACCTGGGTCTGGACAGTTGGGTTTCTAGAGATGTGTTCTAGCATCTATTTAAATATTTTGTGTGAAACTACTTTCTATTTGTGCTCTATGTTTCCTGCTAGTACCAGCACTCATTGACCACTGGATGAACAGTCAGTTTTGCTTACAAGTTTCCTGGCAGGGGCAAGCAGAATTTCCTGCCTCTGGTTACTCAGATTCACGAAGGGTCTTCATTTACTAAGGCTCTGTACCCATTTCTGTCCACTCCAGCCCGCTCAGGAGTCTCCAACTTGCCAAAATTTAGACTTTCAGGGCAGAACATTTACCATGACTTCCACATTACAAAGGTCCTCCTGGGTTTAGTCAAAGGAATCTCAGCAGGGTGCCTTCTAAAATCACACTTCTCAAATGATTCTACATACAGCCAATAGATCAGCAAAATGTCTACAATGTAATGTATATTGTATGTCTTTAATTGATTCTGAAATATATATATGTATATCAGAAAATCTGTACTCTTACATTTTTGAGGGAAAAATAAAATTATACAGTTTGAGAATTCAATATCTTTAATTTTCTTGACAAATATCCAGAGTATCAGACACAGTGCTTTTTACAAGAATGAGAGCTCAGAAAGGCACTGTCACTGAGTGACTTAAGGCCTGCAGCATGCAGCTCAATGCCCACTATGGTCATAAATTACTTGGGTAATGCTAATTATTTTTTGCCTTCAGTGCTCATAATCAATATATTTGTGTTTGATTTTCTTACTTTAAATGTATTTGTTTGCACATATTAAGCTTCCCATCAGCAAGCACAGAACCATGGGCAGAAACCAAATCTGTCTTGTTTTTCATCATTTCCTCTGCACCTGGCTTGGTGGTGAGCACATAGTAGGCATAGTAGGTTAATATACTTGTGTATGTTCTACAGTGTTGCTTTTCTCTGAAAAAAAATCACTGAGTTGCAGAGAAATTACTGAGGGTTCTTCTAACATAAAAGAGTTCATTGGACATGAATAATTTCTGGCTGCTCCATAGCTATCAGATTTCATCCAAGTATTTGCATTTTGGGAAGAAGACCAATGTTTAGGAAGCCTCCAGCTGCAGAAGATTTAAAAAGCATAATTTCATCAAGTCACTACATACCCATCTGAGTAATGATTTGTTATCTTATTTTTAGGGGGTAAAACTTTAACATAAAAATATTAGTATGCTAACTTAAGTGACAGTCAAACAATAGATTAAACCCAGGTTAATAGAAAATTAAATTCTAAGCACCCTCTGTTTTGATCGGCATTTGGTTTTTGCATCATTTTTCAGGACTGGCATCCCATGCCAGTGACCTCTGGTCAACTGACTGTGATGTTCTCTTTTCAGTCTCCTTTCCCTATACCTTCAAATCTCCCAGTCTGGAAGATAGGCTAAATCATGAGAAATAGTAAGAGCCCATGATCACCATGTGGGAAGCAAGCTCCTATGCAGAGGACAGAAATAAAGAAATGTCACCAGAATCCCAAAGCATGTGAATCTGGATGCATGAAAAGACATCTAATGTTTCAGACCATTCTCTCTCATTCTCCCACATGCCTGTGGGCAATAGTCTTTATTAACTACTTTCTTGCCTGACTGTCAATCTCCTCTTTCTTGTAGGAAAGAGAAAAAGATGATTGATAGATAGACAGACAGACAGACAGACAGATAATAGATAGATAGAGTTAGATAGACAGACTATTGTTTGAGAACACAGATAATACAGAGTATTAAATAGTTTTGAGAAAGTTTTTTTAAATCACAGTTTTCTTCTTCCTTTTATGTTTCTCCCTCTGCCTTTCTCTCCAACCCAGAAACAACTACAAAGTTCTACTTGACTTCCTGCCTCTGCCCTGAACTCTCACTTTCCCAGCACTCACCAGTGATTACATCCCACATTCACTGCAATAAAAGCAAACAGGGAAAAGGCTTTCCTGTCCCATCCCAACCACATATGTGCACAGCTAAAGTGGCAGAAAGTCCGTAATATGTGTCCTAGCAACACAAAAGCACACCCTCCTTTTTACATACATATTTATCCAGTTTCATCCAGAAGGCTCATGGGCTTCCATTGCTCATTTATTCAACCTTGGATAAAGAGCCGAGGAGGTGGGGGGACAGACAGACCTATAGATGACAGATCTGTAGACAATGTTGTTAGCATGCCAGATCTTATTACCGAACCGTGGGAGGTCATGTACGCCACATCCCGACTCCATGGGGACCACCACATTTAAAACAAGATGAAAAAAATGTGATGTGGGGGAAAAAGCCCTCATGGGCAGCCTTCAAAGGCAGAGACAGGTTGTGACTGGATTAACATTTATTGACTGTTTAAGCCTGCTTTTTTGCTTCAGGACAGAGATACACGAGTTTAATTGCACAGGCTGTTCTGCCAACTGATCACTAGAGTGGCAACCAAAGCTTAACTAATCGGTCCTTCATTAGCGAAAAGTCTCTATTACAAAACAAATTAAGCATGCTCTGATCCTAACCTACAGGTCCAATGGCATTACGGCAAAGTTTAAGCTGTTAGAGCCGCGAGAAACTTATTAAGGGTTAGCGCTGAGATAGCACTTTGCTATTGATTTTACAATACACAGGTATTATGATTTATGGAGTGCTGGTGTCACTCTAACAAGCTGAAGGACACACAATATCATCTCCAGCATCATTAAAATTCAGAAGCCTCTAGAACTAACTCATCAACCACTGTGCATTGTCACAGACTGTGGAGCTGGGCTCCAGTTTCCAAATGTTCGGCTTTGGGACACTTGTCTTTCTGCGTGGCGGGCAGTCAGAAACAGAGCAGCCCCTCAGAACACATTCAGTGCTTTTAGTTAATAATCAGAACCAATTTCCAACCTGAGTTGTCAACTACATTTTATTAATTTACTTTGCCTTTTAATACAAGTATTTTGTGTACATGTACCATATGCCTATTTAAGAAAAATTGTCTAGCAGGGCAGAACATAATTTAAGCATGCTTAAAAAAATGATTGGCTTGCTTTTGCACATAAGCTGGCAGGACTTGCTATGGTAATCAATAGATATTCAATGAGCACCAATTATGTTTCAGTCATAGTAATAAGAGATAATCATTATTAAGCATTTACACTAAGTTCCAGAATTGGTCTAAGTCCCTTTGCTTTGGTAATATATTCAATCATACAAAATCCTTTGAGGCAGGAAGTATTTTTATTTCCATCTTTCTGATAAAAATATAGATGCCCAGAGAATCTTCGTAACTTTGCTCAGAGAAGGCAAGTGCCTAAATGGGAGGTGGAACAGCCAATATTCAAAGGAAGAAGTCAGCCACCCAGGAGTTACCCTAGGCCCATTGCTATGCCTAATAATAATTTCCATTATTTCTTATTAGCAAAAGCAGCATCCTTTCAATCAATTGCAGTGTTTATACTCCAGCAATTTGAAGGTGTTTCTAGTTAAAATCTAGTAACATGGAATCTCAAAGAAAATTGATCACTAGTTTTCTCAGAAACCTTCCTATAGAGTTATTGAGATGTCCTTTGATTTTCTTTGCTATGAGTTAGGTGATGCATATAATATTTTTCAGAAATCCTATCTTTTGTGCTTTTGATCATTTTTATAATTTTTACTTTATATGAAATTATAGATAAATCAAACACATGCCTTTTCTCTTTTTTACATTATTCCCCGCTCCCAACCCCAAACTAAATACCATGCTGAATTTTTTAAAGCACCCAAAGGGTTTTAAATCAATGTCAGCTAAAACTAGTTGAATTATAGACTTAAAATTTAGCTTTATACCTATGTTCTCCATAAGAATGTTTACCAGACTGGAAACTGATAAGTTGCATGTCTGTGTTGTATCTGAAAGTAAAGAACTTGGGGATTGGCACAGCAAAACATTCTTCTTTCAAAGCTCTCTCCCCTTTGGGTTCAGAAGACTAAAATATGACCATTAGAACTGTGTTGTAACTATATTGTTGATTCCAGTTCAGCTTTATACTTCCAGATCATTTCTTATCCAATGTAGAGCCATTTTCTACATTTCATTTGAGGTTTCTTTTCCCATATACCTTACATATGTTATATCTCCATTAAACACTATTAGCCATTTTTACAACTTGAAAGGTTATCAGATTTTAAATTCTGCTTGTCATTTCCTCTCACAACCTGGTGACTTTCATCATTTAAGTCCCTAAGAATTTCAGAGCTAGTATAGACCGAGAGGAGGCAACTAAGAAAGACTATCTGCCCACCAATGTTGAGTTGGAAACATCTCCTCTGCCGTTGTCTCTCCACCCAAGTAGGTTCTTTCTGCTTCTGCATGTTACTTCCTAGTACTGAGGAGTCTCCTTGGCTCTGATTATCTTCTGATTGTGCTGATCCTTTCACAAAGTGCCCCTCCCTTCTCTCTCCATCTCTAGAACTCCAATTCATTATTAGTGGGAGGGCCCAAGTGTTATCCCACCTAAGAAGCCTCCTGCAACTCCCCAAATTTGAATTAACCACTCCATCCTCATTTGTTTCCCTGTGTTAACAACTTAATTTTGACTGGATCAAAATCCTGGATGAAAGGAAGTTGTATATCCAGTTGTATATCCCGAGTGCACTTTTGCTGCATTTACTCAGTTGATCCCTGGAATGTTACAATCTTCTATAATATTCAGCTCTAATAGCTTAGTCTCTTTTTCATAGTTTGTAAATATTTTTTCTAAACTGCAGCCCTTTTGCTCTTCATTTGGTCAAAGATAACTTGCATCTTTCTCACATAAGCAATGAGACAGTTTCTCGAGTCTTTTATCTCCTTTTATATATACAGTTGTTCTAAACTTTGTCTTGTGGAATATACCTAAATGTGTCTTCAGCTCCGCTTCGATCCACAAGATTTTAGGAGCCGGTGGAGACATCAGCTGTAAGCTAATACAGCCCTCATTTATAGACCTGAAATTAATCTGGGAAGACTAAAGAGACTAAGTCAGAATCATCCCATTGGTTAAGGCACACAGACAGAATATGATCAATGTCCTACATCTAAAGAGGGGAAGCAATTGGCCACACCTAAAAATGAAACATAAAATCTGTTGCAGTGGTGCTGGTCAGTCACATGGAATTTTGTTAAGTGAGTCTTTCTTTACACAGTGTCTTCTTCTAATGGGGTCATCTTAAAATTGCCCCCAAGCTTCTTGACTCTGATGTGAGGAAATTAATATTCTATATTTACCTTGGTTCCTTTATCTCCCTATACAACCTTGAACTCTAACTGAATTTCACATTAAGGCAGCTTTATCCTCTGTAGCTTCCCTTCTCAGGAAAAAATGAGCTACCACAGTTTACAAAGTTTACTTTCTTTCAGTTCCTAGCTTGTGCTTCCATAAACAGTCTCCAATCTTCACTCACAGCCCCTCAGAGGCAGATCCATTTCCTCATCACCCTCAGCCCCCTCCCTCAAAATTAATTGCTGAATCCTCCTCCCTTCCAGAACCCTGTGTTCGCCATCGTGCCAGCTTCTACCCCAGTCTGTTTTCTATTAGGATTTCTCTCTTATTTATCACTTACTAGGCTGTATTCCTTGAAAAGAGCTATTTTCCTTTAAACATTTAGTGACTTCTCAGAGCTTGACTTAAATAAAAGTTTGTTGAGTAAATAAATGAATAATGAGAAAGGCACTGGGCTATCTGTATACAAATAGATTTGCTCTAAAGCCCAGAAATGTCTTCATTTGTTGGTCCAAGGTTCTAATAACTAATTTACCTAGAATTGATGGACTAAAGAAAGTCCACATGCATATAAACAAATTATGTCATGACAGGCTTTATATATCATAAATCTATGTTGCTCTTTCTAAATATGACCTAACTTTATATTCAATTATGATAAACCCTAATTGCTCTTTCTGGAGTTTTTCCCCCCTCATTTCTGTAACACTGGGCTGGGGGCATGTTTCAATACCCATGTTCTCACTGAAAATTAAATAATGTCATTAAAACTATTATTATGAATCAGTTTCAGGGTTGATTGATACTTAGATACTGTACTTTCAAATGACTCCCAAAAGATTAAATAGAAAAGATATAAAAATTTGCTCACTCTTCTGGATGTTTCCTCTAAACAAAGACACACATTTAAGTATCTGGAAACACCAGCATAGCCACCTGGGCATTCTTCTGTTTGGGACACAGCTAGATTGTGTTAGCACTATTGGGTTAAAGGTGTTCTCACTCCAAACCTCGACATATCTTTGCTTCTCCTCATCACTTATAACTTGTGACGTCACCCTTGCACTCCTTGAATAAATCCAGGATCGGCCCCAGCCCATATAAATCTGTTCTGCCCCTTTGCTTCTATCTTTATATACAGCATACTGTAAATAATCATAGTAGAGGGGTGTAAATAGTTCTGTGGTACACTGGAGACCTCTATTGGTAAGACTCGGATGGTGAATTCCTAGCCTGACATCCTAGGGAGCAGAAACTACTACTGGATCGGCTTCTCCTTGGATCCTTTGGGTTCCACTAGAGCAGAAAGCGACACCATTGGCAGTGTTCGCATACTGATTAATTCATTTGTGAAAGCAAATGTTTACTGTACTTAGTGTTTTATGAAGACATCACAAAATAATAAGACAGCACGAATGACAAGAAAAACAATATGTGACGTCCAGTAATTTTAGTGCAATTCATTTTCAACAGACAATGCATAATCAGGGTAAATGCAACATTGCTGTTATATAGGTACGTATTTATCTAAATATGTCCAAGTTCCACAAATCTCCAATCTCTCTGAGTTAGGTAGTAAAATATATACTTCATATGTATAACTTTAAAACAATATTGTTTTTGCTTTTTACTATCTCTAGGATAGAGTTTAATAAATAAAAAGGTTTTGTAGGTCCTTTTGTAGGTCCTTTGAAAGGTGCTTTAAATTAAAAATGCTTTAAAACCTCTGAACATCTAAAATGAAATTTTTATTTCGAATCATAAAGGAAAAATTAAATTACAATCAACAAATAGTTTCCTCTTAAACATTCAGGTATATTCTTGAATAAGCATGTCAAAATTAGTTTAACAGCTTAAAAGATGAAAGGGCCAAAGTTTTTTTTATAACATAAAAGGTGCTCTATGATGCCAGATAACATTCACTTGGGATGGGAAGATTATTGAGAATATTATTTCATAAATGTTTCCTGGTGCTTTTGGTCTTTATTTTTCACAGCTACATTTACAATAAATTTTAAAGTATAATGGCAATAGGAACATTATAGCTATTTATTTCAAAGATGTGTTTTAAAAACATTAAAACTTCTACAATGCTCATGCTGTTCTGAAAAGCGAAGCTATCACTTACCAGTTGAAAAACGTCTTTGCACCTAGACTTGAAAAGACCATGTCCTTTAACTGACATATTAGAACAATACACTTATTAGACAAAAATAAGAGTGATGGAAAAAACACTTGGGCAAAATTAACAGGCACAGTCTGCTCCTGACCCCTTTGCTGCTGGTTTTATTAATATTTTCATTCTCCATGATTTTCCTTTCGAATTGAATTGCCATTTCTCCTGCCTTCCTCCTCTTTTCTCCCTCCCTCCCTCCCTCTCTCTGTCTCTGTCTGTCTGTCTGTCTCTCTCTCGCTCTCTCTCTCTCTCTCACACACACACACACACACACACACACACACACACACACACACACACACAGCCTCCTCTTCAGAACACAACCCCTTGCCTTAGCTAAAGCTCCAAGCATAGGCGAGACTCTGGGCGCAAAGCACAAAACTCTGGCCCTTGTGAGCTCAATATAAAATAAAAATTCCTGTTCCCCCCATGCGAGCATTTGGTGATCATTTATTTCTTTGGCTCACGCAGCAGCCTCTCGTACATGCCTGTGCAGTTTATTCACGGTGAATACCTAATCCTATTTGAAATGGAAGAAAATATTTTCACTCTGCTACCTGGAACTGCCACTCACTGTGAGGCTCAGGCTCAGCGTCTCCGTCTGAAGCTGGAGAGGGAGACGGAGAGGGGAGGGATGTGGCCCGTGGTCCCATGAGCGCTGAGGCTGAGCTCCCCCTTTTGAAAACATGTATATCTTCTTCCTAAAGTTCCCAAGAGAAGGTGGCCTAATAGAACCCGCACGAAGCAGTGCATTCCTGGCAGAGTTCTGAGTGTGTCACTGGGTTGGGGAATTTTTAAAAGGCCAGAAAGCTACCAGGTTAGTGATGCAGACATCAGAGAAGGGAAACCCCTGAGTTCTAATTGCAGCCCTGCTGCCTCTGGCACCACCTTCCTGAATGTTTTTTTTTTTTTTTTTAAAGTGATTTTCTTGAAATACGTACACTGGATCGACTGCTGGAGTTAAAAACCGACTGCTGGTTTGTAAATGCAGAGTTCACAAGGCCACCTTTTGTGGCACCTTCCTGGGCCTTCCGGTAACGCCCAACCAAGAACACTTCCGGGATGCACTCTCGGACAAAGCTCTCGGCAAGCACCCCACAAAGAACAGACCTGGAAGCACACAGGGCACCCACTCCCTTGGCTGGACAACTCAGACAGATGTGGGAGCAGTGCCCTGTGCTGGCAGGATTTCTGCAAACTTTCATGATGGAAGGAAATACTATTATAAAGAAGAAAACTGCTTTTTTTCCAGAGGGCCGGGGAAAGGAAGGGAGGAAGGAAGGAGAGAGAGAGAAAAGAAAGAGAAAGAAAGAAAGAAAGAAAGAAAGAAAGAAAGAAAGAAAGAAAGAAAGAAAGAAAGAAAGGAAGGAAGGAAGGAAGGAAGGAAGGAAGGAAGGAAGGAAGGAAGGAAAGAAAGAAAGAAAGAAAGAAAGAAAGAAAGAAAGAAAGAAAGAAAGAAAGAAAGAAAGAAAGAAAGAAAGAAGGAAGGAGGCAGGCAAAGGTCAGAAAGTTCAAAGGACTGGATGATCTCAGCTCTGGAGTGAGCTCATTAAGTAACCCCCTTCCTTGTTTCTTTTCCCAGGCCACTGAATAGCATAATAATCCACACCCCCACCTAGGTCATACGTGATGTCAAGAGGAACGATGAATGTAAAAGTGCTTTGAAAAGCTATAACCCCCTATCTCCATGTGTGAGGTTATTATTATCCTTATGGCTGTCAAAAAATGCCAATGCTGCTCATTGCTATTAGCAAAATCCAATTTCTTTTGTTTGCGTTTTGCCTATAGAAAGCAATAAAGTGGGATAAATATCCATTAGTCAGTAGTCAACATATATTGGAACAGCTGAAACACCAAATCTTTTTCATCTAAAAGCAGAATACTAAACTAGTGTTTTTTCAGGCATTGTGGGGGGCAGGAGGAGAGGTGTTGCTGAGTCCAAATGGGGAGTGGGTTGAGGAGGTGCAGCTGGAAAGGGGTAAAAAGCCTTTTCCTCCTCCCAAAAAGGCACTTAAATTCTACTCCATCTAATTATGCCTAAAATAAAAGTCAGAAGGAAGGGCTAGCTTGAGCAAAGGCCTGTTATTGGTCAGCATTAAGATGGTATTGATAGAAAACGTAATGCAATACATTTACCTCTGCCACACATTTCTGAATAATAGCATTTTGCCCACTAGCTAACCACCTCAGCATAAACACTGGAGCACTCCTGCTGAGTCTCGGAAAGCCTACTTGTCTGCAGGCACACAATGTGCAAGGGGCATCACTGTAAAGCTCTGTGCCACCATGCAATGCAAACAGTCCTCAGGTCCTGCTGTGACTTGGCACACCCTGCTGGACAGCTGGAGACTGGAGCAGAGGGGCCGCTGCCAGTAATACGTGACAAGGGATTTTCGAGCAATTTCCTGGAAACCAACAGTGCTGTGCTTTATTATTTCACGGGCAGATATTGCTATGAGCTACAAATAGATATATTATGATGCAGTGTACTCTATTTATACCTGATGTGTATACAATAAAACACTCCAGCACCTTCCCAATTCCATTTGTGAGCTCGAGCAAGGAAAAATAGGGAGACAATTTGCCACAGCCTTATGTTAAGCCTAATATAACTTTGGAAATCAGCTATTGCCCCAAATAACATTTTATTACATGCATCAAAAAGATTTAACTTGCTAAGGGTCACATAAGTGTACTCAGACTGTGCTTCAAAGCTGAGTGACTCTGGAGATAGATGGTTTATTGTACATCTCATTCTTTCCCCCACGCCCAAGATAGCTAGCAACGAAGAGCTACCAGGGATCATTAAAAAAGGATTGCTCATTTTATGTAGCTTGCATATCTGAAATGGTAGTTAGCTAAAATTCCAGAGGCAAGAATGTTTGTAACACAATGTCAAGAGATAAACAAAAGTGAGTTAAATCAGGAAGACAGGCTCGGTAGCAATTAGTCTAATGTAATATCATTTTTAAAGTAAAGAAGCTACATTTTCTAATTTTCACTAAAAGCCCTAGGTGCTGAATGGGTTATAATAAATGCATGCAATAAAAACCAGGTACACTCATCTTATAAAGCAGCCTATTAACCAGACTGCTAGAGCTGCAGAATCTAGTACACAGTAAACAATGCTTTTCCTGTTAGAATAATGATGCATAGGTTACTCTTCTATACCATTTAGCACTTGGGGACCACATCCATTTACCAAAATAATACCAAATTAGTACTGTAAATATTGAAATCAGACCTTTCAGGCTAACCAGTGGCCTCATTTTCTCTTCAATCTGCTCTTAATCTCAATTCATCAATAACAGTACCTTATTATCGGACTTTGACAGCAAGCTAAAGCTTTTGATAAATTATACATCTCAAGCCAGATTTAAAATTTGAAGCTCAAGTGCTAATTATCTGTACAGGCCTAGTTAATAACGAGATTTCTTGTTAAGTATCTGATCACAGCATGGGCATCATTTGTCAAGATCCTCAAGTCTACCTCAGAGACCGGCTCTTCGAATCCTCCCTTGCCTACCATATGTAAAATTGGGATCTTTGTTTCTATAATAACCTTTTATTAGGAAGCTGACATAATGATTAAGTTCACTGTAGACACACACAATGAATTAGACAATTACCCTTGCTGCTTTAAACCACTCAGACTCCTAGCAAGACAAAATAATTAATATTGAATTTTAATTTGATGTGTTCCACATTTAAGCCCCAATTTGCAAAGTACACCTGGAAAGCTGCCGCTGTTACCTTGCAGTTTGTGCTGATGAAATAAAGGCTCCTGCCGTTTGAATATAAAAGCACAGAAGGCACGATGCACTGTGATCACTTCTCAGTGGAGCACAGAATTTTCTAGCATTAATGGGAAAGGTAATTACCTAGGTCTAACTTTATAGCCTTTTCTCTAATGAAACTATAATCTCCCAGGCCTATACACTTTAAGCATTTGCATGATTTTAATGATTTCAGTGCCATAACTGTTGGTATACCCTGTCTTTTTCAAATGAAAAGTCTTGAACACAAAGATGTTAATTATATTTCCCAGCTACTATGGCACGCAGTAAGGCCGATCCAAAGAGAAACAGCCAAGGGCAGCATTCCTCATCTGGTTCCCCCCAAAAGATGAGCCCCAAGTAAATACATTCATTTTTTTCTTCTTCTTCTTCTTTCTTCCCCCAAGCTTATCCTATAATCAGAGGACACAAAGGATGAAGTCCTTTCGATTTTGCTTCCATGCAGAATGGGTACAACATAAAACCATGAAATATTGTCACTCTCTAACCAAATCTCCTTTCCAAAAATGATTAGCCTTCCTAGCTGGGAACATTTCAGTCTCATGGGAGGATTTGAGAATTAATGCAATTTTTCCTTCATAAAAGGGTTGGAATTTGGGACAGGACTGGTAAAGTCCTTCTCCCGTATAATGCTGAACCAAGACTGAGATGCTAGACTAAACTGAAATGTCTGTTTCAAGACCTACCAAGCCAATTCATGTTATTACAGGAACAGATAAAGATTCACAATCTATTATTATGGACTGCAAAAGCCCTATTTGTCAAACAACCGGCCCAGCATGAGTGGGTGGCCAAGTCCAGGAGCTGTGGATGCTCATCTCTCCCTCTCCCCTGCTTCCTTCACCATGGACTTGCTGCTGCACCCGAAGTTCAGTCGGAGCCAGTGGATGATCTGCTTTGAGGTAGAGAGGAACCAAGGAGAAGTGGCCTTTGGGGCTTTGGGGGTCTACCAGAGCCAGGTCTTATCTCCCAGCTGCACACAAGCCCAGAGATTCTTGTACTTGTTTTGTCCTCAGTGCCAATCCCAGCCATCCTCTACAGCACCTGACTATGACAAGGTCGTGGAGAAATGATCTCTGTGCTTCAGTGTGATTCTTTGATAAGAAATGAAGAAGAGCTGTTTCTTGATAGCTTGTAAAATAGACTAAACACTCACACACAAATCCCTAAAAACCTAGAGCTATTTTCCCAAACTATAAATATGGTCAAAATAAAGGGAACAAAATGATAATCCTGAGATAAATATCCAGGAAAAAGAGACAAATTCTCAGAGATCTCAAGTTATGAAATTAGCAACAGTCCATCTCTTTTTACTGTTTCTTTTTGAGCAAGTTAGGTAACCTCTCTGGGCCTCCATTACATCAGAAGTAAAATTACAAGTGTCTACTTCCTGGATTTAATATGGGGATTAAATTAGATGATGTACATTATACCTTATGACAGTTTGGGGACTTAATAAGTGCTTGATAAATATTTGCAGCTACTAATAGTGTTTTAGTTGTCAGAAGGAGTTGCAGGCTATTTTTCAGTAGCCCCTAAATGAATCATTTATTTTCTAGGGTCTGGCTACCGCACAATTTAAAGGTTACAAAAGCCTCATTCCTAGACATAACAAGTGGCCAATCAAAAATATTTCTATCCCATAGGCAGGATTTGCAACCAGAGCCACAAGTTCAAATAAACACAATTGATTGTTTTAAGAAGGAAAGAAGGGAGGGAGAGACAGGAAAGAAAGGTTCTTTCTTACAAAGCAAAAGGACTACTTTTTCCACCCTCTTTTGGTAATGGAGATTGAAACCAGGGCCTTTGGGACTTCTCTCTGAACTGCATCTCCTGCCCTCCTTTTTATTTCTATTTTTATTAGTATATATTTTCCATACATAATGATCACATTCATCATGGGGAATTTGTACATAATACAGTATATCTTAATCCTTTTTTCCCATATCCCTCCCCTCCCTTCAATTCTTTTTCCCCTCTCCACTTACAAAAGCTGTTTCCATTTTTGCCTTCCATTCTCTGTTTTTAAAACATCTTTTCCCTTCCTTCACCTCCTCTTCCCCCACCCCACCTTGTTCCCATTCTCATGTGAACAGGTTCTTCCTCAAATATCTATCCTCCATTCTGCTCCTTATTTACACTTTGGATTCCTCACATAAAAGAATGTGATCTTTAAACTTGTGTATTTATTCAATTAAGATTGTGGTCTTGAGATGGTCTAAAAATGTCTCAAGCACTTGCCAAGCCGCCCATGCTGTGCTTGAACTTGCTTCAGCCTCCCTGAGTGCTGGGATTGCAGGCATATGCCACCACACCTGCCTTATCATGTGTTTCTTTTAAAGAGGGAGACAAAGTGAGATTTTATATACCTAGAAGGTAAGGCTACCTGACCATGAAACCAGAGGCTGGAGCTACTGGGGTGGCTAAGGCATGCCAACAGCTACCAGACATTAAAAGAGAAAAAGAGCCACTGTCCCTTAGAGCCAGAGGGAGCACTGCCCTGCTGAAAGCCCATTTGCGGTCACTGGTGCTGACTTCAGACTTCTGGACTCCAGACTGTGAAGGAACAAGATTCTGTTGTTTTAAACCATTAAGTGTATGGTAATTTATCACAGCAACTTTGGGAACTGATAAAGCTATACAAATTGGTGCATGTATGGCTGGGAGAATCCTCTAGCTAACAGGTGGGTTTGAGCTAAGTGTCTGAGGGTTAAGAGGGAGCAGCTGAGAGGTGGGGAGAAACACCAGGAAGAGGGGCTGCTGTACACACTGGGAGGAGCCGAGCTCTAGAAATGGCCAGGAGGGAGAAGTCCAGTTCCAGCCCTCTCTGGCTCCTGGATGAGCACAAAGAGTCCTCTCCCCTGGAGGCACCTTTAGGGGAAGATGAATCTAGAAACTCAACATCTGGAGTCTAGAACTTTATTTATTCATTTATTTATCCATTCATTGTGGTAGATATGTGGCATTGTGGGTATAAGTTTTCTACTGTTCATCCACTGATTTCTTTAGAATAACAGTACATTTTTAATAAACAAGGTCAACTTGCTGGGGATTTAGCTCAGTGGTTCCACCGCCTGCCTGGCAAGTGCAAGGTCCAGAGTTGGATACCAAAATAAATAAATAAGTAAATAAATAAATTTTCACTGTCAACCTTAGATTTTCAGACATAGCATATTATATATTCCCACATTGCCAATAGGGATAAATCCTGGTTTTAGAAGGCCTGAATATTATGCATTTTGATAAGCCAGAAATTAAAAAACAAAGCTACAACCAAAAATTGAACATGGCCATAGATACTAATTTGGAACAAAAACATAAATAAAATAAAATAAAATAAAGCTATCTAATACCACAAACATCACAAAATCTAGAAAAATGTATTTCCATTTAATATGTCTATTTTTTCTACATTTTTGGCTGCATATTCTGAAAACATTTACAATAGTCATCTTAGATTAAGGAATATAAAACAACAACATGTATTTTTAAATTCTACTTCATTGTATGGCAGTATGATCATTGGTTAAATCAAATTACTCATACAACATACACTGTCTTGGTAAACATGTCATCTGTTTCTTAACTTTATTTCTCCTCTTTGCTAAATCAGTGGCAATTTTGTGTGCTTTTCATCTGAAACCACCAAAGGAACAATATACATCAATATTGTAAAGATACAATGTAGCCTTTAGGATATATAAAACATAAGCCCTCACCTATAGACCTATACCACTGGTAATGAAGCAACAGCTTTTTCCATGCCAGACTGGAATTCTGGTAAATTCATCTTCACTTGATTCACAGCTAAAAAGGAAATATGGGTGCATTTATAATTGTATATACTGCATTACCAAAAATACACCTGACGGGGAACTTTTCCCTTCACCTAGGCTTTAAAGAGCACCAAACCTTCTATTCAAAAATTTTCACAACTGAGTTTTTTGGAGAAAGGTTCAAATTATGTTCCTCCTCCATCGCCCATGTGTGATCTGTGTCAGGAACATAGAACATGTTCATATCATGAGCCAACTTCTGGCTCTGGACAAGGATTTACAAAGGAGAATGGACCAGCCCAGCAAGGAGCAGGAGCAATCCTAGAAGCCATTCTCTCACGAGAAGCCCTGAAAATAATGAGCTCTACACAGAAGTGATTACAATCAACATAAACATATTCCTCTAAACCCCAAATAAATGTATTCCTAACTGAACATCCCTTTGCCAGAACCCAGAATCCCTGTAGCTCTTTCAATACCACCCAATTCAAGGAAAATTGCTATGGGGAGGAAAACAGAGGAGGAGGAGACAATATCCCATGTTGGGGGCAAATGTTTCAAAACCACAACCATATGACCACATTGCTAAATTTCACTTGGTTTCACAATAAATCTACTGCTGGTTTCAGGGTTTACAACATGCTCCAAGAGGCTACCTTCTTAGCAACAGTAATTTGCAAAAACTAAATCATTCAGATCTGAGGTCTGACCTGTTTCATCAGAACCTGAAACACTTCTTTTAAGTCCTATCCCCTGCCAAAAAACCCACCTTTGTTTGCTATCCTGAAAATTGCCAGGCCTGGACATACTGGTGTGAGTAGATTCTTGAAGCAGATCCTACAAATGCAGATGACTGTCAAGGCCTTGTCACTCTGATGGCATTAGTAATGTAATCTGACATGCAGTGTCCTTCCACGTTCATTTTGCATCTTTATGGAAGTCAGTATGTCTTAAAAACAAAAAATGAATATATCAGCTTTTACTTTGCATAGACAGAAATCAATATCAATAGATAAGATCAATAGATATGAAATGCATAGTTGGGAAGTGCAGCAGGTGTAAACCAGATGTGCAAACTGGCAGGAACAGATCATAGGCTTTGCAAACCACCCAACTCTTGTCAGTTTTTGTCTTATCCATGGGAAAGTCAACATGTGCTTACAAAATGGTGCTTCAGTGCTGGAAAAGCAGACAAATCAGAACTGCTGTTTCCCAGGTCCACAGGAGCATGCTGGGTCAGATCAAAAGACATGTTTCCAGTTAATTTATAAACCAGTGTCTTCAGCCTCAGACTGCATTAAAATACTCTGGGGTCCAAATGAGGAAAATAGCAGAAATGGTGAGGATGGCAGAGAATAGCCTATCCCCTTCCTCACAAGGAGGTCACAGCCCCAGCGTCTTCCATTCCTACTCACCACCCTTAGCCTGCAGGCTACGAAGTAGCAACCACTACTTCCCCACTTTGCTATCTCTGATTTCTTCAGATCATGGACCAACCAGAGTCAGAGGGCAGCTGTCCCAGGGTATAAGCACCCCCGCAAAGGCCTCATGCCTGGTACAAGTTCTGAGCAGCTGCTTTTAGAAAACTCCCGTAAGAGAATGAACTCCTATTCCTGCTCTGATGGTAAGAAATTCAGTCAGCCTAGTTAGCATTTGGTGCAGTAATTAATCTCCCAAAGGCTAAAAGACATGGCATTAAATCTGTGTTCAGGTTATAGAGCTACACTCATGTGGAAAAGTTCAATGTCCTTACCTTAACACTTACTCTAAAAGCTGTCCTGATACATCAAAAGATTTAATTAATTTTGATCTTTTATTAGCTAAAGGGGAAAAATGAAGATAAAACAGGAATATGGTTTAAAAAGAAATTTCGACTCAACTACATTACCCAAATTATCCTATGAAAACATTGCAAGGACTACCTTCATCGGGGGAGAGGATTTTAAAATGTTTATTATAAATTGTACAAAGCTAGGAAGGTAGGTCCAGGTTGGGGCTTTTGGGAAATATGTGTTAATACATATTTTCGTTAATCAGAGGGGGATATATGTAAAAGAATGGTGGCGCATTTGACACATGCTTCAGGAAAGGAATCTGCCTTCACTGAGTGCTTTTTGTGTACTTTCCCACTCCTTGAAAAATTGCACCAAGAAGCATGTGCACTCACCATTTTAAACTGAACCCCAAAGAATCGAAGGCCCTGAAGCTGGTAATACTAAGCCAGAATTCAAACCCAGATCCATCTGTGTGCAATACTCTGTCTAACCATGTTACCTTCCTAGAGCTCTCGGCAGCCCCATTAGTCCAACTCAACCTATACTACCAACCCCATCCTCTGGGTCCAGTCCTTGAACTTCCTTCTCATGAATAAAGCACTTAGCCTATAAGTAGGGCTAAGATTTTAAGTTTTGAAGCCCTAAGAGATCGTCCTCCATTTCCATGAAATTGCAAATGCCTAAACGTTTTTGTGAAGGGAATTTAGGATAAAGTAAAATCCTGTAAATGGGTTGTTTCTGTTTACCTGGTCCCCCCGCACCCACACACACACTCACACACCCAAAGTCTCTCCCAACCTGTGACGACGTAGTCTAGGCTGGGCCAATCACTGTCCTAGTCCCCCTCCACAGCCACTGGTCCATAGGCTAGGACACTGTCAGACTTTGAAGCTCAATTCAGAAATGGCAGCCTGAGTCACCTGCCCTCCCCAAACCACTCCTAGCATCCTGGGATACCCACTCTACACTGTTGCATGGGTGAGGAAGAACTTTTATTTTGTTAGAGCCATTGTATTTTAGAGTCTATTTGTTATGGAAGCCTACACTAAAGAAGAATAGCCATCAATTTTCTCTCTTACTCCTAGATTCTCCCCTTTAGAATGCTCCCAGGTTTCTAGAAATTTTATCAGAGCTTCTTTCAAAACCATGTGAGTGGAGCATTACTCAGCCATAAAGAGAGATAACTTGAGTCATTTGTAGGAAAATGGATGGCTCTTGAGTTGATAATGTTAAGCAAAATAAATTAGGCACAGGAAGTTAATTATTGCATTGCTTCTCTTATATGATAATTTCAAAATTTATAAATAATTTAAAGATTGAATTAAAGGAGAAATGCTAGGAAACAGCAAGGCAGACAGTTTGGAGATGAAGAAGAAGATCTGGGGAAGGAGGGATAGAAGACAGAAGAAGGGGATCAAAGTAAAAATGAAAAAAGAAATAAAATCTTTGTGAATCTACAGCTGTACTAAATAATGTGCAAGTGGCCACTTTGACAAATAATAAAAATATATTTACCAAAACTATATAAAAATAATATAATCATTGTCCTTTCTTCTACCAAATTCTTTGCAAGAATCTGGTATAAGTTTAGATTTACCGAAGAGCAATCTAACCTCAGGAAAAAAATAATAAGTATTTTTTTTATTTAATAGTGACCCCATAATGGAAAAAGATGAAAAATATTGCCCTTACATATTCCTCATAAAGCCATAGATAGTATCTCTCCTTCCATTTTCACTTTTCCACTGGAGAAAGTCATCAGACTGTCCATTGAATTCATTGAAAAGCTGAGGCAGAGTTTGGATTCCCATTCTATAAGCAATGAGTTTAGAAACTCTAATTTGACTTGTCTTTAGTGATTTTGGCCCTGTCCTCACTTGCTGTATGCTTTCCTGTGGTAAATGAGCCAGAATAAGTGAAGCCCAGTTACAGCATCTAAAATCTCCTTGCAGGTAAACTTAATGGACACTTTGTGCATATCAGTAGTTTAAAACTTGAACTACTTTGGATCTCAGGACTGACTGCAAAGCCCATTTTACCCAGAGTGCAATGGTTTCCCAAAAGGCTTCTGAGCCAGCAGCGTCAGCATCCTTGGAGGCTCCTTCAAGAGGCCAGGCTCAGGCTCCACCCAGACCGGCTGACTCAGAACTCTGGAGCAAGATCTACACTGCCATGTGAGTGCTTTGTCCTCATGCCCCACAGCAATGGGCCTCTGTGATCAAAGACTCCCAGGTCTGCCTTTCTCCAGTAAAAGACACTAAGGCTCCTTGGAAAAATGACTGACTCTAGGACTGGGACCAATGAACCTGGGGCTTCTGGTAATTGGTAATGAAAGAAAATAAGGGCGTGTGCACAACAAAATGAGGCTATAGAAAAGATTCGGAATAGCCAACCGAATGAGCTCCCAGTGGCCAACGCTTGAACAATTTGAGAAAGAAAATAAATATTTATGGGACTATAACTCAAAGTATAAAACAAACATTCATAAATCTATACTGGTATAAACATATATATGTAT
>NW_022900938.1:20744804-20763773 GCF_012274545.1 Fukomys damarensis
AATACTGGTATTATAAATAAATTATTGAACAAATAAATAAATAAATGGAAAGTAACAGAGAAACCTCTTCTGCAGAACTCCAAAGAATCTAGATATACAGCCTTTCAGGAGGTGGTGCAAACCCCACACTCATTTAGTGTGGCTGCACACTTCCTTTCAAAGAGACAGTATAGAAAGAGGAAAAAATATGTTCACAGTGGAGAAACCTGACAAAAGCTACCTCAGCCATGGTCAAGGTCAATACCAGCAGTGATAAGTAATGTGGAGAGTACTGATGTAATGGAACAAACTTGACGAGTTGCTTTGTGGCCTGGATCCCAAAAAGAAGTAAGCTTAGTAAAATCATGAAAACTCAGGCAAATCTCACTGAAGGACCACCTACCAAAAAAACCTAGTAGTATTCTTAAAAACTAGAGGTGATCAAAAATGACAAAGATCTGAGAAACTATCCTGGTCAAGAGCTTCTTAAGGACACCTGATGACTAAATGTAATGCGGTGACCTGGAAGAGATCCTGGGACAGAAAAAGGACATTCAGTAAAAATTAAGGAAATCTAAGTACAGCATCGACTGTAGTTAGCAAGGACTTATTAGTATTGGCTCACCAATTGTAATGAATGCACCACATGGACATAACAGGAGAAATTGACTATGGGATGTATAGGAACTCTACTCTTTTCGTAATTGTTTTCTAAAGCTTTTCTTTTTAAAATTAATTTTATTGGTACCTTTTAGGTATATGGTGTAATGACATTCATCATTGGAGATTTGTACCTTTACGTGACATATCTTGATTCTTATTTTTTCCCCATTCCTGTGCCCTGCCTTCAACCCCTCCACCGCTCTCTATTTACAAAGACTTTGTTTCCATTTATTCACTTTCCCATATTCATTCCCTTCCTTCCTTCCTGGTTCCCTACCCCATTTCCACTTCCCCTCCCCCTTTGCCCCTTTTCTTCCTATTTCATATTATTTATTATACATTTTGAACCTTATTTACATTTTCAGATTCTCATGCCAGAGAAACTATTTGGTATTTACACATGTGTGTCCTATTTATTTCACTTAAGATTTTGGCCTCAATGTGCATCCATTCTAAAACTTTCCTTAAAAGTAATGTTCATTGCTGGGTATGGTGGCTCACACCTGTAGTCCCAGTGCTTGTGAGGCTGAGGCAGGAGGATCTCTATGAGTTTGAGACCAACTTGAGCTACATAGTGAGTTCCAGGTCAGTCTCAACTACATAGTGAGACCCTGTCTCAAAAAAACCAAAAAAAAAAAAAAATGTTCATTAAGAAAAGGTCAAAGGTTAGCCCTTTAGGGAAAGAAATCAGAAGATAAATGAAAATTCCTGGGTTTTGGAGATTGGCTTCACTGTCTATCAGTTAGAGTACAGACTCCACTGCAGTGTAAACCCAAAACTATAGTGCCTTAAACAAGGGAGGCTTTGATTCCTCTCTTGTGTGACAGGCAGGATTAACCTTGGAGGAAGGGGTTGGAATCGTCCTGGTACCAACTCTAGAGCTGAGCTCATCGATCCAGCTCAAGACAGGCTAGCAAGGCCAACACTACATCCTAGCCAGAAGCTGGGGGAAAGGTGTCAGGGAGGCCTGGCCCTCTCCTCTCAGAGTTATGACTTCAAAGTGCACACATCACTTCTGCTCACATACACAGTCTATTCATATGACCAAGCTGGCTGCAACGGAAGCCGGGAAGAGTCATTGTTCTGGGAAATCGTGTCCCCAGCTAAAAGTCTGAGCTTCTGTTGTTACTACGGATGAAGGACTGACAAATGTCAGGGGCCACTGATCAGTCTCTGCTATACACTGGTTCCTTCGTACATCAAATTTTACCTCAACTCATGTGAGCCTCTTCCCTAGATTGATCAATTACCTAGAATGATTGGGTTATTTCTGAAGAAGTTCTCTAAGGCTTGCTGTTTGCACCCCATAGGACAAAATATTTTTCTATCTCTGGATTCAAAATTTGCCTCTCATTTTATCCTGGAGTGTTAATCCCATAGGACTTTCTAATACTTCTGTTATATTTTTATTCTCTATCTCATATTCTCATGGTGTCTGTATATCGTAGGTTACAGGTAATAACTGAGTGTGGGTTGAGTTCTCACACAGAGATTAGGGACAGCAATGACTTTCCGGTTCTCAACGGGAGCCCAGGGGCCAGACTCAAATTCCAGAGTGCCAACTTTCCTGGACGAAAAGCTTCAGCTCAGGGGTAACGCAGGAGACAGCACAGCTCTTCATTACCCTTGATCTGGCTCATGTGATGCAGTTCTAAATGATTCTGACCTGAGTCTAGAATCCAGATACACCCCCCACCATTTACACAGGGTGAGGTGTGAAGAATCAAGACTGAGAAATCGCTGACCCAGAAGTAGGGGGGCCTTACACGTACAGCGGAGGAATCACCCTCACACTCACAACCCCCACAAAGGCCGATAAGAAAGAAGCCTGGGTGAGAGACATGGATCTGGAGGGTGGAGGGGACCCCACAGCAAGCCAGCCAGCCAGCAATCCTTTCTGCTAGCCAAGGGGTGACATTTATAAATGACTGGGACGGAAGAAGTCACTGGAAACAAAATCAAAGAAGAGGTGTATCTGTTACCTACAGAGGCCATTGATACATTTATAAGCAGCCTGAAAAATACAAACGTTTACAGGCAAAAGATAAATTACAGCATCATCCAGTCACTTAACAAAATGAAGAACCATTAATTTCCTTAAATAGAAAAGTCACTCAGTTTATTCTCACGTGTTTGGATTTGCCGAAGGCTAATCTTCAGAAGCACATTACCAAAGCACACTATGCTGCTTCCCAGAAGCACAGTACCTTCTCAAGGAAGGTGTTACCAATATTGTAGTCGTGGAGAGAATACGGGGCTGGAAGTGCAGATGAAAGGAC
This sequence comes from Fukomys damarensis, assembly GCF_012274545.1. NCBI lineage: Eukaryota > Metazoa > Chordata > Mammalia > Rodentia > Bathyergidae > Fukomys > Fukomys damarensis. The sequence goes on from NW_022900938.1 coordinate 20,747,726, forward strand.
TGCTTGGTGACAAGATATTATTCTTACTACTTCGAGAACAACAGAGGGTGTGCTTTTTGAAAAGAAGGAAATTTCAGCTCATGCTGTTCACACCAGGATGGAATACAGCTTTCAGGTCCCAGTCTTTGCACAGAGACTGCCATAGTTTAACGTTAGCCTGAATGTGCTCACTTCAGCGGCAATACGCTAAAATCTAGCCAGAATGCATTACATCCAATAAAGACCAGTCCTCCTCATTATGAGTTCCTGTCTCTTATGGGGAAGACACTACATCTCCCTGCCCACGGGGCCAAGACATATTCAATTTACCAGTTATTTTTATTTTCCCGGGTCTCCTTCCTGCATACCACTTCATTTTCTTTCTTGTTGTTCCAGCATTTCCCATCTCTTCAATGATAACTTCACCAACTCACTTGTAATTTCACTTAATGATCATTGACACCTGGCCTAGCCATCAGAATAGAGACAAAAGGAAACATCCTGCTCTATGTCCCAGGGCCTTACTTCTTACGTTAAAATACTGAGTTAAAAATGGGAGCACAAAATCATATTTGAAGTATGGTCACGCCTATGTTAAAGAAAAAGTAGGAAATAAAAACAGCAAAATATGGCTGTATTTGAATGATGATATTATGGGTGACTTCTCTACTTTTCTATATTTTTGATAATTTGCTATTTTTATTACAGCAATACTTAATGAGAACTTATTTTAGGAATTTTATATATTTAACTCATTTAATTTTTTTAAACCCCTATGAGGTAGATATATTTTTATCCTTGCTCTGTAGAAGAAAAAAAAACCTAGGAATAGAGATTTAAATTTCTCATCCTACAACTGCTAAGTAGCGTAGCCAAGATTTGAAACCAATTAATCTTGACTGCAAAGCTGTGTGTATCCTTAGAGTGTGTATTATTTCTTTCACTAGAAGCCTTTAAAACAATTTTTTCCAAAAAGAGGTATCCATACTTTGCTATAGCATCCAAAGAAATATATGAAGCACTCATCGTAGGAAATGGTGAAGTCCTAGCAGAGAGGCCAGATGGAACTGGCGCAGGCACCGAAGGAGGGAAGGGCTAAGGAGGAAGATGGGACAGCAGGAGCCACGGCAGTCACACTGGCCACCGACGACCTGCACGCAATGGAGCTGTGCTGCTTTTACATTTTGTATTTTACTCGATGTCTTGCGTCCCTCATCCAGACCCTGCACAGACTCTGCTTTTTCTCCAGACTCCATCATCCTTTCCAGAAAACATCAGAGCCGGAGATGTCTTAGACAATGTCTCATTTGAAGCAAAGATCCCTTCTACACACTTTGGACAGGACGCTCACTCTCTCTAAGAGTCTATTTCATTCACAGAAAACTATAATTTTGAGAAAATGCTTCCTTACATTTGAATTTAGATCTAACTGTGAAAATTTTCCCTCGTAATCTCGACTGTCCCAGGAAAGTATTCAGAGTAACACCGAGCACATCTCAGTCCCTGGATTCTGTTATCAGAGTTATCCTGATCCTCCCCAAGATAAAAATCTTCAATTTCTTCAGCAATTTTTCAGAGTAGGTCTCAGCTCCCTCCCATCATCTCCCATTCTTTCCAGAAAACTCTGTGGCTGCGAATATCTCTGTTAAAAGGATGACCCAGAGCTGAGTACAATTCTCCAGAAGGAAGAGTGAAGAATCAGTTACCTACCTGATCTGGGCTCCGCCTACCAATGCAACTTGATGCAGGGCCTCTTCATACCAAAACCCCTGGATCTTTTGCATGTAAATCTGTGGCAAACCACATATCCTTAAGTCTGTACTCAGACTTCATTTTTTTCTTCCAACCTAACTATAAATATCAGCACTTGATATGGTCGGCAAGGGGAAATATGATCCTGGTAAATGAAAAAATAACCCAGTAATGAAGTTTGACAGTTTTTCCTTTTCAGAACAGACCATGAGCTAAGTCACTGGGGTTTGGACCCTGGGGAAAAGGCAGGGAAGTTACACCGTGAGGTTGTGGCCCCTCAAAAGCCTCTTGAGCTCATTCGTGGGACTTTTGAGAAGTGACTGGATCATGGGAGGTGATACTTATCATCGGTTAATCCACTCAGTGCACTGAGTTTAGAGCTAAATGTGGTGTTGGGAGGGCCTGGTGGGATGAGGAGGGTTACTGGGGGCGTGGCCTGGAAGGGTCTGTCCCTGTCCTTCCTCCTTTGACCCCTGCTGCCATGCCATAAGCATGCCTCTTCTGCCAGGCTGCCCTGCCTTGGAGCCTGCGGCCTGTGGGTTGAAAGCTGTATAAACAGTGAACCAGAATGAACCTCTTGAGTGCCGGGTATTATATCTCAGTGATAAGGAAGAAACTAAGACATACAATGTGTCAGATCTACAGGTGGTGGGCTCTTTTCTAGGGATATATGAGAAGGCTTAGGAGGACCGAAAAAAGACATTTGTTTCTACCAAGAGCCCAGTGAAAGCGCTGTATCTCAGGGAGGAGCACGGCTTGCCCCACATGTTCGTGGACACGATTTCATTTATGATGATATTGCTAATGGCTCAGGCAAAATTCCGAGAAAGACAACAACAGTGTAATAACTTCCTACAGTCAAATGCATAGAATTTAAAAGATCATTCTGAGTCTGCGTCTTTTCAACATGTTTGGTATTGTGTCCTTTTCTGTGAAATAAATGGTTGAGCCTTTTAACTCATGCACTCTTCGGTAAGTGACTTCAGTTTAAAGTGTCAACCCACTTCCTAGTGCAGAATCGTCCTGTTTTACCTCACCTCCCACCAACAGGATTCTCCTCCGACCACAGGCTGTGGGGGCACTCTCACTTGATGTGCTAGACACCGGCTGAACACAACCACTTATGATATACCACATTCCTCTTGGCTGCTGGACAAAGATTCCATCTCCCAGTTCCCTTCTGTTAGGGGTGGGTGTGTGCTCATATCCCTATGGCCAGAGAATAAAGCTTTTAAGATGTGGGTGTGGTCCTGTCAGTGATCACCATCCCTTCCACTGGCTGGAAGCAGAAGGCAGGGGGCCCCAGGAAACCACAGACAGGGAAAGCAGCTGGGTCTTTGAATCACCTCACGGAAGATAATCACAAACCAACCTGTAACATCTGCCTTGATTTGTTACCTGGATTTTTAAAAAGTCCATTATGCTTGAAACCATTGAAACTGTTGTATAATGTTGGTTTTACTTGTCATAGCATGGAGTGATATTAAGTGTTAAGCCTGAATTTCTCCTTCTCTGTGTATCTACCCACAGGCTCAGTTTAAGCTATTCTATCTATGTGCCTTATTTCCTCAAAGAAGTGGTGGCTTTTAGGTCCCAAGACACAGTTCTCCCCTTTTTTTCCTCAATTTTGGGTTGACACTGTCATCTCACAGTCCCCTGAACACAATCTGGACACCTTCAATCAGAACTTATCCAGACAAAGCCCCTAACCAGCTTTCCTTCTCCCTGTGCTACATGTTAAAGCTGAAGCCTGGACCTAAGCCACCAGAGCTCATAAACAAATAAAGCTACAGAAGAGGCCAGCAGGAAAGATTAAAACCACCTAACAGTAGTTTACAGACATCAATTCATGGACTGAAGCTATCTAGCTGTCTGCATCTGAATTGTACAGGGAGAATTATTAAAAGAGATTCATCAGTCTTCTACTCAGAGATTTTGGTGTGACTCTTCTAAAGTAGGGGACTGGAGATCCGTATTTTTAAATTATCTTGATAATCGAAGCATGGCCACTCTGGGTGACAGCAGTATGTCGTGGCCAGCATCACGGTCAGTTAACATCAGTGACAAAGCCTCCCGAGACGGGCAGTTCAGCATAGTGGGTGAGGACTTGGGTCAAGTGAGATTGAGGTTGAATCACTAACCAGCTGTAAGACTTTGGAAAACTTACATTATGTCTTGGACTTCAGTTTTCTCAACTGTTAAGGGGGCCTAATAATGCCACAGTCATACTGTATAAATCATAAAGATAGAAGAGTTAAACGATAGGAATATAGGAGAGAGAGAGAGAGAGAGAGAGAGAGAGAGAAATACAAGTCAACTTCTAAAAGATAAGAGCTGTGATGATTTCTATACCGAGGAAGAACAGCATCTGGAGGAGCATTGTGTGTTTATGGTCTTCTGACTGTGGACCCCAAAAACTGCTGTGTTCTCAGGCTGTTGACCGCCGCTGCCACTGCTAGAAAGAGCCACAAGAGGGAGCCGTTTTGCCCCTGTTTCATACTTTGCCATCATTTGGGTTTTCCTCCTTCCTTCTTTAAGGAAAAATAAAAGAGGAGCCGGGACCAGTGTCCTGATCCATGGGTCTGATTGGTCTGCAGCCTGGGCGTAGGCCAACTTAGCATCTCCTGAGTAAAAAGCAGGCCCTACTAAGGCCAAAGGGCCCCTAAGGGCAGGAGCCCCCCTGTGCACCCCATTGTGGGGCTCCCTGACTTCCAGCTTTGGGGCGTGGGGAGAAGCTCTCTTCACAGCAAGCAGCTCCTCCACCACTTCTCTCTCTAGCCCCAGCACTCCGGCTGTCAGTCCTCGGGCCTTTTAATCTGGTGTAAGAACTGGCATTGAGCCCTCTCACTGCCGCTCGCCTGCTGTACAATGGCTCACCTCCGGGAGCCTGTCCACAGATCTGTGGAACCGTCAGTTTTTCAGGGGTGTCAGGATACTGAGTGAACTAATCTATGTGAAAGTGCTTTGTGATTGGAAAACACCATGAGAATGCCATACATCTTGCCACCATTAGTATTTAGTGGGAGGGCTCTGCCTAATTTCGGGGGCATCATACCCAATGCCTTGCTTTTCCTATGAATTATTGCCCTACTTGATTTTCCCCGTCACTCTTGAAAAATAAACAAAGGTTCTTCTTCCTCTCAAGTTTGAGTGAGGGATATTTGTAAATGTGCCAAAAGCCCCTTTTTGTCACATCTGTCCAATCTGTGCTCCAGGAAAGCTAGATTTTATGACAGGAAGGGTCATACTTAAGGAGGGGAATCCTTAGGTTAGAAAAGTGATCCTAGTATGCTTTGTTAGGAGATATCAAAGGACTTCTGAAAATAAAAGAGAAAAAATATCATTTGATTCTTGGCCAATAAAGAGATATTTGAGGTAGTAGTTAGAGTTTTCACTTCCAGAGCTGCCACAAGCTTGGGAAGAAGGGAATCAGACTATACCTCAGCTTCCTTTCCTGAAAAATGGGATAATAGCACTCATCTCTCTTTACTATTCCACAGGGCTTTCGGGAGGATGATACAAAATAATTACAATAATGTTTAGCACCTACTATGTGAGAGACATCGATTCCAGTGTTTTACACTTAAATCCTCAGAACAACCTATGTAGTAAGTACTATTACCTCTATTTTAGCAATGAGGGATCCAAGCATGGGGGAAGAATAGCTTTCCAAAGTGCCTCCTGATGATCATTGTGATTGAATATAAAAGTGCAAGCTGCACCTGATGAAGGTGTAACCCTTGGTAATCACTTGACAGACTGTCAGTGGAGCTGAGGTCCCCAGGTTCCGCTAGAGTTGGGCCCTTTTCAGCAGCACATAAGTGAAACGACATGGGCGACAACCTCTTACATGGTTTAAATGGATACTTGGAGATTTCTGTGATGAGAGATTTTGACTTGCCCATTGCTAATATCTTTCAGACTGCTGGTGTCTGCCCTTCCTTCTCCAGACCATCCCACTAATTTTCCTGAATTGTCTTTCCCTTCTTCTCCAAAGCACTCCCAACCACAGAGCCCAAGACGGAGGCTCTTAAATCCCATGTTAACCTCTGGTATCTGTGCCACAGCTGCGTGCAGTTGTCAGAGTGACCAGGGCAGCACACTGCCTGTCAGATTGGTTGCTCGCTCTAGTGACCAGCTTCTAGCGAGCTTCTCAGGCCGGACTTGGGAGCTTCCCTTCCAACTCCCTGCGGTGCTGAGCCAACTGCCCACCCAGAGATCCCATTGCTGGAAGACATCCAAAGGTACAGTAAGCACTTCTTTGTGACAGTGAAAATTCTCAGTAATTACCATGAGGACAAAAAGATGTTGAGCACTTATGTATCAGGTATGGGACTAAATGTGCTAAACAGGTGTTAGTCTGCCTGTGCTTTGTGCTGTGATACTGCCATTTTACATCGAAAGCCCAGAGTAGTGTAAGATTCTAGGGGTTGGGAGTGTGGTTTAGTGGTATAGAGTACCTACATTAGCATGTAAAAGGCCCTGGTTTTGCTCTCCAGCCACACACAAACACACACACACCACGGTTTTAGAGCAGCAATCAGCCAGGCACCTGTTTCTGTAAATAAAGTTCTATTGAAACACAGGCTTGGCCAATTGGTTAAGTATTGTTTATGACTGCTTTTGCAATGCAGAGGCACAGCTGAGTAGCTGGAATAGCGATCATGTGTGGTCTCCAAGCCAAAAAGATTGATTGTGTACCTGCTGAATTAGCCAATCCTTGCTTTGGAGGCAGGCTCCAGGCCTGTTCCACCTGCCTTATCATCTGTGTGGCCTTGAGGGTTTTTTTGTTTGTTTTGTTTTTGGTACCAGGGATCGAACTTGGGACCTTATGCTTGCGAGGCAGGTGTCGGCACCTCTCAACTAAATCCCTGGCCCTTCATCCGTGTGACCTTGAAAATCTTGTTTCACTTCAGTGGGTTTTGATTTCCATATCTGTAAATTGGGATGACCCTAGAACCTACATCGTGTAACTGTTGTGAATAAAGAGTTAAAATGTAGCCCCAAACACAACTGTAATGATTTCATCACCCACAAAATGGTGTAAGTGTAAATTCTGCTTCACCCCAAGTGTGCTGAATTAGAAACGCTAGGCCCAGGCCCTGCAATCAGTGCTTTAACAAGCTCCAGGCAATCTGATGCCCACCAAAGTCTGAGAATCGCTGACAACTGCTTAAACCCATAGTCCATAGTAAATGTTAGATAAAGTTTCTCAGTTACAGTTTGTTCCTTGAGATTGGTATTTAATCTCTGTGTGTTTTGTGGGCTTGTCTTTGAAAATACAAGCAAAAATTCCAGAGCTAATTAGTAGGAAGAATAGCATTTGGCTTTTCTTTGACATCACTATTTGATTGTTTGAAAATTTTCTACAGATGGGGTTATTTTCCTGGGATCTAAGACGCAGGTATGGCTCAGAGTACAGGGGTGGACCTCCGAGAATCCTTGAGTAGCCTGAAGTTATAAGCACATCTTTGTGTTTACATTGTGCTTCTTTTTTATCTATAGATGCGCCAATGTTTTATTCACAAAGATTCCCCAGTATTTTAAACACTACTGCTCTAAAGCAGTGATGGCGACCTTTTTAGAGACCTAGCATCCAACCTGCAACCCAAAACCCACCTTATTTATTATGAAGCGCCAACCCTGCAATTAAACCTGAACACTGGGGTTTTCGTTTAGAGAAAAATAACTCATACGTTAACATCTTTTGTCGTAAAAGATAAACAGTGACACATATGCCATAAGTTCGCTGCCACTAAAGCACGGACACCCACAGCTGACGGTGAAGGACGGTTAGAGGCCGTGACACTGGGAATGGGTGCTGGGCCTCACCCACACCATGGAGCTGAGGAGGAGCCAGGCAAAACATGGCCTCCTCTGTGCTTTTCTGCATCTCCCCTTCCCTGCCTCTGCCCCTGCTGTCTCTCTGCCTTCTTCCTGCCAGGAATATTGTTTCTCTTCTTCCAGCTGCTAAAGAAAGTCGGGTAGACACACTCTGCATCCCATCATGGAGAAGGCTGTTTAATTTGAGATGAGTGTTACATTACTCATTGCTCTGAGCACTCTTTGATCCTCTAACATTTGCTTCTTTTATCCTCACGGAGTGCATACATTAGTGCCCTGAATGCTTCCCAGTCTTGTTGTCTTTTAGATGCTGTCAGAGATTATTTACTGGAAAGCAGATGGATATCTTGTTTAATGTCAAAATAATTACTATTTGGTTGGCCTGATAGTTTATTTACGCTTTCAGTATTTTTATATTTACATCAAAAGAACATTGCTAAAATTATATTTTGTTTGTTAAAATAAACAGGGAATGACAACCTTTTTTAAAAACTCAGTTTTTCTATTTGATGAGCTGATTTACCACAAGAGAAGCTAACAGAACCAAGTGGGAGTGGTCAATCGAATTGAAACATAAGGCTGCATTCTTTTTTGTATAAAAGCTAGAAAGAAGCAGTAAACAATGCTTTAAACAACAGAAGCATAACGCAGTACTTAGGAACAAGACATTAGCCTCATCTTCAAATCCCAGCTTTGCTGCTTCCTAGCTGAGTGAACTTTAGTATAGCTTGTCACTCTCTGAGCCTCGGTTTCCTTACCAGCAAGATAGATACAGTGACTGTTGTAAGAGTTCATGTGCACAAGTATCCTGGTTTATACAAATACTATTTAAATTTGGGCTATAATTTAAATAAGTGTGAGTTTTACATTTGTTTGTAATTCTACAAGTTTGAAATGGGGGACAGGGAGCAAGTTCTGTAATTGTATGAGGGACCTAAAGACCTAGAATGAGACTCCACGAGCTGTCATCTTTCAACTCAAGTCTGGTGACCACCTTTGTCTGTTTTCTAAATCCTAAAGCCCTGTCCTCACATTGATCAGGAATATCTACTCCTGTTTCTTAGTTGAGCTTACCTACAGAGGTGTTAAAAAGTAAGGTCTAATGCAAATAATATGTCCACTGTTTGTCTTTTCAGGTATTTACCATAAGACAGTTCACCTTTTCAGATGTCTCTCTGGCCACAGACCTTTATTCACTTCCATTTAGCAACTTTTAATTCAGTTTTGTCCTAGAATAGAAGCTAAGGGGAGAGAAGCTGTCCTGTCAGGTGACAACCACTAAACTGTTTGGAAAGAATCCTAGGGGATGGGAATTCTATAGTTCAGCCTCTGCTGGTTGCTCTTCTGGTTATTTTGACTTATTCTTACTTTATGTTACTTCTCTTTCTTCTTGCAATTCCAGCTTTCTATCTACATAAACATACATTACTGGCTGACAATTCATGAACTCGGTCAGACCAAATTATTTCTAGTTGCTTTTTGGCAACTTTGCTAGCTAGCTGGTAAAATGAATGTGTTGGCTGTGCTCGCTTCGGCAGCTCATATACTAAAATAAATGTATTGGTTTAATCTTAAGGTCTGCTTCCACAAGGTCAAGCTCTGCTCTCAAGTCTACGGTGGCTTGTGGAGATTTGTCTTTCTATACCAAGTGTCTCTTAGAATACTTCTCCCCAGTGTAAGAGAAATGAATACGGAAATGGTTGCATTTGTGTGTTACAGTCCCGAGCATGAGTTTTTTTGAAACGTATGAGGCTTTTGAATTACCCTCTCTGCCATGAGAGCTAGGTAAGGTTATAGAGTCAGGACTGGCAGAGAATGCTGTAAGGCCCATTGTACTACCTGGAGGGAAGGCTGAGCGGGGCTGACTCCTGCCTTTCCCATACCCCCTACAGGGAGTCTCTGGGCCCCACAGAGACACCCTCTGTTGTGCACAGATCAGGTTCCATATACTATTTCTTGGCCCACGTGGTAGATATGATACATCCCTTCTGTGTTGTAAATTCCTCATGTGGATCTGGCACAAAATATCTGGAAATTAAAAGAAAATTTATTGAGTCACTAGAAATTTCAAGTTTATAAGTATTCAAAAGATTGAGATGGGCCAAATGCCAGGCTACACAATTCAAATACTGTTGGAACAACAATTTCATTAGAGTAGAATAAAAGTGTCATGGTTGAATATAGTTCTGAGAATCAAGAGGCCTTTTAGCTTCTTCTGATATAAAAACTTCTAATATTAAAAATATCAACTAACAAAAAATTTTAAGTGTAGAATGGGGCACAGTGGAATACACTTCTGGCCAGAGTGTAAAATAGTCTGAATATTTTGCAGAGCAATTTGGCAAGATCTAGAAAACTCAAATATGTCCATGCCTATGATTTACATACCCCCTGTCTAACAGATATAACTCAGGAAAAATCTAATATAAATGTCCAAGTAGACAAGCAAAAAGATGTTCTTTGCAATTGTTTTTTAACAGCCAAATATTGAGAAACAACCTGAATGTTCCTCAATAGGGTGACAGACAAACTATGATATGTTCATACAATGTAATACTATTCAGCAGTTAGACTGAGCTTCATGGATCAACATGGATAAATACTGGAAACAATGATGAGAGAAAAAACAGGTTCCTGAATGATGTGTGTCCAGTATGGTGTCATTTATATAACAGTTAAGAGTACACAGAAATCTATACATTCCCAGTACAAGGATTAAAATACAAAGGGGGAGGATATGCACTGATTTCACAAGAACCGTGTTTGTGAGGATGTGAATCAAATCCAAAAGGAACGAAAAGAGTTTGCAGCTGCATCCGTAAAAGCTTTGGACAGAAGAGAAATAGGTCTAAAGAAAATATGGTAAATCCACTAAGTTTTTTATATGTGTGTCTTCTTTTATACTTCTTTTGTAGTATTCTTTTATAATGTAGTCAGCAGGGCAACTGGACTTTCACTCAGTTAGTGTCTCTGTTTGGACCCCTTTATGACCATTAGCATCTTTAATTCTCTAATCTTAGAGCACTTTGGATTTCAGGAAAAGTACTTTATTTTCTAACAAATTCTTTCTACCCTCAAGTTCACTCACTCAGACAGCTGAAAGTTATTTCCTAGTTAAACTAACTCGTCTAGGACCGGATAGAATGGCTTCTCTGCCAATAGCTCTTACGCCTCTTAGCTCTTTCCTCTGTTCCCAAGGATGTCATGACACCTCTCCTTCTAGTTTCATTAGCTAATTTATGAAGGCACTGTTTGTTCCTTTATCCACATCATTAATAACTCTGTCATGTGTTTCCATCTGGTCCTCACAGTTTCTGTCCACATCTAGGGAGAGAAAGAGAACCCCTCTCAGCAATGACACCAAGCTTACCAGAAAGGTTCTAGAGAATCATCCATTCTATCACTCACCTGTGTGCTTTCTCCAGGTAAAAATGAAAACTTGAAGAAAATGTTACATAATAAAAGTGAATGTATCGCCCTTGTTTAACTATGCATGTACATCTCCTATGCAGTCAGCCCAAACTCCAAGAAATTTACCTCTAATCTAAAACATTAGGTCAAGATTAGTTAAGTGCTCCTAAGTGAAATAAATGAGTCACACATGTATAAATACCGAATAGTTTCTCTGGTGTGAAAAACTATAATAGTGCATAAGATCCTAATGAGATAACTGACAATGTGAAATAGGAACAAAAGGTATAAAGGGGTAGGGAAAGTGGGAAGGGTAGGGGAAAGGTAATAAGGGAAAAGGAAAAAAAATATGAGAAAATGAAAAATGGAAATAAAGTGTTTGTAAATGGGGAGGGGCAGAGGAGGGGTGAAGGGAAGGCAGGGGCAAGGGGTAAAAAAGAGAACAAAGACCTGTCATGTAAAGTTACAAGATCCCAACGATGAATGTAACTGTACTGTATACCTAAAATGTACCAATAAACTCAACTTAAAAAAAAAAAGAAAAGAAAGATTAGCTAAGTGAAGAAACCAACATTTGGATTTTCTTCAGTTTAAAAAGTAATAAATAAAAATCTTCAAGGACAATAAAAGAAATAGATAAATGGCCACAAGCATGTTAAATAGACAGAAATAAGAAAATGTAGAGCTTGTGGCATTTACAACTCTAAGTCCTCTTTTATTTTCCAGACCCTCCAAATAACATTAATCTGAATGTTGAAAAATGTAGGAAGTCTGTGGTGCAATAGATGGTCAGAAGTCAAACAGCATAGCATCGGTTCATAGCAGGCAAGGTCAAAATTTTTTAATTACGGGAAAGAACCCAATTTCTGTTATGTGCCTCCATAATCTTATAAGCATGCTCATTCATGATAAATTATTATTATTACAGAGCAGATGGATGAATCTCAATCATTATACTATAATGGAAGATTAAACATTTTCTTAACTTCTATTCATCAAATGAAGCCTTTATGCTCACAACAAAGGACAGTGCATCAATGTTATCATTAGGGATTTTTAAAATATAACTTTAGTGGGAAACATAATAAGACATGATTAATGTACTGACAGAAGTAAATACTAAACAACACATATTAGCATAGACTTTTCAGTTCTCCTATTTTGTTGCTTCTCAGCCCCTGATGAATTGTGTCAAAGAGAAATTCCTAGCAGAATCATTTATTTTTTACTGCTGGTCTTCCTTTTCAGCTACATTTTAATCTATACGGTATTATTTACTCCATAAAGCTGTAAGGTTTTCTCTAGGAAGATGGTATCTATTAACCTCCAACAAGGAGAACAGTTTCTCTTTCGGTTGAGTTTTTGTCACCTTTAATGTATTGTAAGATATAAAAGAGGATGAAAACCGATCTCACTATCACCATCTCTCACATCCACACTTCTCCAATATGCAAGACTGCCCCAAACTACTCCAGACACCCAAACATTCCTAGTCTTTAAAACGCCGGAGAAGGCGGTTTCACACTCTCCTCCAAGAATGCATTTCAGCACTTACATTCATTGTGGAAACAGACTTAGAGAACTGACAGCAGAAAAACAAACTGTGCAGTGGAACAAAGAGCACTAACCTTGGAGTTACTTGGTGCACTTGACCTTGGCATCCAAGGTCAAGCCCCTGATCTTCCACTTTGCAGACCAGAGCACATCCTGTTTAGTCTCTTTTTTAATTATTTTACTTTTAACATTTATTGCCTCCTCTGACCAGATAGGCATTAAACTTTTTGCATATAAGCTCAGTTAATTCCCTAGGAAACCTCTCCCAACTCCATAGGGCTAGTCCTTTCTCATTCCCGCTGCTGTTGTCTATGCTAATTTATAAAAAAGTTGGACTACAACAAACTATGAAGGCTTCGAGAAAAAGTGCAATAGTTAACATCTCTCATGAATTATTGCTAGCCTGAAATAGGTAGCGATAGTTAAATATCTGAAAACATAATAAAGAACATCAAATATCAATGAATGTGCCTCAGCATATCATTTATTAGCCGTGGCGTTCCTCAACTGGCCTATATACTACGATTTCCAACATGAAAACAAATTTCCCATCAATGCAACAAAATTTTGGAAGTCACTTTTCAGTCAGTGAAGTAGCCCGCTGAATGGGAGGAAGAAAAACGAAATGTGAAAGATGCTATTACACAACACCAGCTGGGTATGTGAGGTCTCAGCTACTCCACAGCCTGAGGTAGGAGTAGCAAGTCAAAGTCAGACTAGGCAACATAGCCAGAACCCTGTCTGAAAATAAAAATTAAACTGTGTGTGGTGGTACACACCTATAATCTCAGTACCCTGGGAGGTGCAGGCAAGAGGATGACAAGTTCTAGCCCTGCTTGGACAATTTAATGACTTAGTAAGATGCTGTCTCACAGAAAAACAAATTTTTTTTAACTATTTTAAAGAGCTGAGGATGTAGCTCAATGCAAAGGTCCTGGATTTAAAGTACTGCAAAATATAAAAGAAAAATAATTAAAAGTAAAAAGGGTTGGGGTGCGTCTCATTGGTAGAATATTTGCCTACCCTAGTACTGCAAAATATGATATGAGAAGCAACAATAGCAAGACAAGGGAATGGTTCTGTGCTTTCTTCACCTAACAGAAAGGAACTTGCCTCATGCAATAAGAAACATAACTTTTCAAGAGATCATGTAAGAAAGTAGCAGGATGTTGCTGAAATACCTACAGTGCTAGAGTAATTACTGCTATTTCTTAACTCCAGACGTGTATCTATTTTTTTTTGTCATGATCCATAAGTCATGCCAGACCCTAAGGAGCTCTGAGCCCTCCTTTCCTGCATGACCACTAAAAAAAACTGTGACTTCAGAAACTATGAAAAGATGTGCTGCATCCTAATATCAGACAACGTATTCCTCATTTTTTTCTCTCTTTAACATATAGTACATATGTGTGCATGTATATATTGGAGTCGAGATTAAAAAAATTTAAATCCCTGTTCAAATTCCATTCATTTTATACTTGGAAGAAGAGACGAAAGCTTTTGCTCAACAACAGGTGAAATTAATTCTTGCTCACAAATACGATGTTTTATAAAGAACACAGCCAGATTCTGGTGTGACCGGGCAGAACTCAGGCATAGAGGCAGGGCCAGGCAGAGGTGAGGGTCATAGAAGTAGGTTTCTGGGGAACCCAGTAAACGATTTATTGTCAAAGAAACTGGGACGCTGGTAGCTCAGAGAGGCTGGTTACAGAACGCTGTGTACAAATGCCCTCATCCTACGCCCACGTATATATGCACACATTTGTTGTTCTGGAAGCATGTGGACTAATGTGTAAACAAAATAGTAGAAACATGTTTCCCCTTTCTTATGCCTATGTGTATTTTGTAATAGTGGAAGGTTTTGCTAAAGTGTTTATTTGTTTAAAATGGATGGCCACACCCACACATCTCACAATCTTGCTTTGCTGCCCCATCTTCTGACTTCCATCACAGCCTTAGGCATAGGGAAAGGCCAGTGTTCTCTCCTCAGTTTAGGCTGCTAAAGAAGGCCAGGAGGGTGCTCTGTCTCTTCCTTGTCCTCTCTGCTCATAGATGCACAGGGACACACACACATATATATGCACATGCACATGTGCGTGCACGTACAGAGCACTGCCTGTAACAGACACCTGAGACTGAGTCTAAGTTTTTCTATTTTTTAACTTTATGGCCCACACAAACAAATCAGCCTGTCTCCACCTCATTTTCCTCCACTGTCAAATGAGGTTGATAATACTTACCCAAAAACTGTGTTGAATAAATTAAGTGAGAGAATTTATGTGAAAACACAGTAGGCACTCCTAAAAGATAGTGCCACCAAAACCATAATGCTTACATCATTCCATTTATAGCAAAAGTGTTTCTGCTATGTTATTTAAGCACTCATGTGGCATTTATGTGGGGAAATTCATGCCCATGACTGCTGACAGTTTGATCCCCAAGTCTCCAGGCCTAGGAGATCTACAGCCTAAGTGAGTATGATTTCTCAAGAACCAAGCAGTGAACAGGAGGCAACCAGATTTTATGTGGAAAGCTATCCACTTTTTTATTGCCTGGGAATAGGGAATTGTTTTCAGATATTCTGACAAGAATGGAGGTAGGAACACAGATAAGAATAACAATGCTATTATTTCAGTTCACAAATGCAGAGAAAAACACACAGAGGTCTTGCTTTTCCCCCTGTAAATATTACAGTATATTAAACATGCCCCAGGAGATGACTGGAGAGTTTATTTGAATCTGATCCCAAGAATCTTCTGTCTGTTAGCAAAATTGTCCACCAATATCTCCAATAGACTTGCCAGGAATATGGTTAGCATAGAGTGAGAGAAGATGCCAATTTTGTGGCTGGTGGCCAGATGAAAGTCTTGGGAACAGAGACAAGTTTAGAAAATTATTTTTAGTGAAATACTTCAGTGTGTATGACATAAATCACATCTTCAGTCTCTCCTATGAAACTTTCAGCAATGTCTGCATTGCTCCCAAATGCTCTAGTGCAAATGGCTTCTCTGTGATGGATCTAAGAAAGTGTCCTGAGCTAATGTGAATGTGGGTCATTTGATTCTGGGTGAGTTTGATGGCCTACTTAGTCTCGTGGTCAAACCAGCCTTGGCTCATGCTCAGTGCTCACAAACTGACAAACTTTCCTCCTACGATTTTTTTCTTCCTTCAGCCCACCAAGGCCACGTGCTCAGTGGTGCTATCTATGTAAGAATGATACCCAATTCACTGCTGTCCACCCAGCCCAAAGGGCCCCCTTACTTGAAACAGAGACATCATGGCTTTATTCCTGCCCTTTGAATTTGGAATGACTGACCCATTAAACCTCCAGAATGTTCCATTTCTGAGGGGACCTGCAAGAATTTCATTAAATAATACTACTTAATCATTTAGAAACTGATTCATCTCCTTTTTTTATTTTCCAAAGAAAGTATCACTACTCCCAATAGTGCTTTTGAGTTTCAACAAACTTTAACTCTTCTCAAAAAAAAAAAAAAAAAAAAAGATA
>NW_022900938.1:20763842-20812119 GCF_012274545.1 Fukomys damarensis
AAAAAAAAAAAAAAAAAAAAAAAAAAGCTAAGAGTTCATGTCACTCTTCAGAACTGGCTTCAGTCCCTACTGCTATCATATAAAGGTCTTGATCTAATATAAGGGTTAGGATTTGATAAAACACACAGAAACCTCTCTAAGATTCTCAATGAGAAAGAAATTTAGGGAATTGGATTCTTTCAAATAATGGAAAAGCCCAAGAGGTAAAAATCAAGGTTATAAGACTGAGTTATAAAAACCTTTTAGGTCACCATACACAGATGTCTCTGCTATCACCACTGCCATTGCTATTGCTTCCTCGTTCTCAAGAAGATAGCATCCCAGCTATAAAATTAGGAATCTTACTTCCTCCACTGCAGGAAGGTAGCTGCCACCTGCACCTGCCTTCCAAATTGCATGTAAGTACATGGAAAAGATAAAACCGAATGTGCTCACATAACTGAGCTGCAAAGCAGTCTAAGAAACATGACTTTTACTTTTCCTACTTCTAAACAAGTGGAGGAAAATATGGTAGTTGAAAATATGGCTTCATTCAGTGCAACAAATAGAAACAGCTGTAAGTTTCTCAATCAGTGGGTGATTCAGTATAGAATTTTGAGTTCTTTCAAAAAATGGAATATAAAATGTATTCCACTCCATAACAAAACAAAATGCTAATAATTATTAACTTCGAGTGATGGGTAATGAGAGTTTATTACTCTGTTCTGTACCTTCATGTGTGTTTCAAAGTCATTCTTCTTTGTGCATATACCAGTTATTTTCCATTTATTTCCAGTGCAAAGCCACAATCTCCATATTTTCACACAGTTCTGTGCCTCAGGAAGTCAATCTCTCTAAACTTCACTTGGGTTCCCTTGTTAGCTGGCTTCTGGTTGGTTTTGAGCAATCTGAGGTTCCTACAGGAAGTCACCTGCATATTCCTTCCCATTTCCTGCCCAGTAGTCCCTCTTTCATGGCTCTGACTTTCAATGTGCTCTTATAATATTGTGTACCTTCCCCTGTAACAGTAAAGTGATTGAGGCTTTCTACTGTTGGTAGCTGGGTGTCTCTACATGCTCTGTTGTTTCCCTAACACCCCGAATCCTCTGTTGTAACCCTAGCCCCATTCTCATTAGAACCCTTTTGAACCATCTAAAAGGGATTCTATTTCCTACCAGACTCTACAGTGCCCCTTAGGATCCATGTTTCTTCTCAGGTATACTCAGCACACACACCAACTTTGTCAGTGCTCAGGGCCCATAAATCCTCCTGCTCCAAACTTCCCCCTCTGCCTATTCCCTTACTATGGATTCTGTGTGCCTTCCACTTGGGATCTTACATTTTGAAAAAATCGTTTATAAAAGAGTTTATATCTTAAATTTTGTCTCAAGTTAAGATTTATCAATTTGAAGGGAAGTTACATATTAGAGTAATATCAATACCATGAAAAACATTTCCAGCAAAAATAAGGAGCCTATTTAGAGAGACAAGCTTGTAGAACATAAAATCTATAAATAGGGATATGGTCTGGAAATCTGGTCTGGAACAAATTTTAATTCAATGTTAGAAAAACAGAAAGCAAGCTCCTTGGGGACAGAGATTTTGCCTGTTCTTGGTTCTCTCCCTAGCATCTGCAATAGCACCTGACAAATCATAGGAATTCTAGGAATTTTTTTCAATATTTTTATCAGTACATGTTTTCAGTACACAATAATTATATTCATCCTGGGGAATTGGTACATGTATATAACACACATTATTTTTTCCATTCCCTTCTTTTTCCTCCCTCCCCCGTTATATACACATTGGAGTTCTTTATACTCTGCTTGCTTCTATTTTTTTAATTTTATGAAAAAATAAAACAAGCTTTAATAACAAAATAATGAAAGAATAAAAAAAGTTAACATACTGTGTGTCATTCAGACAAACAAGCTTAAATATTGCATGGTTTCTCTTATGTGAGAGGCAATATACGTGTTCACAAACTTAATTCTTTCCATGATGCTGGTCACAAATTAATTGGTTGAGAACTGAATCAAATTTCCCCATAAGGTCAACATTGAACCTAATCATTGAATTTGATTCAGTTCTTATTCAATTCGGTTTGTGACTGAAGCCATGTGATATTTAAGCTTCTATGGCTGATTTATTTCATTTGAAATTATGGTCTCAAGATGCATCCATTTCCCTTCAAATGACTCAAGTTTATCTTTCTTTATGGTACTCCACTGTATAAATACCATACTTTCTTTATCCATTCATCTGTTAATGAACATATAGGCTGCTTCCAAATTTCAGCTATTATATGAATTGTGCTGCTATAAACATGGCTCTGTGTGTATTGCTATAATATGATGTCTTTAACTCTTTTGGGAAAATGTCTAGAAGAGAAATAGCTGGGTCAAATGGAATTTCTAGATTTTCTTTTTTGAGGAAGCTACATACTGATTCCCATTTTAGTTGTACCAGTTTACATTCCCACCGGCAATGTAGAAAGATTCCCCTTTCCTCACAGCCTTGCCAGCATTTCTTATTATTTGATTTCTTGGTGATAGCCATTCTTCCTGGAGTAAGATAGATCTCAGTGTTATTTTAATTTGCACTTTTCTAATGGCCAGCAATGTTGAACATTTTTCATGTGTTGATTATCCATCTGTACTTCTTCTGAAAAGTGTCTATTAATTTCAGTTGCTTATTTTTTGATAGGGTCTTTTATTTGGGGGGTGTGCTGTTTGTTAGTTTTTTATATATTCTAGAGATTAGGCCTCTGTCCAAGGAATCTAGATGCATATCGATCGCCATGTACTATCTAAAATCAAACTGGATCAAAGATCTAAGTCTTAAAATATAAATAATCTTCTGGAAGATAAAATAGGTAAAATTCTATAAAATTTTAAGTGGAAGAATAAATGAGCATACATGGCTGGAGTCTGTTCCATTCTGTTTCTCTCAGCCTTCTTGACACAACCACATTTGTGATTTTGTGAGACACAATGTTTTCATCATCAGTCAACACAAATCCTACATGTGGCCCTTAGAATTGTGGCTGATATCTCTGGTGAGTATCTTCCCTGCTGGGTCTTAGTGGCTTCATGGATAGAAAAGCTAGAGACTATCAACATCATTGACTAAAACAGTGTAAAAAATGCTCTCCCTACATTTTTTATTTAGTAGATATTGTCACTATTTGGTTTTATGTAGTTGACTGCTTTAGTAAATTATGTGTTTATTTTTGGCATGAATATGGCATTTTGAGAGAACATATGTGTCTGAGTTATTTCTAACTTGTGTTAACATTAAGCACTTTATATAAATTCCCTGAGGCATCCTGCCCAATACAAGTTTATCTTTCAGAATTGGTTACCAAAATGAGCATAAAAGTAGGTTAGTCTGAATTAAAAGCAATTTTTAAATGGGGGATGAAATGCCTACTGGCAAAATATTCATGAACCAGAAATAGCAATTATCAAAAATCAAGAGGTAAAGTATGTTCCATAATCATAAACATACTGCTGATACAAAGCAAAAATTTAAAGTCTGGGCTTTTCAAAATGAGTTGCAATCTCTAAAAAACTAGTTCAAATTTGGGGAACTATTAAGCCCCAGACTAGAAGATCTTTCTCTTATGTTACAATTTTTGGCAAAAGTAATAAAAATCCTCAAACATCTTTAACTAGAATAATCACACCTTGAATTGACATGCAAACCAATGCTATTACAGGTAGAGCCAGAAGATACAGGAATAATAGAACCAAAAGAACAAAGGTCATGTCCCCTTGATTACCTTTTTCCTGAGTCAGAAATACTTTGTGACTGCAGGCTAATCTACATATTATATTTGGATAGTTGTGGCTTCATCTAAATCTTTCAGTGTCCATTAAATTGAGCAACAAAACATAAAGATAACCTTGGCTAAGGACAGTTCTTGCATTCCTAATATAAGTAGTACTTATCTCAGAAGTTATTTCTGAATTGTGGCTTGAGCACAGGAATATAAGTAGAAAGAGAAAAATATTCCTTTAGTAGATACATGAGGATTCCTTTTGGGGAGGGAGCCATCTTTGTTGGGAAAATTTCTACACTGGGCAAGAGGCAGAAACAATATATGCACAAAATATTCTATGGTTTCTCTGTGCTTTGGAACCCTTTAAAGTTAGTGGAGCCACGTGGGGCATCTTCTGGCCAATAAACTATAAGAAATGACTTTGAGATAAAAGCAATGAGAAGTACTGAATGTATTGGAATGGAGGAGCCCCTGTAGGCCTGGGTCCTTAAGTGACTCTGTGAAGCACAGCTTTTTAATGAAACATACTAGATATCTACCAAGAATAGAAAATAATTTTTTTGTAGTAGACACTAAGATTTTGAAATTGATTCGTTATGAAAGCTTCATCTCACATATTCTAATACAGACTAGAAGCCTAGGTATTCACTGAACTGATCTGCATGATGAATTTGGCTCTTGTTCTAACAAAGGTAAAGAAAACTAGAGGGTAAAGAGACGAAGTGAAGCTGTAAGGTATATCATGCAATCCCCATCCAGTAACTTTCAGATCTTAAATGTATGCTACCCCCCCAAAAAAAATCACAAAATGCTTGTTGTCAGTGGATTGTCACTAAAGATCCTTATACAAGGATAATGCAGGAATAAAACAGAGACACTGTGCTTTCTTTCAGAACCTGGGTCAAAACAGCACTGGAAAATAGGAGAAATCTTGAGCAAGCCTATGAAATCTTCAACCCATGAAATGGGAGGGGGATGAAGTCCTCCTGTGTCCAACTCAAGAAATCCTAAGCTTTCTTATTTTGTCTAAGCTATTGAAACACTTTAACCATAGGGAGAGGCTTTATACTTAAAAATAAATTACTTTCACTTCAGTAAAATCCAACAATCCAATAATATCATAAAGCTCAGGAGCTCAGGATTAGAAATAACGTTAAAGTCACCTACTTTAGCCATTGGACACATCCAGCGGCAGAGAATTCACTCTTTCCACATATTTTATTATCTGCTTGAATTTGACAGGCTGCTAGTTCTCCCTAACTTTGAGCTGAAGTCTTTCACCCCATAACTTTTATGCAGTGGCTCACATTTTACCTCCTGAGGCAAATAAAACAAGTCTAATCCCTCTTCCATATGGAAGACCAAATAGGTCTTCACATACTTGAAGGTAGCAACAATCTTGTCTTTCTTCCTCTGCAAGTTATTTTGGATCTGTGTTACCCTTATTCACCATGTCTGGATGAAGTCTGTTCCCTTTTCTAATTATTCTGTCCTTCAGAAATGGGTTAGGTGTCAGGGAGGGGGATAAGAGGGAATATGGATCATGTTAATATGATGTTAATATCAAACAAAGATCCAATTAAGCAAGATTTCTTGTCTGCTCATTATCTCTTCATGGATCTCGCTTCAGGGACCCATTAAGTGGAAAGAACCAAAGTTTCCTTTTGAGTAGATCAAGTAAAGGCTGTCCTCGTGTTATAATGGGAGAGTATCCAGACTCTCTGCATTAAAATCCAATACCCAACACAAAAGACTTACCCATTATCTCTTCTTTGGGTACATAGGTTTGCCTGATGTATCACCTCAATAACAATTATGAAACCCCTGCAGCCCATTCATCAAGATAAGATCATCCATTCTCATTGGCTAACAACACTCTGAAGAGTCAAAATCAAAACTGATGTCACTGACCCTATATATGTGGATGGTACTGAAATCAGGAAGCATCCCTCCTCTGTATGTTTCTGACCTTGTTTATAACCCAAGCCACCAATATATTATTATGTTCCTCATGTCTTACTCTGTCTCCAAACAACTCCTTCAGATTTTATTTTCAGTCTCTGATTTTTACCATCAGAAAGGACTGGAAGAAATCCAAGGAATACACTTCTTGCTGACTTTTTCTCTCCAATCTCTAGGCAAGTCTTTGGGCTAGATTTAGACTCTTCCACCTCCTTCACACAAATAATCTCTTGGAGATCAGCCCACTAGTCCTCCAGAATTGGCTATGTAAGTCTAAATTTTAGGCTAAATGTGGCCAAGGCTCAGGTTGAAAGTCAGGACTACCTATTTCTTAAGTATGTTTAGTTTGAAGAGGAGGAAATGCAGGAATAAGTTTAAACTAGAAAAATGTCACAATAGGTGTGTTTTGGTGACAAAGCACTTGTTAGCACAAGGGTAAATGTTATTTTAAATGGGGCAAAGGAATTAGGAATAAATTTAAGTACTCCTAATGTAAAGCTCTATTTCCTAACTTGGAAATGATTTCCCTTACCAGCAGCTGATTGGCCAAGTTATGTAATCTTTCTGAGCCTTCATTTGCTCATCCTCAGATTTTTGGTGAGAACTACATAATATAAAATCTGTAGTGCCTGTAACAAAGTAAAGACTAATACATGTTAGCATTTCTCCTTCCTGCCCCAGTTCAGCTCCCTTCTGTTTTCTGATCCAGGAAATATAGGTGCAGGTACGTTAGCAGTATAAGTGGACTCACCACCCCAGATGAAGCAGCTGGCCAGGCCCACCTTTAAGTACCAGGGTGGACAGATATCTCCTGCAGGCCTTCCCTGGCATGAACTATGAGAAAACTTAGTTCCATGAGATGTAGTTGAGGCTACAACTCAACTCGTGTTTTCAGGTGCTCAAGAGGGAAGAAAGGTTGGCTCATGTTTTTTCACCCAGATAGAAATAAGCATCAATAAAAGGACTTTTTTAAAAAATGAGATATCTGCACATGAGATGTATCTCATGTATTTGCCTTTTTATCTGAAGAAAGCCAGTATCTTTGACAGAGGAAAAGAATAATAATGAAAATGTCCCACCATGAGACAGATACCACAGCAGCTCAGCGTGGTGTAACGCCAGACAGTAAGCCCTGAAATAAGAAGCATTTCATCTAATGTATACAGAAGCCAATGTAGACTGGAGGGGAGAAAATGCCACCTTCCTTCCTTGCCATTTTCCCCAGTGTACCTTGAAAAAGGGAAGAAAATTTTTTAAATAAGTAAGGCCAGAATTCTTCCCCCTACATCCTTGCCCCCAAACATCTTGCTAGTAACAGAAAGGCATTAACTCAGAGGGCAGGCTGCCACCTACTGGGCCACCAGGAACATCCCTCAACATATTTTGCTGGCCTTTTGAGGAACCTCCTTAAAAATCCTGATTTGGCCTGAAGCTGCTTTGTTTAGTAATATAACAACAACAAAAAAAAGTTTTAAAAACAAACCCATAACCCAAGCTACTACTATACTGAAATTTAAAAGGTGCAGCATGAATTAATCATGTAGCCATATCTTTTGCAGCAAAACATTTTTGTTTTTGGCATCAGAGACCCTGAGAATTCAAAGGGAAAAATAAACCTTTTTCTCTAACTTTCTCTGTTGTTTTCTAAGGACAAAGTGCTTTAATAGTCAGTAAGTGCTGCTAATTGCTCCCCAGACAGCCCTAATCTAGTCATTTCCTCTCTGCCTTTTACTCCATAAATCCTCCCGAAGGCGAATATATTGGTTAGCATTCCTCAAAAGCACCCATTGGATTCGATTGGTTTACATGTTGTGAATAGTTTCTCTACACTCACCCATTTAAAAGAGCCTATTTTTACTAAATCTACTATTGATGCTCAGAACCACTTCAGGCTGATCTTGATGACATCAAGATCAACCACCAAGCCCTGTTCATTTTCTTTTCTTCATTATCTCTCTTTTTTAGATTGTCACCTGTATTCAGTAAAAACCAGAAAATCTGATATCTTTACTTCCAACCAATTCTGTGCCTTTGGACACATCATTACACTTCAGATTTTTCTTTTATAAGGCAAGGAAAAGAATCCTGCCCTATAGTAGAGCTATGATGATGGTACTAATAATAACAGTAGTAATAATAATAATTTAATGAAGATGATGGATATACTTACTTGGTACACACTCCACAGCTGTCTCATGTTAAACACTTTGCCATACTCTGAATCTTTCAAAAAATCCTGCCTGTGTGGTAGGACTCGTCATCCTAAAGAAGAGAACAGAGATTAACCTAACATCAAATATGGAGTTGACACAGGAAGCAGAATTTACATTCAGAACTTCCAATCTGGGCCAGGTCTATTTCTTCTACCTCTTGCTTCTGTTTTCATGCAAGAGAAGGACAAATATAAGTGAATGCACTTAATGAGGATAAAGCTACACAATAAATTCACCTCCAACAGAGAACAAAGACTAGCCCTTGAAATAACGTGAAAAAGTTGGCCCCCAACAAATACTTACTACTCTGAGATATAGAAATATTTGCCTAAGAGATAGGCAGATAGATATATACATGATTGATAATAAGCTCTTTTAAAATGACTCCTCTTTAAAAATGTTAAACTGTGTTCAACTGTGTTCACAAGAAGCATTATTTTGGTTCTCTTCATTTCAGGCTTTTTCCCCCTGCATGTTTACAGCTTGCTTAATTACTTCATTGGGCTTTGGAACTCATACATTACCGATATGTGATCATCCAAGTCATTACCTGCATATTTTCCCATTAAGAATAATTATAGCTCTTACCACCACTGCCCACATACTTATGTCCTGCAGGCCTGGGCACACTGAAGTAATCATCTTTTGAAAATGATCTTGATGGGCAAGTGTTGTGCGCACAATCAGCAATAAGCAAGATGAGGTGGGAAGATTTCCATCTCCTCCATTATTGAGCAGCTCAAAAGAATCACATTCCCATTATTTCATCACAGCACCATGCAGGACACTGAGATGGTTTATGTTCTCCTGAAAAGCCAGTTAACGCTAAGTGCAGAGACAAGACCCATGGGACCCTGGATTGTATCTGCCTCTCATGAATCACCTTTCCGAGCACATACACATCACCCACTTCCTGACTCGATTTCATTGTCTACAAAGTGAGATTTATAAGATGTTTTTAAAACCTCTGATCATCAAATCCGAGATGAAACAATCGTATACGTGGCAGCACAGCCTTTTACACTGATGAACTGCGGAAGGTCTGGAATCCCGGCTCCTCCACTTTGTCAACTCTATAACCTTAGGATTCTTACTTAACCTCATGGAACCTCAGTTTCCACATCTGTAACGGGGGTAGTAATAATCCACACACCTTGAGAATTCAGTGAGATCCCAAGGGAAGGCATTGTGCCCAGTGTCTGGTACAGGAGAGCATTCAACTAACATCTGCTACTATTGTTATCACCAAGGCTAAACTAAAAGAGTCTGTCAACTGCTCAACAGTGCTCAAGCAATACATCTAAATTAAAACCATTAATCATCTGCTAGATAATATTCCAAAGACGTTGTGAAGGGGTCACATGTTATTTTAATCAGTGGATCACAAGTAGTACAATTTCAAAGGTAGGAAGAAGACAAGCTAGCAGATGTTTGAAAAATATTAGGTCCTAAGAAAAAGATATATCTATATATCTAGATATATATAACTAGTTATTGATTGATATGCAACTGGTTACTTCAGAAGCTAAATAAATTTTTTTAAAATTTTTTAAATTAAAAAAATTTTTGTTTTATTTTCAACCCAAGTTAAAAGTCTTCATTGTTAGTTTTTAAATATTTAAATAAGCAATAAAAAGCTTCTAAAATTCATTAAAATTGTCCATTTCCACAGGAAGAAAAGGTCCAAAGGGGAAGGGGAAGTGAGGATGGCAGGGGAAAGGAAAGAAGGGAAAGAATTAAATATGAGAAAAGGATAAAGTGGAAACAAAATCTTTGTAAACAGGGAAGGGTGGAGGGGTTGAAGGGAGGACGGGGAATGGGGAAAAATAAGAACCAAGATAGATTTTGTAAAGGTACAAATTTCCAATAATAAATGTCAGCATATCATATACCTAAAATGTCCCAATAAAATTAATGAATAAAAAAATTGACCATTTCCAAGTAGAAACAAGAATTGATATTTCTTGTAAATCATTCTGCTAGTTCACATCCAAGCCCTGTCTCACACTCTTCGTATACAATAAATAATGTTTTCCATACACATTCTTCTCTATGTACTGCTCTTTTCACTTAGCCACATATAGTAAACACCTTTCTATGTCATTTAATATTTTTGTTATCTTCTTACTGGTCCCATAATATTCTAGTGAATTAATGTAATTTATTCAGCCAAACCTCTATTGTTGGTTATTTAGATTTTTTCCAAAATGGTTCTCATGAATATTCATATAACACAATCTTTAAACAAATTTCTGAAACTGGATTTGTTAGATGCATGAGAGTACACTTTGTTCCCCCCACAAATGAGATTTAAATCCCATACTTTTACACCAGATTGTGCTTGTAGACACGTCCTCATTTTACCTGGGATCTGGAGTCCCCACTGGAGTCCTGTGTGTGTTTCTTCTCAGACAGACTGTCTTTGCAGCAGGTTCTGCTGGCATCAGCCAGGCTGCAAGTAGCAAGTGACCAAGGGCTCTGAGTGTGCTGTCTACCTAGGCCCCAGGAGATTAAACATGTCACATTTGTAACCTTCTCAGCTGTGCTTCCTATAGCTTGGGACAGTGTAAGCTTAAGGTATCCTAGCCAATAGCCCAACTGGATTTGATTAAGCATGCAGGCATCTTGATTTTCCAGGACACATCTGGTGTCACTGATTTGAGTAGAGTGGTGTTAGAAACCGTTTGTTTAGAAAATTCAAGCATTTTTAAGTGACTTGAAATGTAAGTTTGTCAAGGCTCTCTAGAATAGAAAACCTCTAGGAGAACACACAAGCACTTGGAGACAAGGGTGTGCCTCTTGCTAGGGAAGCGAAAGTAACAAAAGAGGGTGTCGGACTTTTCACTGTATTCTTTTGCACAGCCTTAGTTTATTGCATGTGTAGCTCTAATTTCTTATTTTTTTCAAAAGGGAGCTTTTGGTGTGTTGGGGGTTTTGTTTTGGGGTGTTTTTGTTTTTGGTACCAAGAATCAAACTCAGGACTTTGTGCTTGGGAAGTGGGCGCAGTGCCACTGAGCTAAATCCCCAGTGCCTCAAAAGGGAGTTTTTTAAGTAGAGATGAAGCCCCCCCAAAAACAATGCATGCATAAAGTTGTTATGGCCAACTACTTGACTGGTAAAATGTAGGCAACGGCAAAGTGATGGAACGATCTCACAGAAATGGTTGTAGTTAAGAATGCAAGCTCTGGTGCCAGACTGCCTGGGTCCATGGTGCCGCTCTGTCAATCGCTATGTAACTGTGGACAGTTATTAAGCCATGCTGTAGATCGGTGTCCTCATCTTAAAATGTGGCTAACAATAGTGGCTCCTTCACAGTTAATTCAGTAAAGGAGTGAATACATGAGTGACCTTAGAACAGTAATTAATACATTGTGCGTATCGATGTACATTAGCTTGTTGTTGCTATTATTCTTCATTCAACTTGTACAATGTTATAATTATAATAGCAAAGAACTCGCACTATGATTTGTAGATTTTGAAAATGAAAAGAGCGTATTTACTGTGAATATCTGATCTTTATGGTGTTATTTACAATGATGCAAATAGAAGGAAATGGAGCTGGAAAATTTGATTCTAAATTTGAGAAGTGTTGAAAGTCTCTGCAACAATGTCTCTCAGATCATTTCACAACAATGTTATCCATGAATAGATGTTAAAGGATTCTATACAGGAAATTTGGTTTTATATTCTTTATTTTGTGTGCATTGTATGTGATTTTTGGCATGTTTGTTATCTTTTGAGTGTGGGTGAAGGCAGTGATTTAAAAATGGTAAAATGAGAGGGGATTGTTTTTTAAGTATGTTACATTACAGAAATTGTATGTTCAGCATTATATCCTTGTAAATTTGTAACTCATATTTTAAGATTACTCATTACTCATAGCACTTACATGTTAATACTTTAATATGCATTGTCATTGAAATAACCTTCGGTAGGTATAAAATATATTTGTATTCTTCCCTGGTATTTATAAATATGCACTTGATCATTGTTAGTGAACTACATGATCCATTTTAAAAATGACATTTTAAAAGGGCTAAAGGTGTAGGGGAACCGGGAAGGGTAGGGGAAAGGTAATAAGGGAAAAGGAAAAAAATATGAGAAAATAAAAAAATGGAAATAAAGTGTTTGTAAATAGGGAAGGGAGGAGGGGGTGAAGCGAGGGCAAGGACAAGGGGAAAAAATGAGAACCGAGACCTGTCATGTAAAGGTACAAGATCCCAATGATGAATGTAACTGTACTGTATACCTAAAATGTACCAATAAACTCAATGAGAGAGAAAAAAATGATGTTTTTAAATAATATCTTGACCTATAGATGAGTCAACAAAAGAGTTATATAAATACGTATAAAATAGATTTTTTAAAAATCCTGCGTAGGTGATTTTAAAGTGCTAAGCCAGAATTCTCCAAGAGTGAGAAATAGCTTTAGCACTGACTGCATTTTGCACAACTAAAACTGTACTCAAAATATTACTGCTTCTGTTTTTAATCTATATTTTATTTGGATGTTTATTTGTGTGGAGCACAGGGACTGACTAACATTGGAGTTAACTGCCTACTGTTTGTGATCACTTGCTACGCTCCTTCTCATTTATGAAGTAAGGACACGTAACAGGAGTCTGTTGCAGACTTTGTTGTGTGACTGCCCCAGTCACTCTGTCCTTACCTTCCTGGCAGAGTCTGGGTACCCTCTGCTTCTCAGGGACAGGAGGTAAATCCTGGATAGTTTGGATCAGTAATGATAACCCATTTTCACTGTCAGCAGTTGCTGCATGGTCATAGTGCCCAAGTCTAAATAAATGAACAAACACACCTAGCAGGTTGTTTCTGGAAAAAGTTTCTTCACAGGTTTAAGGACTCAAGCACCACAAAGCAGGATCTTTTGGGGAGAATGATCTTGTCTGGATGTGGTTCCTGGTAGCATCTTCCAGCAAGGGCTTACAGTTTATTAAAACTGGAAGGTTCTAGAACTTGGATAACAGAATCACTGAACCACAGAATCAAGCAGCCTTGTGGCCACTTGATGTCTGAACTATTTCTTTTGTGAGAGATTATATTTATTTTTAAGCCAGCTGGCTTAAAATGCTCTGCTTCTAAAGACTGAAGACATTCTGAAATGTTACACTTTTGTAGGAGTTATGAAATTCAGAAATGGATTTCAGGTAAATCACTTATTTTGTGTTTCAACAGAGATCTTATTTTCTGTAAATTGTGATATAAATAGTTTGAGCATTGGAAATCAACTTAAAGCAATTAAATGTGTATGCCTCCTTAGACTGTCCTATTATTAACCTGCAAAATTACATTTTTAGTGCATGAATAAATTTTGTCAGAGGTAATGTATTCATGGATTATTACTGTTAGTTGGAAGTATATGGTGTGAGGTAAAGATCTAATTTTACTTTTAAATGATTGGCCTTATGCCATCCTACATCATTTAAATAACTTTTATTATACCTTTATACCACTAAGCTGAAATGAAATGCTGTGTTTTTCACAAGTATAACACATGGCTCCTGTTTTTGTTGTGCAACAGTATTTTTCATAGTCTTCTGGTTGTGATTATGTTACATAAAGTAATTAAAAGTCTGGTTATTTGTTTTGAAAAATGGCAAAGTGAAAGTTGCAGTACCTATTTCATTTGGTCACCTCTTAAGCAGCTATATCTTTAAGAAGCATATGTTTTGAGATCAGCAGTTGCCCAAGGAAACCATTCATAAGATAGGAGAACATTAAGGTTTCCTGAAAACATTCTAATCTTATGCTGTGAATAATGTGCTCAGTCATTGGAAATGTATTGCCAGGAAAGCAGATATGTTGACAGGGACAAGTAGACTATACTGTCACACAAGTCTCAATACATTCTTTTGCCAACACTTTACTGAACATGATAAGCAGAGTGCTGTGATGCCTGTTTTATGGGTGACCCCTGCTTCCCTAGTTCAACGTGGCTCTTCCCAAGCCATCATCAGAATGGGATCTCCCCTACAGAATTTTAGGTTCAAGTTATTCAAGAGTCTGGTCAACATATTTAATCAGTGAGAGTACAAAAGACTTTTAACATCCATGAGGACTCCTTTTGGAGGCCTCAGCAGATTCAAGATAGTATCTTACACAAAACAGGTGTTCAAGAAGCATTTGCTGAATGAGTCCACAAATTCTTAAGTGACAATTACACAGTATTTCTTCTGTAACAAGGGACAGCCCCAAATTCCCTGTGTATTCAGTACCTTCGGCCATAACAGGGCCATGTTGTTGGTCCAGAGAGTACCCATCACCACCACTGCCTCTTTGACTGCCATAAGTGATTCAAACAGAGCAGAGGGTGAGACGTGTCCGAACAATTAAGTCTCATTAGGAAACATTCCCATTGTATAAACATAGTTTGTACTATGCTTAAAATTCTAATTGCTGGCACTGACTCTGCTAACAGATTTTAAAACAAACTGAAAATTGGTTTTGTTTTTTTTTTTTTTTTATGAAATGTTCAAAAATCTAAGAAGTTTGAAAAAGTGGGCTCCAGAATGAATGAGCTAATGGAAAATCTAAAACCAGAGACAAATGTCTGCCCTGCCCTCCTTCACTGATTTGGGCAGCATCCAGGTTACCTAGCCAACTAGGAAGGAATCAATGACCAGACATCACTCTGTACACCCCAGGGCATGGGGTTCCTCTTGCACAACACAGTTTTGAATTAAAGAACATTTAGAATGTTTTATACTTTCAAGTGAAACTTGATCAAACTATATTTAAACCACCTAAATTATAATTTATCAAGACACCTGAGCCAGGCATTTTGTGAGCAGTATAGCAGTGAAACCCTGAGATGCCAGTGGATGCACATTAACTGGGAGGACAATGTGGGTTTTTTTGCCAGTGGTCCCCAGCTATGCAGCATG
Organism: Fukomys damarensis; assembly: GCF_012274545.1. Lineage (NCBI taxonomy): Eukaryota > Metazoa > Chordata > Mammalia > Rodentia > Bathyergidae > Fukomys > Fukomys damarensis. The sequence continues at coordinate 20,778,683 of NW_022900938.1, forward strand.
ACCATTATTAAATCTCACTCACATGTGGGGAACAACTAGGTTCCTGGGATGCAATCCATCTCAATAATAGATGGTCAGGGCCCCTGGGGGCCTGTAGACACTTCCGCTGTAGTATACTTGCTTTCTATTTTTAACTAAAGCTATTGTATGAACATTTTAACATATAATTAATAGACAATGAAAAGAATCTACTCCTAACAACACATAAGAAATAAATCTTCACTACCTTCTTGGTCCACTAGCTTACATGTAGAACATCTACCTTTTCTGAAAAGCCATCAGAGACATATGTACTTGTTAATGTCCTGCAGTGATTCATCACTTAACTGTGAAGTGCGTAATATATCCAACTTACTAGCCAACTGGTGTCCTATCCCAATTACCATTAATTAACTCAAATATGTTCCTTTTACATAAACAAAGTGTTACTTTGAAAATTTCATGGGCTAGACCTCAAACCAGTATTTATATATTTCTTTAGCCAATCTTTACTGAAAATCTAGTATGTGTCCCATGCCTTACTTGTTCTACAATGTTGTATTTTAGTTTCCTATATACATCTGAATCTTCTAATGTGAGAATTTACTCTCATAAATTTTTGAAGAGAGATTGTGAGGAGAGCCTCAGTGGCAGAGTAGAAAATTATAGTACTGTGGATTTTTATACCATCTATGCCAATAATCCACAATGTGATACAAAAGTCACTATACCGCTCTATGCCTATTTCTTCACCTGCAATAGAGCAGTAAGTCATTTTCCTTGACCTGATTCAACTGTTAGGAGAAACAGCTAATAAAAATTGTTAGGAAGTACTATGAATATTGAAAAGTGCATTATCATCATGATTAATAATAATGTATAAAGCTCAAATATTGAAATAACTCTCTGGCATCCTTCCAAATCAAGAAATATAAGCTCTGGCCTTGCATAGTAATGAAGAGAAACAGTGTGAGATACTCTCATTGTACTAGTTTAAATGAGCATAATGATGAATATCTTTAATTATAGACTATTCTGTAACATCGTGTGTGTGTGTGTGTGTGTGTGTGTGTGTGTTTTAAACTAAATGTATTACTGTCCTCTCAAACATATATTAAGGGTTCAAACAGAACCATTTCCAAACCAAGCAGGCATGTATATGTCTCTATCTAACCTTGGAATGAATGCTCATTTTGATAGATAATGTGAGCAACTTGGAGCCCTCCATTAAAGGAAGCTGGCTCTGATTTCATAGATCTCAAAATCTGTCATTTTCACGTTAGCCAACTGTCTGACACTTAATGAGAAAAACAAATTGCTTTTACTTTCTACATAAGACATTTGCATTTAGAATTTTTTTACTCGTAAAAGGTTTATAAAGCATCCACTCAAACCATTTTACCTGCATTTTTCACCTAAAAGGGTCTTTATGAAATCTTACAGTAAATTTAATAACCCTCTTCAATAAACATGAGCTTTTATGAGCGTGACATATCTAAATAGACTCAATGGTCTGGGAATAAAATCTGCATCAGTAATATTTTCAGTGCTGTAATGTCCTACATAAAAAAGCCATGCACAGAGCAGACCATTGCATGAGGGAAAAAAATCTATCTTCAAGTTTAAGAAAGCAACTGGTCAGTGAACACCTGGGTGACTCATTAAGTTAAATGTGAAATGTCCTGATGTGTACAACATTCGAGCTTCATAATATTCGAACATTAGCATCCGTCATTTTCTCCCATTTTCAGCGATCGTGCATTATAGAAATAACTTTACAAATGGCCTTCGGTAATCATTCACACTGAGTTTTTGAGGAAAGGGACCTTCACACAGAACATTTCACTATTTCAGTCACCTCCGCAGGGGACTTCTGCTTGGGTGAACCTGCTGACATGAGCCCGCTTGCTCGGGTTATCGCATAGCTTCTTTCACCAGTTAAGGTACTAAATTAGGCACGAGACTGGAACCCTCATTGCTCCCATTGCTGGTATGTATCAGTAAAGAAGACAGGAAAATGCTAGTGACTTTTTTATAGCGGCTATATAACAAGAGAATGAAATGTCAAGGCCCTAGAAGCTCCATCTTTCTCAGTCCTATCAAAGCTCATCTAGCTACTGCTAATGCTGAAACTAGCACCTCACCTTCAACTTTGCCTTGCTAGCAAGTGGGGATTTAAAGTCCAGCGATGCACAGTAGTCCAATGAGTCAAAATACCCTGATTATGAAATCCGTAGCTCTGGAATATTATGTGTGCTAAGGGATTGAACAAGTGTTCCAAGTAGGCAACCTGTACTATCTAGATAGAAGTAGCTCACCTCCCACCATTAGATATACTCCTGAGAAGTTGCGTATAGCCTGTTTCCTTAGTAATGAATTCAAATTTATAATATACCTAGGAAGCCTGTTTTAAACTACAAAAACTGTTTTACCTGTGCTCTTAAAATTATATATTTTTAAATCAAGATTTGCATGTTTAAATCAAGTAGAATAGATAAGGGGTCAGAAATGAATTAAACTAAAATAAAAGCACAAATTTTCATTAAATTCTATCTCTGTCTCCCTTGGTTCCCTCACACTTTTTTTTTACATGAGTATCTGGCAGAATTAAATGAAGGAAAGATGTCCAAAAGTTAAAAGAGCTCTGTTTCCTCTCTTTTTTAGTTCAAGCATTGTTTTCAAGTCTTTAGATTATAAAGATAAAGAAATGGAAAGGCAGAAGAAGAAGAGCTGGAGGTAAACCTAAGACCCCAGCAGGAAATGGCCACAGTACTCTTGGGCCTCCTCTTGCCTCCTGCGTATCTTCCCCTTGCCTTCACTCTTCCACAGCTTGAGAAAGGAGGGCACAGAAAAACTGTACAGGAGTTTTCTTCTTCCACATTCATTTCCTTCATAGAAAACCAGTAGAACTGCCTGACTGATTTGTTCTTCCTGCTTAGGTTTCCCATTCTTACCCCAACATCTTCCTCTGCTCTTATCTGCCACCTTAGTAACTTGAGGGCTCTGAGGTAAGAAAGCCTTCTGTGATATGTAGAACCCTTAGAACATGGTAGATGCTCATACAGAGTTAAGCCTTCCCCAAATGCCCAGGCCTTGCTCTACAATCTTCTTTCTGGCCTGCCCTTGGGCAGTATTGCGACATACTAACAATTAGTCTAGGGCCTGATGAGGAGAACAGAATAAATGAGGAAGGACTCTCATTAGTCAACAGAATAGACCATTATCCCTTGGCAAGTTAGTACTGGAACCAGGTCTTCAGATTTGTTTGCATGGCCTCTAGACTTAACTGCTGACTGCAGAGAAGTGGGTGGGTATCTTTCTGATCTTTGTCAACCAGACCAAGAGACCCGTCTTAGTGCCAAAGAGATTCCAACAACCATAAAGTGATTTCCAAAGGCCTACTTAGCTGTGCCCACTGAGTGTTGTAGTCTCAGGAATCAGTGAAGCCTATTGCTCTAAATTAGTGCATTTTAAAACAACCAAATAAAATGAATGAGGTGATGATACAGAGAAGCGAAAACATTTAAGGATAATGAGCACAGAGCACAGAGCTTCATCCCATACAGAGAGGGGAAAAGGTCAGTAAATTTAGCATACACATAATAGTCCTCGCAAATCATCTCCTAATTAATCCTCATCCAGCCAACATGTACTGGTTTAACCTTTTCATTCTGTGCTTCTCACAATATTTATGAACTACAGCCTCTCCACAAGCATGGAAAATGTGCCTAGTACAGAGGCTGTGGGACGGGTGAGCAGCGTTCCTGGACACGTTCCTGCAGGACGGGGTGAGAGGCATCCCGGTGCCACCTTTCCTTGCACTGAGAACAATGTGGGCCCTAACTGTACAATCAGGAACCATAACCCACTCATGCCAGGATGTCGTCTGCATTTTCCATGCCAGAGTTATCTACGCTTCAAGACTGTGAGGTTTGAGGTTTGGTTTGGTTTTGAAATAGCAGTAATTGATCTCTCCTAAAACAATGGTGATGACCTCAGTAAAAAGCAGCTCTCATTGGCTCCTCCCCGAGAGAGTGTAATTGGAAATTTACTAACATAAAATGTCCAAAGGCAATTTAATCCACAAGGAGCAGAAAGAGCAGGGGGGTGCTGAGAATGAAGAACATTTCAGAAGCCGCAAGGGCAGAAATTCCAACAGCCTATTTCCTAATATGTCGTTTCTCAGGATAAATATACTGATGACAACCAACAGAGGGCTTTGAAAACTTTGATTTGGGAACAGCTCAGGAAAGTGAGAAATATGCATCACTAATTGGAAGTGGTCACTTTAAACATGATTTTAATGATACATAAAGATACAAAAATTGTACCTATTAATGGGGTATCATGTGATCCTTTGATACAGGTACATATCGTGCGATGTTTAAATTAGGTTAAATAAACCTACTCAGACTTTTATCATTCATTTGTAATGAAAATGTTCAAAAATCCCTTCTTCTAGCTTTTAAAAAATGTAGTAGAGTTATCCTGGTGTCTGCCTGAATAAATTTAATGGATAACATTTAATAAGTACTTTGTATTCCAGACAAACTTTTAAGTACTTTCTATTGATTAAGTCATTTAACTTTCACAATTCTTCCACATAGGTACTATTGCCAGACCAATATTATAGATGAGAAAAACAAAATCACAGAGAGAAAAATATAATTTGCCTAAGGTTGCACAGCTAGGAATAGGGGGAGACACTAGATTACAAATTCTTCAAGGGCAGAGTTGATATTTTATTGACTTCTATATCCCAGCATCGAATCCAGTGATTCTCACCTGTGTGGCTTGTAAAAACAGTGCTGTACTAAAATAAATAGCTTGAGGAGACTGCCTTAAGTTTCAGAAGGAAAAGGGGATACTTGCAGATTGCTTCATGTGCAAAAGTGTTGTTTCCTAGTTTTAGTCAAAAGTTAGGATTATGTATCCATCAGACAGCTTCTTTCCAGATGTGCAGCACACATCCATGTAAGCCTCCCCTGACCCTTGGTGTAGCTCTTTCTTCAATAGTGGGTGCTAATTACAAATGTTAACCAGTATGTCCTACTACTGTGGATAAATTTAATTCAACAACTATTAAGCATTTGGGCAATATAAAAGAGCAATAACAGACAGCTTTCCCCCATCCTAACATTAACACTTGCCCAGATGGGACCCTGAACTTGTTCTAACTGTACCTCCAAAACCTATTCCCCTGCAGAGAAAATAAGGAATACACATAGCAAACCCTGGCCATGGAGTCATGCTCTTTAACAGAAAGCTAGCAAGAACACTGGGTTAGGAAATTTAAAATGGCCAGAACTACCAATGTCCTTGGTCTAGGGCTGAGGATAAGTCTGTATAGTCAGCTTTCTATGATGTGGTCAGCAGTGGGTATTGGATGTCTACATCCAATTCTGATAACAACAAGAAAAAAAGGGAGGAGACCCCCTGTCTTGGAAGTCTTTTAAAACAACATGAGGTTATAATCATAGTGGGGAGAAGTTAACACTGTCACAACAAATTGCTGCAGGAAAACACTGGACCCTTACCGGAGCAGCTCAGATTACTGGGATAACCCAATAGGCCACAGAATTCTCCCTTTTAGGGACACTAATTTCAGAGGAAGAAGAGAGGCAAGCTTATCAGCTGTCCTTGGACAATGAGTCAGACCATCAAAAGTGAAACTGGAGAATAAGCTTCTGGTTTGCAGAGATTTCAGCCTCTTGTGGCCAGATGCTCACAAAATAGAGCCTAGTGAAAATGTTACAAGCAGGCTAGGTATCTCTGATTAAAACTACACACAAAATAAGGACTACCATGGCCCAGGCATAGTGAGAAAACCTACCAATTTGTGTTCAGTACAGGAAGAAGCCACATACAGGACAGATGAGATTTTCTGGGACCTGACAGGATCTGGGCATATAATATAGAACCAGAAATACATGTGAACTCCTATAATTGTGTGATGTGAAAACTTTAATTTATTTTTAGGGCCAAAAATATATAAAGGCCAGTCTCTAGTACTACTGTGTAGAAACTAGAAATATTGTCCCATCCCACTGTGGACCACCAAGGACTTCTCCTGATGAAGGAAAACCAAAACCTGCATGTAGGGATGGAAAAGTCCCAGCACACAGTACTCTCTCCAAACATATAAGATATGAGGCAGAGTATGGAAGGGACCTCCAGAAAAGAGCTTCAGACTGTCAAAAATCCTGCCCAGACCCTTGGAATAAGGAAATATGAGTAAGACATGGACACCACAAGTAAATATTGCATTCTTTGCTGCAATGAGAAATAGATACTTGGTCTTTTTCCCCCAATTCCTGGCATATAGCTCCAAGAAACCTTCAAGTCTCCAAAGTGATAATAGTGGCTTTTGTATACTAATGAGATGACGGAAGGCTGAGACTCCTCTATAGCTTCAAGTGGGTCACCAGAAATACCAGGGCATGATTAGGTGGTTTGAACTTTCAGCCCATTATTGACCTCCAGGGAGAGGAGAGGACTTGAAGACAAGATTGAAGAGTGAGTTCATTACCAATGGCCAATGATTTAATCATTCATGGAAACATCATGAAACCTCCATGAAAACCTAAAACTACAGGTTTGGGAAGATTTGCAGGTTTATGACCACACCAAGAGCCCCTAGGGAAGGTCTGGGAGTGCCCTGTAATCCCCCTCCCCACCATACCTTCCTCTGTGCATCTCTCCCATCTGGCCGTTCCTGGGTTGTAGCCTTTACAATAAACTGGTAATTATAAGTAAAGTGCTCTCCTTAGTTCTGGGAGATTCTAGCAAATCATCAAACCTGAGTGGGGATCCCCCAGCTTACGGTCAGTTGGTGAAAGGTACAGGAAGCCATAGACTTGGGACTGAGGACTTAAGTGAGGGGCAGTCTTATGGCACTGAGCTCTTAAACTCGTGGGGTTTCTGTTGCCTCCAGGTAGCTAGGGTCAGAACTGTAAGTTATAAGACACCTAGTTTGTATCTGTGGAGAATTATAGAATTGCTTAATGTGGAAAATCTTCACATACTTGATGGGTGTCAGAGTATTTTGAGTAAAAGCAGCCCAAGTTCTGCCTTAGATATGCCTTGAAATTTTTGCATAGCAAATTAGCAAGGGCAGAAGTATTTCTCTTAAGATTGAAAGCAAAAGATGTGAAAAATGTGATTATCTTAGCACTTGCTATAAGAATGCCCATCAGGGAAAGAGGTATCTGTGCTGCAAGCTCCCTGATAAAGGTTGCTTTGTGCAAGAGCTGCAGAGCTCCCATTCATCTGCCCCGCTCCCCCAGGCCTGGCCTAGAGACAGGAATCTTACCGTAGTTAAAAAGGGGGAAAAAAAACTGAAAGGCATGGTGGGAAAAGTTGAGACAGTAGCATGGTGGCCAGTAGGAAGTACATTTACTGAACTCACAAAAAGCTTTGCACACAGTCAACAAGTCAGGCTTTGTGTCTGGTTTGGCATGACCATGCAACAGGAGTAGTGAATGCACTCAAGTGCAAAAGCCAGGAATAGAAAGAGCTAGAAAGGGGCCCTGAGGAAGGGCACTTGCTGAAACTCACAGAAGTCAAAGGGCAGGCAAAAAGGAAGATGGCTAAGTCAAGGACAGTTGAAGCCCCCTCAGCCAGGGAGGCCTCAGGTATTGTGGCAAACCAGGCCTAGGATACCCTTTTTTCTCCAAGGATGCTGCATGTGCCTCATCTCCCACCATACCCTGGCCTTAGTACATCCCTGGCTTCCCACTCTACGCTCTCACTGTCCATTTCTTACCCCTGCCCAATAAACGCCACTTTACAGACCTCCTTTCCTGAACATTCCCCCTTTTTTACAAAGGCTATTCATGGGGTCGTCCAAATTGCCTGCTCTTATTAGAGAATTTCCTCACGGGCATTCAAACAGTACACGAATAAAGTCACTTTTTTTCTATTCTTGTCAACTGACAAGATCCCACACCACACAAATAACCTGATCTACAATTCAACAAGCCCACAATACACAGTGATGTCTCAGGTTTACAGCTAGTATACACACTAAGCAGAGTAATTTAAAATAAAGAATTGGATGACTACACATTATAATTTGTCATTGTTAAAGGATGAAGGTGATTGGGTAAGCAGACAGGACAAATACATGCTAGATAATATCGACAGCCTGTTGACTAATCAAACACCCAATCATCTTACCTGCCACAAGTGAGAATTTGGTTAAACATTTTGATGATGTACAGAATAGCTTGTGGTGGGATTTGTTCCCAGGTAATTGGCAGGAACTGCAGCTCATTAAATTAGCTCTCATCCAACATGCCAAATGATACTCACAGTTGATCCGTTAGATCATCAGCAAGCAATTGTTTATCTCTTCCATGAGCCAGGATGACAAATAAGCAATTTTAGCCAAAAGGGTTAAGGCCAGTGCCAATCATTATTCATACTGCAATTTAACTGATTCTCTGGCAATCAATACCATGCGTTCAAAATGCGATACAGCAGTTTCTTCCACATTGTAGGAGCCCTTCATGTGAATATGCTGCCGGGATATAAACAAACAAAATACTAAATAAAGACAGGTCTCAAATGGAGTATTTATCATCTGATTTTAAGGGAGTGAGGAAATCTATAAACCTAAAGGCATTCGCATTCACACTGAGCTGTTGCATAACAGAGCAGGTACATTAGGGATCTCCTACCTGGATTATTGGGCTAAACCAGTAAGAAATCATGAGAGGTGGCAGAAGAGAAATGGCAGGGACTGGTTTAATGCCTATGCTGAGCCTATCAGCCTCATCAGGAAATCAGAGATATTGATGGATAAAGCAACTCTGAAAGGCTGAATTTTGCACTTCATTCTCAAGCACTTGAAATCAAGGTCTTCGCGTGAGATCAGCCAAAGGGAAGATTTGGCACCACAGCAAAGTCTTGCTCAATTTGCCCCCTTGACATGGCTGACCCCTGTCCAATAACAGACACTAGTTTTCTTTCTTGGCTGACCTTTTCTTCTCTCACACAAGGCTCCTGACATTGCGGCAAGATTCTAAGCTGTTAGGACAGCATTTTGCTTCTTTGTGCAAATGACCAAAATACAAGTGGTAACAGGGAAAGCAGCTACAGATGGGCAGTTTAAATCTAACGGCCATGGCCCAGAAATTCAGTAGTCTTTATGCCCCTTAGCAAGATGAAGCCATATGAGATAAAGTCAAGAAGACTGCTCAGACTCAAACCTTGATTTATCTTTCCCTGGAACCTGCAGATTCTTATCTACTCTGAATTATTTGGGCTTCTTGCTTCTTCATCTTTCTTTGCCTATGGGAATGGTGTTTTCTTGGCTACTTTACTGCTCATTTGGCACAGAGAATTCAAGGGGCAAAACTTCAATGCATGCATCACCTCCTCATATCTTTTCTGTTCTAATAAGATATGCAGAGGGAAAGAGGATTGAAGTTTTTGCCTAATGAACAACTTTGGGATCCTTTCATTCCTTGGCCTCCTGGCCAAGATCATCAAAATTTGATTCATAAATTTTCTTTCATTATATGTTCCAATAATTACTATATTACTCAAAAGCCCTGTGGAAAAATGAGTTCTTTAGGTCTTTAAAGGAATATATGTAATAATATAGTCATAATACTAATGATCTGTATTCATAATTAAAATAATAACTGCTATGTATATAAAGTTATTTCTGTGAAATCTTGTCAGACCCTCTACAGTGAAGGCCTGAATTATATCGGTAGTAATAGGGCTGTGTATAAAAGCGTGATGACCCGTCAGATTCTGGTTGGAGGAAGAGATAAGGAGATGAGGGAGAAATCCAGAATCGTTCTCAAGTTTCTGACCTAAACACTGAGTAGACACAGCATCAGAATGGTTTGAGAAGTGTGAGGGAAGAAGTTGAGAACAGACTGAGGTCACAGTGCCAGTGGAAGGTTTGGCCAAGAGGTCAAATAATTAATTATATATTTAGGTCTAGAATCAAGGAGCTGGAGATGCAGACTTGGAAGCTGACAGAACAGAGCTAATACTGGACTAGATCTTTCCACCGTGTGTATGAAGAGAGAACAGAGCATAGCTGAATCCCACAGGTATCGCAGTTAAAAGTCTAGCCAGGGAAAAGCAAAAGCAATAGCCCAAGGAAGCTAAAATGGGACAAAAGAGAGTAGTTTTGAAGAAGGCTCCAGATTCACCCAGAATGGTACTATAACTTCTGAAAAAAATTTTCAGGCCCTACACCATGGATAAATATGTATTGAGAGGCAACATAATCTGGCCCCAGCTACCCCTTCCCCATCAGCAGCTCCCCCTTCTGCTTCTCCCTCTGCAGTTCCGAAAATGGATGATTGTAGGTAGGTGCTTATGTTGCCACAAGTCACATTAAAAGAAAGAAACTTTCCACTGATTTTGGCCAAAAGGAAGTTAAGAGAAACCTCAAAGAATTGATTTCCAGGAAATAGGGAAGGCAAATATCAATTGCAACAGTCTGGAAAGTCAAGAAGAGGGGAGGGTGGTAGGGACTGCTCCATTGTGCTAGAACTTAGAATAGACTGATAGAAGCCAATGGGACAAAAGAACATAGAAGGTTTTTGCTATTTGTTTTCACTTTTTAGATTAAAGACTTTAATTTGTCTGTGGTCTGTGGGAAAGAAACTAGGAGGATTTCTTTGAAAAATAAATGATTAATTGATTGGGTGAGTAATTGGTTAATTTATTGATTGATTTTAAAAGGAAGTGAAGAGGGCTGGGGATGTGGCTCAGTAGTTCTGCCGCCTGCCTTGCAAGTGCGCAAGGGCCAAGTTCAATCCCTGGTGCCAAAAGAAAAGAAAGTGAAGGAAGGGGATCAAATGCAATAGATTCAAAAGAGAAAGGACTCCTTTCTCATTAGGTGATCTGGACAAATAAATGTGATTGATTGAACTATAGACCTAGAGAAGAGGGATAGTCTGTGTTGTGCACATTGAGAAAGAAAGACTGGATCTAAGAACATAAAAATATTACCCATGTTTCAGAGGTGTCCATTCAAGTGACAAATCGCGCATTTATAGTGACACCAATTCAAATGGCAATGCAAGTCCCTCGGCTGCATTAGATACAGGAGCAGAACTGACAGGCACTGGGGGGTTCACAAAGAGTATTTTGCAAAATGATGTGAGGCACATTTCAAATACTAGCAAGAGAATAGGAGTAAGATATCAGTATACAGCATTGCTCCCATTCTTACTACTGCTGTTTCTTTTTTGTCCTGGACCAATCCAAGCAAACTGGAACTTAAACAAATTCCCTCTCTTTGGGTGCTGCTGCCAAAGATGCTTCCTGCCCCACCCCAAAGTATTTTCCTCCTCTTTGCATGGTATCAACTCTTCTCTGTGTTCTGGTGATAAGGGAGATTGTATGGACCACCCTAGGGTTTTGACAGTCTAGCCTTAAGTACAACTGGAAAAAGTCTCCCCTACTGTGCAGAAGTTGTTGACTAGAACATTTCCTGTGTTATGCCACCAAGAGTCCCCTCCAGCTGTTGACACCTGGGTGTTACTATTGAACTCTTTCATGTTTGGGTTAGACTTAAAATCAGAAGCAGGCTATCTACAGAGCTCTTAGAAAATTTGTAAGGGGCTCTCAGTCTTGTGGTAAGGTTGGGATTAACAAACCTAGCTGATTATTTCCTCCCAAGATTTGCCATAATCCAGACTTTACCCAATTCTCTTTTCACCCAGAAATTTTTTAATACATATTCAGTTATTCAAGAATCTTAATAAGATGTACACTGGACAATGGACATAAAAATCAGCCCCTTGAAGATTGTGAATTATTAAATAGGCATTCTGGTTTACACATAACTTGTTAAGCATAGCAATCACAACCATTTATTAAAGCTAGTATATGGTACTGGATGTTTTATTTCTCCCCTCCTTTCACACACAATTAGGGGTCTAGAATCCTGGGCAGAATTTGGGAGTGGGCAGACTTTCCAGAGCTCAGACACAAGAATGAGAGGTCCTTTGTCCAAAATCTGTGTGTAAGGAAATGTTATGGGAAGATGATGAGGGGCTACCTTAGGCACATAAAAAAGGAAATATCCAATGAATAGTCATTCAGACATGTCAGGCAAAGAGGAATAATCAGGTATGATAAAAAAGAGGAAAGATATAAGAGGTCTAGACAGAAAACAAGAGACAAAACTTAGGTCATATCCCTGAGTCAATAAGAAGGAAGCTCTGGACCTTTCTTTTTATTGTTACCTGGAATTTGGGTCATGGGGAGAAGAGCCCTAAAAGCAAAGAAGCAGCTTAGGTGTCAGATGTGTTACTTAGGTCTATTATCTTTAATCTTTACAACTCTAGAAGGTACAAACTCTTACCTATTTTCATTAAGGGGGTGATGAAAGTGGGGTTCAGAAAAGTCTTCATTGAGTGTCAGAGCCAAAATTCATGTTCAAATCATCTGCCTAGCTTCAGTATTGGTGCTATTCTCCAACCTTCTGTGGCGTCCTCAGAATGCATTGATCTAATCAGCCTACATGGGGGGACACTGGAAAAAGCAAGTTAAGCAACCCAGAAGAGATAAAGACCACACTCTGGATTGTGATGACCCATATATTCACTCCCTGTGGGTACAGCTATGGGCTACTTAATCTTTTCACCACAAAGAAAAGTCCAGTGACCCTGCTAGGTAAATCACATTTTCACCAGTTACTACAAAGTGCAGAAGTCCTGGGCTAGGAGAACGTATAAATGATGTCAAAGCCTAGAGTTTGATGTCATTTAAGCTATTAACTTTAATTTGACCCATTACATAAGTGGCATCCCTAATTCTTACCTCTTGTATATGTAGCCAATAAAGTATAAATTAGCAAACATAAATCCATACCAAACCAGAAAATAAGTCCAAAAATGTCAAATTAACAGTGAGTTCATATAATTATCTTTCTGTCTAGTTCTAATACATTAGAGTGGAGAAAATAATCAGAGCTTGTTGAAAATAGCAATGACCAAAATCCCTTTGGTATTAACTAATAACATTTTTTAGAGATTCTGCCTCTTAAACAGAAAAAAATCTGTTAAACTTATTATAATTAATAAAATGTAAAATTTAGAAATAATTCTGCAATCTTAAATCAACAATCACTGCTATATGTGGTTGTGATCCATACCACATTTGTCCTGATGGCCCATGGGGAGCTTAGAGCTCAGAACTGAATGTGAATTTTTCAGCAGCATAAAGAATGAATCAAAATGGAGAAAAAGTGCAGGCATGAGTGCCAGTTGTAAATCTATTTATTTTTAATTTTTATTAACATGTTTAATTAGACATATTAGGGGAGTTTAGTGTGATATTTCCATACCTGCCTATGGTATACACTATATGTAAAGATTTCTGGTCAAGAGGATAAAGAACATCACACAATTCAGCCCTGCATCACAACCACCAACTACCACTAACAACCACTGTGACTTTTTTTAGTTACTTTGGAATGATAATATGACTCATGATAAAGATGTCCAGAGAGAAGCAGTAATGCTTGTGGTCACTACCAGCCCTCAAGTTCACACCTGGCTAGAGTTTAATCTCCAGGGTTGTTCTTTGCTGCAGACAACCAGAGCTCCTTGCAGGATTGATGTTCCCATGTTCTGAGCCAGGGGCAAAATCAGGAAAGGCTTGAAACTTTCTATTATTGCTACACAGTAATTAGGGATGTTTTCAGGAAATCAGGTGTGTTTCTCATGCTGAAAGGATACAAGGGACAGGAGACAACCTGAATGGCCCCCAGCTGGACATGCCTGTGTTGCACATGCACACGCACACACACACACACACACACACCCCTTTGGGTAACATACTAGACAACGCTTTAAACAGAGTCATTTAAGGCAGCTCTTTTTCTTTAATAAGGGCAATTGCGTCTACTTTCCTGCACTGTTTGAGGTAGGTATTCTGTTTCAAAACTGCAACTTACTTTAAAAATATCTAGAATATCTTGTCTAGAGTTAAGATAATGTGGATGAGAGACTGAGGTAGAGGTGGATTCTATAAGCTAAATCTCTATGTATACACTCTTAATTTTGTAAAGGGTAGATTCTTCTCTTAAAGCTACCCCCCACTTTCCTATATTCATGGGTCAACTCATTCCACCCTCCCACTCCTAGCCCCCAAATTGTTAGGACCAATAAATCATCTTAGGGTGTTCTCATGGACATATCCAGTTCTATCCAGGTCCATTATTCTTTTATGAACAGCATGCTGAACAGTTTGATTACCCTCCTTCATGTATGCCCCTTAGCAATACCATAGAAATCACAGCACTGTTTTAACTTTACCTAATACGTACATACACAATATTGAAACGCATACTGTCTTTTTCATCGGTGGCTTCCTTCCCAGGCACCTGAGATTTGATAAATCATAATTGATGTAAATTGATCTCATATAATCAATGCATATTTGCATAGAAATTAAATGCACAATTAAAATTCTCTCCCAAATGCAGATTTACCTTATATGTTCTTTTGAGATACATTTCGAAATGCCTCTTGGCATCAGGGTAGGTCTTTTAATTTTATAGAAATGCATCCTTTAATGATAAGAAATGGACATGGATTTTATATATTGAATACCTAATTAATAAACACACTTAAAATACTCTATTTAGAAAAAGAATTTAATGGCTGGAATAGAAAGGAGATAAATGGTTGAACTGTGAGTAGCACGAAAACATGAAAAGGATGAAACCTTCTAATTCATGTGCTTTCTACTCTAATGGTATTGCTAGCAGTACAGTAAGTGTATAATCTGGCTTGGGTTTTAAGCATTGCATTTACAATATTCAAACCTGGGTAAGCCATATACCTACCTCAAACCTGGTTTCATCTTGGGTGAAGTATCCTACTTCATTCTCTCCTACAAAGATCAATGGATTATCTGCAGGCCAGAATTCTAAGAAAGGATTATCAATTTACTTGTTCTATGTAATATACTCCAGCTAATTTCTTACATGCCTGGCAGTCTCCCAAGATAAAGAAATTTACACATAGCCACCACTAAATTCTCTGCAGCAGGTACTAGCAAGCTAAATGCTTCACACATGCCATCCCATTTTTCTTATGATAACACTAATATCCCCATTTTACAGTTGAGACATGCAAAATTCAGAAAAAGAAGTAACTTGTCTACCGTTGTACAGCTGGTAATCAGTGGAGCTAGGACTAAACTAGTCCTTCACCAAAGGCAGTGGTCTAAACCATCTGGGTAGAATCCCTCCTGTTGACATTGGTAATCAATCAGCTCCGCTCATCACAGGCAAACTCCCTAGTCATTGTTTCGGACAAAACCCAGTGAATTCTAACCCAAGGAAGAACACAGTCTATTCAGGGACAGCCAATACCTCACCATGGTACCGCCCCTAGCAATGAGCATGGGGAAGGAGACATGATCCTGCTCATTGGACTCGAAGCCCAGGAAGATGTGATCTCACCAGCTCACCTCAGAATACTTCTTCTGGAATACAATGCTTACTTGGTAAATACTTCACGTTTATGCCAAATTCCAGAAAAACTTGTACTACTGAAGGAACTTCCTTGTCAGGCTAGTCTTTCACATCACTTACAGAAGACATAAAATTTGGGAGACGAGACAGAATAGATTTACTGGGTCACCTGCTGCCCTAGAGCCTTAGAATAAAGGCACTCGGTAACCCTCAGTCCCTGCAGCCTGCATTTTACATATGAAGACACCATGATGAGAAATCAATGAAATGCTCTACGTCTGGGGAGCGAGAATGTGAGTAAGAGGAGAGTCAAGAAACCATTTCTCTTCTTTGTCCCAAGTGACTGGCTCAGCCATAGACTCAGCACATGGGACACACTAGGGAAAATGTTCATTGTACAACCCAGATGCCAAAGTGCAGGAGAAATAGAGTGCTTCCAATAGCTGCATCTGGCTTTCTGGCACACTCTGTATCCTGTAGTACTTATTCTCCCCACATCTGCTCCTTCAACATTTTACTAGTTACCTGTAAACTAAGTTTTACCGACTTTGACCAATGCTGCTTGGAATTTGGATAAAGTTGGTAGTGTAATGTCTGTTTTCAAGATGCTATGAGCCTTTCAAAAAAGTCTGCCTTTTGTATAGGTAACAACAAAAGTCTCTATTCTAGATCCCTGACGGTTAAGCACCCTAGCCCTGTACACATATAATGACTTTGAAAATCCAGAGAAAACTTGCTTTATCCTTAAGTGCACTCTTCCTATAAAGGAGTAGAAAGTTCAAAGGGTTAATCCAGAGGCTATATAGGTAGGTAGGCCCTTAGGAAATTTAATCTACAAGGAGGTGCTAAAACCCTCACCTTCAGCAGAGCTTTTGGCACATCAGAAAAGTGAGATACATTCCATGGGTTTCCCTCTACACACTTTTATGCTATACCTTTCAGCGAAAGCTTTTACAATGATATTAAACATTAACTCTGGATGGGTTAATCCCAAGGCATAGCAGCAGCCTTAAGGTTAATAGTCCTTTTAATTAAAGGATAAGTCAGTTATTGAACACAGAAGCTAATCACAAAAGGATTACCACTGAAAATGAACATAGTCTGTGCAATTAGTCTGATAATTAAGACTTAAGTACTGGACAGAGATCAAAGTGCTTATAATATGCAATAAAGTTCCCAGAGTTGTAAGGATATTCAAAATGTTAGCTTGTGCTTTATTGCACCTTCCATTTATCGTGTACCCATGATAGCAGCAAACACATTTCCCCGATGGATGTCAGCATGGATAACTGCAACAGCTGTTACTACATAAGCCTGGTGTTTCTCACAATATGATTACTCTGTCAACGACGGCCGTAAAAGGTGGCATCTGCATTCATCAAACAAAGTTATCAATAAATGTAAAACCATACAACAATTAGAGATCTCAAAGGAAGAACAAATCCAACTAGAAAAAAATGTCAACCACACTCTTTAATTACTGAGATTGTTAATCAATAAAATGCCTTCATAACTTTTAATTAAAATTTTATTTGAACTGGATGTTTGGAGAATCTGATTCTTTGTTTTCATTACATTTAACAGTTGCATTGCAAAAATCCTCCTGGCATCTGTGAGCAGCCATCCCCTGGGAACACTTTATAGCTGTAATTGCATATTCTCACCTACAGAGGGTGTTAAGCATCCTTGTTAAAAATAAGGGAACTAGGAGACATCTCACAGTAGCCATTATTGTGGAACAAATTACTAGGTAGAGCAATCCAGAGGCTGTCAAGAAAGGTTAGCAAAAAAGGGTGTGAGGAAATCAACCATTCAGTAATCCATCATGGGCCAAAACTAGCTCTAAAATAAAAGCGATTAAAAAAAGGTATTGGTTTTATGAAGTCAAGACACTGCCTTGGTTTATAACAATGAATAAAGATTATAAGAGGCTACTGATGAAGAATAAAAAGATGAAATGATAGAGGAAAAATCAATTGTTTTAATCACACTGTTCCCTAGGCAAGATATAATGAGAATAACTAGTTAGAATTTCCAAGCTCTATGCTGTATACATTATTGTTACTTTATCTGTAATTGTGTTTATAAATGTCCACATAATTTATGTATCACCAGCCCCAGGAGTTGCTTGGTGAATTCCCATACCTTCATCTTGGTCTCTCCAAGCAGAATACATGCATCACTGTTACATTTCTTAATGGTCTCTTTTTTAATTCATATAAAAAGAAAATTAATCTTGGACTTCATTCTCAACTGTTTTCACTAGAATCTCATTTGACTCTCAATTCCAGCCTAATGAGCAAACTGTTGACTATGGTTTACTTTGCGGCTGAAATAATTAGCAAATTCTCTCTTCGTATTTTTAAGTATTGATAGATGCAAAAGTCAGTATTCAACTGTTCACTCCTGGAGCTTTTCTTCTTTAAACTCGGCCATATGAATAATAATCATTGTGAACTATAGCCAACCAATCTACCTAGCAGAAGCCATGGATAGTTTTTAGGGCCCCCAGCTGCAAATATGGCACTTTGACATTCAATAAAACAGCAGAAGCGTGAAGGTCTCTCTGCCTATCTCCCCTGGAGCACACTACAAAAACAAAATAATTCTCTGACCTTCTCCTAAAGTAGGTCACATTACTCTCATTTCAGAAATATCCTCCCAATACTAGGAGGAAAGGAATGTCTCTGCCTATGAAGACACAGGGACACATAGAAGAATCTGAATAACCAGGACTTCCTCGGTTGCCCCAGTTTATTGCCATCAGGTCACACCCCCTCTTTCCAATCAGACTTCTGCATATCTGTCCACTTTTCCGTCTCTCCGGTTCTTCCTTTCCAACGGCTCTCGTGTCACGTAAGACTTAGACTAAATAAATCAGTACATTTTTCTCTGGTTAGCCTGTCTTTTGTTATACAGATCTCAGGCATGAGCCTGGTGAAAAGTGAGCAAAAGATATTACTCTTCCTCCCCTGCACCAACATTTCTCTCATTCGTAGCTCAGAGTAGATAAAATGCACCTTTCATGTTTCCGCCTCTCAAGAAAAGTTAATGTGCTGTCATCAAAACATGGCTTGGAAATTTGACCAAGCAGGGCTATACTTCACTAGCAAGTCTCCAAGTCAACTTTGCTTCAAGTCCTTGGCAAACAATAATTAGACCCATAAGATCAGGATCATAAGAGGAAAAAGAAGAAAATGATACTACCTTATATTTAAATAATGCTTAAGAGATGCCAGGCACTATTCTAAGTTCTTTACAGGCATTAACTCATTTAATCCTCACACAAATCCTAGGAAGCCACTTATCCTCCCAGGAAGTTAGGTACTGTACTCTTATTGCTGAAGGAGCTAATCTATAAACTCAGGTTGGCTGTCTTCAGAGTTTGTGTCCTGAACTGCAGATCTATACTGTGTTTTTAAGAAAATAGCACTGTTTGAGTAACTACTTTGTGTCAGCCCTGTGCTAAAAGTTTTGTTTCTGTTCACGTAATTCTGCAAGTAGGTTTTATATTTGGGGAATTAAGACTTAATAAGGGAAATTTAACCTGCCAAAAGCACACAGCAACAGCAGTACCCAGAGTCAAATCTAGTTCTATTAGATCCAAAAAACCCATATTACTGCACATATTGTGAGGGTGAGAAATGATCACTGGATTTTAATTCCAGTAATTTTCAATGATGAATAAGAGAGAAGAAAACAAAGATGAAAAGGACAAGTGAGAATGAGATCACATGTGTGTGCTACATTATTCTCTCCTTCTGGGTGGGGAAAATGAAGAAACAAAGAGATTGAGCAAAGCTTGGAGATTTTCCCAAAGGAAAAGTGTGGTTATTAAATGGGGTTCAGATATGATCCGGTGGATTTCCTAAGTGGAGGGGATGATCTTTCAAGCATGAGAACTTTTTGTTTATAAGGGAATGAATCTGAGATGGAAGAGAGCAGAAGGCATGTAAATGACATCAAACTTCATGCCGAGATGTTCTTAGCATGAAGGTCATGTTTTTACCACTCTGTTCCTCAGGGATAGATATTGGAGTTGTGACACCCATGATTACACATACTCCTCTCTCCAAGAGCAGGCAATCAGGTTCAAATAAACATCAAGAAAGAAACAGGGGTTCTAGCTCACAAGTTCTAATAAACGTATCCGGACAGAGTTCCCCTCTCCTTAACTGCCACACTAGGAGACAGTAACCCAGCCTCTGCAAAAACAGCTACTTAGCGACTATACTAGGAGGCAGTATTGCCAACCTCTTCAAAATCAAGCTTAGTAGCTATTTTCAACCTGCTAAGGACTGCCTTTTTCCATCCTTTTAACTAAAGGTAAAGCATTAGGCTTTTTCTTGCTTTTCACCTCTGTGATTCTTGGAAGTTATTAGGTTCTTTCCCCCATTGTGTAGTCAATAGTCCATGATGGACAGCAATCTCACCTACTTCACCAAAGAGTAGATTGCAAATAGTACATTAGGACCCATGTTTTCCTCCCCATTACCTAGTATGGCCTAGTGCATCCAGATAAGATGTAAGGACCTCAATGAAAGTGGTTCATAGTCTTCAAAAATATTTCATATTTTATTCATACCTATAAACAAAGCAAGGGCATGCCCAGCACAAATAATTTTAACCACTTAATCTCATCCATTGCATATAAATGGCATTCATATTTGAACATCAAAGGGATGTTCCAAACCTTAAATGATATGTAAAAAGCACTGCATACCCCCAAGTGTTATTCCATTTCTTCATTCTGGGATGATTGAACAAGAACAGAATTGAAATATGAAAGTCGTATTTTTTAAAACTTTCATTTTGCAAAGGTTAATTGACAAGCAGTTTGAGCAGAGGGAATGAGCTGCAAGTAAGTTTCCAATTACCAGAATATAGACTTGGGAGAATGTATAAAATATACAAATCTTGAAATGCTAACAGAACTTGCATTTATTAGGTTGAAGAGAGAGCAGCATAGACTTGAAGACATTATGACTCACTTTATAAAGCTATAACTATCTATATAAAGTTAAAATAAATATCTTGATTTTAATTTCAGGTAAAAATTTCTGTAAATTTTTTTAACGGCGACCACCAATGACTCATAAAGTGAAAGTTATTTTTCTATTAATAAAATAGAAAAACTGTACATGGGTAGAGTTGCATGGTTGTATGGCTCTCTGTATATTCATAAATAGACACAGATATGCAAATTCACTGCCAAATAGATTAGCAAAATGCAAGCAGTATAGCAATCTGAAGGAGAGTCTATCTTGTTGCAATTTTTAAATTTCTCAATCCATCAGTTAAATGTGGATTCAGGGCACAGACTCATATTTTCTTGTCAAATAAATTATGTCTTACATCAAAGACCACACAGATTCCTACTTAACAAAACAGGAGAATGTCTGAATAGACCATAAATGTGAAATATGCAAGAGAGCAAAATGAGACAGCCAATAAAATAAAAGATTTGTTAGTCAGCTAAAAACTATCTACAAAATGGTACCACTGACAATCAGAACCAGTGATTAAAGAAATATTCTTTTAAACTGATGCTAATTTTTTTCCATGAGAAATGAGTTCTGGTGATGATGCAAAATGGTGACAAATTGCTATGCATAAAAAGTTTTTAATTAGACAACAAAGACTTAGATGGTGCATACATTCTTTGCTTGATTATTAAAATGTCATGTACACATAATATAATAGGGGGAAAGAACAAGAAATGAGCTAGATCTTTAAGAAATAAACCAGGTACCAAATTATTATATAGTTGTAAATCCATGGGTCAATATTTGTTACATCAGCTTGACATTTCTCCCTTTCCAAGTAATTTATAGCAATTAATTTTCACTTACAAATATATTTTCTACTGTGTTTTTCCCCCAAAATGTCATTGGAAGGTACAGCTGTCAAGATATTAGTTTATTTATTTTAGTAAATTAGTAGTCCTTAGATTGTTAGTTGTCCTTAGATTAGTAATGTCTATTTTTATTTGGTTTGATTTTTGTTTTGGGGTGTTTGGGGGTGTTTTGTTTTGGTGTATTCTTTTGTTTTTGTTTTTTCAGTACTGGGAAATTAAACTCAAGGTCTTTGCCCTGAGATACATCCCCAGCCTTTTTAAATATTTTTTTTTCATTTTGAGACAGGGTCTTGCAAAATTGTTAGGTTGTTCCAAAACTTGACAGTCCCCTTGCCTCAGACTTCCAGTGTGCTGGGATTATATACATGTGCTACTGTCCCCAGCAAATTAGTAATTTCTTACCATGTAACCAAAGACAACTAATAAGATAAAGAAAATTACTTCCAATTTTTCTTTAAAACTGCCTCACACTACTATTTCAATTCTTAGGCCTGACTGCCAAAAGGCTTCATAGAATTCAGCTTAGCAGTAAAGAAAGAATGCAAGGAAAGTGTTTCACAAAATATCCAGCACAACCAGAAAGCAGGAGTTCTGTTTAATTGAGTGAACTCAATAATAACTCTAGAAACATGTGAGCCTTTTGCTAATCACATGTGGATTAATCTGCTTGACCTGCCGTAACAAAATTCCATGAACCAGGTGGCTTAAACCACAGAAATGCATCCTCGTAGTTCAGGAGGCTGGCAGTCCAAAATCAAGGTGCTGAAAGAGCTACTTTATCCTGAGAACTCTGCCCTCAGTTTGCAGATGGCCACCTTCTAACTGCATCTTACGTGGTCTCTGCTGTGAGCGAACATCCCTGGTGTGTACCCAGATCTCCTCTTAGGAGGGCATCAGTCAGGTTGGTTTGGGGCCCACCCTCATGGCCCCATTCTAATTTAATCACCTCCTAATCACCCGAGGCCCTGTCTCCAAGTACATATTCAGAAGCCCTGGGGAATTTGGAGAGGATGCACAATTTAGCTCATCGCAGTATAGCAACACCACAGAGTAAACACCTCTCAACAGTGGAGGAGTGTGTTGGGATCCAAAGTCTCCCACAAGGCAGGGCTTGTGGCAAGCTCCCGCAGATGAGGGTGGAGTCCCAGCACCCACCCTCACCTTTCCTCCTAAGCCACTCCTGTTCACCTCCTTCCCCTCATGAGCATCTCCGGTTGTTCTGCACCAGCATCCACGCCTCTTTGCCCACAGTAGGTGTTGATTTACTTAAATTAACACAAGGTAAGAGTGAACACCAGGCATAACATTCCCAAAAGTGCTCTGCACCCCCACAGAGATCCTAGTCACCCTAAAACGAACCTCTGGAGCACTGAGCATGTGAAGCTTGGGACAGTGGGCAGAGACGTTTCCCAGCAGTTTCACCAGCCACTCGGGGTCCATGGGGAGAAGCAGCTTTCATCCAGCCCTGCCTTTCTCTTGTTAGTGGACCTGTGCCCCTAGGGAGTGAAGGAAACCGAGTCCTGGAGTGGGGAGAAGGTGGCTTTTCCAGATAAGAATGGAGGCAGTGAGGTTCAGGTGAGGAAGAGAAGTGGCAGAGGTGGGGCAGGCAGCGCTCCCCATGCCGAGGGAACTGAAAGGACGTGGGCAGCTTGTCTCAGCATACAGGAGGTGCTACTTGATCCTTGGTCCATCCTGTCATAACTGTACTTTGTGAAACCATATTAATGTTTATAATGAAACCATATTAATGGGGGCTTCTGTGACAGGGTCTCACTATGTGATTGAGACTGACCTGGAACTCACTATGTAGCCCAGGCTGGTCTCGAATTCACAGCGATCCTCCTGCCTCAGCCTCCCGAGTGCTGGGATTACAGGCATGTGCCACCACGCCTGGCTCCATATTAATGTTTTAATCAGGAAAGAGTCCTCTTACTTTGACAGGAAAGTAGTATTAAGGACTGTGAAATCATTTCAGTAGACTCTATAATTAGCTATACTGCGAAATTTTCGGAAGCAAATGTCTCTTCCCTTTTTCCTTTCCCTACAAGTTATAGAAAGGAGAGGGTGTGAATCTGAGTGGCTGTATAATTTAATCCCTGGCATAATGCCCAGTATAGGGCTTCTATGGCTGGGTTCAATAAATAGATGTCATCAAGTGACAACACTGTTGTAGAGTCACATTGGTTTCTTCAGCCAAATTCACAGTATCTGCACAGTTCCATTGTTCGTGGGGCTCTCTCTTCCTTAAAATGATGGATTGCCAAGTAATAAAAATGCTTTCACCTTTATCTCCACCTATCTCACCTCCTTCAGTTCTCCTTTTATTGCCAGGCTCTGGGTCAGGTGATCCATCCACCTGCCTCTTATTGGCTTCCTGGCACCCAGTAGCTCAGAGCCACACTAGTTTTAAAATATTTAAAATAAATAATGAATATTTAAAATATTCATTATAATCATTGAGATTTGTCGATTAGGGGAGATGTGGGTTGAGTTTTAATTATTCAGAAACAAGAGCTTCCTGACTGACATTAGCCAAGAACATCTCCCCTGAGAAAAGGTGACCCAGCTGGGGAAAGTAAGAGGTAGACTCAGCAATAAAATCAGGCAGATAAGAGCCTTGGGACCACCTAGCACAGGGTTATCATCTCTGTTAACCCTGAGATAAATCTCCAAATGCAGAGACCTAAGACTGAAAGGAGTTATTTATTCTTTAAAAATACCTCGAAAATGAACGGTTTGGGAAGGTCACTTTTTTTTAATCTAAAGAGGAGGTGAGTGGGGGTTTATCTGTGTACTCTTGATTATTGGGGAGCTCACTGGGACCCACATTCCCCTCAGCTACCGATCAGACTTGACACACAGAGGAAAAGGCATTCCAAGAATAGAAGATAATATTTTGCTTCTCTGCTTACTCACAAAATATTGCAGCTGTTCTTTAAAATGGAACTATCATGGTACTATGCGCAAGTTCGTTGAACAACTTTGCCGCTCAGGATCAAATCTAATCACTGCAATGTGACCGGTGTGAATTCAGTTTTCACAGGGTCCCTGTGAAGTTTAGCTCTTCCAAATTAGAACTCAGAATTCATGATTTTGTGATTGTTCTCATGTATTTTGTAAAGTTTACAATTCATGTCCCATTGACTTTTAAAGTCAGTTAACATTGATTTTGTCCTTTTTGGCTTTCTGGCCTAATATAGCTGATGACTGAGTTACTAGCAGATATTTTAGGTAATATCACAGTTACCTTTTCTACCCTTTGCTGAACTGTAAAGATCTGAATAGAGCCCATTTGGGCCTATCTTCCTCCCTGCCCCCAGAAAAAAATACAATCACTAGTCCCTACAAGGTGCTGTAGTGGAAAAGAACCCTCAAACATGACCTGGAGTCCTAGTGCTGACTGCTTTTTTGGATTTCACTTCATTAGTAGGTGAGTGAGGCTCATCTTGTATGCCATGGCAGCGCCATTCCCGAGGACTTAGAGCACCATGTAGACAAATCCATCTACAGAGAAACGGGACTTAAGCCTACCGCCCTCTCTATGCCTGTATTTCTCCTTCTGTCCACAGATCTGACTCTATTCAAACTGAGTATGAACACTGTCAATTCCTCAGTCTTTCTAATAATCACATAGCTACTTCACTCACATTAAATAAATGAATAAAAATTGGGTTGCCTTATTTATCAAAGTATTTTGAAGGTTACATTGGGGAGTTTGGTGATGTAGGAAGTCCCAGTCAATAGACTGTAGATACCGAGCAATGTTTAGGCCCCTAAAATGCAGATTTTATTTCCTAAGCCAATGAGGGTTTATGATTTTATTTACCTAGAAAGCAAGGTTACATGTAAACTCTTTGTTGACTGAAGCGACTTGTCAATAAAATTATCAAGTAGAAATGTTCTCTTCAGGAATGTGCATCTTAATCTGCTATAACAAAGTAAGATTTGACCTTTTGTCCTGCTGTACAAATATTTTTCTTAGAGATTTAAAAGGTGAGGGGCTTTTTGTTTGTTTGCTTTTGGTTTGAGTTTTTAGTGCTGGAGACTGAGCCCAGGCCTTGCTTGTGTTAAGCATTCTGCCACTCCATTACAGCCCCAGACCTGAAAGGGGGCTGATGCTTTTACTGCCAACAATGTATCTAAAGACTTTCCAACATTATTTACAGAGAGAAAAAACCCACACATTTTTAATTGGTACTAAGTTCAATCTTTATATAGTTGGTCATTATTTTTTTAATGGAAGGGAAGAAACCAATTTTTAATTCTGCAAAGCTCAAATGATTTCTTTAGTTATAAAAAGATAATTCTAAAACATATCCTACCCCATAAAGCGGGCCAAATGACTAACATTGTCTTGTCACTGTACTTTTCTCTGATTAAGTATTGAAATAGGCTGGTCAGCCTTAGAGTTTCTAAGCCAGAAGTGCGGGAGAAGGTCTTTATTCTACCACCAAGGGAGCTCCTAAGGACAGATATCATATCTTACTTCTTTTGTTAGCTCACTGTCTAACTTGTCTTTTCAAACACGTTCAATAAATTGTAGGTGAATAAATAATTCTTGGCTCAGTCCCCTCAAGTTACATCTAAGAAAAGAGGAACCAATAGCAACTTATGTTTACAAAGAAATTGTAAGTTGGTTAGAAGCAGAACTATATAAAAACTGATTTTTCACACTGTAGAAATCTCAGCTGGTAACCTTGAATATAGTTTGTGACTCTCGTGATGACTGATTTATGCACCTTTTTATGAAGATATTCCCCTACATATTCTAAATGTAATAAATTATTATCCTAGTCCACAGAAATGTCCAGTATGAAAAGTCTAGAATGAAGCATAGTGGCTTCATATCCTGGGTCAGACACCAGCTGTGTGGCCTTGATATATTGCTCCATGCAATCTTCAGATCCTCCTCTACAGATGGACATGATGGTAAGTACCTCGGACTGGTATGCACCAGACAAAATACTGCATGTAGGAAACAGCTCAGGGCCTGACACATGGGTACCAGCATGGCAATAATTTCAATTGCTTTTGGAGATTTGTTAAATGAGTGATAAAAACAGATCCTACCAAAAATATATTTACTATATGCACATATATGTATGTCAAGTAATTCACTGTACATCTGTTTTTAATTGTATACGTGTATCGTAGATATAGACATTCACAAAACAAAAATCTGAAAGAGGTACAAGATATTAAGATGATTGCCTCTGAGTAGTGGAATTTTTGCTTCAAACTGTATGTGCATGTTTTCTTTAGTAAGCATGAAGGATAATTTGTATAAAATAGATTTATTTGTTTTTAAACGTACCAACTCCTGTCAATTGGTTTAAAATGTTTTTGTGTGGAGTACATCCTAAAATCATTTTCATATGTGAGCTATCACATGTGATAATGCCAAAGCTATGTGAGTTTTTTCCAAGAGTTTTATTTTTAATTAATTTCTGCTTTTATTTATTTATTCTACTTAACATTTCCCATATGACAGGCACTGTTCCCAGTACTTTGCAAATGATAACTCAACCAATAAATAAAGAATGCTAATACCCTATTTGAGGAGAAAATAGCTAACAAACAATAAGATATATCTAGAATTATTTTTTAAATGCATAGTCTAAATTTTGTTGTTGAAAACTAGACTAATAAAAATACAGGGCAGATGCAAAATTCTTAGAACTCTTTTTATTCATATATACTAAGCCACTAAAATGACCTATCTTAACCACGTTCTGCTAAGAAATTAAGAATTTTCAAAACAGTGTGAACATAGTTTTGTAAGGCATAAACTTGCAAAGAAATAATTAAGAACTATGGAAATTATAATGGGCTCCTACCCTATTATATTATTTTCATTCTAACCAAAACTTCCCATTGTAGTGAAAAAGCAGGCACCCAATCACAAATGTAATGGAAGATTGAGAAACCTGTTTCATCATCGCCCTATCACGTTCTTCTCTGCACACACAGGAGCCCCACAAAGCCAGCAGTCAGCCTCCATAGCTTCAGAGGTCACAGAGAGGGCGCCACCGTGGGTACGACTTGAGCTGGTAGTCAATATGATATACCTCTAGAATCAGTATAATCACCCTGAATAACACGGGAACATCATGGTAATATATGACGGACTATCATTTTCCCTTGCTGTTCCTTATGTGGCTGTGATGACCATAACTCAACAACAAATTTGTCATAGACCCTTCCAAGAAGGGAGGGGGGACATTAATGGGCTTGCATTCATCTGTTCTGGGATCATATGATTCTTTTTCCCTAATATAAATCCAAGTATATTCACAACTGCATTTGCTTAATGTGGAGAAACAGCTACTTTTAAATATCAGTGCTCCAAAGGCTAAAAACACCAAATTAGCCATTTCTGCCCCTTGATCATTGAGTGATAGAAAAGAGGCCTTGGTATATTAAGGCTGAAACTCTTCGAAATAGGATGAATCACTAGTGTTCCTAAGTTGGGTGGTGCAGGACAACCAGTGTGACAAAGGTCAGTGGCATAGCCTGACCTAGGAAAGAGTGCAATGGTTTTTCTAACTTGCCCTAATATTCATCGAGCACCAGATGATGACCACGTTTGAAGTTTTAAATTATAAGCATTCTGATTAATGAAACAACAGTCAGCCCTAGCTGATCTGATTCTCCCTTATGACGTAGCTGGGCTAACTTCAGGAAGAGCTGAGTGTGTGTAATTGCTAAGGACTGAACCAGTAATTATTTTCTCAGCATGAAGCCAGAGAACAGAGAATTGCTAAACCTTCTCTGCCTAGTGGTAAATCAAAAGAGCTTTTCCAGCAGCATTTAAAAAAAAACAAAACCGTTGGAAATTTTTCCTTACATTTCTTTAGAAATCTCCTGTATACATGCTAGAAGATATTTCAAAGCTGGAAGTCCCCACTGAGTCTAGGAAGGGTGGGACCCTGTCTCAGCACTTCCTCTTCACTGGGCACAGTACCCAATACCCACAATTAAAAGAGGAAAGGTTTGTTTTGGCTCTGTTGTAATCCACGGTCAGCTGGCTTCAAGGCAGAAGCACTCAAGGCAGAGGGGAATAGTGGAGGAAAGGTGATCACGTGATGCAGCCAGGAAGCCAAGCATGAAGGGAGGAGCTGGGAGGAATATGTCCACTTCCGAGTCATGCCACCAGTGACTCGTCTTTTCCAACCAGACCCCCGCTCCTCAGACGACATGCAGGTCTGAGCTTTCTGGTGGGTTAATCCGCTGGTGAATATAATGCCCCATGAGCCAACCACCTTCCACGCACATGAGAACTTGGGAGACGTTCTAGATTAAAACCATAACAGACTCTGAAAATAAAACAATAAATAGAACATAGAGGCTTAAAGGGTATAGAATTCACTATTCCTACCCACCTACTACCAAAAAGGAAACAAAGATCCAGAGAAATTAGTAAACTTCCGGCAGAGTCAGGGGTAGAAATTTACTTGATTCCCACTGCAGGCCACTGCTCTCCCAGGACTCAGCCTTTAGGCTGTTGGCCCAGTATCCTTCCCTCTATATTGGGCTACCTCTCAGTAGAGACTGGGGGTGGGGGCACTGTAGATTATTAAGCAAAAACCTTTCGAGTATCTATAAAATTTTAGTATACTGTGGTAAAGAAATAGCGTAATTTTGAAATACATACCACACTGCAGGGGCATCATAATCTTTTCAGTGCCTGGCCCAGGACGCAGACACGCCCTGATCCCCCAGCCTCCCCGCAGAGGTGGCAGCACAGGCACATCTTTCTGAAGGAGCCCTAGAGAGCAGTCACTTACCCATGTCTACTGTTAGGCACAGTCACCTTCTCAGGGATAGCTTCCTCTTTTCTGTTCCTTCCATCCACCTGGACAATCAAATATCAGACACACCTTTGAGGAGAACCTTTTATATTTTGTGGTTACTACTTAAAATCACAGAATCCTAGCACCATGAAAATCAAGATTCATAGACTGTTAGAGCAGAACGCCACCTTAGAGAGGAGCTGGTTAAAGCCCTTTGAGGACTGTAGGAACCAAGGACAGAAGAACAAGGTCTTAGCCATGCCTGCTCTTTTGGGCTGTAGTGGAGAGACTGAGGGTGAATCTGGCCCACCTGTCACAGAAGGTACATTTAGGAGGATGGGGGGCTGCAGCACGTGAGAACCACAGTCTCAAAGGTACTAGAACAAGCAGGGTTTGCAAACAGGAAGTGGAGCTTGAAGATGTGAGAGACAGTGACTGGACGTGCTGTGCAGATGTGGAGGGGTGAGGATGGTGTTCACAGACTTTGGGGTGACACCTCCTCCTGCAGTACCCTGATCCTGCTGTGAGGTGGGCTGTCTACTTCCCTGAAGCCAGATTTCAGAAGTACCCTCTGGCTTTACAGTGACTCCTTTTATTTATTTATTTTTTCTCTAGTTTATTGGTACTTTTTAGATATACAGTAGTTACATTCATTATTAGGATCCTGTGCCTTTACATGACAGGTCTTGGTTCTCATTTTTTTCCCCATTCCCCCATCCTCCCTTCACCCCCTCCTCCCTTCCCTATTTGCAAAAACTTTTTTTCCATTTTTTCATTTTCTCATATTTTTCCCTTATTTCCTTTCCCCTACCCTTCCCACTTCCCCTACACCTTTAGCCCTTTTCTTCCTATTTCACATTATCAATTATACCATTTGAATCTTATTTGCACTGTTAGTTTTTCACACCAAAAAACTATGTGGTATTTACATATGTGACTTATTTATTTTACTTAAGAGTATGACCTCAATATGCATCCATTTTCCTCTGAATAACTCTAATTTCTCATTTTTTATGGCTGAGTAGTATTTCACTTTGTAGAAAAACCACATCTTCTTTATCCAGTCTCCAACTGATGGGCAATTGGGCTGTTTCCAAGTTTTAGCTATTACAAATTGTGCCGCTATAAACATAGGTGCACATATGTCACTGTGATATGATTCTTTTAATTCTTTTGGAAAGATGCCTAGCAGAGGGATGGCTGCGTCAAATGGAACCTCTAGTCTCAGCTCTTTGAGG
Source organism: Fukomys damarensis (assembly GCF_012274545.1). Taxonomy (NCBI): domain Eukaryota; kingdom Metazoa; phylum Chordata; class Mammalia; order Rodentia; family Bathyergidae; genus Fukomys; species Fukomys damarensis. The sequence goes on from NW_022900938.1 coordinate 20,809,016, forward strand.
TATCTCTATTTTGATTTCCACAGTGGTTGCACCAGTCTGCATTCCCACCAACAATGGAGAAGGGTTCCTTTGTCCCCACAACCCCGCCAACATTTGTTATTGTGTGATTTCTTGATTGCAGCCATTTTTTGTGGGGTGAGGTGGAATCTCAGCGTTATTTTCATTTGCATATCTTGAACGACCAGTGATGTGGAAAATTTTTTCATATATTTATTTGCTGCTTTTACTTCTTTGCCTGGGAAATGTCTGTTCATTTCAGATGCCCATTTTTGAATTGGGTCTTTATATTTGGGGGGGCTGGTTTTTTTAGTTCTTTCTATATTCTAAATAATAGTCTTTTGTCTGAGGAACAGCTGGTAAAAATATTTTCCCATATTGTAGGCTGTCTCTTAGCTCTTTTGGTGGTTTCTTTTGCAGTGAAGAAGCTTTTTAATAAGATGAGACCCCCGTTGTTGATTTTTTGTGCTAGTTCCTGTGCTACTGAGGATTTGTTCATAAAGTCTTTTCCTATGCCAGTGTCTTCAAGGGTTCTGCCTAACTTGTCTTCCAGCAAATTTAGTGTCTCTTTTTTAATATTTAGATCTTTAATCCACTTGGATTTTAGTTTAGTGCATGGTGAAAGATAAGGGTCTAGTTTTAATCTTTGGAAGGTTAAAATCCAGTTTTTCCAACACCATTTATTAAAGAGGCTATCTTTCCTCTGGCTTTAAAGTTGATTCCCATCATTTCTACCATTTTGGTAGAAATAAGAGTTTGAGACTAAGGAGAAAAGACAGTAAGATCATATCAGCCAAGGTGTGATGGAGTTATGTGTTCATTATAAAGAACAGTAATGTTAATTTGCTAAAATTAATATTTGTGTTGGTCTTGTATAAAGTAGCTTATCTTTGATTTTTTTTCTATTTTCTTATTTTTAAAGTCATCACACATTGGAAAACAGTTGCCTGTAACTTTGTTCACTATTATTTGTTCCCTGTTAACTCAGTAAATATGTATGGCTTTCCTAATATGTGCTAGAGTAATGCATAAAATTACATAGATCTTTCAAATAATAGTTTTTATTTACTACTAACAGGAATTCAGCTAATTTCGGCATTTATTTTTTTCATGAAAATAATTCTGTTTTCATAGTAGAAGCCAATTCCTATAAGCTGGGACTACTTTTGGGAAAAGGAAAAAAAATGAAGAGTCTCTGTGACAGTATCACTAGCATTTCATGTACATTCATCTCCAATATAAATGAGAATTTATAATCTGTCCCTTGGGAATGTTCAAAAATAATTTGAAAATCAACCTAGCTTATCTTTGCTTCTGACAGTTTGTTGATAATATCTTTATTTGCCTATTCAGTGTGAGCTGAATTTCAACATTATTCCTTCCACTCATTCTTAAGTCTTTTAAGCTTCCATCCGTACCAATTTCTTTCAACACTTAGCCATCCAGTGGATAGTGTGGTTACATTAAATTATGCCCAACTTTATCTTTAATATGGTCAGCAGGCACTATTTTCTGCAAAAGGCATTTACTTCTAACTGAAAGGAGAAAAAAAACCTGAATCGAGTTTCCTGTGGGCCAAGTCCCTTGTGAATTCTGAGAAGGAGAAAAAGGTTAATTGTTAACAGTTCCATGCATGTGTCACTTACAACTCACCACTGGATTCTTTCAGTCTAACACCCTTTCAGCAGTAGCATTTAGCACATTGTGACCAGACCAAGTTTTTTATTGCTTGCTTCAATAAGATACAGGGTGATTTTAAAGAAGGTGATCTTTAAGATTTATCTATGTGTTCTGGAATAAGAGTTCGATAATTCCTTTAATCCATATTGTCATCTCCCTTGGCCTTTTGCTTTGGTCTTTTAACATCACACCTTATTTTAATAGCAATTATCACAATCCATACATGAAGATCTCTAGTATAAGCCTGGTATGAGAAAGGTGCTGAAATTTTCATATTATTCTCCGTGAACCCATATTTCTTAAGTGAATAAACTGTTTTTCCATAACCAAAATTCACCTACAAAACTTACCTTTAAAAACTCTGAAAATAAATCAAAAGGGCTAATTGGATGAATTTTCCATAAGAGGGAATTATAGTTTTATAATATCCTTTAACGCTAGTTAAAGTAATAGACATAAACTTGTAAATGTATCATAAATGTAATTTAAATTTAAATAATGGAAAAAATAATAAATTTAGTGAACAGGTCATTGAAAGTAAAAGTTAGGCTTTACAGAAGAAGTGTATCCCCAAATTTCTTCTATGATCTTTAAAAAATACATCTATATCAATCGATCGATCAACTGGCTGATTAATGAAGCTGTCTGTCTGCCTCCTGTATTTGTCTGTATAGACATCCTTAAATACTCTAACTTCTTAATGAGAACTGCCATTGGTTTCCAACTTGGAAAGCCACCACATACAGGTTCCATTTCTAGTGTGTTCTGGGTTTGGACAAAGCACAACATTTCTTAAAATTTCACAAATTTTCTGTACTTGTGATATGTCTAGATAACCATCGAAAGAGATGTAAGCATTTCATTACTTCAAAACAATAGGAATCTTTACCATCCTGGAAGTAAATCCATAGAATCATTTGCCTTTATTTCACAAGCTTGGCTAAAAGAGGACCTCTGCACAATACATGGCTCATCCTGTATCTAAAACATTGGAAATTTTTAGAATAATGTACTTAGTATAATGTTATAACTTGAAGGTTTCTGAGAAATCCATTGGCCCATTATTTCTGAAACTGCCCTCCAAAGAATATTCATATACTTCACTATGTTAATAGATGTTTTAGGGAAGACTTTCTATTTTCAAATACAATTTGAAATGCCCATTCTGGGAGCTCATGACACACAGTAACATACTAAAATCTGGGAGTATCTATAGTAAAACACCTGCTAAATACCTGCTAGGGAAAAGGCTTTCAGGTTTACTTTCTATATCGGTGTTCTATCATTTTATATAAAAACACTGCATGCTGCTTGCATAATAAATGCAGAGGGTTGGGGACTTAGTTCAGTGGTTCTGCTGCCTGCCTTGCAAGTGCAAGGATACAAGTTTGATCCTCAGTACCAAAAAAAAAAAAAAAAAAAAAAAA
>NW_022900938.1:20812245-20882286 GCF_012274545.1 Fukomys damarensis
AACCCAAAAAAAAAAAAAAAAAAAAAAAAAAAAAAAAAGGAGAAACTGATTTCATAGAAAATGAAGGAAGAGATGAGGAAAGGTTTGATCACTTCCAGGAAGAAATGGAACTTGAAGGATTAAGAGATTTGTTTGATGCTGGTTGTGGTGGCATGCCTGCAATCCCAACATTCAGTGGGCTGAGGCAGGAGGATTACCATGACTTCAAGGCCAGCTTGGATTACCTAGGAAGACTCTGTCTCAAAAATAACAAGAGTGGGGTGGGGGGTGAGGAGAGAGAAAGATCGGAAGAGCTTTTTAAAATAACATTTTATAATGTGACATATTGTGTACTCCTTCCTTGGTGTCCTTAAGAATTACACGTCTTATCAGGGCAAGAAAAAGAAGAAAAGAAGAGGGAACAAGGAAAGAATGAAGAGATGAAGAAAGGGAGAGCAGGAGGGAAACCTATGCTTACAGAACTTGGTTGGCTGTAGAACTTCTTATTAAGGAGCGCCTATGAACAGGAGAGGGGTGAATGTTTAACAGGCAGTTCTTGGAAAAGGGAGAGCACCTGAATCACAGCCCATTCCCGTGGTATAAATACTTCCACAGTGGCCGATTTCAAACTGCCAACATGACGCCCCCGGCTCACACTCTTCTGGATCCAGCATACACTACTTGTATAACTTTCCCCACCTCCTCAGTCCTTTCTCCTCTGTCCACCCACTTTAAAGATGAACAAAATTGAGCCCCAAATAACTGAGAGAGTTTATCAGACTGGCCAAATTACACAGCTCACCTTTACTAGTATTTAAACTCTAGTTTCTAAATTCAACGGTGATTCCACTCTAACATAAACATTTAGTTATATGAAAAGGAAATAATAGTAGTATAAAGTCTGGTGATAATGAAAACTCTTACCTCAAAAATATGTCTTCCATACTGGTATCGCTCACCTGTTCAGCTCCTCTGTCAAGAGATGGATTCAACTGAATACTATGTCTATATTAATAATATTTTCTAAGAGTAATAAGAAACACAGGTTTATTTGTTTGAAATGTTTCAACTCTTTGTCAAAAGAGGCAGTGTGACAACCTAAAACATTATTGTAATGCCATTCAATTCTTAAAATCTCTTGGGTCTTGGTCTCAAACTAGAAATAACAGAAACCTTCTTACTTAGAAATAAAGGAAAGTGAATTCTCATTTGTTTTATTGCTTTTATTGTTCAGACTTTTCCTCCCAACCATAATTCATCTTAATTTTTTTTCTGTTGCCTCATATTTTCAAAAAATAGTGTATCTGTTCAGATACATGTTTTCAAACAGAATCTTTGCTATTCCTACACATTCATATAAATAAATTTAATTTTGTTTACAGAAAGTGATGCTACTTTCTTGGATTCAAAATATAAGTTTGCTTGTCTGTATCCTTTGAGAATCATTATCCTTTGTGGCTGAGGGGTCTCTGAGAACATTTCTACAAAGGGATTTGTCATATAAATCTCAGGTGCTTCCCTGGCAAGTTTCCACTATCTCAGACAAGTCCCTTAATCGCTTATAACCTTTATTTCTTTATTCATAAAAAAATAGGATAAGAGTAAGCTATACTTCAGAGAGTAAAACACAGAGATTTTGAGAACTGATCATTAAGTTTGTGTGTTTCATCCTAACTTTTGGCCATTTTACAACATTTTGATTCATCAAAATCTTGATGAGAAAAAGAGCTAGGGTTAAAATTCGTGGGGAGAGTCATTTTAGTTTTCTGTAAAGTATCTGTAGGTATAAAATATTCCAATTCTCCTCATATGTCATTAGGAATACATGCCAAGATTTGACAACATTGGAGAGTTGATACCTTGGAAATATAATAATGGATTCGGGTTGCCACTATAATTACTTAATGAGCAGCATCAATAAAAAGATGGTCTTAAAAACAAAGTCCTTACAAAAGTCAATAAGCGACAGATAGATGAAAAGAAAGGGGCTTAATAGAAAGTGGAAGGAATTAGAAGGAGGATGGAGTGAATTATGTGGCTCCCTTTGTACTTCAAGGTGTACAATATATAACTGAGGTTCTTCTGCAGCCCCTGCCCTGCAGCAAGGCCGCTCCAATGTTTCAGAGATTCTTATGAAATTATGCAAACTTCCAATTGTTTAACTTGGAATTTCCCCCAATCACCTAGTTTCTCTTTGGTTGCAAAGTGATTGGTTCCTTTGACAATGCACATGTATAATTCAGGAAGAACGTTTCTTGACAGTTACAGAAAAATTCCAAACAGAACAGGTAACTGTAGGTGCAAATGAGTCCTCCAAGGACTGGAGCCCTGTGATATATATTCACAGATCTTTCCAAGCTTATTCAAATAAGTTCACCAAGCAGCTTGTGAGTGTAATTATTTTATAAGAGAGGTTCTGATGGAAATTCTGGAAATGATGTTGTGTGAAGAAGAAGCCACAAAGAATAATGATTTAACTCCCAAAGTTTTCTATTGGGCTCAGTAAATTGACATTCAATATTTTTCTCCAATTGTCTCATTTACTCCCACAATAACTCCTATAAAATGTATTGTTCCCATTTTATGGATAAAGAAGGTGAGGTTTCAAGAATTTGACCTTTTTAGGCCAATGGAAGTCTATCAGGGAAAACTTTGGGATTTAAATATCAAATTCTGTGCATCTTCATGGTTCTTTGGCTCCTGGGTTGACTAAAGGAATCAGTCGAACTCTGCCCATCCAGCTAAGGTAACAAATTAAATACATACGAAAATTTCATAGTCACTGTCATCTCTGACAACAAAAACAATACCAGTACATTATATTAAGAGTATTGGAAGTATAGAGAATAAATTACACTGGAATGAAATATATTACAATTATATTAAATATATATATTAAAATATATTAAAATTCAGTACACACGATTTATGTATATACTCTCTAAGACTCCAGCCCAAAAGTTCTGTGATCCTAGGGTAATTTGTCATTGGTTACTGATATAAGTTTACCAAAGGCAATTACTCAGTTATAATTAATTACTTACTAATTAATAATCATTAGTCATCTTGCCTTTTAATAGCAGCATTAATAGTCTAAAATTAAATTTTCTGTATTCAAATCAAGGCTCATGCAGAGTGTTCACATCAGGCCCATCGCTTGGGGCTTAACTGTTCATTCCTGTCTGCAGAATCCAAAAGCCAGCCTAGGCCACCAGCTGAATTGTATCCAGGATGCGCACCAGGGGTGAAAAGCCTCCTCGCACCATTTTTCAATCATCATCTCTCAGACTGAGCTGGATGAGGGGGAGACTAAAACTCACATTTAAAAGTCTCAAGTTCAGAAATATACTCTGTTTCCCAAGTCTCCAAATGGCAAAGGTTAAGTGAATTATGTGGAGATAAATTCACCAAGGTCCCATGGGAGACTCCTGCTCACTTCAGATTGCTGGCTGTTTCAGTCCTGTTTTTTCCTTCTCCAATGCTATCCTTTAGAAGTGGTGCTGCCAATGTAAACATCAAGAAAACAAGAAACATTACAGATGGGGAAAATGTTTTAAAAATAAACTTAAATATGTTTTCTAGGGGAAGTCATATGATTAGCACGTTCAGTGTTTCTGTAACACCAAAGGCTATTCTATTTCCTCTAGCTATTCTCAAGAATAATTGTGAGTAAATTTGCACTCACATCATATTAAAAAAATATTTGAACTCTTTACTGTGTTGCTTGGCCACTTAAATTGGACTGCATCCCCGGGAATCTTACTGTGTGAGACCGTAATGGGACTCACAACTCGGCTCCAGGCTGAATTAGAGCCACCCATTACACCTCGAGTTGTGTGGTAACACCTCCACAGTGTTTCCAATTAACTTTGTAAGTTTTTAATCAGTGACAAATGCATCTTTGTAAATTCAATTTACCTTTTATTGCGACGCCATAAACCGTCTTGCAGCATTCCGGTACATTGTGAACATTTTACTTGCTACTGACATAAGACAGCTGTTGGACCTACAACAAAGGCTAAGCTTTATGAGTTACCTGAATTAGGATGTAGGTGAAGTAATTAAACCTGAAAGAGAAAGCCAGGGGGGTAGCCCTCCACAATCCACACACAGGTAGGTAGGCAGGCACTCCTGAAGCAACTCTGAAGATTAAAACCCCAAAACTCCCTTCTGGTGAAAACTGGCAGTATGCTGAAAGAGAGATAGAAGTGAAAAGGTCAGACACATTTTATTAATAAATCCATACAGCTATTTGTTTTTCCTTTTAATCAGATTCAAATGCATCCTGTTAAAGAGCCATGGGTGATTAGATCATAAATCTGAATGACTTGAAGATGATGAAGGAAATCCTGCTCTGTAAAGTGATCATCATGCTGCCATTTCCATCACTTACACATTTTTACAGGTGCACGGAAAGGGTTTAATTCCAAATCACTTGCACAAATCACTCAGAATAAAATATTACTTTATAAGACTTCCAGATAGTAAACACGCTAATCATACTAGTTGAAGGTATATTTTTATTTTTGTTTCTATCTTTGCTTCAAAATGAAACAGCAGACTGGGTCAGTCTCAGCTACATAGTGAGATCCTGTCTCAAAAACCAAAAAAAACAGCAGATAAGGGAAAAGAGTAGTTTAAGTGTTTGACCTCACTGAAACTACAGTTCTAGCTTAGACTTTGTTTTGTTTATTACTAATGACACATTATTAACTCATTGCCTCTTGTCACAAATTATTAGCTAATTGTAAGTAATATGGTCATGAGATGTGCATTTTGTTACATATTTAATCAAAATTTGGCATTTTATATAGGTAGCAAATTTATGAATGACATTTATGGTTTTTCCCCAAATACTGAGAAATTCTATTGTCTTACTTTCAAATTTATCACTCAACCATCAGACATTTGACATTCAAGATGTAGATCTGAGTTTTGTTATTATATTGAAAATATTATAAATGTACTTTGTCAAGAATTTCTAGACCCTGACATTAGTCTAGTTTATTCATTAAACATATTAAGTACCGAATATCTGCAAAACATAAATTTGCAATACAGGTGTGATCTCCTCTCCTGAAGATCAAACATTATATATGCAAAAAATTGCAGACATATTTATCATTTATTTCAGACCTTTATTTGGACTTTGTGTGTTTTTAAAAATTGTCCATGACCTCAAACTTTTCATTGACTCTGTACATTGTTACCATCTCTAAACCATAGGCTTTGATTTCATTGACCTTTTCTGAAGGGCATACTCTGAATATTGTTTTGATTCTGCTATATGTATCATAGATGCTTTTGATAGCTTATGAATTCCTTATAATAAATATACAAACTAGTCAAACTGCAGCTTTGATTTTATTACCCTATTTTTCTTCATTCTTTATTACATGTATTAAAGAAATAAGAAAATGCTTCACGGGTTCCTACCGAATATAGCTACTTTAGAATGTAGGAATTACACATGGAAAGCACTCTTTTAAATTGCTGTAAACTGACCATCAGTTTCTCACCATTTCCTCTGGGTGCTCAGAAAAATATGGCCAGATAAAAGAGAGGAGTTTTAACAAGCAATGTTGAGTTTATGTTCTCTATCCCATTGTATGATCTCAACCCAGCAGAAGAAATACACTGATAACAGTCGGATGACTTTGAGGACAAAAGGGCTCTGAGCCCCGCTACAGCAAAAGAATTAGATAGGGAAGTTACTACGCCTTCCCTTCTTCTGTTCTTCTAATCCTAATAAAACCAACCCAGGAATGTTTCCAAAGGTTTGGAGAGAGAAGTGGCCTCCCAGAATTCAAACTTCCCTTGTTGCTGTCCCTAGATCTTATTATATGCCCCAATGCGAGGCCAGAACATACCTTAAAGATGGGGCAAATCAGAAGTTAGAATCAAAGCTTCAAGGACGTGCCCACTACAGGGACTGGACTGGAGGTGCGAGGCTATCACATACCAAGAACTTGAAACACCCAGGCATCACCTTCATGATAACTATCCTCCAAAATGGATGAGAAAGCTGAGCTCAGGAGTTTGACTGCAGTTATAAAACTCTGGCCCCAGAACTCAAACCCCTGCTTGGCCAGCATTGAGCTCCCGCCTGAGCCGCTACACCACCTTGCCTGTCAGAGGCCCAGGTGTACTACTATCTCTGAAGCCAAACCCTTAGTCTTTCAAAAATAAAATTCAAAGTCTGTGACTTACCTCTTCAGTAACATTTACACTCCCAGAATCCCATCCTTCCATCAAAAATGAGATGCTCTTATATTTCAACACTGTTTCTTTTTACTCTGGGCTCCCAGCCTATTCGAGAGCAACTTTCCCCACCACTGTTAGGCGTTAGAACTGAAGATGTGCTCCCAAATCACAAAGAGTCATCCCTATTGTTATTGCTAAACATACCTCTATTTTAAAAAAATAAACCCACTTCCCTCCTATTGGATTGTTCTATTTAAACTTAGAGCCAAGGCCACCATAATTTATGCTTGGCTTTTTAAATAAAAGGCTTCTAATAATGTTTCTTATATAGGAAGGATTTTAAAGTATTGTAAGTGAAATACAAATCATTTCCATCAAGACAGATCTAAAAGAAGGTTTGTGTATATTCTATATTGGCTAGTGATGTAAAACTCTAGCTCCTGAAGTAATCAGGGATTGTCGAGAATTGTCATTTTGGATCCTGGTCAGGGAACACTTTAAAAATCAATGAGCATCCGCGTCTTCACTTTTTCCACACACCCATTCCCAAAAAAGATTAAAGACAAATTCCTTGGGTATCATCAGGCATTCTCTGCACACTCACATCTGGTATTGTCTGCAACAGCTCAATCAATAGAGAAGAGTAATGTAATAATTGTGGCAACGCTTTCCATAATTCCTCATTGTGGTAGCAGCAGCATTTCAATAATATTCGGAGAGACTATTTATGGTGCTTAAGGTAAGAGGTTTCTGCCATTGGCAGAATAACAAAATTCAGCAGATATTTAACCCTTCATTGGAAAACTCTTCATGAGAGTGAGGAAGCAGTTGAGTGCTTAGCTTACTCAGAAGCCAAAAGACTTTCTACGCCAGGCAATAGTCCCAGCATGTTGATCCACATGTCATTTGGACCGATAAAATAGTACTTGATTATCATTAATTAACAGGGGACTGGTTATACAAAATGGCTATATGTGGTTATATAAAATGTGGAAGATTATGTGAAAACTCAAAAATTAAGAAGCTCTCTATATGAAAAAAAAATCTCCAACATATTTTGAAGATTGGACAAGACAAAATATATAGCAGGCTTTTTGTATAAAAGGAGGAAAATTAAGCATGTACATTTGTATTTCTATATGCATAAGGGGATTCTTAATGCAATGTCTGAAATCAATTGCAATGTTCTTATCTAGGTGTACACGTGGAGGGTCAGGGACTTGGACTGGATGGCAGACATGAGTAAGTACAAGACATGAGTATGTATACATACATATAATTTCTGAACCATGTGAATGTACTACCTATTCAATAACTTAGAAGTTATGTAAGTGATATATTAACAGGAATGAGTTAAATAAATATGGTATAATCATACCATGGAATACTATGTGATCATAAAAAAGGATAAAAAAGCTCTTTATGTACTGCTGCTACAGAAAGATCTCCCAGATGTATTTTGTTGTATTTAAAAGGAAGTACATGGGCATTATAATGTCATTAATATACTATCATTTTAATGGAAAAAGTAGAATATTAATTTGTGTTTGCTTGCATACTGTTAATTATCTCTGAAAGGACTATAAAACATAAGTAATGGTGCAGCGTTCTATTGATGGGAGCAACAGTGAAATGTGACTTAGGAGTGGAAGGGAGACTTTTTATTGAACAGCCTTTCTTTTTCCTTACCCACTTTAATGTGTAACATTTCTGTAAAAATGAAATTCAACCCTTTGTTTTTAAAACAGTATTTAATTATGGACTTTTTAAATTACTACCTTTTCCTAAAAGAAAAAAATGAATCAGTAAATTGATTTCAGAATTAGAGAAAGAAGCCAAGCCCTGTTGCAGTTGAACCTGTTTGAGTCAAACCCTTTAGCAAGATTTTACTTTTGGCCGAGGATTTGGTTCAGTGACCACACCTGCCTGGCAAGCACAAGGTCCTGGGTTCAATACCTGGTGCAAGAAAAACAAAGTTGCAGATTCCAAGAACTGAAAGATAAGCTGAGGATTTAGCTCAGTAGCACCATGCGCAAGGTCCTGAGTTCAGTCCCAGGTACTGCAACAAAAAAATAAAAGATCTAACTTTTCAAACTACTGAGCCAACTCTAATCCAACTGCTAACATTTCTTTTAGCTTTTTTCGTATGCTAGTTTGACTGTAGTGTATCACACTAATTCAAACTTAGCTTAAGAAGATTAACTGGATTCATTTCTTCCCAGACACACACACACACACACACACACACACAAATGTCATTCATTCTCTCTATGTCTCTGTCTCCCTCATCCCACCTCAACTTCCACTCCAGGAAGAGAAGACTAAATGGACTGGGACTGTGCAATTTAAATCTTACCTGGTTCGTTATCACTTTCAAGTAATTTATGCATTTTAAACAGCTGCTATTCTTCTCCTTATGTGTCAATCATGCAAATTAACACGACCTCAAAAAAACTAGTCCATAATAAATCAGTTTTTAAGCTAAGTATTTCACATAGATATTGTTCCCTGTGCCAGTCTTAGCAGCTATAAAGCACCCAGGCTTCCACATTGTAGTGGAAAGATCATGAGCTTACAGTTCAACACATCCTGGCTTTCATCTTGACCGTACCACTTACAAATCACATGTTATTGGATAATTCATTTAACCTCCTTGAGCTTTAGTTTTGCCTATCTGTAAAATGGAAATAAAAATGACTCTTCCCCAGGATGTCATGTGAATTAAATAAATAAGTTATGTTAAAGGGCTGATTCGAGTGCAAGGGTCTTGGTTTTCCTGAGTCTCTTCTTTAGCACTACAAATTTATGTCCTGAGAAGATCCTCAGTCCCAAGCAAACCAGAATGATCATCCTATCTGGTAAAAAAAAAAAAAAATTACATTCAACGTAATATTCAGTGAAATGATTTCCAAAGGAAAATCTTAAGTGCACCAGCTAGGAAAAGTATAATTCTTCAATGGGTCTATTGAGATGGATGTGAGAGTCAGTTCTGAAACTTCCAGACAGTATAGTAGCACAGAACAGGCAGGGGCAGGTGACTGACGCCGGAGCCAAATGACCTGCTGTGTGGCTGGGCTCTGTACCACTGGGCCTTGGTGTCATCATCGATAAATGAGAAGTTTAGACTAACTCTCCATCAACTTTAGAGATCCCCAAAGGATGCGAGAAATTTCTGAACATCACCAAAAGAAGAAAAAGCTCAACATCCTGGTTTTGTTAGCCCCTCCTGTCAGTGAGCACAAATGCTAGGTTGGAACAAGATGAATAGGAAGCTCCCTTGCTCTGCCCCAACAGCCCCCAGTGATAGTTATTTTTTCTGCTCTTGCAAGAAATGGAGTATCAGTTGGTCCTGGGGGTTGAGTAAAATGTCACTAAGCATCTGAGTTACAGAGACCGAGGCGACAGCCCAAACAGAGAGCAGAATTGCCACTCATCTAGAATGTGCCTCGGAGGCTAACGAGAGGTGGTAGGGTTTGGAGAGAGCAGATAGTGAATATTCTACTATTTTACTAGGGTCACTGCAATACCACCCAAGTCTCCAAGGCAGGCAGAAAATGTCAGCCTTAAGTAATGAGGAAGAAGAGGGGAGAGAAGATGAGAACTGATGGGGAGGCGGAGAAGCAGAGCCAGGAAAACTTTCTTCAGAAAAGTGGAGAGATTTGAACATGTACACATATGACAAATTAATAGCAGGGGGCTGAGACAGAGAAAGACAGAGGCAGAGAAAGAGAAACACAGAGAGAGAAAGACAGAGCCAGAGAGAGAAGGGGGGGTGGGAAAATTTTTTTTCTTTGGAAAAGAGCAAAGAAATTTACTTTTTCCAGACTTTAGAAGCAAGAAGAAAATAAAATTTCAGAGAAAATGAAAATGTTTTGTGGAATATGGGTTTGATGTTCTCAAACAATAGAGTAAAATATCGTCTGACAGGCACTGTGCCTTCCTTTTCAGCTAATTTAATTTATATCACCTCAAGTCGGTGACTTATCTTCATGTTTTTGAAGTGGGAACAGGAGTGCTCAGGGAATGAGATGGACAGATAATTTAATGTTTTGGTTAACTGAAGGTTTACTAAAGGTTTCAAAGAGAAAGTCTGCTTCATCCCAACTCTGATTTTTAATTTTATAAAATGTATCAGCCTACTCACCTCTCTCAGCAACTAAAATATAAAAATGAATTTTTCTAAAATAATAAGGTTTGCTAATAAAATATTTTAATTGAAAACAGTTACAAAAAATAAAGTGTGAAGATTCTCATATAGCTCATAACTCAAACACTAGTATTTTGGGGCCAGTATTTCTTTCTAGTTTTTTTTCTAGGCATTTTTATGGTTTTCTATTAGGCAAGTAATACACATAACAGTGGCGTGACATTTTGAATCATGAAAGCAGGAATTTTCTCATATTACTATAAACAATTACGAGTTCACTTATAACCATCACTTTAATATCTGCATTCCATGGTGGAGCTGTACCATCAATGATTATATATATATATATATACACACACACACCATACACAATAAAGGTTTTCTAGTTTACTGAGGATAATTTGCTTAAACTTGATTTCCTGGAAATATATTTTTACATACTTTATTGAATGTAGCTCACATACCATATAATTTATCCATTTTATAGAAATCATAGTTTTTGTATATTCACAGATATGCACAATCATCACCACGGTCAATTCAGAAACATTTTAATTATCTCCGAAAGAAACCTAGGAACCTTTAGTAATCATGTCCTTTTTATACTTCAACTTGTCCCTCACCCAATTTTTTCCTCCTACCAGCCCTAGACAATCAGTAATCTACTTTCTGTCGCTAGAAATTTCCCTGTTCTCACATCGTACTAAATATGTAAGGTCATATCTACATGGGTTTGATTACAGAAACTAAGAAAGTATTCTCTAAATAATGAAAAAAGAATAAGATAAGACTATAAGAGCGAGAAGTAATTTAAATATGTTCAGGGACCATTTTCATCTCCAGAATTAAGGATTATTTTGATGTTACATCATTGCCTTTTCTCTTTTACTTTCCTTTTTAGTTTTATTTTAGGATTCCCTATTTTAAATGTTCATACAGAGATTTCTTTAACTGAAATACCGAATAGTTTCTTTGGTGTGAAAAACTATAATAGTACACAGGATCCTAATGAGACAATTAATAATGTGAAATAGGAAGTAAAGGGCTAAAGGTGTAGGGAAAGTGGGAAGGGTGGGGGAGAGGTAATAAGGGAGAGGAAAAAAATATGAGAAACTGAAAAAATGGAAATAAAGTGTTTGTAAATGGAGAGAGGAGGAGGGGGTGAAGGAAGGGCAGGGACAAGGGGAAAAACTGAGAATCAGGACCTATTATGTAAAGGTACAGAATCCCAATGATGAATGTAATTGTATTGTATACCTAGATTGTACCAAAAACCTCAATAAAAAGGAAGAAAAAAAAAAAGAAATTTCCCTGTTCTGGATATTATATGAGTGAAATCATTTAATAAGTGGTCTTTTGTAACTGGCTTCTTTTGTTTGACATTGTTTAAGTTTCACTCATACTGTAAGATATAATAGTACTTCATTCCTTTTTATAGCTAAATAATATGGTTATAGTTGTATGGATATGCAACATTTTGCTTATCCTTTTGTCAGGTAATGAACATTTGGGTTCTTTCCACACGTTGGCTCTTATGAATAACACTGCTATAAACATTTGTGGAAAATCTCTGTACATATATGTTTTCATTTCTTTTGAATATATACCTAAAAAGGAACTGCTGGGTCATAGAACTAGAAATATAATTCTTGCTCCAAAGCGTTTTGACAGTTTTAAGTTTCTTAAAATGATTGAATTTAATTCTGATTGAGGATCTGACTGCTATTTAGCAGTCATTCGATTCTCAGGAAGCAATGATATCTTGAAATAAAAGTCAAGGACAGCACTGTCCAAGGGAAGTATGATGAGAGTCAGACATGTAATTTAAAAATTTCTGGAAGCTACATTTTTAAAAAGCAATGAGAAATAGGTGAAATCAATTTTATTAATTTATTGAACTCAATATATCTAAAATATCATGTTTTCAAACTACATGAAAAATTAATGAGATATTTCACATCCTATCTTTATTCACATTCAGTTTTGGAAACCTCGTGTGTATTTTATGCTTCAACTTGTCTCCATTGGAACGAGTCACATTTCAAGTGTTCATAGCCACCCATGGCTAGAGATTACTGTACTGGAGAATGCAGGTCCAGAAGTTTGACTACACTGGCTGAAGAAGGTAGGAGGCATTTACTGGTTGGAATATATCCTCACATTTATTTCCCCTTGTTAGCTTCCTCTTTTTTAACATGGAAAAATAAAACAAGATCAAAATTGAATCCAAGATTCCTCCTAAGTAGAGAATGGTTACTTCAGAACTTACTATTTCCACATATTGCTTCATATTTTGTTCTGATAAATAAGAGTATGTTTTTTTAAAAAATGAGTATCAAAATATCCACTCTTTTACTGTAGTTAATTTGGATGGACCCTGGAGATGTTTCTGTTTCTTGGATCTACATGGTTGTGCTGAAGACTAGGTGTCAATGCTAATGCCCCAAAACTTAGAAAATAATTTCTATTACTGGATCATCGCTGGTGAAATAAACAGCAAAGAAGAAAGAGCAAATAATAAATTTTGCTACGCTTTTGCTGGTGAAAACCATGTTTTCCAGTTATTCATAGAACAAAACATATTTGATCTGAGATCCTACATAATCCCAGGACACACAATCCTGCTCTGTTGTATGGCAACTACCTGCCATGCATAATTATTTTCCAAAAGCGTATCAGGTCAGAGATGAAGCAGGGAATGGGGAGAGAGTCCATGGTGACCTGAGGCAGATTTTTTTACAAGTGTGAATGTGAATCAGTTGGATGGTTATTAGCACCTGGCGCTGCTAATGAGTCTAGTCGGGAAAGCAGCACTGCCAAGCAAGCGCTCCACAGCAGACTGCCCTGCAGTCCAGGATGGGGGAGTCTGCGGGACTCTGTTGAGCATTGGAAGTACATTTTAAGGTGTTCTGGTGATTATAGATACCAAACTCCTTAGTCTGAAAGGAAATAAGTTGTTTAGACATCATTATCGCTGTTGGTTCATTTGTATTTCTAAAAACTGAATGTTTTACAGTGTTCACAGAAGAATGTTAGAAGCTTCAGTAAACCTACACACTAAAACTATTCATAATATTTTTGAAGAAACCACACCATCTCTTCCAAGAAAGTATTTCCATTGCCGATTCAAATTGTTGCTGAACAACCTAAAGAGACACAGCAGCACAATCATTCAGAGCAGGAAGTCCTAGATTAAAAGTTGAGCTCTAATATTTAGCAGCCCTGTGATCTGAAACAAATTATTTTTCTGTGCATAAGATCCACCTTCTCCAGTTATCAGGAACAGGAGGGAATAAGAGAGGGGATGGGGGCTATAAAGGAAGGTAATGAGGGAATAGTTTGAAAATACCATATTTAAAGCTAATATTTGCAAAATTAATATGTATTAATAAAAGTACCCAAAACTAATAAATAAAAAGATCCCTTTCCTAAAGGTGGGAATAATGGACTTTAGAGTCAAATGAGGTAATATATGTATGGAGCTTAGCAGAATGCCTGTCATTACAGTTCGGTTGTATTTCTTTTTGTCATTATATACACCTCGTGTATTCCAAGCCCAGGGAATAGCAAATCAAACATCATTTATTAAGTTACCCAGTTGCTATACTGTGTAAGAGAAAACTACGGCCATCCCACAGGTTGTGAGAACTAGGGAAGAGGAAGGCAGTGATGGGAAGGGAAAGAAGTAGCAAACATTAACTTGTTCTCCAAGAAGCTTTGGGTAGGGATTTAGCTTGGTGGTGCTGTTGCCTGCCTCGCAAGCACAAGGACCTGAGTTCAATCACTGGTACCAAAAAGAAAAAATTTTTACTAATGCATCTTACATATTGTTAACTAATTCAATACCTATATGCAAAACACTGTGCTGTGTCTTGCAGTTATAAAAATTAGGTATGGTACATGTCTTCAATAATCTTAGAACCCAGAAGAGTTGCCTGTGCTATATATGTATCGCCTGGCCTTGGAGGCATCAGCTTTCTCATTAGCTTCACTCTCTCGACTCCGAGCAGGTATGTGATCTTACTCACACTCCTACCTCTGTACTTAGCACAGTGCCTACTTCCTAACAGTTACTCGATAAATGTTTGTGGAAGTGGATTTCTTAACGTGAAGGAGGCAATCAATCACTTTTGGATTTCTAGAACAGAAAAACTCATGTATGCATACTTATAAATTTCTAGATGCTAAGATAGGGATGGTTTTGATATCAGGTCAGTAGTTGTGTCGGTATTAAATATCTTTAAGATGAGAGTTGCTGTACAATATCAAAATGCAATTATCACAATCTTTTTAAATGTTTCTTTAATAACAGGTACATAAAAATACAAACATGTCAGCATTATTGTATCTAATTAAGGGAAACAAATCAGTGACAATGTGCTTTATGTAAATAGGCTATTTTCCTCAATGTTTGGAAACCTATTTCTCAATGAGATACTATAAGAAGTCTTTGTTGAGTCATAAATGCTTCATCTTTTGTTTCCCATTCTTGTGCTCACTTTGGCAGCACATATACTAAAATCAGTTTGGCCTATTCTTCTATTAAAACAAAGTATAAATCTTATATAATTTTGTTTAAACTAATTACAAAATATGAGTGTGTTTTCCATTGCTCATGTGGATATAATGTAAGTCAATACATAAGAGGGTTGCAGTGTATTTGATAAAATTGTGTCTTGGGGAGCATATCCTTTCCAATGTCCTATGTCATTGATTGTGCATTATTATATTATTACTGGACTGAATTCAATCCAGAAGTTTGTGGCTAATATTATTTGATAGGGCAGGCAGAGGCAGGATATAGATATTCTTGCTCTATGGGAGCTGATTATAATCAGTAGTATGGAATCAACTGCTAATATACAACCTAATCCAAGCCTGATGACTTTTCATTAATCTGTGATGGGTTTTTATTTCTTATTATGAGCTAAATATGTAAACAAAAGAATTAGCAAAGCCGTATTGGCACTATTTAATTCTCAGAGCTCCCTCTGCTGGTCATGAAAGATGACAAATTTACAGTGAGTTTAATAAAAAACAATATTATTATTGTCTCAATTTTGCTATTTATATTAGAGCTAAATTTACTGTTGGATACTTATGCCATAAAACCAAATGTTTTGGTTTATAGCTAGCCAGTTTTTCCAGTAAAGATTAAGCGATATTTTTGTGGTTGAATTAGTCTTTTCATCAAAAAAATTGAGCTATTTCATATTTAAAATAAATATTTCCAGAGTTATACAGAATAATTTATAATATTATTTATACAAATGATTACCCATAGCTTACACAAACAGAAAGAGGACTTTTAATAGAGACAGTGAAAATTTAGTAGCTACCCAAACTACTTAATCCTCTCCTATATAATTCCTTCACAGCATAAATATACACCCCACATGCTATCTGATAAAAACTACTTTCTGAAACATAATTCTCATCTCAATGTAATATGTATATTACATTAAAATTGGGGAAAATATTTCAAAGAATCCTCTGAAACGACTCATATGTTTTATATATTTCATATATATATATATATATGTATGAGATATATATTATATAATAGTGCTCTTTTCACTTTGAAAAAAGGTTTCACATTTATCATCATATTTTATCCTAGCAACCCTGGAAATAGAACAGAGACTTTCATCTCTTGACAAACAGAAACAGAGATCAGAGACGTTAAGTGAATGACCCAAAGTTACGTTCTAGTTAGTAGAAAAAGGCTTGGGCTTACCCAGAAAGGCTCAAAGGCCTGTGCCCCTTGAATTCCATTTAATAAAAATCCATCAAGAAAATTATTGCTGTGAATGTAGCTTAGTAGTAGAACTCTTACCAGTAGTAAGATGCCCTAGGTTTGATCCCAAGAACTGCCAAAAAAAAATGAGGAAATAAATCATATAGCTTTATATTAACCAGGCATCTTGGGTTGCCTCTCCGTATTTATATTTCACATATTCCCATCAAATCAATTCTTAATGAACTCAAGTTTTTTGAGAGCTATTGACAATTTTCAGCTAAGGATCCTGGGAATGATTGAGAAGAAAGAAGGCATTTGAAAGCTGGCCAGCTGGGGATCTAGCCAGGATTTGAGAGACCTCCAGCTAGTTCTTAGCTAAAACTGTGCATATGTAGACATTGTCCTCTCTTGAGACTCTTTTGATCCTAATCAGACCATCTTATCATTATCTAGTTTGTTGTGCTGTGTTTTCAAAACTCCAAGTTCCAAGATCCCTCAGGAACTTGCTAAGAGTTCTATGATTGTATGAAACTATAACCTGGTTCTAATTGGGGCATTCTCAAGATAAAAACAAACGAATACTCTAGTTCTCAGGAGTCCCTCAGATGTGAAAGTAGAGTCTTTTGAAACCAAATCATAAGGTTAGATTTTTCCATGCATAAGTGAACAATATCTTAGCAAAATTTAATGACAGTAGAAACCAAAAATTCTGGTCTAACAATCCTCAGTGAAATAGGTTTGATGGTTTCAGTTCAGTGCATATCATGAAAGCACTCTGGCACAATTGATAGGATGTTTATGAAGAAGTAATATACAGATCCACAGATTAAATTACTTTTCACCCCAAGAGATATTTATAGGGGTGATCTGTCAAGGTTACAGGGAAAAGCAGTGACATGACAGTAAGAATGCCCAGCATGTTACATGCTGGAACATAAAGACACTTGCAATTTCATCCTTAAAACTCTTACTGCAATTGATAACTTTTCATTAAATTGTTCAGTACAGAAATCAGTTCTAATCAGTCCCAAAGATTTATGCTTGTTCTTCAATTGAATATAAATTCAAAAATGCATTAACTTTTTATCATAGAAGAGATACTACCTATATCTTAAAATATGTACAAAATTACTCTTTCAAGAAAAACGTTAATTTATTTTTATAGAATAAATGCTACTATTCCTTTAAATAAGAATAAAGACCAGAAATATGAAATTATTGTTTCTGTAAGCATAATGTTCATTCAATTGCAAATATATATATTTATTATGTTTCTACAAATTTTAGAAAATATCTTGCTTGCACAAAGCCATTCATAAGATTAACTCAATTTTAACTACATTTCATTGTTAGCTAATACAGACAGATGAATGCCCTACTTCACAAATTCTATTCCAATAACTCTTAATTGGAACCAAATCTGATCCATTTGACCTTTAAACTTCACATACACACATACAAATTGTTATTATTGTGTTGATTTCATCAACAATTCAGAAATTATACCTTCAGAAGTATAGTACCACTTTATTTAACTATATTCAAATATCTGATTACTTCATGTTTTAGAAAGCAATAACCTAGAAACCAGAAGAAAACTGAAAAACTACCTATAAAAATAAATCAGGCTAAAGTTCATCTAATTCATGGTTTATCATTTATTCATTCCAACCAGCTTGGTTACTTACTCTGGTAGAAAACTGTTACTGGAGGAGACCCTAGTATGGCTGACATTAAGAACAGCATTTTCTGTACACCACACGCAAATCAAATTAGGTTCCAAGAAAGGGAGAATTATAAAATTGTAAAGCACATACACAAAAATATCCATGTATAATCAATCTACTCAGTAACATCAGAAAGCAAGATTAACGTGTGCGTTTTATGACCTCTACCATGTAGTAAACTGAAGAGCCCATATTGCCTGCTAACTCAGCTAAGGAGTTTTCACTCAACCACTTGGCTCAGACCAGCTGTCACTGACCCAGAGAGAGACCCCTGAGGTTTATATGAGACAGAGGACAAGTCTCTTTCTCCATGCCTGAGTGCAAATCTAGTTTCAGAGGCCCAGCAGGGAAAGGGAGAGGCTAGGTTGGCTGCCAGTATTGCCAGTGTTTGCTTTATTCACACAGGGCACCTGGAAAGGGTCTCCATGGAAGGTTCTTCAGCTCTCCTCTACAGAGGCGCAAGAAACCATGTCCCCTACCCTTCCTGGGCAGCTTCCAGAATGGGTGTGACAGAGATCACCTAGAATGGGTGATTCTTTCCTTTGGATGTTGAGGCATAATTTGACAAGAACAAGAAATGGAGACTGGAGACATATTTCATTACCCATTGTCCTTTCAAAGTGATAAATCATGGTTTAAGCAGAAAGCTATATCAAATACACTCTGCCACTCAGCCTTCCATCTATCTGGTTGAAGTCCTGCTTTTCTCTCCATAAGTTTGACCTTGAGGAAGTCGTGATTCCTATCAGAGTTCTTTTGGTTCTCTCTCAAAATGTTGAGCTCAATGAAAATGATACAAAGTAATGTTGTGAGACACATTTCTTGTTTGAGTGGATCTCTTTGAAATTCTTTAAGAGAAAATTTGGAAATCATGGTTATTTAGAGAATCTCAGAGTGGTGTTTCAAACTGATTCTTGATTTTCTTATATATGAAGATGCCTCGGTGAAAGTCCTTGAACCTTTAGTGTCTGCTAATTAGGAAGATATTTAATGATGCAAAGCTGCTACCAAGTTAATGATTAATTTAGTTGTAAATTAAATTTCATTTAATTAATCCTGATATCTAGATATATTTGGAAAGTAACATTACTTGTATATGGAGACAGAAACTCAAAATGAATGCATAGATCTGCAGTAACTCGAGAGACCCCTAGAAACTAATATCCATTGGTTGGAAAACACTTTTTAATAACCAAGTTCATGAAAATCGTAACAGAAGTGTTTGACTATTTTGAATGTAAACATGCTTTAATTTGGCTAGATTCTAAAAAACAGACCAAATTATGTACTTTCCCTTTTTTAGGTTAAGTACATTTTGAATATGAAAAGGATAAAGAAACTGAAAAATGAATGCTTGACCAGCACTGAAAAAAAGAGACTGCATATTTTAACACAGGAGAGGATGTCTTTAAAAACTGGTCCTTGTCTGGAAAAGCATGTTTCTCTTTTAGAAACAGAAGAGATGATTAAGTAATAGAATCATATGCTAGCCAAGAGCCCAGTTTTCAGAACCAGACAAGGCTAGATTTGAAAGCAGGTCCTAGCCCTGGTCAGCTGTAGGATCTTGACAGATTTCTCCACATTGCTGAATATTTTTCAGCTATGAAAAAGAAAGAGTGCCTGAGACTGGAAATAGGTGCTTAATGAAGTACTTGTAAAGTACTTGGTACATAGTAAGAACTTTTTTAAAAAGTGGCCATCATTATATTAATATTAGGGAATTTTATTTGTAAATGTATATTCTAGTGAGGCTTCTGTTCAGAAAGCTAATATTTTAATATACATAGAGAAAAATCATATTGAGGACAAACCTAAATGCTAGATCTTCAAAATGTGAAGGGACTGCTGATACGTATTTCTCCTGCCACTGCTTAAATCAGCTCTAGAAGGAAAGAGAAGGAGACAGAATTTCTATCACTTATTTTGTGACAGAACTCTTTGCTGAGGCCAGAAGTAGTAAACAAGAGCTATACTTCTGGTACTATGGGTTCCAAATTAAACCAATGTCTAGCTAATGTTGGCATGCACGCGCGCACGCGTGCAGACACACACACACACACACACACACACACACACACACCACGCCTGAAGAATTAACAGAATATCTGAGACAAATGTGGATTATAACAGACATTGCTTTTGGACCTTGTTATTGTTTGAATGAAATTTATAGGCTGCATTTATGAGAAGAACCTACATTGCCACATTTAAATAGCATTATGCATGCCACTGCTAGGTTTAGAGACTTATTGTCAGCAGGAATCTTAGAAGGGTTCATGCTAACATTACACTTTTTTCTTTAATAGAACATTAATTCCCTTCTACCACCTCTTCAAAATAACAGTTGAAAAAACTCAAATTGAAATATGTTGTGGATTTAAGTTGCAAAGCCAAGTTTTTCTCATCCTTGTATAGTTCCAAATATTAGACTATTTTATCTTAGGTATAAAGATTTATTTTCATCAGGGTGTGAGGATGGAGTAGGAGTTACAATTTGAAATTTCCTTTTTCTTGAAATATTAAAATACTCAGGAGCCAAACATTTAGCTTCACTTGAAATAAGGATTGTAACACCAAGAAAGTATCTTTGGCCCTTCAGGGATTTTCTTGAAGTCTGCAGAAAATCATGCTGATAGCACCTGAAGGATCAGGAGGGGATAGTTCAATTACAGTCAGAAAGCACAGAGAAGAAGATCTGCACATAATTCTCACAGTGCTCATTACCTCTGGCTTTCTGCCTTAGTAACTGCCATGTACTACATCAAGCGTGTAAATGTTCTATGCACGATGCTTTTTTGTCACAGCCTTTGGGCCCCTGGGGTACAGACAGGGCTAAGAGAAGTTAGCATAAGACATTTGGGACCCAGTTCCCTAACTTTTTAAAGTGTTGAGGTTTTAATCATGAAACTTATGAAGAATAACAATATCCAAATGTACTACAAAACAATTAGTTGTTTGAAGCATACAATTTCCTATGAAGGATATAAAGGAGGTGTAACCATCTTCCTCTAGATTTTGTTGGTTGTCTTCAGTATAAGGTTTGAAAATTTATCCTGAGACTCCAACAAGATCTGCCCACATACACTAATCCCTATAATCGGCCATGCTATTATAAAGTTGTATAGGGCCTGGGCTTTGTTCTATCCAATCCCGTTTCCTGTTTGGTCTCCTATCGCTCATAAACTCATTCACCTATTCCACGAGTATTCATGGAGCCCCTACTGGGCACTAGGTATGCACTCCCTGCTTTTAAAGAAGTTACAGTCTATGTGAGAGATCAATGATAAATAAATATGCAAGCACAGCTACAAATACGCTACAAAGGGTCTGATAGGGAGCACTAGTGGTTAGATAGAACTGTTCATTTGGGTTGACATTTAAGCATAGTCTGCAAAATGAGGAGTTCCAGAGCTTTGTGGGAAGAGAGTACAGTTGGAAAGTGCTCAGGAATCCCTGGGTGTTCTTAGGAATCACAGAACACCATAGTGACAGAGGCAGAACAGAGGAGGAATGAGGTAGCTTCAAATGCTTTGGAGAGGGGCTGAGGCCATTGCAAGAGCTTGGAGGACTTACTCATTTAGGTATGAGAGGCCTTTCACAGGTATTAAGTAGAGGTATAACAACCTCTCTTTTATGTGCTCTGTGCTAAATGGCTGAAATGTTAAACAGGGAAGATAGATAAAGAGGTATTTACAATTGGCCATGTTATTGGAGTAGTTCTCTTCCTTTTGGCTTCAAGAGAAGCTAGAAATGCAGATAGAAAAGTAAACATCAAGGCAAGTAAGCTCTCTACTGCTAACCAAATTTTATGTGGAATTTTAAAACCACAGCATATCCTACTACCGAATTTCCCTGAGTATCAGTCGTTCGAAGAAACTTGACATTCTTGAAAAGTTATATTTTTTTAATCTTTATTAAGTTTAGTGGTACATTTCAGGTATACAATACAGTTACACTCATCATTGGGATCTTATACCTTTATATGACTTACCTTGGTTCTTCTTATTCACATGTGTTAGTAGTGTTAGATGTTTCATAATAATTCATCTTGTCGTATAATTTCAATAGTTGCTAAGTTATATTGTTCTCATCATTTTAAATAAAGTAGTACCTCCTGAGGCCCCCAGAAATCTCCATTTCAAAAGGTCAGTATCCCTATTTTGAAACTTGTTAAGACATGGAAGTTACCTCATTTAAATGAGTCTTTATCTTCTTACTTACATTTTCTTTTACATCTTAGAATAGAGGCTAATTTTGCAAAATAATGAATGGTCTACTAAATGTAAGAAAATTGATCCAAAGCTTAAAACTTCAAAGGATAGAGATGGAAGAATGATTGAGCCCAGGAGTTTTACACCAGGCTGGGCAACACAGCAAGGCCCCATCTGAAAAAGAGAAACAGAAATTCAAACGATATTCAATGCCATTCCGGTAGTAGTTTTTTTAATTCATGTGAGTGCACACATGGAGGAAAAAATATTTCAAATATGCATTTGTTCCCTATTTAAATTCTGCTCCTAGTTTTAATTGTTCACTAAATCTGAACTATATTTTATGAGTCAATATTTGTCATGGTTATCCTTTACAATAGGGAAATAAACAGTATTCTGACTAATATCTTCCGCTTTTTTCCTTAACCCATTTTCAGTTTTTAGCTATCAATAGAAATGAATTTGCCTTCATTTGAGGGGGCAGTGAAATTGTAGGTTTTGGAATATTGGCTTAGAAATAGTTTGAAGGCATCTCGGAAGTATTCCAAAAAGGGTCTCCAGACTTTATGGAGGACCCTAACCTGGCAGCTTCCTACCTTTAGGGTTCTCTGAATCTCTTTCCTTCCACTGACCACCTGCAAAGACAAAGGCCAGTTCATAGTGGGGAAAATATTTGAATCTAGTGCCAACATAGAGCTATATGTTAAAATGTATAAAGCACAACTCGGATCAAATGAAGACCCCACAAATATAGTTATAGCCAGAAAAAATCTGGATAAAATATTGTTAAAGAATAGTCCACTAAACAGAACTCCAACTCTGTTTTTTAAATACTGTGAAAAGCCATTTTTCTAGTGTTGTTCAGTCTTGGGTCAACCACAGAATTCCCTTTAACATTAAATGCAGATGAAGAATGGGATCCTCCAGTGCTACAGAAAATCACCAACGTGTGGATTTTTCTTCAAAAGTCAATACAGAAAATAGACCAGAGATACAAGGGTCCTCTGGCTGCAACCTTGGAAAACACCAGGAACTCTGTCTTTGCCCTTCTCCTTCCATGTCAGATAGGAGAGAAGCAGGACATCTACTCTCTAAAATACAGGATGAGAAGAAAGAATGGTAAAAGTGAAAGGACCCCATGAACAAGAAGGAGCAATAGCCTGCCCTGCTTCATGACTGGGCAAGGAGGAGGAAGCATGAGGTGCTGTGCTACCCAGCAGCCCCTTGCACTGCTCTGGCCTCTCCATGTCACCAGTGCTCTTGGGGATGCTGCATAGCTTGAGGACCAAGGTCCTGGTTGCCAGCTGTGGTCTGAGTGAAGCTTGAGGTGGATACCACTATGATGAAGGGTCTGTGTTCACAGACCACAGCCCTGGGAAGATGATCTGCTGCACTTTCTATTGCAAACGTCATAAAAAAATCTCTTGGCCCAGTTGGCTTGGATAACATATTGGTGATGGAACTGTTACTGATGATGGTGCCACTATCCTGAAGTTACTAGAAATGGAACGTCCTGCAGCTAAAGTTCTTTGGAAGTTGGCTGATCTATAGAACAAAGAAGTTGGAGATGGAACTACTCAGTGGTTATTATTGCAGCAGAGCTTCTGAAAAATGCAGATGAAGTAGTCAACAGAAAATCTACCCCACATCAGTTATTAGGGACTATTGACTTGTTCGCAAGGAAGCAGTGTGCTATATCAGTGAAAACCTAATTATTAACACAAATGAACTTGGAAGATATTGCCTGATCAATGCTGCTAAAATGTCAATGTCTTCCAAAATTAATGGAATAAATGGTGGTTTTTTTCTGATATGGTAGTAGATTCTGTACTTGCTGTTAAACACAAAGATACAAGAGGCCAGCCTCACTCCCAGTCAGTTCTGTTAATATTCTGAAAGCCCATTGGAGAAGTCAGACAGAAAATATGTTGATCAGTGGCTGTACACAGAATCCAGGATACGTACAAGAGAATACCTAATGAAAAAATCACGTGCCTTGACTTCAGCCTGCAGAAAAGAAAAATAAAGTCAGTGTGGTTATTTCTGACCCTAAGAAATTGGGCCAAATTAGTTAAAGAGAGCTATATATCACCAATGAGAGAATTTAGAAGATCACAGCAACCAGTGCCAATGTTATTCTAACCATGTTGGAACTGATGACATGTTCCTGAAGGATTTTGTGGATGCAGGCAATCAGGCAGTTAGAAGAGTCTTTAAAAGGGACTTTGAGCACATTGCTAAAGCTTCTGGAGCAACTTTTTTGTCAACCTTAGCCAATTTAGAAGATGACACTTTTGAAGCTACAATGTTGGCCCAAGCAGACAGGTGGTACAGGAAAGAATTTGTGATGATGAACTGATCTTAACCCAAGATCTTAATCAAAGGCTCATACATCTGCATCAACTAGCTTACAAAGGCAAATGATTTCTTGAGTGGTGAGATGGAACACTCTTTACCTGATGCACTTTGTGTGGTGAAGAGAATTTGGGAGCCAAAACCTGTGGTTCCAGGTTAGGGTGCTATAGAAGCAACCCTTTATGTACACTTGGAAAACTATGCAATTAGAGTGGGGTCTCGGGAATGGCTTTCCATTGCAGAGTCTGCAAGATCTCTTCTTGTCATTCCTAACACACTAGTAGTGAATGCTTTCAAAGACTCCACAGATCTGGTTGCAAAGTTAAGAGCTTTACATCATGGGATTCAAGCTAACCCAGAGTAAAAAGCTAAAATGAATTGGCCTGGATTTGATCAATGGTAGACAAACAAAAACGTGTGTTTGACCCAACTATAGCTAAAGTTAGGGGAAAAAAAACTTGAAATTTGCTGCAGGAGCTGTCATTATCATTCTTCAAACAGATGATCTGATTAAATTGTACCCTGAAAGGAAAGATGATAATCATGGAGGCTCTGAAGGTGCTATTCATTCTGGAGCTCTTTAATGATGATCTGATTTCCCCTTTAGTTATGAGAATTTTAGATTCAATGTCTTGTATCTTGAATATTACACATTGAAATATAAGCAGGCTGTCAGAAGAAGAGGAGGAAGAGAAGACAAAGAAGAAGGAGGAGGATAAAGAAGAAGAAGAGGAGGAGGGAGGGAAAGAGGAAGAGGAAAACGAGGAGGAGAGAAGAAGGGGGGGAAGAGAGGGAGGAAAAGAGGGAAATGGAGAAAAAAGAGAAGGAGAGGGAGAAGGAGGCGGAAGGAAAAGGCTAGGGGAGGAGAAGAAGAGGAGGGAGAAGAAGTAGCAGGAAGCAGGAGTAAAAGAAATAGCAATTGGTAAAGGGAGATGAGATGCAGGTTCCAGAAAGAGGGGGTGTATGGAGGGTCCCCACAATAACCCTTCCATATTGTTCATCCAGACCTAGGGAAGCTAGAATGATGGCACCTGTCACACGTGTGCCCCAGCCAGAGGTGAGTGCAGGATGAGGACAGGAGTAGAATTGATTGGAGATCATAGGAAGAGGAAGAGGAAAGGAAAAGGGTAAATGCTTATGGCCAGCACTCTAGGGAGGAGTGTCCCAGGCTCTGGGCGGGAGTGGGGAGCAGAGAAAATCCATATTACAGAAATCCGAGCAACACAAACTGATGGCTACCTCCATTTTCCATGTCTATATTTAAAAGAGATGTTCATCCCCCAGTTTCTATAGCTCTCAGAGAATGGAAGCAACATGGATATGTTCTCATTCCTAAATGTAATTTTTCGGACTAAAGAACTCTCATGAGGAAAATAAGGACGCTTATATTTCTGCCAGTTTTGAAAATTATCTGTGAGAATTTTTAATGTCTCTTTTTTGACAATGTAGAATGCAAAGTAGAATTCCAATATTTAAGGTTATATGCTGCTCTGTTCTTGAGTTGTACTGTGTCTCTGGCCCTCGTATACACCTAGTATGCAGAACATTCTGAGAAATAAATAGCCACTGAGAAAACACTGACAGTTGTTAAAACTAGCACCTGTCATAAGCATAATAATCCTGCTGTCTTTTTTGCCAACACAGAGAACTAGAAACTTTGAAAAATTAAGCCCAACAAGCCCGTGACCACAGGACCACTGAGGAAGATCATGAAAGGAAACAGTTTTTAAAAGGAAATACTTTGTCAAAAAGGCTATCATTAAATCCATTTTCATATATTTTATCTTTTAGAACAGTTTTAGGATCATAGCAAAATGGAGTGGAATTCATTCATTGATGGTGAGAATGTAAAATTGTATAGCCACTTTGGAAGACAGTTTGTCAGTTTCTTACTCACAATCCCACCAAACAATCTAGCAATTGCACTCTTGGTATAAACCCAAATGAATTACAAACAAGTACACACAAAACCTACAGACTGATGTTTACAGAAACCTTTTTTTAATTGCCAAGACCTGGAAGCAACTGTGATATCCTTCAGTAGCAGATAGAAAATAAACTGATACATTTCAACAATGGAATATTATTCTGTACTAAAAAGAAATACACTATTAATCTACGAAAAGACATAAAGTAACCTTAAGCACATATCACTCAGTGAAAGAAACCAGTCTGAAAAGACTACATACTGTACCATTCCAACTAGATGACATTCAGGAGACAGTAACACAATCAATTGCTGCCAGGGATTAGTGAAGAGAAAGGGATGAATAGACAAAATACAGAGAATTTTTAGGGCAGTGATTCTGCTATTTACTACAATGGCGGATACACATGACTGCATGTCTATCCAAACTCACAGCACATATAGCACCAAAAGTGAATCCCAATGTAAACTAGGGACTTTCACTGGTACTGTATCAATGTATATCCCTCAGTTGTGACCAATGTGCCACTCTGGCAGGGGATGTTGATAATGGCAGAGGCTATGCACACATAAGAGCAGACGCCATGTGATAAATCTGTGTTCCTCCTACTCAATTTGCCAAGAAAAGCTTTTCATAAGTAGTTTGCTTGCAGTGTCATGATTAATAATAGCTAAGTTTGCTAAGTGCTCACTATATGTTGGGGACAGTTATCTACCTCATCACATTCAATCTTGACTGCTTCCCTATAAAGTAGGTATCATCTCCATTTTACTGAAGAGGAACCAAGACTTGGAGAGATTGAGTATTTGCCAAAGGTCACTGTCATAATGAACAGAGGCCAAGATGTCATTATGCCACACTTTCTCCGACCACCCTTACTAACTGAAGTCAGCACTTTGTCACAGTGTCTCATGTGGGCATGAGTAATAACTAATGGGATAAAAAGACTGGACTGAAATTTTCTATGACACTACTTACAAATTAGTTGTAAAGATCACATAGCCACCAAGTGCGAGATCTAGAGAATACCTTTGCATGATTGACTCATTTTGCGTGAGTGTCAGGAAACTTTTTTTGTGACAAGATAATGTTTGCAAAGCTTTTTTAGTCAAAACATGGCAGCGGGGAGACTCCTAAAAGTCATCTGGTGGCAACATTTAAGTCATTTCTAATGATTTATGCCCTGGATTTTTTTTTAAAAAAAGTGTTCTTCACTGTGCCTAAAATAAGGTAAAATAGAACTTCTTCACTTTTTAGTGATTGATAGGTTGTACCCACTGTGTCCTCACTGGGCATGTACAAAGGGAGGACTGAAATCATTAATAATGTTAAGGATGCCCACATCTGGTTGATCCTCCCAGGTGATCAAGCTAAAGCTTGATTCAACAGATGGACATTGTACTGTTTCCTGATGGTAAAATCACCAGATGTTTAGAGATTCCAGAAGTACAAAGGCAGAAAAAAATGCATTAATGATGAGGTTTCTGGAATACCTTTAAATTATCTTCCTTTTTAACACTCCATTTTCTTATATATGGGGTATATGTGCATAAATGTTGTCACCATTTGAATTTTAATTGAAATAGAATTTTCCTCTAGAGCACTTTATTCTAAAAGTAAGAAACAAGGACTAAGGATATAATTCAGTAATAGAGCACTTGCCTTGCCCTGAGTTTGATCCTCAACATGACAAAAAGAAAGAAAACAAACAAGTGTTCTTTTCTGGTATCTCCAAACTATTATTCAAAGTGTGAAATTTTTACTTCTTTATTTCTTTTTTTTTTTTTCCAGTACCCAAGACCATTTTCATTTTTTATTTTGCAACAGGGTCTTACCAAGTCCAAGCTGGGTTCATGCTTATGATCCTCATGGCTCCACCTCCCAGAATTCTGGGGTTACAGGTGTGCACTACTACACTCCATACCCAGCTTCCCACTGATTACCCTTGTGGTATAACTTGCCTGGTCCTCCTAAGCTCTGTCTCCCTGCTTGTAACACTCTGACCCTAAAGAAAAGATGGGCCCAATCTCAC
Source organism: Fukomys damarensis (assembly GCF_012274545.1). Taxonomy (NCBI): domain Eukaryota; kingdom Metazoa; phylum Chordata; class Mammalia; order Rodentia; family Bathyergidae; genus Fukomys; species Fukomys damarensis. The sequence goes on from NW_022900938.1 coordinate 20,840,569, forward strand.
TCAAGAAGGGAAAGGTGTGAAGGCCCTTATGCTGGGAAGCCAGCTTTAGGACCATGGCCCTCAACTTTCCCACTGTGAAAATCTTTATCTCACAACTGTCTTCTTTCATATGTCAAGCAAGATCGGCCTTTGTGTACAAAGACAAGATACAATGAAAAAAAAATAGATAAATAAATTAAAGTGACTTTCTCCAAAATCTTCTTTCATGTGTACTTTTACTGGGGTGAAATTGCCCTGGGGTTGAGCACTGTGATATCAACTAATGGAAGACAGAGATATAACCCCAAAAGAGTAAGGCTCAACTTCCCTTCTTCGTATTTTTTGTCCTACTGCCTGCTGGGTGACTGTTTAATTAGAGAGCAAACAGTGAAACCCAGATATTATGGAGTCTTTCGTGTTCATGGGGCTATAGTTCCTGATGTTTTTCCCACCGTTATATACAACCATTTCCTACTTTTAAATAGTAGACTAATCTGAATATTAACTACCTGCTAGTTTCAACACACTTCTCCTATAAACATTTCCTTCCTGGGCAGGGAGGAAGCCCAAATGATGTGGTCCTGTGTAGTTCTTTAACTTTCATTTTTATGATTGGTACAGAGCATCTGATTATTTCCAGATGTTTCAGTTTTTCTCATGGACTTCTTGTTATTTTCCCTCCTTTGAGCTCCTCTGGCAATGAATGTGACCGTGAAGTCCAAAGCTATAAAGGATGTGTTCACCACTTCCCTCTGTGTCTGTCTCTTTATTTAACCACAAGTTCACTGTCCTTATCCATGTTAATTCCCTGAGGTATTCACACAGCATTTGTGTTGACTGCCTTAATTTTGATCTTCTCTAATCATTCCCTGCCAGATGGTAGTTAAAGTTTAATGGCCCCTGTAAAAATAGTTCCCTTTCTTCTTTCATCAGTCATGTGTGTTTACTTAGCTAACTGCTGGATGTTCAGAATGAACACAAAGTGGCCACCAACAAAATGAATTCAACAAACACTTTGGCTTAATACTTTTCGTGGTAGTTAAAGATGTTGCCTGCCGTTATCCACCCAGCCATTACCTTTTATTGTCTCTTCTCTTCTGTTTTGTTAGTTTTCTTTCCTTTTTATCTCCCTCGTCAGGTTGTCTGAGACCTGGTAGTCCTCAGTGTGCAGCAATTAGGATATATGGGCACATCCATCTTCAATAGCATTGAAGTGCTGGATCGATGACATTTGGCATAGCCGTACAGCTTTCCTTGTCACACCCATGAGATGCAGGAAAGCATCATGCTTTATGATTCAGATAAAGAGGCAAAGATAATTCAGGAGGCCACACAGGAGGCTAGGATAGAATCTCGGCACTCTCAAGGAACAAAATAAAGCAGCACATATGTATAACAAAGTCATCTCTAAATAAATATTATGCCCTTTGTGTCTTCAGAGCATTCTACCATCGTTCCTGAGCTAGCTAGTTCATAAATAGCAATTAACGAAGGCTAGTATATGCCATTCTACAGATAAGGTAACTTAGATGAATCATATTACCTGAACTCTTGCCAGACCACACACAGGTCTCTACCCTGTCACTTAAATAATCTCTAGCATTCCCTTTAACAGTAATGTTCTAGTGTCTGTATTCTACCAGTGAAGTATAGGCGAGCACACACCTCCTCCTCCCAAAGCAGGTTTCTAGGCATTCATGAATATACATTAGTCCCAGATTTAAACAGCTCCTACAGAATATTTGACTTCTGGGCAGTTTTGAATTGAATTTCAGAGTAGTAAAGGAGAGATCATACTATAGAATGAAGAGCATCAAGTAGTCTCCTGCCAAGTATCATAGCTATGACTATAAAAACGAGAGGGTGCTTTGGAGAACAAGAAAAAGTATATCTGGACATAGGAAAAATAAGTCATCAATTTTCCACAAAGGTTTTGAAGAGACAAATAATCAGTTAAGAAGTATAACTGATAGCCAGGCATGATGGTACCTACCCGTTATCCTAGCAGGCTGAGACAGAAAATCAAGAGTTTGAAACCAGCCTGGGATATACAGCAAGATTTTGGAGGGAGGGAGGGAGGAAGATCATTTAGAAAAGACCATTTTATAGTAAAAATCAAATACAACCATGCTGTGGGGTAGAATGTAAAAAAGTCAACATCAATTTTAAAAGTATAATACAATCATTCCAGGAAATTTTGTTCATGGTCAAGGAGCTTTGGTATTTGTACCCAGGACCCCTCTCTCACTTTGTACCCACATTCAAAAAGCTGTTCCCTGTTGTTGGTCACTAGTAAACTTCAAGGGAAAAGTTAGAGAGGGGTTGACTTATGAGAAATAGATTCTAAAATTCTAGTGTTAAAAAATCACTTCCACCTTTGAGTCAGTGCTCCAGAATGTAGAGTTAGACATCCCTTTGCCTCAAAACTTCTAGCTACCTCTAGAAGTTTATTCTTCTTAGAACAAACATTCACAGTGGCCTGGATTTATGAATTCCCAGGTGTGTATCTTGTCCTTGTGTTCAACAAATTACTATGGGTAAAATTCAAACACCATGTATCCACAAAATTATCTTTAAGCTGCTTTCTAAGCAAGGGAGGCAATAGGAAGAGGTGAGAAACGGGGAAGGAAGTAAACCAGGACATTTTGTCACTAATTCCTGGGCGTGCTTAGTCAGGTATAGCTATGGACTATGTTTTTTTCATGCAGCAATGAAAGAATAGAACTAGAGGCAGGTTCACATATGCCAAATGTGTAATTATTAGTAAATTACAAGTAATGTAAAATATGACTTATATTATCTTTTTTTTTACTAGTATTATCTTCTACCCACTATGTCTGGTAGTTATAAAACCTTATCCAAATTCAAAACCTCCTAAGTAGGAGTAAAAATAATCACTATTCATAGTTCCTATTAATCTCTTATTTTAGTAAAAAGAATAATAAACACAAAGAGCAATGCAGGTATCAGAAAGCTATTTTTGATCACTACAAGTAAAAAATAAATAAAAAGGAGAGGGAGGAGACAATAACCTATCCGAAGACCCTGCCATAATGAGACAGAGCAGTGATGAGGGCTCAGACACGAGGTCGTTTGTTACTCTCACATCTTAACAGCTGTATGTGGGTGGGCAGGTCCTGGCCCACACAGCCATTCAGTAGCTCAGGTCCACAGCAGCATTTCCCCTTCTACGTACGGTTTCTAAGGTTGATTTGGTTTCTGCCATTCTAGCCATCAGGAGGCCAGAAGACAGGGGCAGGAATTTATGAAAGGAAAATGACATCACTTCTACCTACTTTGCATTGGTAAGAGATTAGCTTCACATCCACACACCCTCAGTCCTGAGAGGGGGTTTAGGAAACAAAGTATCTTACCCCAAACCAGTCTCCACTGTTGTGGAAGGAGGGAGGTATGGCTTTGAGGGGCAAATAATCCTTATTATCATTGGAATGAAAAGGGGTTGAAGAAGCAGGTTAGTCTGCTACTCAATGCATAAAAGGATATATACACAAATGAATATTTCATATAAAATATGATATATAATATATATTATCTATATCATATAATAAATATGATATATATAGAATATGATATTGGAATTAATTCCAATTATAGTAAAACAAAGTAGTGTTTACTCACTTCATCTTTACCAAATCTTAGAATCCATTGAGTTGAAGACCTTCAATCCCCTCTCCTGTCTTGACAAAGGAAATACTTTCCTGTATTTAATATGAAGCCTTCATTTTTATGCTGCTTAAAATTTGACACTTTTTAAATTAATATATGATACAAGAATATGTTTTCTTCAACTTTATATACTTTATATAAAGTTGAAAACATATTCTTGTATCATGTACTTTTTATATAAAGTATCACACTATATACTAGAGCTTCCATTTTTCCCCAACCAAAAATTTTCTTCCATAAAGCAGCTTGTGTTTTCTCTCCAAGTTTTGTTTTTAGATATATTACATTGTTAATATAAATCTATTTATTTATTTGCATTGCTTTATAGAATTTTTTGTGTGAATATGGCTTTTTCTAATTTTTTATTATTATAAAAACTGCTGCAATGAGCATTTTGTACACATGGGCAAGCAAGCAGTTTGCTAGAGTTGTGTTATTCAATAAAGTAGCCAAAAGCCATATGTGGCTACATAAATTTAAAGTCAACTCAATAATTAGCTAATTGATTTAACTAAAATTGTAATTCCTCAATTCCACTGGCCACATTTCAAGCGTCTAGTAACCACATGTTGTTAGTGGCTAGAACACTGGATGAAATTATCATCATCATAGAAATTTTTATTGAACAGTGTTGCTCTAAAGTATATGTGCAGCAGTGGAATTAAGTACATAGATGTGTATCTTCAATTGCCATAGACAGTCAAATTGCTTCCCACACTATCAGGGTTCTTAGTAATAAGCAACAGAAAGCCATTATGAATCATTTTAATAATAAAATAATGTTTAAAGGATGTTGGATAATATGGTTTGGATCTAAATTGTCCCCAAAAGTCTTACATTTGGAGGTAGGGTCTGGTTGAAAGGAGCAGATCACTGCAGGTGCAACTTGGAAGGGTGTATTCTTATCCCCAGCTCCTCCTTCCTCTCTTGATGCCTCCTGCCCGCCATGAGGTGAATGGCTTTCCTCCACCACACCCTTCTGCCATGCCATTTCTGCCTTGGAGTCAACCAACCATGGACAGAATCCACCGAAAATGTAAGCCAAAATAAACCTTTAAGTTGCAGGTGTTGGATATGTTTTCTCAGTGACAGGAAGGTCACTCCTCTAGATACCTTATACAATATCAAGTGGGGCTTGAGAATCAAATTGGAAGGGAAACCACCTAGCCTCACACCAGGGACTTGATTTAATGGTGATAATACTATACCACTTAAGCACATATCCTAACACTTTATTTTCAAAATGGCACAAACCAGACTCTTGTGCTGTTTCTGGGTTATTGCTGCCTTCAGAATTGTACCTTCACTACTTGGGTTCTCCTTGGCTCTCACTTTTTAATTCTGCATTCCTGTGTGGAGTTTGGCTGACTGGATTAAACACCTGCATCCCATCTTTAGGGAAGTCTAGGAAGGAAAGCAAGCATCTTGCACATTTTCATTACTAAGATATGGCAGATTTTCAGACTTACTAGCTATTTCCCAGTTTGTCTCCAAAGTGGACATGAAATTTAAATTCAGACCTCAAAGGACAGTCTCATTTCTCCATAAGGTTTCCAATACATTGTGTCATCTAGCATTTTAATATTTGTCAAACTAATAGTTGTACAAATAAATTTCAGTGTACTTTTAATTTGCATTTTTCTTATTAACAGAAAGCTGAGTATCATTTAATATAATTTTAAAATCATTAAAAACTTCTATCAACTGCCTATTCATATAATTTACCCAATATTTAAATTGGGTTTTCAGCCATTTTCCTATTGATATGAAGACTTCCTTTATATATTTTATACTGATTTTTTAAATTTTAGGCATTAGATACACCTCTTCCAGGTGCTACGTTGTATTTTCAGTTTTTAAAAGAGTCTTATAGAAACCTTCAGTCATACATAAAATGGAGAGAATAATATTCTGAATCTCAACGTATCCATCATCCAGTTTATGTTCAATCTTGTTTCATCTACCTCACCATCCTGTAAAAAAAATTCTCAGACAGCATATCACTTCCTATCTAGTTGTTTCAGTATAAATCTCAAAGACTAAGAGCTCCTGTAAAATACTATATAGTAAACTAAAATACTATTGTCAACCCAATAATATGTTTTCTAAAAAATGCCATAGTATGTCAAATTATCTAATCATTGTTCAGATTTCAAACATCACTTTATAGATATTCTTATAGTTGTTTGTTTGAGTCAAACAAAGTGATCCTCTTGCCTCAGCCTCCCGAGTGCTGGGATTACAGGTGTGCACCACCACGTCCAGTGGTTAATATATTTTAATTTGTAGGATCTCTCCCCTCTCTGCCTTTAATTTTTTAGAAATATTTTCCTTATTGTTGATGAAGCCAAGTTTTTTGTTTTGCTTTGTTTGTTTGTTTTTGTTTTGTTGATTACTGGGGATTGAACTCCGGACCTTGAGCTTGTGAGACCCCAGCCCAAGTTTGTTTTCAAGTTTGTTTTTTTCTTATAGAGTTCCTAGGTTGGAATTTTGTTGTTTGAATCTGTGCAGTATAGTGCAGCGTATTCCTCTGTTGCCTGTATTTTCTGAAAACTGGTAGTTAAACTGAAACACTTGAATAGTGACCCTGCAATGTACTTCCATCGAGAGGCTTTTCTTTGAAATTTGCGCAGTCATTGATGGTCATCACCTGGTCCATTAGCTCTTTTTTTTTCTTCTTTCTTTTTTCTCTTTAGGGTGGAAAACGCTGACATTCTAATGCTCTCAGCTCATCTTTGTTTGCCAGCTATCATGCTTCTATTTTTAAAAAAACTTTCTAAAAATACATTCCTCTGGTGAGCAACTAGTACCCCATGGTACTTTCATATATGAAAGCAAGATAAATGCTATTTTCCCTTTAACAGTTTTCAGTATCATGAGTTGGCTCCCTACAGAGCTATAATAGGGAACTGGTTGTAGGCTTCAGATACTATTTCTTGCTAAAAAACTAAGTACACTTGTGTAAACGGCTATCTCCTGTTCAGAAGAAGAAATGTAAGCATCCACCGTGCCATAATTGAAGGTGACGAGGCTACAAAAAATATTAAAATTGATCAGCAATGCCCAATACCAACTCAGAGAGATTTCTACTGACCAGAGTTGGGATAATTTGAATACTCAGAATAAAAATAATTAAAGGTTTGAAACATAATTTATATTCATGACACCAAACAAAATCTTTTTATATTTCTAAAAGTATCCTCTTTTTTGATGTTTTCTTGACCTTAATGTAACCAAATATAGTAATATTTACTTTAAGTTTGTGCTTCATTATGTCTTGTTCAAGAAATTTTCTCTTACGCAGGGCATGGTGATGCCCCACTGTAATCCCAGCACTTGGGAGGCTAAGACAGGAGGATCAATACATAGTGCTAGGACAGCTGGATAGCTACATGCCAGAGAATCATCCCCTTCTTATACTGTACACAAAAAAAAAAATCAGCTCTAAATGAATCACAGAGTGAAATGTAAGAGCTAAAACTATAAGACTCCCAGGAAAAAAATATAGAGTTAAATCTTAGGGACCAAGGACTATACAAAAAACATAAGCAACAATCAAAATAGATAAATGGAACATCATAATTTCAAATTTAATGTTTCAAGAGAGAAGATTAAGAAAGTGAAAAATACAATCCACAAAAAGAGAAAATATTTTTGAATCATATATCTGATAAGTGATTTGTATCTAATATTTAAGAATTCTTACAACCTAATAAAATGACATTAAAACGCCTGCTGAATATTTCTAAAAAATCTAAAACTATCCTTTTAAAAATGTATTATTTTTTAAAAGAAAAATTAATTTTAAAATGGAAAAGTAATTTGAATAGACACATTTCTAAAGAAGGCATACAAATAGCAAGCAACTGAAAATATATTAAATATTATTAGAAAAATGCAAATCAAAACCACACTATGACAACCTTCACACTCACCAGGCTGCCTATGGTTAAAAAAAGATAGACAATAACAAGTGTTTGTGGGGTGGTAGAGAAGCACATATTACTGGTAGAAATGTAATGTTGCAGCCTCTTCTGAAAACAGTTCCGCAGCTCCTCACAAAGTAAACACTGGGGATGGAGCTTTAGCTCAGTGGTTCCCCTGCCTGCCTCGCAAGTACAAGGACCCAAGTTTGATCCCTGGTACCAAAAAAAAAAAAAAAAAAAAATTAAATATTGGCTTGATATGTGACCCTACAACCCTACAATTCCACTGTGAGGTATTATCTCCAGGTTAAGCAAAAACTTATGTCTGTATAAAAACTTACACACAAATGTTCACAACAGTGGATTCAGAAGAGCTAAAAAGTGATACTCAATCCAACTGTCCGTCATACTATAAAATAATAAGCCATAAAAAGAATAGATGCTGCAAGATGGATGGATCTTGGAAACATGCGAAGTGGGAGAAGCCAGTCACAAAAGATCACAGAGTATGGACATGATTGCATGTATATGCAATGTCAGAAATAGGAAAAATCTACACAGAGGCAGAAAATAAATCTGGGGCTGAGGAAGTTGGGGAGAAATGAGAACTAATTGGTAATAGTTTCTCTAGGGGATGAAAATACCTAGAATTAACTTCAGCGATGGTTGCCTGTCACTTTTAATATATTTAAAAACCTTTGAATAAGTGCCCTGTATGATAAGTGAATTATGTCCCTCGGAAACTAAAAAAAGAGAGAGGAGGGAAGGAGGGAGGGCTAAGAGAGAGAGAGAGAGGAAAAGGAGGAAGGAAGGAAAACAAAGGATAGTTGGAGCCAGTGTCATCTTTTGTTTGTCTAAGTTGCAGCTCTCTTTTGATGCAGTGGCGATACAGTCTCTTGGGCCTTCCAGCCTCCACGTGCTTAACTCCACAGCTAGAGGAGTGGGGCTTCTCTTTCCAGATCCAGTTTGAAACATCTCAGAAACGGTCTCTGATTGGCCCTGCTGAAATATTGTTCCTACTCTTCCAGCCAAGCACAGTGGCCAACCATGTGAAGGATTATGTTTGGTCAAGTTTTGGCAAGTGGGGTGATCTGGGGAAAGGCTGTTACCAGGAAGGAAAAAAACAAAGCAAAGAAGGAGGAATGGATGCAGGGGAGAAAGAAGAAAAAACTGTCTACTCAAGGGTTACAGTTAATTTACCTATAGCCCCATCTTTGAATTACTTATTTCTAAATCACGGCTAAGAATCTTATTCAAACTTTCCTAACTGAAAACATTTGAACCTAAGCAATGGAAATTTCTAGTTCATGGGTCAACCATGAATACCCAGCTTTAAATGAGTCTGGCCAGCTTTCTCTTACACAAGCCTATTATAACTGTGTCCAAGTGGGGACTATTCCTGTTGGATATTACAAGATACAAAAAGGTTACACAGTTACATAATTTTGTCTAACTTTATGATGACATTTATGTGATAGCTTCTTGGCAGTGACCAAGGCCAGAGTCCCTCTGATGAATTAATTTCCTTTTATACCACCCTTAATCATTCTTTTCAGAAGCTCATGTACTTGAAAATTTACTTATATTAATTCACTCCAATAAAAAATCTTTTTTCCTTCTTTAGCTTCACATTTATTGTGCTTCTTAAAGTCAATTTTATCAACGCAACTTCTGAAATTGCAAAGCACAAGGATGAATGTCAGAATGTCAAGGGTTTTTTAATGAATTCTGACAAGACAGAAAAGGTCAAAGCAGATTTCTTTAACATGTTCAGATGTGGTCCTGATTATAAAGATTTTTACGAGGAGTATTTAGGTTATTCCTTAAAATGACTGCAGAATTCTACTAGACTTGATAGATCACATTTTGCCTGGAACACTCTTCTCTCTAGGCACCCACCTTCTGTCGGGCTTTCCTCTGCTTGTGCTTCTCTTGGTTTAGATATCATCCCTTCCAAGTCTTTCCTAGTCCCACATGTCATAGCAGTTATCTCTTCAGATATCTTCTCTGTAAACAGTGTTTACCAGAAAGCACTTATTATGCTGCACTGTAATTATCTGTTAATCTATGCAGCACCGCTCCTCTTCAAGACAAAATAAACTTCTTGGGAGCGAAGTCTGATCCTAGACTAAGGGACTCCAGAGTCTGGCGCAGTAGCTACAAAAAGTAACTGAAATGCCTTTGTTAAATTAAAGAACATTCTTTAAAACAATTGTCCTTCATTCCATGAAAGTGTCAAGGTTGTGAAGACTGAGAAACTGATTCAGATTGTGGGAGTGTTCAAGAAGACACAACTCTGGTCCAGTATAGGAGCCTAGACCAGAAAAAAACATTTAACAGGACAAGTGGCAAATTTTAGTAAGGTCAGTAGGTTAGTTACTAGTATTGTATGACTATTAATTTCTTAGTTTTGGTTGATGGGAGATGTTAACATTTAGAGAGCTGAGTGAAAAACATACAAGAATTATTTGATCTGTCATCATTTTTATGAGCCTAAAATTATTTCAAAATGCAAAGTTAAAATTTTTAAATAGAAACAAATGTGCATATGTTGATGTAGAAAAGAAAGAAGGGACAGAGGGATACAAAGCAGGAGGGAAGAAGAGATGAAAACTACAAGCTAGCTGGTGTTTGGAAGTATAGCTAAAGTAGCAGAAAAATAGATTTGAGAACTTTTGTAACCCTCGATGTCTCAAACGCTGTGTTGTTACACCATTTGTAGTCTAATTAGAAAATGCTGTTCATAACCATAGCCTTATATATCCCTTTCTTTCATTGTTTACTCCTGAGTTTGTTCTATATGCTTCAAATCATTCAATTTACTTAGCAAGTACTTACCAAGTTCTTGCTATGTGCTGGGAGATGACAATGGATTTAGAGGTAGTAAGATATGATTCTTGTCTTCAAGGAGGAACACAGTCTACAGAGGTGACTGAAGCAAAAAGGAAGCAAAGTATAGCAAGAAATGTGCCACTGTTTACCCAAGTCCCAAATAAAAAGGACACACAGAGAAGTGTGTACTATTCCCACAGGACAGAAGACTCCAAGAAACGGGTGCTATGCAAGGGATGTTTTGAAGAAGAAATGGCACTTATCCAGGTAGACGAAGTTGGGAAGAATATTCCCGGTGCAGCAGACACAGGCTCTCAGAGGTGAAAAATAGTAGAGTGAGTTCACCAGAGCTAAAATGAGAAGCACCCACCAAAAAATAAACTCAGTTTTTAGAAGCTTTATAGGGATATAATCCACCCCTCATAAAATTCAGCCATTTAAAGTGTACATTTCAGTGGTTCTTAGTATATTCAGAACTGTACAACTATCATCACTAATTTTTAGAACATTTTCTTTGCCACCACGTAATCTCACACCCATTAACACTTGCCTCCCCGCCCTGTATCCTCGACCCTAAGCAACCTCTAATTTACTTCCTTCCCCCACAGATTTGCTATGCTGGACATTTTATATTAAAAGACTCACACCATATATAATATTTTGTGACTGTATTCTTTCATTCAGCATACTATTTTCAAAGTTCATCCATGCTGTAGCACAGATCAGTATGTGATGTCTCTCCTTTTTATTGCCAAATAATATTCCATTGTATAGATATACCATATTTCGATTAACACTGCACCAAATATAGACATCCACATTCTTCCCACATCATAGGTATTATTAATAAAGCTATTTAAATATTTATATATGTGTGTATATATACAAGTTTTTCTGTAGGCAGACACTTTCATCTCTCTTGGATATAGCTAGAATTTCTGGGTGATATGATAATTCTATGTTTAGTTCTTGAGGAATTGGAGAACTGTTCTCCAAAGTGGCTATACTATTTTATGTTTTCATCAACCATGTGTAAGGGGGTCTAACTTCTACATATTGTCCCAAGTATTTGTTCATTTATTATTGTCTATCTTTTTGTTTATAGTCATTGTATGAGGTGTGATTGAAAATTACAGTGAATGCTTAAATTTTTGTAAATTTATTATGGTAAATGACACATTGCCATTAATCCCCCTCAAAATATTCCCCCTTACATTGAACAGGCTCATCCTATTACTCTTGCAATTTTCTTGAGCAGTTCTGTATCTGCACTTGTGCTATTTGATAGCCTGGATTCATTAAAAACATTAACCTTTCATGGTCATCTCATTGAGGAAAAACCAGAAATCATAAGGTGCCAGATTCAAGGAATAAGGTGGATGAGGACATATCGCAGTGTTTTTACGAGCCTGCTTTCCCTTGGATAACAATCGGCAGCAACATTTACATTTTTTATCATATCTTATAAAGACTCTCACAAAAGAGTGCTTCTAGAACTGCTTCAGTGAGTAGTAAGAAAAATGGGATGCATGTGTTCAAAGTGAGGGGGATATTCTGGAGGCAATTAATGGCAATGTGTCTCACACTAAATTAGACACTCACCATATATTTTTATCACACTTCATAATGATATGAATGGTATGAAATGCTGTAGTAATCTCCTAGAACCGTGATAAATTTACCCAACCTATGTGGCTTAAAACAATAGGAATTTACTCTCCACTGTTCTGAAGTGGAGAGGCTATAAGTCTGAAGTCAAGATATTGGCAGGAAGGACTGTGCTCTCTGAAGTCTCTGGGGGAAAACCTGTTCCGTGGCTTTCTCTTAGTTCCTTGTGTCATCAATAATCCCCACCATCCTTTGACTTCTGAAAACTTTACTTCAATCTCTGATTCTGTCACCACATGGTGTTCTCCCCTGTGTCTCTGTGTTTCTTCTCTAATCATATTAAATTATAGCCATACTAATACAGTATGATCTCATCTTGACTTGATTATATCTTCAAAGACTCCATGTCCAGATAAGGTCATATTCACAGCCACAGAGGTTAGGACTTCAACTATCTATTTGAGGTACCCAGACCAAACCATAGCAAGAAATCCTACTTCACTGTGGTTTTGATTTACATTTTCCTAATAGGTAATGATGGGAGCATCTATTCCTATGTTTATTGGCTATCTATATATCTTCTTTGCAGAGGTGTCTATTCAAATCCTTTGCCCTTTTTTCAATTAAGCTAGCTGTCTTTTCACTCTTGAACTGCAAAATATTTTTATATGGTCTAGACTCTTATATATGATTTTCAAACATGTTCTTTCATTCTGTGGGCTGACTTTTCACTTTCTGAAAGTTCCCTTTGAAACACAAAAGTTTTTCATCTTTATGATGTCCAATTTATGTTTTATTCTTTTGTTAACTGCATTTTTGTTGTTTTTCTTCTTGGTTTAATTTAAATTGATCTTTAAGCTGATACACAAAAGCAAAAATGGAACATAGTAATGAAGCGTCATGTGATGTTTGATGCATGTGAACAGGGTGATCAAACTACACTATGAATGTTTAAGTTAGAAAAAAATGATTACAGCAAAAGGTGCATTGCCAGTAGTCCCTCTCAGAATATTCTCCCTTGTTTCAAACACACTCACCTCATCATGCTTGACACTTCTGAAGAAATTCTTTTGTGATAACCTTTTAAAGTATGATAAAAACCACGGTGAATATTGCTGCTGACTATAACCTAAGGGAAAGACAGAGACATAAAGACATTTCTGTGCATCCTCATCTGCCCTATTTTGGATCTAGCACTGTGTGACTTCAGGCTCTACCCAAAAGTCAAACTGACTGGGAAAGGTAAGCTATTGAATTGACTCGGGACATCAAGGCCGCAAGGAAAAGACACAAAAGAGGACAAGCAGAACAGCTTCAGAAAGGTGGCAAGAACATTGGGATAAGTGTGTGTGAAGCAAGGGAAAGTATTTGGAAAGGAATTAAGAGCAGTGTGTGCAATAAATTATTTCTAATTTCAATAATCACCATATTTTTATCTTACCTCATATACATTGTGTAGTGTTTAAATCAGGCTCAGAATGCCTATCCTGAAATAGTTATCATTTCTTTCTGATAAAAACACTCAAAATCTTAAAACCTTTCTGGCTTTTAAAAATGTACAGCGTATAATTGTTATCTATAGTCAACATATTGCACAGTAGAATACTAGAATTTCTTGCTTCTAATTATAACTTGGTACTCATTGATCAACTTTTCCCCATCCCTTTCTCCCAATACTGGATATTATTCAGGCAAGTGATGACAGGTACTTAGACTAAGGAGAAGAATTAAGAAACCATAGATAGATAGATGATAGATAGATAGATAGATAGATAGATAGATAGATAGATAGATAGATAGATTCAGGAAGGAAAATTACCATATATGAGAATTAGTTAGAGATAATGAGAAAGTTTAGAATGATTCCAGTATTGCAAAGTCACTGAATACATGCTGGGACCACTGGTGAACACAAATTTTTTAAAAATTAAAAAGCCTGGTGTGGTGGTGCACACCTGTAATCCCAGAACTAAGAGACTGAGGCAGGGAGTTGGAGGCCAGCCTGGGCTACAGAGTGAGACCCTGTTGCGGGGGAGGGGAGAAAATATGGTCAGAAACAAGTTTGTGTATGGGAGAGTGATTATGGCTCAGGTTCCAATTGAGTACATGGGTCACACCCTCAGGAAAGAGGTTTGTGCTCTTACCTTATTAATATATACTAATATGGTAGAGAAGCTAGATATATGAATGGGACTTTTCCGAGAGGAGGACAGTGAAAAGGGAACAGGGCCAAAGATGAAAAGCAGAGCACAGATATTTAAAGAGAGGACAGAGGACGAGGGTCCATAGGGGGCACTGAGCAAGGGAAGTCATAGCAGAACCCTACATCCTTAACATGCAGAAAGCCCATCTAAGAAGGACTGAGTGGTCAACATGTGAAGACCAAAAGGAAGGCAAACTACCCTACTGTTTGAGCATAATAGACTCTTCGGACGTTTTCTAATTGATTTATGGCAAAGATTGGATTTTGATCAATAAATTTATTTTTTTATTTTTCTTTTCCATTATCTGTAATTGACATCAGCAATTTCCACCTATTAGGCATCTTCTCCGTCTGCTTTCCAAAACGGTAGTTCTGCTAAAACTACCAAGCAAAATGACCCTGTGCTCATGGATCAACAAGAGCAGAGGAGGACCTAGGACCCAAATCAGGCCAACTGGCACCTGGCCTCCTGAAATCTGAATCTTGAGCAATGAAATTCAAAGCAGTGAGAGCCTATATGCCATGGAGTGAATATACTATTTCCTCTTTTGTCCTACTGAGAACACAGAGCTGCCCCAAGTTTTATCCAGCAGAGCCAAGGCCAGGAACAGCGTGAGGGATTGAGACAAGTAAGACATTCGCCTAGAGTACAAAGTTTAAGAGAGCTCCAAAAAACTCAGTAATCGAGGTAATATTATTTTAATAAAATACTTTATTGAATTTTTTTTTGTACCAGGAATTGAACTTGGGCACCATAACCACTGAGCTAAATCCCCGACCCTTAATAAAATACTTTAAAAAATTAAAAAATGATGCAAAAATCCATGATGAACCAAATACCACAAATTCAAAGACAAGATCAGTGTTAATGATTTTTCCTTTTGCCTCAGGCTCTAATATTGTTCTGTGGAGCCTGGGTTGATCACATTTTTTATTTGTTTCCATGAGGTAGTTCCTATCCTTCCAGTAAATTTCTCTTTTCCATAAATTGATCAAGAAATGTTTCCTCAGCTTTCAACTCAAGGAGCTGATACAGAGTCTGACATTATAAATAAAGGTGATTGTCTGTTAGTTCCCGGGATCCCACAGAGTCCTATTTACCTTCTTCATGATCAGCATTCTATTTCCTGAGATCCTATGACATCTTACTGCAAGACCAAAACATACTTTACCTGAAGACTTTTAGAAGTTAGAGATTAAAAATCCAAATGGGGTCAAAGCACTTGTCGAGCATGCATGAGCCCTTAGATTCAATCCCCAGCAACAGATGAGTGCATGTGCACGCATGCACACACACACACACACACACACACACACACACACACATGCACGCACATGGAGAATTTTAAAAGAAAGAAAAACTTTTGGGGAATTATAGATGTTTTGCTTGTAATGATGGATTCAGGTATATACTCTTGTCAAAACCCATCAGTCAAGCCCTCAAAGGATGACAAAATTAAAAACAACCTATCAGATTACATACTAAATGTGTATCATTTATTATATGTCCATCATACCCCAATAAAACCATTTTTAAAGCCACTAATTAGCTTTCAGATTTTGCAACTTCACTATCAAACAACTTCCACTTTTGAAACTTCTGAAGTTTTACTTGAATTCTACATAAAATGTTTTAAATTGGTGGTTTAGCTATCTGTTTTTTTCTATGAGAAGGTGGATTTATTCATGCACAGTAAATCATCTGTTGGTATCCATGGAGAATTGGTTCCAAAGTTCCTTACAAATATCAGAATCCAAAGACAATTGAATCTCTTACATAAATGACATAGTTTTAACATATAACCTAACCACATCCTCCCATATACTTTTTTTGCCTTTGGGAAGGATTGTGGGGCGTGCTAGGATTGAACTGAAAACCTTGCACATGCTAGGCAACCTTACTCCACCACTGAACCATATCCCAGCCCTCTTCTATTGTACTTAAATAATCTTTAGATGACTTGTAATACCTAACACAGTGGAAATGCTATGTAAATAATTGCTATAGTGTATCATTTAAGGAATAAGTACAAGAAAAAGCCTGAAAATGTTCAGCATAGATGCAAGGTTTTTCCAAATATTTTCAATCTTGAGTTGGTTGAATTCTCTGTGTTGAACCCATGAATACAGAGAGCCATCTGTAATGAAAAATTGTTCTAAGAGAATGTTACCCTAAATTGCAATGGTATAGTAATTATTTATGAACTGCATTAATATCCCAAATGGGAAATATATGAAAAGGTTACCTATAGTACAGTACTCTTCTTTTACCTAAATTTCTGCTCATGAAACTCCTCAAGAAACAGATGATTCCCAACTTTTGAAAAGATTGCCTTCCCAAGTCCTTTGCCTTTTCTAAGCTGTGTGTAGCACTCATGCTTTATGAAAGAAAGGGCATGGTACATGTTATGTGAGTTCATATTCTAATTCCCCACATTTGGCTTTGGTATACCTGCAATTCTGGCATTAAAAAACTGCTCATGATAAATAATTTGTACTAATAAAAGCATTTAATTATAAAAAGTTTTAAAATTTAACTTCAAAACTTGTTCCAATTGTTTTCCCTGCATTTTTTTAAAGCAATTTCAAAGTTTCAGATCTTCTTCCTAGATCTTGAATCCATCTTGAATTGATTTTTGTATAGGGCAAGTGAGACCTAGTTTCCACCTTCTACAAGTACACATCCAGTTTTCCCTGTACCATTTCTAGAGAGGCTATATTTTCTCTAATGTGCATTTCTTGGGCCCTTTCGTCCAGAATCAAGTGAATGTAGTTGTGTGGGTTTCTGTGTCCTTTAATCTGTTCCATTGGTCTACATAGCTATTTTTGTCCCAGTACCAAGATGTTTTTATTACTATGGCTTTGTAGTACAATGTAAAAATTTTCTTGTAATAGTCCAGCCTTGCTCTTGCTTAGTATTATTTTGTCTATTCTGGGTCTTTTGTGTTTTCCGATGATTTTGGGATTGCTTTTTCTAGTTCTGTGAAGAATGTCATCGGTATTTTGATGGGGTTGCAATGAATCTATAAATCGCAATTGGTAGATAAACATTTCAACAATATTAATTCTGCCAATTCATGATCATGGAAGGTCCTTCCATCTTCCAGTGTCTTTTTCAACTTCTTTCTTAAGTGTTCTGAAATTTTCATTTCTTGTAGAGGCCTTTCACCTCTTTGGTTAGATTGATCCCTAAGGTTATTTTTTTAGGTTGTTGTGAATGGAATCATTTTCCCTATTTCTTTTCTCAGCTAGTCTCTTATTGGTATATAAAAAAGCTATGAATTTTTTATGCTGATTTTTATATCCCACTACTTTGCTGAATTTGTCAACTCTAAGAGTCTTTTGGTGTAATCTGTAGGGTCTTTTGCGTTTCACAAGTCAAGTGAGACTTCTATGTTCCAGCTCATCACATAAAAAACTTGAAATATGCCAGTCAGTGATGTGAACATGAATGTGCTGAATGATGTTCCATTCTCTGGATAAGCACATGAAAGGATACTCCACATTATATATCATCCAAAATGTAAATTAGGACACAATGAGGTAACCACTGTACACCTATTAGAAATGAAGAACACAAAAGATATCAAATGCTGGTGAGGTTATGGAGTGATAGGACCTCTCCATCCATGGCTGGTAGGAATGCAAAATGGCACAGCTGTTTTGGAAGACAGTTTGAGGGAACTTACAAAACTACACAATCCAGCAATCGTGCTCCTTGGTATTTACCCAAAGCAGCTAAAAATGTGTACCCTCACAAACCCCTGGGCATGGGTATTTACAACACCTTTATTGCTGAACAAACAAGACATCCCTGGTGCTGTGCCTGCCTGGCAAGCACAGTCTTGAGTTACATCCCCAGTACCAAAAACAAACAAGGCATCTTTCAGGGCCAGGGATTTAGCTCAATGGTTCCACTGACTACCTTGTAAGTGCAACATCCTGAATTCAATCTGCAGTACCAAAAAACAAAAATAAGACATCCTTCAGTAGATGAATGCATGCATAAACTGTGGTCCAACCGGGTACATCCAAATAATGGAACATTACTCAGTGCTAAAAAGAAATGAGCTACCAAGGCATGAAAAGATATGAAGGAAACTTATATGCATTATTACTAAGTGAAAGCCACCTGAAAAAGCTACATACTATATGATTTCAACTTTACAGTATTATGGAAAAATATAAAACCTTGGAGACAGTAGAAAGATCAGTGGTTGTAAAGGATAGAGAAGGAGGGGTGAATAGATGAATCACAGAAGGTTTTCTAGGGTGGTGAAACTACTGTGTATGATACCATAATAGTAAATATATGTTACTATACATTTGTCCAAACTCATACAATAGAAATGCCAAAGTGTACCCTAATGTAAACAACAGTTGTATCTATTGTATCAGTGCAGACTCATTTGTTGTAGTATATACACCACTGTGATGGGGTCTGATGATGATAGCAGAGGAGGCTATGCATGTGTGGGACAGGAGGTAATGTGGAAAACTTCTCTATTTTTTTCCTACATTTTGCTATGAACCTAAAACTACTGTGAAAAATAATATAACCATAGTTTCAAAGACAAATCAGAGAAGACTTACTGGTGATAAAGAGAAAAAATAGCTCAGAAACAGAGGAAAAAGCCTAAGAAAGGAAAAAGAAGCAAAAAAAAAAAAAGAGGTAACAACATATTCAAAGGAACAAATGTAGCTGACCCAAATCTTAATGCTTCCAAAGCATTCCATGTGTACAATCCTTTAGAATGGCTTCCAGCTCACAGAAGAAGGAGTGCTTCTCTACATGCCAAATCACAATGCTAAGACAGATTGAAGGAGAAATATAATCAACCATTTGTTTATTATTTATTTTTTAATCATGTCCTCAAGCATCTACAGATGTAAGGAAGCATGTGGTCTCTGAAGCTG
Source organism: Fukomys damarensis (assembly GCF_012274545.1). NCBI lineage: Eukaryota > Metazoa > Chordata > Mammalia > Rodentia > Bathyergidae > Fukomys > Fukomys damarensis. The sequence continues at coordinate 20,859,721 of NW_022900938.1, forward strand.
TTTGCAAACAGCAGGCTCGCCTGGCCCAAGAAATGGTACTTGCTGTGTGATGAAAGCCACCCTTCTAAAACCGTGTTTGGTTAGCACCTATGCCCTGCTGAAATTGGCAGAGCACATCGTCTTTGGGCATGCTGCCAGCCTAACAGATGGGCCTGTATGTAGCCCTGCCAGAGAATCAGTATGTGCAATGAGTTCACAACTGTGGTTAGATGCCTTTCCAAGGATGTTGCCATCTACTTAGGCTGCCTGGCAAATATTTATGACTTTCATGACTTGCAATGGCATTAATAAATATGTAAATAATTCTGCACATAGGTGGTTCTCAAGGTCTGGCTTCCTGGATGAGTAGTGCAAAGCATGGGCTGGGAAATGGCTCAAAATGCAAATTTTCAGCCCACCTCCCCCACACACCTCAATTTACTGAATCAGAAACTGGGTAGAGTCCAGTGATACATGATTTAACAAGCCCACCAGGTGATTCTAATGCAACTAACTTTTGAGAACTATTGTTCTAAACCACTAGCTCCCCATATTACAATTACTTGAGAAAAATTTAAAATACTAATGCCTTTATTTCAACCCCAGAGATCCTGATTTAGCTTATATAAGATGCAACCTGAATATTATTTTAGAATCTCCTCAGGTGATTTTAATGTACACCAAAGTTTGCAAAGCACTGTTTGAACTAATCAGAATACAATCATAAGCTTCTAGGAGAAATGCATTAGTCCTTTATAATTGCAAGAAAATATTTATGAGTTTATGTATAGGTCTTAGATTGACAGATCACTTTTATTTTAAGCCCTTACATACCATGAAACTTATGTCATTTCTTGGCTTTCAGCAAAATCCTGTCTGTGTACTCTGTGAGTCACTTCCATGATGCTCACCTTTTCAACAGCACTATATTTAAATTTTGCTTCTGATTTCAGGGTACAGTACTTTTTAATCTCACTGACTGGGACTCTAGTTTCTCACTCCTCTGTGTCTTCCAGACACTAATTTTCATCTTCTTCCCAGCCTGGATGGGATCTGATGTCAGAAAATTAAACGTCAAACAATCTAAACTGAGATACTTTTTTAAAACTTTAAAGGATCTTTAAGCCACCATGTTACCCAGTATATTTAGTATTAGTAAGTAGTTAACTAAGAAGGCAAGAACAGGAAACTTGAAATAATTTGCCAGGTTTTCCCATCCTACTGTACATCAAAGCACAGGTAGAAATGGTGCAGTACTTACCCATCCCATGGGGCAAATAACAGTGGCTGCTGACCACCTGGCCACATGGAGGGCAGGGATCAAGATCTCATACAATTCACTACTGGAAAGATTTGAATTGCATAAGATTTAGATGCACAAATGAGATCTTAATATGATATTTAGGGATAATGAAATGTCTTTTTCTTAACATTTATTTTATTTTTTACTGTATTTTTAAATTTTTATTAGTACATGTTAGCAGCAAATAATATTTATATTCCTTGTGTGGAGTTGGTTACGTGCACATAACACATCATTAATTCCTTTTGTCATCCCCTTTCCCTGCCCTTCGTCCTCTCTTCATCCATCTTTTGATCCCCTTGCCATTTGAGGAAGACCTATCTCCCCTCTTCCTATTATCTATCTTTTATTTTTCTCTTTATTTATAATTTGGATTTCTAATAGAAGAGAAACTATGCAACATTTAAACTTGTGTGTCTGATTTATTTCACTTAACATTATAGCCTTGAAGTGTATCACTTTCCTACAAATGACTCAAGTTTATCTTTCTTTAAGGCAGTAGTACTCCATTGCATGTAAATACCACATTTTCTTTATCCATGCATCTGTTGGTGGACATATTGGCTGCTTCCAAGATTTAGCTGTTATGAACTGTGCTGCTATAAATTTGGGTAGGCATGGATTGCTGTAATATGCTATCTTTAACTCCTCTCAAGAAGACACCTAAGCAAGAGGAATTTCTAGTTCAAGTTTTTAGGGGAGTCTCTAGGGTGGTTGTACTACTTTACGTTCCCATTAACAATGTAGAAGGATTGTTTTTTCCTTATAGCCTTTCTAGCATTTGTTATTACTTTATCTCTTGGCAATCACCATTATTTTGAGGGTAAGATGGAATCTCAGTATTGTTTTAATTTGCATTTCTCTAATGGTCAATGATGTTAAGCATTTTTTCATATATGTGTTAGCCATTTGTACTTCTTCTGTGAAGTGTCTATTCATTTCACTTACCCGTTTTTTATTATACCTTTTATTTTAAGGGGTCTAAATTTTTTTCCATTCTTTGTGTATTATAGATATTAGTACTCTGTCTGAGGACTACCTGACTTCCCATTCTGTACGTTTTCTTTTCACTACATTGGTTGTTTCTTTTACTATGGTCCCATTTCTTGATTCTCAGCACTATTTCCTGTACAATGGTAAAGTCAGGAAGCCCTTGCCTACGCCTATGACTTCAAGAATTTTTCCTATTTAATGTTTTAGCAGGTTGTTTTAAAATTCAGTTCTTTGATCCATTTGTACTTTAAGCTAGTACACAGTGAGATATAGGCATCTAGATAAAATCTTCTACATGTGAATGTCTAATTTTCCCAACACCATTTATTAAGAAAGAGAGGAAGACATAAAGAATGAATTGGTTTTTCCACACCACAAGGCATTTGTGCCAAGGTGGCCACGTGTGTCAACATCAGGAAATCCCTCCTCCTAGAGCCAAGAGGAAATTTCCTCACATTGACCCAGTACCCTCACCCCCAAAAAAGCCAACCACAGTGAAGAATAGCTTTTTAAAATGTAAAACAAAATTCTGCATTTCTTTAAAACTCGATAAAAAATAGCATTTCAAACTGTACAGTCACCAGAAGTATACGGTTACCAAAATGCACATACTTCACTGGCATCTCCAGCACCTTCCGCTCTTTGCTCCTGGTTTGTTCTGGACTCTCCATTTTCATTGGGTTTATCCCGTTCTTGCCTGCATCTGCTTTTCCTTTTTTCCCTTGGGGTACTTTCTCTCCCTTCTTTGTAGGGGCCTGCTTCACAGGGGCTCTGTTTTGAAGGATCGGGTTTAGCAGACAATCTTACAGATGTTACCTGATTTGTTCTTCAGCTTGGCTTTGTCTCCTTTAGCATCTTGATCTGCGTTTCTCTTGGGTGTGGTGACAATGATGGTAGGACTTGGACCCTGGATGTGGGGATCTAGTAGCATGCAGCTTTAGTAGATCCCAGAGGTTCTTGCTTCTTCTTCTTCACACTCCTCCAAAATTAAATTTGACAAATTTCTTTTTGATTTTCAGCAACTAATCTATCATAATGTAGTCATTATGATCCTATTGACATAGTTAAGGTTCAACATTGGTAAGAAACAACATGAGGTGAGAAGTAACTGGAACCAGCTTCCTAATTCAGTTATGTCATTTACTAGCTATGTGACCTTAGGCAAGTAACTTAATTGTGTAGTGCCTCGTTTTCCCTACCAATACAATAAAATGAAAGCTATTTCATAAGCTTGTGCAAATTAAGTGAGCTCAGGTATGGAAGCCTAGCAAACTGTGAGTGTTCACTATTTTATTAATAGCAGTTACATTTTATGTTGTTATTGAATGGACCCTATTGCTAGTTCATGCCCTCTTCCCCTTGCCTCTGTCTCCCCTGACCTCATGACAGATAGATCTTCTAAAGAAATGGACACTAAACCATTTTAATAGACAATGTAGGGCAAAGCTAAGCCCAAGGAAGTTATTAAGCATCATCAACTTTTTCGACAAGGTTTCAGGCTGGATTTAGCACAGTAACCCCAGTCCCTAAGGAGAGAAGCTAACACAGTGGTTTTTAACTGAGGGTGGCACCACAGGCTATTAGGCATTACAGAATACTACTAGCATTTAGCCAGTGTTGCTAAATATCCTGGATACACAGGATGGCCCTAACCAAAACACCAAGAGCACCCATATTGAGAGCAAAGTCAGCATAAAGTCAGGCCCCTGGGCATAAGACAGGTCAGCAGAACAGGGACTTGAGAATAATAAGAACCTTAGTTCTTAAGGATAAACTGGGTGCCAAAGCATAAACTGAGGTCTATGACATGGGTGTTTATTAAGGAGTAGCTTAGAGACAAGCACTTGTGGAAGGAAGGGGACAGAAGCAGAATTAAGCAGAGGGTAGTCAAACTGCCTCAGGCAATATACACCATTGCTTGGAGAGATCTAAAAAAGGGAATTCATCAATAAAACTATGGAACTGCCCGAAATCCTACAACAAGACACCAACTGTCTCACTGTCTGTTCCTGCCTGATCAGCCAGGCAGCAGAAAGTTAACATGGTCAGCTTTCCAGCTTTCTCTCACCCAGATGGTAAAGAAAACTAAGCACGGCTATGTGTTAGGTGCTCCTTTCATCAATCTTGTCTATAAGGAACACATAGCAATCTTCTACCTACGCTGTGTCCTAAGAATTCAGTCTATAGGCTGGGCTTTTGACACTAGCTCTGGGTCATAAAATGGTTAATCCTTGACTTGAATATAGGCATGTTTGGCTGGGACTTTACCAATCCACCTAGTCCTGGTCTATGTATTTTCTCAAGCTCTGGACCATGTTTCAGATTCCCACAAGCTGTCCGAGATCCTGATTTGACCTGAACAAAAATTATATCACCCATTGATGATCACAAAAATAGTTACTGATCAGAAAAACTTGCTGCAAGACTGCAGCTCACCTTAACTGACATCTTAATTTGAATTTTGTGACTTGATGCAAGTCACTCTCCAAACCCTCTCCCTATAAAACTTAAGTTTACTCTCGTGTCCTCATGGACTCATGTCGATGGCCCAGGAAGATCACTGGAAATAATATATAAATTGTGTTGTACCTCATTTGCTCTTGGCCATATATGTATTGTATGACACTTAAAGAAACTTAGGAAACTGTTTCCAAAGTACAGACTTTAAGAGTCAAATTGTTATAATAATCCTCTTCTAGACATATGTGCATAGAGATGGCAGAACTTAACCCATAATTTCTTTAGCTCCCTTGCTTCCCAGATTTAAATATTCCCTCCATAGATAAGGATCATTTTACTTCATACATCCAGAAATTGTTCTGAATATACCAACACCTTTGCTAGAACGTTGCTTAAGACTATTGGCCAACATCAGACTCCCGTGGTTCTCCCTTTCAGGTTTGGTTTCCTATTGGTGCACATTCCTTGTGAAGTTGACTGATTTCACATAATATGTACATAGTCTACACTTTCTAGGCTATTTGGTGTAACTCCAGTTCCCCTGAAACTCCAGGTAGTGACTTTGTCACTTACAGGCTTGTTGTATAAATAAATCCTAGCCATTCAATACCAGTATTACTCATGCAAAAAGGACTATGTAAAATTATAGAGACCAAAACTAAATGGTGGTTACCAAAGGCTATAGGGAGCTAGGAGTTAACTGTTTGATGGGTATAGAGGTTCAGTTTGGGAAAATGAGAAAATTGTAGAAATAGATATTGGTGGTACCTGGGTGACTTTGTGAATGTACTTAACTCCAGTTAAGTACACTTAAATGGTTACATACACTTAAATGGTTAAAGTGACAATATGTGTATCATAACTTTTTGGGTACTGAGGATTGAACGCAGGGCCTTGGCACTGGGCTACATTCCCCAGCTCTGTATTTCTTTGTTAGTTTAAAACAGGGTCTCATTAAGTCATTAAATTGCCTGGGCTAGGCTTAAACTTGTGATCCTCCTGCCTTGGCCTCCCAGAGTTCTGGGATTATAGGCATACACCATAATTCACTTAAACAGACTCTGGAAATGGGATGCCATAATATTATTTCCTTATGTTACTTCTTTAGTTACATTTGTTGGGAGGGAATACATTCATATTCACTCAACTTTTCACAAATAATAGCTGCTTATATAAGGCTTACGATAGAAACTGGGATCTCACAGCAGTCAATGAGCAGAGACCAGGGATAGAACCGAAAATCTGGGCCTGCATTAATACCGCACAACTCATAAGAACCCTTATGTGCAAGAGCTGAATCTTCTCCCAAGTGCTCCTCTAGAAATACAGCTCATCCTCTTCCTGTCTGTGCTCTCTTCCTATGCCTTCTTGGTATTCCTTCCACTAAACTCTGGATTTATCTTCTCCCCTCACTTTTTCCCCTCATAGCTTCTACTTAATCATTGTCACGTCTTCTTCAAAGCTTGGCTTCCTCATAACCTGACTTTGCTCTTGGCCTCTATCACACCACCCCTTTATACATTCTTTCATGTCAGTTCCTACTGTTACCCTCCTCATTCTGTTTCCCAAGTCAGATGTCATAAGTGAGGAGATTATTGGTCCAGTTTATCGCTCTGTGAGTAGAGCCATGTTAATCAGGCACCCAACAAGCTGCTCTCTGATCTATATTTTGGCTACCACTGGTCCAATCAGTTATATGAAAGGCAAAGCTAATATGGTAGAAAACATAGCCATTTTCAAATGCTTTTTTAGTAGAGGCACTGTGATAGCTACATCCAGGACAATTTAATTTTTTGTGTTTTCTCTCCTTGTGTTCTAGAATAATAATCCTTCTCAGTGGCATCTTTGACATTATTGTATTTCAGAAGAATCTCTGCATGGCATAAGCAACAACCCCACAGAAAACCCTCCCCTGCTCTGTGCACCAACACCATGCATGCCCATCAGAGAGCATGCTTCAGGTGAGAGTGCAATGCAAGGGCAATTTAAAACACTTCGCTTGAGTTTATGGCACATATCTTGCCTCCACTGGTAAGTTACTTTATTCCTTATTTTGGCATAACATAAGTCAAAAATATCTTCTGGACGAATATATCATTTTAAATCAGCAAATTATTTTTAGTTCTTGGTCATTAATTCCTAATAAGATATCTAGCACTTTTGGCCTGTAGCAAATGTATTAATTACTAATGATTTACTCAGCACATAATAGTTTATTGTATGGGCAACAGACTCAGAGATTAAAGGGAGCTGTTTCTTGAGATATCAGATCTGGCTGTCTGAGACCTGTAGGGCAGACAGAACTTGTCAACTGGCTCAACTCCAGCTCTGCAGGGTTTGAAGCTTCCAGGCAGGAAAAGAGGCAGAAAAGCTGCATTGTGGGTGCCCCCAAGTGGGTACATTTTGATATGCACGCTGAGGATTTCCTGGCCAGCACCTCTAGCGTTAGGCCATATCTGTAAAGTGTTTTTAAACACAGGAAAAGTCTTTAAAAAAAAAAGTGTGGATGTTTTTCAGGTTACATATCTCATAATATAATATCAATTGAAAAACTAATGTTTCTGCTTCCCACACATCATTTATATTTTTAGCAAATATCTTAAAGGAGAATTTTTAAATTTGTTCCCTTGCTAGATGCATGGAGAAGAAAAAGGATAGACTTTAGTGTCAGATGGCATTGACACTGAACATTGGTTGTACAATGTCAGGCAATCCATTTAATCTCCCTAATCCACAGTTGTCTCTTTTTATAAATGAATTGAAGATAATCTAAGAAAATGTACTTCATGGGACTATGTATTAAATAAAATGATATATGTAATATAATAAGGACAGTGTCCAGCACATTATAAGTACCCAATAAATATCATTTATCATTATTATTTATAAAAATTGTATGTGTAACATATGTTTATAATAAAACATATTTATTGAAATATATTTAAATATTGAACTTATAGGGGCTCCCCAATAACTTTTTTTTTTTTGGTACTGGGGATCAAACTTGGGATCTTGAACTTGTGAGGCAGGTGGTAGAACCACTGAGCTAAATCCCCGGCCCTCCCAATACCTTTTCAATAAATTCAATTTCTAAATTTAATCACCCAGAGGCAATTTCTATTACTTATAACTGAGTAATGTGTATAATTATAGTAATGAAAAAGAATGTGGTTGACCTTCGTTCTTCAAAAATGAGAGATAAGCAAAGATTAAGGAAATATTCTAGATTATAACAGACTGGAGACACAACAACTAAATACAATATGTGATTTTGGAATGGATGCTGTATTAGAGGAGATTAAAGTCTATAAAGAACTTTATTGCAATAATTAATAAAATTGGAATGTAGGGTGTATAATGAACAAGAGTTTTACATCATTGTTAAATTGCTGAGTTTGCCAATTGTGCTGTGACTACTATATAAGAGAATCTTCTTATTCTTAGATTATATAAACAGAAGTATTAAGGATCATGATACATGGAACTCACTTTCAAGTGATTTAGGAAAATTAATAAAAAACTATGCATGATTTATGTGCATATGCATTTATATGATGGACACTTAAATGTCTGAGTATATAAATAAAACTAAATGTACATATATAGTCAGATAAGAAGAATATAAAAGGCGCAGAACATGGTAAAAATTGGCAAAAAGTAAAAAGTAAACAGGAGTTCTCTGTACTCTTCTTGGAACTTTCTTGTTTAAAACGTAAAGGTTTGTGAGCCAGGCATGGTGGAGCACTACTGCAATCCCAGCACTCAGGAAGCTGAGGCAGAAGGATCTCTGTGAGTTTGAGACCAGCCTGGGCTACATAGCTCCAGGTCAGTCTCAACTACATAGTGAGACCCTGTCTCAAAAAAACCAAAAAGATCTTTTTTTTTTTTTTTCTGGTACCGGGGATTGAACTCGGGTCCTTGTGCTTGTGAGGCAGGCCACTGAACACTTAGCTAAATCCCCAGCCCCAGCCCTAAAGGTCTAAAATTTTAAATAGGTGTGTTGGCGAACGCCTGTAATCCCAGCACTTGGGAGGCTGAGGAAAGAGGATTGCCTTGAGTTCAAGGCCAGTTAGGCTACATAGTGAGTTCAAGGCCAGGCTGAACTACATAGCAAGACCCTGACACCCCAAAATAAATCTAAAATTTTAAATGATTACATAAAACTGTAAAAAGAAGTAATAAAGCAGTTTCTGAAATAAATATTAGCTAATGAACCAGAACTTTGAAATAAATCCACAAAATTATTACAAACTCTTTGGTAAATAAGGTATTCTACTTGTTAAAGTAATGTCTATTCTTTAAAGAACACTGAAGTATATTAACTAATTAGAACTTTTCTTTGCTACCATTGGGAATGTAAAACGGTGCAGTTGCTATTATAAGTTTACTTTAAAGAATTCAAAGCAGAATGCTTGCTTCAGCAGCACATATGCTAAACAAGAATTGAAAGCAGAGATTCCATGGATATTTATACACCAATATTCATGGAAGCATTGTTTACAATAGCCAAAAAACCCTCAAATGCCTGTTAATAAATGACTGGATTCTTAAAATGTGGCATAGACACACAAAAGGATATTAGTCAGTCTTTAAAAATAACGAGATTCTAATATACACTACAATGTGGATGAGCCCAGAAAACATTCTGCTAAGTGAAATGAGCCAGATACAAATGGGTAGAATATGATTCTACTTACGATGCACTTAGAATAGGCAAAGTCCCAGAGATAGCACAGCAGCAGTTACCAGAGTCTGGAGAGTTGGTGGAGGGGAATTATTGTTTAGTGGGTACAGTTTCTGTTTGGGAGGATGAAAAATTCTGCAGATGTATAATGGTGATGGTCACACAACTTGTGAATACATTTAATGCCACTTAGATACATGTACATTTAAAGGTAGTTAAAATAGTTTATTTGGTGTTTATACATATTTTATCATGATGAAAAATTTACCTTGAGTTTTTGCAAATAAAATTACTAATGTAATATTTCAATCTTAGTAGACACACAGCTAACTCAGTATTTTTAAAATGTGTACAGCCGGTTGTGGTGGCACACTCCTGTAATCCCAGCCCTCGGGAGGATGAGGCAGGAGGATCACTGTGAGTTCGAGACCAGCCTGGGCTACATAGTGAGTTCCAGGTCAGTCTCAACTACATAGTGAGACCCTGTCTCAAAAAAACCTAAATAAATAAATAAAATAATGTTTAGAGCTTTATAATGAAAAAAAGTTAAAACATTTTTATAGGTAAAAGGAATGGTGTAATAAATTCCCACCTATCCCCCACCTTCAACAGTTACCAACACTTCTGTGTTAGGTACTTTTCTCATTGCTAGACAAAATACTTGACACCCAAAGTTAGAGGGGAAGAGGTCTATTTGTCTTACAATTTGTAGAGGTTTCAGTTCATAATCGGCTGGCCCCAAGGCATAGTGGCCCATGGCAAAGAGGAATCTCAGAAAACAACAGTTCGTGCTACCCACAAAGTAGCAAAAGCCACAAGTGAGTTTAACAGTATCTTTCTGCCCCTTTTATCTTATTCAGACTACTGGGGTTAGGGCTGTGCCAAACCAGTCAATATAATGGTTAATCCCACACCACACACTCTAGATTCAGCCACCACATGAGGCTTGGGGGACGGTGTCTAGCCCCAAACCATAATACCAGCTAAGGGACAATTTTATGTGTGCTATTCTCCCTCTTTTCCACTCCCTTTTTCCACTACCCCATGTCATTTTTCAAGAAATTCCAAGAATCACATTTAAACTAGAAATATTTAAGTAGGAGCTTCATAAAGACTCTTTTCTGAAAAACACAACCACAAAATGTGATTATCACACCTAAAATATTCAACAGTAGTTTCTAAATATCAGCTAGTGTTCAGATATCCCTGATGGTCTCATGATTTTTTTAACAGTTTGTTGAAGTTAAATATCTGGACAACTTTACATATCATAATTAATTATACATCTTTTAAGTCTCTTTTTTTTCTCTGATTGAGTTTATTGGTACATTTTAGGTATACAGTACAGTTATATTCATTATTGGGCTCTTGTACCTTTACATGATAGGTCTTGGTTCTCATTTTTCCCCTTGTCCCTGTCCTCCCTTCACCCCCTCCTCCCCTCCCCATTTACAAACACTTTATTTCCACTTTTTCATTTTCTCATATTTTTCCCCTTATTATTCTCCCTCTTTCCTCTTTCAAATTTATTAGTTGAAGAAATTGGTTGTCATGTAGTTTCTCACATTCTGAGTTTTTTCCAGTTGTACCCTCAGGACATCATAAAATAAGCTAATCTGAACTTGGCCCTTCCCACACATTGGTAGATCACAGGCTTGGTCAGATTTAGATTTTTATTTTCTTAAAGTAGTCTTTACAGGTGTTGTGAGTCATTTAGGGTACACAGAATACCTGATTATTTTTCTTCTGAAGTTAACATTGATCTGTGAGTTCAGTCTGATTTATTCATTATAAAATTCCCTATCAGCTTTTCCTTCGTGATTTTAGTGGCTGTTGATGATTACTGCCTAGATCCATTATTTCATTAAAACTGAAAAATGGCAATATTCTTTTTCTGTCATTTCTTCATTATTACCTAGTATTGTTTTACCAAGAAGCATTTTCTCTTATCAACTATTTTTGTTACCTTGTATTACAGTTAGAACAGAAAGACAATAAATTCCTTCCCTTATTACCCGTTTTCAAAATAAATCATATAATTTTAAACCATCAAGAAATGAGGATGGAGTGATTTGTCTCACAGAATAACAGTGTGCAATATATCCTTATAAGAATTTAGATGATTTTTCTGTGTTTAAAAAAAACTGGACTAGTGTTTTCTAAATCAAGATTTTACAAACCAGTTCTCTAAGAACTCTTACAGCTTATTTGAATTCTCAGTTTTCAAAACTAAATAGTTAGTTCAGGCTGGCCTTCAGATTACTATTTAGTCCAGGCTGGCCTTGAACTCAGCAATCCTCCTGACAGCATCCCAAATGCTAGGATTATAAGAATACACTACCATGCCTTAATTCCTGTGCACATTTTTTGTATGAGTTGTTTTCTTCTGGCGCTATTTTTGTGTTGCAGAAATTCTTTACATTTTCTAAATATTAGTCCTTTATCAGATAATGTAAATATTGTCCTCCCTGCTGCGTGTTATCTTTTCACTCACTTGAGAGTTCTTTTCATTCATTTGTTTTCTGAGACAAGGTCTCACTATGTAGTTCAGGCCAGCCTTGAACTGACTGCATAGCTCAGGCTGGCCTTGAACTCATGTCAATCCTCCTGCCTCAGCCTGACTGACTGTTGGAATTACAGGTGTGTGTCACCACACTCAGCATCTTGAGTGTCTTTGATGCCCAAGTTTTCATTTTGCTGAAGTCCAACTTATCTACATTTTGTTACGGTTATCTGTTCTTTGGTATCATATCCAAGGAATCATCATTGAAATGTTATGAAAATTTTCTATGTTTTCTTCTAAGAGTTTTACAGTTTTGGATTTTACATTTCAGGCTTTCATCTTTTAGTTAATTTTTGGAGATGGTGTCCATCCTCATAATCCTGCATGTGGATATCCAGTTTTCCTAGTATCATTTGTTGAAAAGATATAGGGTTTTATTTAAGAAAATTAGAAACTATACTCATATATTTCCATGTAAAAACATGTGAAATATCCAGAAAGATTTTTACTAAAATTGGTAATGATTATGTCTGAGAAGGAAAACAAGATTGCATAGGAGGGTACACGACAGCTATGGCTTTTACTGTACGTAATATCATATTGTTTAGATTACTACAAGCCCATATTCATGCATTATCTATTTTGGAAAGGTTTTCTTGCTCTCCTGTTTAAGAAAAAGTTGGTCAGATGTCAAAGCCCGGGCCTACTAGGGTAAGACTCAGTATTTTGGCAGGCTAAACATCCAAATTAAATAAAAACTCAGGCAGGAGATCTACAGTATGGAAAGAAATTAGCAAATCTCAAGGGTAATGCTTGTCTAGATAATGTGGAAGCAGCAAATAAAAACTGTAAAGTAGACTTCGTTTTAATTTTTTTCATTTTAATTCTTAACCTTTGATTTTAATACTTAAACTACTATCCTCCTCCCTGCCACTGTTCATTTATTTTTACTTTTCAGCTGCATTTGGGTAGCATATGTTTTACTGAATATGCAAGAAGTAATTGAAGTCTAAGACATCTCTGGGAACTTTACAGAGCAAAGATGCCAGAGTTACAAAGAGGCTTGTATGCAATGACTGAATGGCTGTTTGGAGGATGGGAAGTGAACCATTTTGGCCAGAGCAAAGTGTTTCAGTAACAGAATTAGGGGAAGAGGGGTCTCAGAAAAAAAAGAAATATTTTAATTAGTGTATTTTTTTTGTTTGTTTGTTTGTTTTGTTTTGTTTTGTTTTTTTGTACCAGGAATTGAACTTGGGACCTTGTGCTTGCAAGGCAGGGAGCAGCACCACTGAGCTAAATCCCTGGCTTAATAAGTATAAATGTAATTCTATGTTTTAATGAAAGAGCTATCTTGGGAAAGCAGATTTGCAACTAAATATAATAAATGGACAAAGTGTTTTCTGGATAAATCAATGAATGAAAGTTATACGAATCTAAAGAAGGGGTAAAACCAAATAGATTAAATAAGAGTAGTAGAATAATAACAGTAAGTTATTGACCCAAATAAAATAGTTTCAATGGAAGAAGAAGGAGGAGGAGGAGGAGGAGCAGCAGCAGCAGGAGGAGGAGGAAATGCCTTGGCCTTCTCCCAGTGCCACTTAGACAAGACCACTGCAAGGTCAAGAAGCCTCAGTGCAGAAGCCCATGACTTTTACCCTTCAGTAATCGAGCAGTGAAGCTGAGACATCACTGAACTGACACTGCCTCACTTTCTGGCCCTCTCTCTCTCTCTTTCTCTCTTACTTTTCTGGCCAACACCAGAAATGACTATCTCTAGTTGCCCTCTTCCTGCAGGGGTGCTTACTCCAACAGCAACTTGGAGACATGGAAGCCCAAACTGGAAATATATTTCTAGCTCTTCCTTTAAGAGTCAGTGTGGTTCAGAAAATGTTTTGTTACTTTACACTCAAGAGCATTTCAATAGCATGTTCCCCATCAGCTTCCTGTATCTACCTGCCTAAAATGTGAGTCTTTCTTGCTGGTACATACACTTCTGTCCAGTTTCTTGAGTATCTGATCTTTTTCTGTCCCCACAAATTTTGAGTGCCCTGAATGAGTTCAGTATGACTCAGCCAACTGGCTGGAATACCTACTGTAATTGTGGAGGTTGTAATATCAATTGTCATTGCTTCTCATATCTCTGGCCTTACGCTAAACTCAGATCCATAGGGAATGACCTAGTCCACATGAAACAGGTTACCTCAGCTGCCTGAATTCCAAAACCAAGGTCTCATCCCATCTCTTTGATGTGTACTCCCAAACTAATGACTACCTCCTTTCTAAGCATTCTTAGCGGTGCCACCAAAGAACTTAAACTCTCTTACCAGTGACTATTCCTAAGTGTAAGGGAATCTGAGAAGCTCAGTGTTTTTTAACTGGAAACAAGGCTCTGAGAGTTAGTTATCTGTTACTTTGTAAGAAACTATCCTAAAACATAATAGTGCCAAACAACAACCTTGTCATTGCCCTTGACTCTGTGGGTGAGGAATTTGGGTAAAGCTCAAACGGGGGCTGGTTAGGTTCTGTTTGCTTTCATTGCCTAGGAAGTCCTGACTAGACCTGGAGTATCCAAGATGGCCTCACTCTTAGGCCTAGAATGCTTCAGTTCTCTTTCATGCAGCATTTTTTTTTAAATTTTATTTTCTTCTTCTTTTTCTGTTGTCTTGGTCCCTGATCATTTAGAAATCTAATCCATGTATTCTGATATGGTGGCTAACTTCCACGTAGAACCGAATGAAAGCTAAAATCCTTGAGGCCTAGGCCAGAAATATTGCTGGAACTTACAATGAATTCTTTTGCTCAAAGCAAATCACATACCCAGCCTAGACATTTTTTTTTTTTTTTTAAGAGAAACAGATTTTACTTATTGATGAGGTGAGTGTCAGGGTCATGATTTAAAAAAAAAAAAAAAAGGTTTATATAACAGATAGGACAGGGTGTTGGAGCTATGTCATGGTTAGGCCAAAAATGCCCCCCAAAGTCTCATATTCAGCCGTGGGGCCTGGTTAGAGGAGAGGACACTGAAGGTGTGATCTGAAAGGGTGCATTTTTGTCCTCTGCTCCTCTTTCTCTCTCTGCTTCCTTACTTTTGTGCCATGAGAATTCTCTGCCATATCTTATCTACCTTGGAGCCAGACAACTGGACTGAATCCACTGAAACTGGGATCCAAAATAAACCTTTCCGCCTTTAAGTTCTGTTGGGTATTTTGTCCCAGTGATAAGAAAGTGACTGATACAAACTATATTTGGAAACAATCTATCATGCTTATCTTTTTTATCTCATCCTTACTTTCCTATGACCTATCACCTGGGCTTATCAGATATTGCCAAATTATGATGGCTTATACTTCTCTTCACAATTCATGAAACAATCAGAGAGAGAATTAATTTCTTCTTAGATAGGCCCTGTTCATCTTTTTTGTGTTTGTTTGTTGTTGTTGTTTTATTTTGTTTTTTGAGACACGGTCTCACTATGTCATTAAACCTGGACTTGAATTCACTATGTATCCCAGGTTGGCCTCTAACTCACAGTTAATACTCCTGCCTTAGCCTCTGAGTGCTGGAATTAGAGGCATGCACTACCACACCTGGCTGGCCCTGTTCATCTGGA
This sequence comes from Fukomys damarensis, assembly GCF_012274545.1. NCBI lineage: Eukaryota > Metazoa > Chordata > Mammalia > Rodentia > Bathyergidae > Fukomys > Fukomys damarensis. Next base: position 20,875,253 of record NW_022900938.1, read on the forward strand.
TGGTCTCACTTTAGTTCTCTCAGGAGGTGCTTTTCTTCTTCAAACTTCCTCAATACAAATATTCACTGTCAACATAAGGCAGTGTCATCTTCCTTCTATAATGCAAAACCAAGCAAAGTCCAAGTTAATCTACCTGGAATAGCTCTGTTAGCGCCTGACTCCTGGGTTCTTCTCCCAGCCCAGAAAGAGTTACAAGGCAGAGACTCGAGAGAAAAAGGAACAAAAGCATTTATTATAGAGTGAAAACAGAAAGCTCTCATACCAAGAGGGGACCAAAGTAGGTTGCTAGATCTCTTTGTCTAGGGGCTCTTATACACAAAACTGATTACATCTCACACCACTCTGGGCCACTTGAGGTCAGCCTATGAGGTTATAACCTGGAAAGTTTGACATGGAAGTGGGCTTAACTTAGAACTTGGGGAACTCCAAAAGCATACTTTTGGAAGCACCATTAATTAGAACTTTTCTAAAATTAACAGCACACATAGAACAAAGGTACTCTTCAGATGGAGACTCGGTGGTGTTGGTCATCTACCACTTTGTTTTTATCACAGGAGGACCCCACTAGTTTAACAAGGGTCCCTTGCTCATCAGGCCACTAGGCCCTGGCCATCATGTCCCCATCCTGGTTCCTGGCTTTTTGTTATTTCCCAGTCCCATGCTTCATTTTATCTTGTCTTTCATTGTGTCATCCTGACTGCCTCTGGACTTGGCTTTTCCCTGTCTGCCTGTCTTGCCAAATGAACACTCCCCTTATGGGTTAGCATCTCTCTGCAAAGTCTGCTCATCTTCCCACAGGGTCCTGCTTGTCCTCAACATTTTCAATTACACACAATGTTTTCCTGGAACTGATTGTTTAAATCACTATTGTGTGCCTCTTTGTAGGGAAACAACACCTAAGTCTTTTTTTTTTTTTAGTTAAATTTATTGGTACATTTAAAGCAAACAATACAGTTACATTTATCATTGGGATCTTGTACCTTTACGTGATATGTCTGCATTCTTATTTTTTCCCCATACCCCTGGCCTCCCTAAGTCTCAAGAAAAAAAAAGAAAGAAAACAAACAAACAAACAAAAAAACCAAAACCCAAGCCAAACTACGCATGTGCAGAGGGCTCTTGCTTCACCTCCCTGACATCATTTCAAGCACCATTCAAGGAGCATGGCCATGGTCAGGATCCTCAACACAACAGATCAGCTGGCCTTCAGAACCTTGTGTTTCTCCCTGACATAGGCATTGAGTCCATGGAATCTGGCTTCTCTCCTGCCTTCTCCTCAAAAATTATTGCTATTGATTTTGTGCTGAAAAGGTAGGAACATCACTTAAAATAACTCTGCACAAAAATCCACTTAGAATAACTTTCCCCCCAGAGGGTCTACTGTTGAAATTATAGGTTTCAATCATTTATTCTGCTGTACACACCACAGGATAGCATATACTTCAGGTTAGATCACCATGTACTTTAGATTAGAACTGAGCACTTGAAAAACTATACTAAAATCTCTTGTTGAACTATACATGTGAATCACGTCTATCTTATGGAGTAAAGATTGAGTCTAAAATATCAGCGATAGTGTTATTTTAGTCATTTGCATCTGCACTTGGATCAGTGAGTTCTATTTTTTTTTTTTTTGTCTTCTTTTGGTATTGGAGATTGAACTCGGTGGCTCTCTACCCTTAACCTAAATCCCCAGCCCTTAAGAAAATAAAAAACTTTTAAGAGAGAGTCTAAGTTGCTACAGCTATATTCAAACTTGAGATCTTCATGCCTCAGCCTCCTGATTAGCTGAGTAACACGGTGACTGGCTAAAGTCTTACTTGTTTTTCAAGTTTTAGTTCTAAGGGCTTCTCCTCAGGGTTGGTACTGGATTATATTGTTCTTTTATGCTAAGTACTAAAAAGATGATCTTCATTAATGTTGTTTTGATATGGGGGAAGAGATGTAATTCCCAAACCTACTGGATATCTGAAATGCAAGGTCAAGTTTTCTAAAATCGAAAAATGAATTTTAGGAACAATGGAGGTTAAGAGGTGGAAAAATTTATTGGGTGAAAAAAAGCTTCTGTCCAATAAGGGGACCAGAAAGTGGGTTGCCCATCCACTCCACTTCTCACAGATGTTTTATACAGCCAAGCCATGTGGTGAGGTCAGTACAAAGTGGGACAAAACTATGATACCCAATAGAAAATTACAAGGTGGGCATGAAGTGGGCAAAAACCATGACCAACCAATAAGATTACAAGTACAGTCACCCAGGTAATACTGATTAAATGGGGGAGTAATTTACATAGCAAGCATACAAGGATTTTTAGTAAGGGTACAGGTCAGGGATATTTCTTGGAAAGGCTGGGTTAAGACCTTGCTCCCCCCACAGGTGATTGAAACCTACTTAGAATATCAATCACTGCTATTTACCTCTACAGGAAGCACAAGGGTATAGAAGTTTTGTTTTGTTTTTTTAATTTTGGTGTTTAGTGAATGTGTCTTGCTGTTAACTTATTAACTTCTTCATTCTTTTTTTTTTTTTTTTGGTACCAGGGATCAAACTCAGGACCTTGCACTTCATGGCAAGTGACAGAACCACTGAACTAAATGCCCGGCCCCAGTGAATGAGTCGTTATTGTCCTCCATGTTGTCTCTTTGCTGTGTTGGTTCCTTGACGGCTGGCTACTTGAGAGCAGCCCTAACTGCCTACAAGATATGTAATTAGCTTACCTATCTGCAATAGTTTCACAGCAGGGCTCTTAGAAGAGTTCAGTGCCCAGCCATGTCCTTAACTGGATATCCTGCATGTCTGGTTTTTGTCTGTATTTTTGTTTTTGTGGAGGTGGGAATCAAACCCAGGACCTCACACACACTACGTGAGTGCTCTCCTCAGAGCTACATCCTAGCCCCTGGATAGTTAATTTTTTGTGTTGACTTGTATCACTTTGTGTAATTCATGGATTTATAGCAAGAGGAGAAGCTCAGGAAGAGCCATTTCTTCTTGAGACATTTCTGGATTCATCTGAAGAAAATGGTTTGTTCAAAGTTACCAAATTCAGATGTCAAAGCTGAATTTTAAAAAGACTTTTTTTAAATTCTAAACTCATAAAATAAAATTCCTTAATTCTTCCAGTTATAGAGGTGGAAGAAAAGTTGACCACCCACCCAAAGGCAACCCTGTGCTCAAAGTCACAAAGTCCTTAAGCCATTCTGTCATCCCCTTGTCTCAGACCTAGAACAAGTCCTTGGCTAAAGATTTAGCCACACTTACAGAGCCCTCTTAGGAATTCCTTGCAAATAGTATCTTCACTTTACTGGGGGTCCTAATTTCTTGTCAAATAGTATATGAAGCCCTTCCTTCCAACTCTTAAAAAAAAAAAAAAAACAGGAGAATGATCAGGAATACTGCAGTAGCAACCAGTAAACGTAAAGAAAAAGGTCCACTGTCCTCCGGCCAGCTCAGAACAAAGGCGAAACACCTGTTCAATTTCCTACACCAGGGCTCTTTCTGGATTTTTTTCTTGCCGGTAATGCCAGCCCAATACCGAGCAGATGTCTTTGTCCTTCCCTGAGGTTACCAATAAAGTTGTTACAAAGTGACCTTGAGCGTCTTCCCCGCCCAGTACATCCGCCACCCCGCCTTCTCCATCCGGGTGCTACGGCGCGAATAAGAGCCCGTTTGCGCCTGCGCGCCCAAGTCCACTCCTTCGACCTCTGCCGCCGCAGCTGCCGCCGCCACCTCGCGGAAAGGTAAGTGGAGGGCGCGGGAGCCAGGCCCTGCCCTGGCGGAGCAGCGCCCAGAAGAGACCCATTCATTCTCCTGGCGCCTAGCTGGGCGCGCAGCCCAAACTGAAGGCGTGCACTGGAGCCCTCGGGACCCGGGTGAGAAGGACAGGCCCCAGGAGGACACATGACCTTAAGCCTCTTTGCCTTTGCAGAGAGGAAGCGGGAGAGGAGCCCACGTCGCCTGTCACCCACATCTTCCAGCCGCGCCCCTCCGAAGACTAAAATGTTTGCCTGCGCCAAGCTCGCCTGCACCCCCGCTCTGGTTCGTAGCTCCCCTGGGCCAGGGACCGAGGGCCGCGCCTCTTGGCCTGCAGCGTCCACGTTGTTGAATGGGGCAGCCAGCGGGCTGGGTACACATCCCTCTTGGGAGCAGCTCGCCCCTCGCTCCCTATCCCGATGCCCTTTTCTTTCTAATTTGGCACATTTCATATCTCTCCTTCCCCCCATGAGGGCGAAGGAGAGCAGCCAAGGCCTAGCCGTCAGGCCTGTTCGGTGTAGGTCAAACCCTCCATGCCCCGACTTCCTGAGTTCCCCCCTCCCCCACCTCCGCAGTCTTCCTTTGGGCTGGGGTCAACGCCAAGGTTGGGGTATGGGGAGGGCGGTGGGGGTCCCTGAGGCCTAGTTCTCCCGCAGCAGCGCTCTCCAAAGCCTCTCTATAGGTCAAACTCGCTGCTGCAGAGGGAGGGACTTTGCCTCACTGTGTGGGCGGAGGAAGGTGGCAGAGGATCCCAGAGTCTTTTTGCCTTTGGGATATTATTTCCGTATCGTTTTGGAGACTTTCGGTTAAGTCTAAATCTGGAGGATTTGTCTTAGAAAATCAAGTCTTGATTCTGAAGGGATTTTTCTGTGACCTTAGTGTAGTGGACACTCAAGGGCAGAGAAGCTAGGCTGAAATATGTCCTTGTGATGAGACTGCTTCACTGATTGTTCTGAAACTAATACAGATGTGTTCATGCTTCTTTTAAAAAAAAAAATTTATAACTAATGGGCATACAAGAATAACCTTTTGGGATAGTAGGAACTCATACTAACTGCTGGGTCATTTTAAATGACAGTGTTTATAATAACACTACTAATGCGCTTGTTGGTCCACATAACTTATCAAAGAATATGGGGTGTTCACTGAATTATGGTATTACAGTAATAGAAATGTCACTAGCAATGCTTATTCTCTCGTTAGTAAATTGTTTTTAGATTTTTAGCATGTTTTACAATTTTATTAGCATGAAACCTTATTAAAATCACTTCATGTATTGACCAGGTAGCCAAGATGATTTATTATAGACAAGTCTCTTATTTTTGTTGCTTTAGAACTCTTGGTACAAGAAAGGTCATTGATGTCTTAGCAGTATTTTTAATACCTGGAATTTTTTTTTCCATTAATAGATCCGAGCGGGATCCAGAGTTGCATACAGACCAATTTCTGTATCAGTGTTATCTCGGCCAGAGGCTAGGACTGGAGAGGTAAGAGAAGTAATGTAGAAATTTGGTGATGCTGCCAACTAAGTCTTGTAGTTTTGTCTGTAGTTGGGGGGGAGAGGAAACCTGATTAATAAATAGTTTGAGGGCAGTTCCTTTCCACTCTTTGACCCAAAAACTATACAGAGGATGACCCAATGAGAAGAACTTCTGTATCTAAAACTTAGCCACCTGAGTAGGCCAATAAATATTATAGTCAATATTTATTTTGAAGTTTGTAGATTTGAATTGCATATATTTAAGATTACAGTAGCTGGTAACCAAAAAAACTACTGTATTGGAAAGCATATTTATATATGCTGTTTTATTCACCTTTTAGCAACCTTACGAAGTGTAGAAATTGTTAATCTATTCTGTGAGATCAGAATAAAAATATTCTAGGGTCTTGATTTTTCTGTTGTGCCATAAACTACTCATTCACTTAGCTACAATAGAGTAGCTGTCTTTGACAGTAGAATATTTAAAATAGCTATTACTACTGATTTAACCTTTGCCTTTTATTTCCTTTTCTCTAGGGCTCTACAGTATTTAATGGGGCCCAGAATGGTGGGTGTCAGCTAATCCGAAGAGAGTTTCAGACCAGTGCAATCAGCAGAGATATTGATACTGCTGCCAAATTTATTGGTGCAGGTGCTGCAACAGTAGGAGTGGCTGGTTCTGGTGCTGGAATTGGAACAGTCTTTGGCAGCCTTATCATTGGTTATGCCAGGTAATCATTTCTCTCCCCGAGTAAGTTAAAGAAATAGTTGAAAATTATATTTATAATAGTTGGAAACTTAACTAGTGAAATAACAAAAGCTATTTTGTGTTAAATGCCTATATGTCTGGTATTATATTTTCAGGGCTTTATAATCATTATTTCACTTAGTCAGAGGGATAAGAAAAATGTCAAGATCCATTTAAATTGGTACAAGGGACGGCTCGTCTTGTATCATATGATTAGTATTGGGAAGAAAGGAAGGCAGAGGAAGCAAAAGCGATCTAGTCAAATACTGTTCCAGTAGACTTTCCAGTTTGCAAATATCCTCACAAGTAGTTTCATTAACATTTATCAAAAACGTTGAAATTAATATTTCAAAGTAACAGTCATGTGTTGTATCTCTTTTAGAAATCCTTCGCTGAAGCAGCAGCTGTTCTCATATGCTATCCTGGGATTTGCCTTATCTGAAGCTATGGGTCTCTTTTGTTTGATGGTTGCTTTCTTGATCTTGTTTGCCATGTAACAGAAATTATTGCCTGAAATGTTGGCATTCATAGTAATTATGGATATAATTCTGTGTATCTTACTGTGACTCCAAAAACTGTAGTGTTGGTGTCATGGAAATGTACATTATTTCCAAAGTTGTTTCATTAAAGATGAAAACTTTAATTTTTGCTGTGACTTGTACTTATCTAAATTTAAATCATCACAAAGAAGATACATTCAGGCAGATACTGTCCCAATCCAGAGGAAGTTGTAGCAGTTGCCCCAGTGAAGAAAACGAGCCTAATGTAATTTTTATGGTAATTCCTTTATATAGTGTTTTTCACATTGTAATTTACAGGGCTTTTGTTCACATAAAAGAGAAATATTTTAATTCATTGAGCTCCTATGAAATATGATTAATTAAACCAAGGTAATTGCTAAAGGTGGTTGTATGTTTTGTTTTGTTTTTTTTAATTTTATTGAGTTTATTGGTACATTTTAGGGATACAGTACAGTTACATTCATTGTTGGGATCATGTACCTCTACATGGCAAGTCTTGATTCTCATTTTTTCCCCTTTCCTCTGCCCTCCCTTC
>NW_022900938.1:20882400-20941471 GCF_012274545.1 Fukomys damarensis
TGTACCTTGTACCTCTACATGGCAAGTCTTGATTGTCATTTTTTCCCCTTTCCTCTGCCCTCCCTTCACCCCCTCCTCCCCTCCCCATCTACAAACACTTTATTTTCATCTTTTCATTCAAGGTGGTTTTATGTTTTAAGGGTTAACATGAATTAGAATACTTAGAAACAGCTGGATCTAAAAATAAATATATCAGTTTTTTTAAGTCATAAAGCCTTAAACGAGGGGTGGGGTGGTAATGATTTTTATTTTTCTCACAATAAGCAGTTGTGTATTTATAATGAATTACCATGTGTCTCTGATTGACAGCTAGTTTCTTAATTGAATAAGATTTATGTTGCCAGTGCTTCTCACTGCTACTAATGTGTATAGTAGGAGTCTTAAGAATGATGGTTCAGCAGTATTTTGCTTCTCATATTGCATGTTGCTGCTTGGTCAAACTTTCCTAAAAGGAAGAAAGTGATGCTACTATAGAAACTGCCTTTTTACCCTAGCAAGTAAACCATACCATTGTATATTTGACATCTAAGTTTCAAAGTTTAAAGATTGAGACATTTAGGAAAACTATATTATACTACTTTAGTGCTCTTTGCCTAATTTGATTTCAACTGAGAAAGAGTAGTTAGATACAAGAATTTCTGAAGAATGGAAAACCTCAGAGGGAAGACCTCTTTAAGAATCATCAGGAGTGCTTATTTAAAATACAAATTCCTAATCTCCAGACCTACTGAATTAGACTCTTTAGCCATGAGATTTAACCATTTGAATTTTAAAGACTTCCCAGACAGCTTTTGAGCTTAACTGTTTGAGAATCACAACTTCAATTTGCTACCTTCCATAGAATGAAATGAGGCCCAAAAGAGGGAGAGCTAGAACTACAGCTACTTAGTTGACTAATCATATAGTCTATATCAAATATAAAATTACTGGAGCCCAAACTATTTCTTGAATAGTACTACCCAGTATTTGAACTTAGCCGTGTAAAAAGTATTAGGTAACCCAGCAATTCCATCTTGGATATATACCCAAAAGAATTTATATCAATAGTATTCAAACGAAAGCTTCACAGCAGCACTATTTATAGTAACCAGAAGGTGAAAACTAGATGTCCATTAATTGATGAAAGGATAAATAAAATGTGGTATATCCATATTATTCGGCCATAAGGAGTAAAGTACAAATAACATGCAAAACATGAGCAAGCCTTGAAAAAGTGCTAAGTAGAAGAAGCCAAGATAGAAGGCTACATATACATAATTTCATTCATGCCAATAAGCAGTTACTAGAGATGGGAAAGGGAAGAACAAGGAGGGACTTCTTAATGGGTGTAGTTTCATTTTGAGGTGAAAATGTTATGGAACTAAATAGTGATGCTTGCACAGCACTGTAAATATACTATTAATTGTATATTTTAAAATGGCAAACTACGTGTATTTTACTACAATTAAAAAATACTATGTAACAAAGTACATGGTAAAATCCTAACAATTTTAAAATCATAGGGAAATACTTAGATTAGTCCTCTGTTATACAATCAGTCTTGATGCTGACTTATTCTTGGTGCTGGTTTGGTGGTTGAAAGGCTTGAAACATTTATTCTGCAACAGGTTTCTTGCAAAAGATGCTCCAGCTAAGGGTCCTCTCAGTATAAAAAAATACCTGAGCTGTGGCTGCATAGTCTTCAGGCTACAGAGCAAAACAAAATTCTATCCAGGCAGGCAATACTGCATCAAAGGCCAAACATCCTGGCATATATCCTTTGACTCACTATTTTTATTTTTTATTTCTTGCATTTCTGACAGAAAGTATACCACTGGAATACATCTACTGTGTCAGCAGATATCTTTATTATGTGCTATTTGTATATCAGGTGCCAACTCCTTAGTTTATGAGCTTTGCAAACAAATGTTAGTAGTAAATGTTTTTTACTGCCTTGTTTCTGAACACGGACTGATAGAGATGTTACTTTCACACTAATTAGACAAAACAAAGAATTTTTCCTGTTGACAATAATAGTTGGTTTATTTTAAAACTCCAGCAGAGCACCCTAGAGTGACAGGGTGGCAATTCAACCATATTTACTCAAAATACTGTTCCTTAATAAGGCATTTCAGATCTTCAGGCATGCTTTTTGTTTGGTAATGTGTTGTTTATTTAATGCAGCAGTGTATTTTTCATGTCTGGGATTCACTCAAAAAACAGATTTGAGTATGAAGTTTGTCAGCTGAAGAGAAACGTCATTGTGGGACAAACATGTTTTTAACTGAAATTCAAAGTGAAATGGTGAGTTCTGTGGGAATGGTAGTTAAATATTAAGATTTTTCAGAAGAATTTGAAATAATTTCCAATAAAGAAATACATGAAAAAGTGCTATTTGTCTACAACAGCAAATACAAACTTAATGATCTGTTAAAATAAGGACAGGCCAGAAAAGGAGGATATCGGCTAGTGAATAACCAAGGAAAGATAAATCAGCCAAATGTTATGTGAGAAAAGAGATGCCTTATGTACAAGAGGGAAATAGTGTGAAATAAGGCTGAAAGGTAGACTGGGACCAAATTATGTATTCTGGCAGATACAAGACTGGATTTTAATATGACTATAGGCAGCCATTGAAAATTTAGAGCTATGTTTTAGAAAAGTTGATTTGAGACCAGTGGGTAGGATGGACTAGAGCCAAAATGACCAATGGCAATTCCAGTAGCTCTGTTGAGAGAAAGAAGCCTCATCTAGAATGGTGGCAATAAATATTAAAACAAAAAAGTGTATGGCCTAGATTGGTGCCTAGATCTCCAGAACAAGTCAGGAGAGAATGTGTACAGCTATGAATGCTACTCCCTATGCTAGAAGCTTTATATATACTGTCTTTTAGCTCTCGTGACAGCCCTGCAAAATTGGAATTCATTTTCAAGATGCAAAGACAAATAAGCTCGGAGGAATTAATTTCCCAAATTAGTTAGGCAGAGTCAGGATCCATATTTAAATATACCTTGATTCCAATATCCCCATGCTTTGATTTGCAGTGTGACTATGTTAAAGATGACATGGGAAGCTGGTTTGAGGAAATTTGCTCTTTTATACAACGTTAAATACAAGAGGTGTAATCTTACAAGTAGACTTTGAGTGACTGGAAAGAGGAACAGTATAGTGCTCAGCGTGGAGTAGATGAAAATAACAGAACAGAGCAGCAATAAGGTTCTAGTTCAAGGTAGATGACAAATTCATAGTGAATCTTATTAACCCAGATTTGTGACTCCAGCAGTGTTGGGAAGTTTGTTAACCCAAACTGATAGGAAGAACAAGGAGCATTATCAGGGCTGAGCACTGACAAAAAGAAACAATAGAAGGTCAAGAGGGCTGTAAGCAGAAAACAAACAGGTATATTATTGTTCAGGATAATTTAAGAACCCCAAACAGGAACAAGTGAAGACACAAAGCAGATAAATTGGAATAGAAGAAAGGGTTCAAGTGCCCAGTGGTCTTAGGTTGATCTATTTCAGTAAGAGCTAAAAATAATCAGAAATATAAACAGCTTCAAAATTCAAAGACTTAGAAATCAGGTGAGTTCAAGGAACGATCAAACTTTGTGGTCAAGTTGCTAAGTGACCTAAAGTGGGTAAAAATAAATGTCATTGTAGTTACTGTTGAAGGATTATATGCAAATGGGAAATACCACTTGAGAACCAAATAAACTATACTCATAATTTTGCTGCAAGTTTTAAGTTCTGTTAAATAAGTTTAGCCAGTATGATTTGGTTTGGGTGTTAGGTGTTTGGCAGAAGAAAATTTGTATTGTTATGGTGCTATCTAAAAGCCTTGTAAAATATATGATTTCTACATATGAAACTACAAAGAAATTGTTGAATTCTTAATACCTTATCAGTTTAATAATGTCATGGTATTATTCTACAAATAAAGTCATGGACATAAGAGCCAAGCACATGGTCCATCAGTTACTTTCCCAACTCTAGATTATTAAAGACAAAAAAAATTTTTTTTCCAGATCCAATACCATTCTCTTCTGCCTCAACAAATACGGTAGTTGGATTGTCTCTGCCAACACTATGCCTTAGCTTGCTTTGATGTAGATAGTTATAATAGCCAAAACTTGTCATAGAAAGGGATTTTTTTAGTGCATTGATTTCATGTACTTTAAAAAGTAGGTAGTATGAGTTTATTTATACTCCTGTCTTTTCTCACCCATTCTAATCCCTCTCACCCCTCCCATACACATACACACACAGACACATTCCCTTGCACGTGGACGTATTTCATAATATACTAGACGTTGCTAGTCAGTGAGGTCTGGGTCAGCAGCACTGACACCACCTGACAGCTGGCTGAAAATGCAAGGTCTGGAGCCCCACTCAGCATCTGCTAGATCAAAACTTGCATTTCAGGGGCAGGGATCTTAGGTGATTTGTGTACATATTAAACTTTGAGAAGCATTGTACTAGAATACTCTTAATTCCCAGGATGCCGCAGCTCACACTTCTTAACTTTTAAAATTCTATCCCAATTCATTGGGAGATACTCTCTCCCTTCCCATCCACAAACCAGAATGTACTGCTAACCCAGTGATTCTCAAAGTGTGGTCATTGTAGTATGGTCATTGATGAGTTCTGGGGGCCTCAAGACCTTTTCTCTGGGTTCATGAGGCTACTGTTTCTATATATTTAGCTGTGATATTAGATTTTTCCTTAAAGGCTTTAAAATAGATCATACATAGAAGCAGATACAAGAATGCAGTTGTCTTCTATTAAGCATGGCACAATATATAAAAATAAAAAGTGCTATCCTATTTTTTTGTTTTGGAAAATACAGGGTTTTGTTTTGTTTTGTTTGCTTTATTTGCATTTTGTTAAATGTGCTGTTACAGAGTCCAGGGTCTGAGTACCAAAAAATTTGAGAACCTCTGGTCTAATCTGTTAGTGAGAACACCGATTCTAATATATGTGCCATTTCACGTACAACTATTCAGTTGTCAGTTTCATAAACTGGGGATCACCCTCTCTCCCTAGGTCACATTCTTTCAACTTACCAGTCTGTTTATGCTAAAAATTGACCTACCTTTTTCTTTTTTAAATCTCCTGAGTGACTTAAGTAATGTCTCCCCTGAGATGTTTTATAAGTAAGATACTTTTTTCTCAAGGGAGCTTCACTACTGAAAAGAGGAATTGACCTAAGATCAGCAAGGACTCAAATCCAAGAGCTTTTGGTGGTTCCTTCTGTTAGCATGAGCTAGCATCCTACAACTGATCTCGGGCAGACTCCCAACAGGACCTATAGTTATTGGTAGTGGTTGCTACCACTTTACAGCCATGGAGATTCCAGGATCTCCCTCTTATAGCTGAGTCCCAAGGTTTGCTTTCTCAAATAGCTACAGTGAACCCTCAAGTTACGGCCAGCCTGACATATGAACAACTTGAGTTAATTAGGTTAATGGGAGATTCATTTGCCTATTGTTTCCTCTAGGGTGTAGCCAGGTAAATATCCAGATCTCAGCTGTATGACTTAGAAGCAACTTGGGTTACAACCCACCCTTGGGAACCAATCAAGTTTGTAAGTCAAGGGTCCACTGTATAGTAGTTGATTGGGTCAGTTGCTAGACAACTCAGGTCTCTCGAAGCTTGTATCTAAAGGACAACTCACAGAAGTTCCCCATTCTCTGAAGTTGTATAGAAAGACCAAGCTTGTAATATTCCAGGTTGTCACAACCCTGCTCTATTTCCACCATTGTACTTAATTCTGTTGAAATTATCGTCGCTATATATTTAGTGTACACTGTCCCCCGCCATAAAAGTCTCCTTAAGGGACTCTGTCTTATTTAGAGTTGTAGCCTTAGAGCCAGGGGCAGTGCCTGAAATATGCACATTCAACAATTTTATGAGTGGAGATAGAGCATTCAATTGACAAATTGATCTGAGAGATGATGACTAAGATAAAAATGTTACTGGAAAGAGCAGTAGGGAGAAGAGGGGGTCCATTTATAGAAAATCTATAGTAAAGAAACTGTTATGGAACTAGTTATGTAAAGTGTGTCTCTATGTTCTTGAGGCTGCACATGCTTAAAAAACAGACTTACATGGTTTGCATCTGTTCCCCTCCCCACCATCGCTTTTTTTCTCACTTGAGGCATGCCTTATCCTTAAAAGTTACTGAAACCCAAATTTTAAAACATATCAAAATACTATTCACATTACTAATCTTTAAAATAACTCAAAGACATTTTAAAATAACATTTCTCTAATGCATAGTGTAGGTAATTGACTACTTGATAACAGACTGGAGAAGTAGGACTGGGAAAGAAGATTTTAATATAAATGGTACTGTCAGTTGAAACTGGAAAAAAAATTATATTTTTTAATATATATGAATGAAAAGTAATTGTTTTTTAAAATTCTCTAATTGACTCAAAGTACCTTTGAAGTACATTAATATTTATTGTTTTTTCTCACATTATATATTGTTAGATGGAAGGAGAGACATTTTACTGAATGTTTTCTGGGCTTAACAATTTACATGTTCTTGTGTATCATTTTCACCATCAGTAGTCTGAGCAGCTGAGGTTTTGATATAATTAGTGCTGCACTACACTAACACTACTGCAATGTTTCTTATAGGCTGGTACTTCCATTTTAATTTAAGAACTAAACGGTGTTAATTTGGCTTCTTTCAGCGTTCTCAATTAATTAAAATTGGTTTTAAAAGAAGATTGAGTTGGCACACGTATATGTATACTGGCCAGAAACCTATTAAAAGGTCCAATGCCATTACAATTTCACTTTCATGCCAGAGATGATTATTGAATTTCAAGTTCATTAACTCTCAAATAGTATTCCCCACAATCTTCCAACAATTTCAGTTTCACTTTGAAGAGTGTTTTATGTGAATATTTATTCTTAATTTTATTATAGACTAGATATCATCATTTAATAAATTGAAAAACAAAGGCACTGAAAAAAAACTTGGTTTTTATTTGATGGGTTTTTTGAGACAAGGTAGCTCAGGCTGTCCTTTAAACTCATTTTGTAGCCCAGGCTAATTTCAAACTCCTGGAGATCCTCCTGCCTCAGTTTTCTGAATAATTAATGCAAATTTTCACAGAATCATTGATGTATTTTTCATCTTGAGCCAATTACTGAACACCCAATATCCCCACAGTTAACATGGAAATATTTTCAGCTCTGCCTGTCTTTATTTTTAGGAGGGTCCTTGTGTTAAATGTTGAGCTGTGAAGGTGGCCTCTTTCTGTCCTCATGTTACAGTAATTAAGTAATCTTTCTTCTTGCACCGTCCTTCCCCTTGTTTTAAAAATGTTATTTTCAAACTTGGCAGGCCTTTTTTTGCATTGTAGACAACCTAAGCAGGATAGTATTATGGGAAGAGGTCTATTTCTATGCCATATTGAGATTGTTTAATGTATAAGTAAAGGAAAACCGATATTGTAGAACACTCCATGATAGAAGATTTCCTCATAGAAACAAGTCATGGCATTATTTTAAACTGCGGTGCTGTACTGGAAGATACCACATTTGCTTTGGGTAAATTCCTTCGAACATAATCATGCTAATATCATACTACGTGGTGCTGGGAAAAAGAAAAATGAAAATTCAGTTCCAGTTTTAGCTTCGTAAAATTGGGAGGGGTGCAAGCAGAGTAAAGGCTTTTCTTTTTCTATTCAGAAATGATTTGGCTTCCTTTTCCCGGGTCGCGTGTGTACTGTGTGTCTGTGTGGGGCAGTTACCGTCGAACCCCACCTTGTCCAAACCTTAGCTTATCCGAAACGCCCTTTTCTGGCTTCCGGAGAGCGAGAGGGAGGGTTTAGGAGCGCGCCTGACTACACCTCACCCACATCCCTAGTGAGGGCCGGGAAGTGACAGCAACGGAAATATCGTACTCTTGAAGCTGGGCTAGAAAGTCGCTCCCTGCTTTCACTGCAGCTCCTTGCAGTTCCTCAGAGCTCACCTTTCGTCACCTCCCCGCCAACTCCCTCCCGCGTCCTCTACCTGCTCCAGCACCCAGGCGCCAGCTGGCTGCCAATCTCGGCTTTCAGCGGCTCGCTGGAGACCCAGACCCGCCTCCTTCGGCCCGGGCCCGCCCCCTCCAGCACTGCTTCCCGCCCTTCAGGCTTTTCATCCGATCATCAGCCCTCCAGTGTTCCTTAGTGCCCGCCCTCTTAATCCCCGCCTTCCTAAGGCCCGCCCTCTGCTTGAAGTCTGACGGAATCACCTGACCCGGAGGCGCTCGCTCCGAAGGAGGCGAGAAGGGGCGTGTGTGGATGGGAAGGGCGCGAGGAGAAAGGGGGATGCCGGGAGAGGGGCGGGGAGAAGGCTTGTCAGTCCGATCTCGCGAGAGAAGACGGAAGCCTGTGGGAGCCTGTGGCCTTTAAAGTGCGGTTCAGCCTTTTCCTCTGGGGCTAGTTTGTAAACACGGCTCTGCTCGGGGCTCCCGGGTGACCGAGAGGATCATGAATTAGTGACCTGGACAGGTAAGTAGGGATGGCGAGAGCGCCACTGGACGGAGACCATAGGGATACTGAGAAAGAAGGCGCTAACATGGCGACGCCGCTTCACCGTAGTCCCCACCCCCCGCTTCCCATCCCCTCGGGCGCTCTTGCCAAGGTCCCGAGCCCTCCGGGCGATAGTGGTTGTGCCGCCCCCTCAGGGGCGCGCGCTGCTTGGCCTCTGGAGCCTGACCGGCCGGGCGGGACCGTTAGGTAACGCGTCCGTTGTTCCGGCCCCTCCCTCTCGCGCGCATTCCTAACGAAAAGGAAAAAGGAATAACGGCCCCTCTTAGACCCCTCCCTCCGATTTGTCAAAACCCCTTGTAGTCACCTCAGAGGTTTCCGGGGCGCACGTCCGATCCGCCCGGCACTCGGGGCGACCCCTGTCCCCCACCCCAGTCCTTGGATGGGCAGGAAAGGGGCCACAATGATTTCCAGCACCTAGGACTCCCGCGGTGGAGACCGTGTGTTTGTGATGATGGCTGGGAGGAGGGATTGGGAAGCACGACAGGAGATAGGGTCAGGGTCCCTGACTTCGGTGGAACCTGATGGAACGAATAATGGAGAACGTGGCAGCTAGAGGTCTCGGTCTTTCTGTCCTGCCATCCTCATACTCCCGCCACCCCCACTTTTCTTCTAGGTGGGGCGGGGCTGAGATGTGGGTGCATAGTGATTCTGGTATTTTTCCCCAATTTTTTTTTAACCTGAATGGACTGCAGAGCTTCTGTAGGGAGGTAATTTCTGCCCTTTATCAGTGTCCTAGAGAGCAGGGCTGGGAGAGAGTGTACGTGTGTGTTTTCTGTGCTGGATCCTTGCACTGAACCTAGGAGGAGGAGGAACTGGGGACTATTTTTGTGCCCCTAGGTAGCATAAAATTGTCTTTCCCTAATGGGGAGTCTTAAAACTGTCAAGGCCACGAGCTAAACTACCTGATTATGATGGAGTAAAAGGGATTATTTTTGATTCACCTTGGGCCTCTTGACTAATCCGTAAAGTACATTGTTTCAGTTCTGATTTCTTCAGGATTATAAATTGAGACAGCTACAAGCATATACATGTAATGTACATATTTGAAATCAGAACAGATTATTAACTATTCCTCTGAATTTACTTTTGGTACTATTTGAAGAAATTCTTAACCACTGTTACTTTTGTGTAGCCAGATAGACTTGATCTGTTGTACCAAGATTATGAAGGTAAGACTGCATTTTTATAAAGTTTGTTAAAAAGCTAACATTACAGGAGTAAGTGCCCTAACATACAAACAATAGCAGTTGGGGTAGAGTAGGATTTGAGACAAGTTCTCAACATGTAGCCCAGGCTGGTCTTGAACTCTAGATCCTCCTGCCTCAGCCTCTCTGTGTTAGGATTAGACATACACCACCATGCCCAGCTAGCCATTTTATTTTGTATTTAAATTTGTTTCATTTCAGCTCTTTTTCAGAACTATAAAAACATCTTTGGTAAAGTATGTTTAAAAATGATACCATCTGCAGGTCAAGAATTAAGATATTTCATGGATCTTTTAATTACTAGTAAAGCATTTTAATTTTTCTGAAAATTCCTAAGAATCTTCCAGATTTCCAAGTAATGTGGATGCTACTTCCTGAGACATCTTTAATCTTGCTTTGAGGGTGCTACTGTCATTAAGTTGTTAAAAATTATTTTAAAATGTTGCAGTAATTTAGAACTTAAGTGTTTTGTGTTTTGTCAGGAAGGAACTTTTTGGGACTTTTTGTCAGTGTGTTTTAAGGTATGTAATACCTTCTGTACATATGATTGCACTCCTGGTGGTCCTTTTTAAAATATGTACCTTTTTAGCAGAGTGGTAGCACATTCTTGTAATCCCCTGCACTCTGGGAATCTGAGGCAGAGGGATAAGCCAGGGCAACTTAGTGAGACCTTGTCTTGAGATAAAAGAGGTTGAGAGCTGAGGATGTAGTTCAATGCAAAGATCTTGGGTTCAATCCTCAGTACCACAAAAAATTTTTTTAAATAGAATACCTTATTAAAATGTTTATTTTGTATTTGGCTCGTTATTCTGTGGAAGGGGATGTGTTTTATTGGTATTCAGGATTTGGAAGCTGTATGTGTATTTAAAAGTGATAACTCTGTCCAAACATCTGCTGTATAGAACTAGCACTAAGTCTTCAGATAGCAGCTAAGTTTTTTCTACCTCATTGTTTTTGAAAATCTTATCTTTAATGATTCGTATGTCATCTACTAGTAAATTTCTAAGTCAGGTGCACAGTCTCACCACAACATGGTGTTTCCATTCATTTTGTCCTCAAGCTCTTCTAATATGCAATATGTGTATAAACTGATATTTATCTTTGTTGTTACTGAAATATCTTTAGTTGATTTAAGACCAAGTTTTTACCAGAATCTCCCTTGTTTAAAACCCAGTGAATAGGTTAGGTGACCCCAGCTACTTTAAAGAATAGGGCAGGAGGATCTTAAGTTTGAAACCAGCTTGGGCAATTTAGCAAGACCCTCTGTCAAAAACTTAAAGGGCTGGGTATGTAGCTCAGCACTCCGGGGTTCAGTCCTCAGTATTATTCATTCATTCATAAATAAATAATTTCATATTCAACTGACTTTTAAAAATTAATATAGAACTTATTATACTATTCTGTATATTAAAATGTATCCTAGAAGAAACCACTTTTCATTGTTATAGTCAGTAGCTTAATTTAAAATTTCTGTGTTTATCTTAAGCTCATACCTATTCTTGAGGAAAAGCGCTTGTCTAAGAATGTAATTTTTAATAGTGAAGAAGTAGTGGTAGTAGTCATGTATTTATATCTATGGGAAAAACATCACAAAACATTTCATTTCCTTTGTTCTAGTTCTCAATGTTAAAAGTTATAGTAAGGTATAATTGTGTAAAACTGAAGGTAGTTTATGAATCTTTAAGGCCATCAATAATTATAATTATTTTATATTATAAATATATTAAATATATAATTATAATACATGCATATTATATGACTTGTTTTTGTTTACAACTTTCAACTGCTACATTCATTTTCATTTTAAAGTAGATTTAGTGATGCTTGTTTTCTTCTTGGCATTTTGGCAATAGTAGTGACTTTTTGTTTTTTATCAAGAAGGAAAAAAAATGCTTTTGAGGCTATTCCCCTCAGCCTGCATTCTGTGTCTTAGCAAAGATATTCCTTTTCAACCGTGTGTGTGTGTGTGTGTGTGTGTGTGTGTGTGTGTGTGTGTTTGTGTGTGTGTCTGCTTTGTTTGGAGTTTTTTGGCCTTAATACCCAAGGAATAAACACCTGGAATGCAATGGTGACTTACTACAAAGTTGCAACAAGATTGGAACAATTACAAAATAATTATAAATAACAAAACACTATGGGAGTCAGAGGCAGAGGATCACTGAGTTCGAGGCCAGCCTGGGTTGCATAGTGCATTTAAGGCTGGCCTGTTAAAAAAAAAAAAAAAAAAAAAAATCAAAAGCAGACAAAATGCCAAATGGACTTTGATTATTTTGGTAGTATATGGTTACCTTCATCTATAATCTTAAATTTTTAAGTATTTCAGTCTTTTTAGTTTTCCTAATGGAACCTAAACTTTCACATTCTAATTTTATAACTTTGTTTTTCTAATTTTATAGCTTTATATTTTTAAAATTTTACTGTTTAGGCTAGATTGTTCTCTTATTTACTGAACACTTGTTAAAAAACAACTCCATTTGGGGATTTAACTCAGTGGTGCCGCCACCTGCCTTGCATACGCAAGGTTCTGAATTCAATCCGTGGTACAAAAAACTCCAGTTTCGCCATACTAACAAGTAATTGTTTTCATTATATTTGTTTCCTTATTTGTGCATATTCACTATTGCTTTTATAGAATTTATAACAAAATTTTTATTTTACTTGTCTAGCATTGTATTTTCCTGTTCTATAAGTTTGATGATATTTCAGTTATGTGAGCTTACCAAATCACTTTTTAAATTTCCTCAATTTTAAGTGCCAAAAAGGAAAATTTTTTAAATGTTGTCTATTTTAACATTGAATCTTTATGCATATTATGCTTTTGTTCTTTTGAATTGTTTCTGTAGGATACTAATCTTAAATGGGATTTCTGATCAAAGGAGATAAATGTTTGTACAAATTATTGCTTCTCTATTGAAAGGAGCTGAGCAAGTTTACACTGCCTATTTTTGGTAAATTTTGGAGTTGTGATTATTGATGTAATATGATTACTTAATTGGGAATTATTAATGGGAATAAGTTGTATTTAATTGTTTTAAAATTATTTACTTAACTGTAATTTTGTAATTTTTATAACAAGGAACAGTATAGATATTGTGTGTTTTTTATTTTACCATTTTACTTTTTTTTCTTAAAGTTTACTGAAACTTCAGGCTAGTAATAGTAATCCTTAAATTTTTATTTTATTTATTGGTACCAGGGATTGAACCAGGGTCCTTGCACTTGCAAGGCAGGTGGGCTAAATCCCCAGCCCAATCCTTAAATTTTGTATAGTTTTACATAGCTTGCACATTGGATATATTTTATGGGCTACTCTCTGAACTATAGATTTTATAGAATTTGTTTTGTGAATTTGTAATTTTGAATTATCAAGATTCATAATTGCAAATGCTTTACATATAGGTAACTCTTCAAATAAAGAATGTGTGTGTTAATAGCCAAATTTTACTTATTTTTCTGTAATATCTTTTTCTGACACATAATAAATATGAAATCAGTGTATTAGGAAAGTTATTGGGAGCCAAATTGTCATGAATCTATCACTTTTAAGCCATATGATGTCAGGCAAATTACATGTTCTTTCAGTGATTCAGGTTCCTATAAGGAAAATAATACTTAACTCATGGCTTTGTTTTAAGCATTCAAGTAATGTATATGCAGTGCTTAAAACTGTCAAGAACTTAATGAATATTCTGTATATGATGTGGAAATTATTATTGTTGAAGATCACTCAAAAGTAATAATCTAGCATGCCTAAAGGCATGATCATGCTGAAGCTTAGAGACAGTGCAGCAACCATCTATTTGGTAGCTTTGACATCAAAGTTGGGTTTTCTGTAGGAACATATAATTTGTGGCAAAATTTGCTACCTTAGAATTTTCATAAATCTTTGTAAGTTTTTTTTTGTTCTATATACAACCCTTTTCCCTAAATCAGATTTTTTCATCAGTTTCATGTAATACAGAATATCCATATTTTGAGAAGATAAAATTGCAATTCTATAGTTTCCATAAAATCTAGTTATCTTTCTACAACCATAAACATTCTAGTGAGACCTATTTTTTCAACTTGCTAATAGAAGAAATTATGATTAAATTAAAATACCACAGTTCCAGTGTTTGTTCTTTTGAAGTCCTTACTAATTATTCAACTCATATTACTACATCATGAATTCCCAACTGAGTGCTGAGAGTCACTGAAATCTTTTGTTGTTTGTAAGATAGGTTTTAATGATTATTGAAATACGAATATTGGTTTGAGAGTGTCTTCTATAATGTCATTTTAATTTTTTTGGACTTTAATGTATTGGGAAAGAGTTCACCAGTGTTTTAATTATAATCATATATTATCTGTACTTTGTCTCATTTGTGCCCATGTTTGTAATAGGACTTTTTATTGATATACTCAGTAATGGTGACTACTATGAATTATTATAATTCTTGGTGAGATTTTTTTTTAAAACAACTTTATTGAAATAAAGTCTGAATACTATACAATTGACAAACTTAATGTGTATGATTCAGTAGATTTTAGCGTATCGATAGAGTTGTACAACCATGACCACAATCAAATTTAGATCACTTTTGTTATCCCAAAGCAAAGCACATGACATAGCTGTCTTCTTCCAAACCCTGCCTACTAAATCTGGGCAACCACTGAGCTACCCTCTATCTTTATAGATTTTTCTGTTCTGAGATTTTTTTTTTTTAATTCAAGCTAGACCATGCTCATAGGAACAATAAAGACCTCAATATACCCAAAGAAATGGAGCGAAACTGGAAACCAACAGCAAAAACATACCTAGAATACATACTTTTTTTCCCTCTCACCTCTTTCTTATGTCTTTTATTTCATATGTTATATATTAATTTTTTCATGTAAGGGAAACCATGTGGTGTTCAAGCTTGTGTGTCTTAGCATTGTGGTCTCAATACATCCATTTTCCTGCGCATGCCTCTAGCTTATCTGTCATTACTGCAGAGTACTATTCCATTGTTTATAAATACCACATTTTGTTTGTTTGTTTGTTTGATTGTTTTGGTACCTGGGGATCGAACTCTGGGCCTTGCCTTTGTGAGGCAGGCAGCAGAACCACTGAGCTAGATCCCCAGCTAAATACCACATTTTCTTTATCCATTCATCTCTTGATGACCAATATAAACTATTTCTAAGATTTAGTTATTATGAATTGTGCTGCTATAAACATGGGTATACATACATCACTGTGGTAGTATGTTTTTAACTCTTTTGGGAAGAACCTAAAAAGAGAATACCTAGGTCAATTGGAATTTCTATTTTTAGTTATTTGAGGAATCTCCGTACTGATTTCCACACTGGTTATTTCTGTTTATACTCCCACCAGTAATAAAGAAATGTACCTTTCTTCCCACAGCCTCACCAGCATTTGTTTGTTGATTTGTTGATGGTAGCCATTCTTTCTGGGGTGAGAAGGAATTTTAACGTTTTAATTTAGATTTCTTGAATGGCCAGTGTTATTGAACATTTTTTCCATGTATTTATTGGCCAGTTGTATTTTTTCATTTGAGAAGTGTCTGTTCCTTTCAGATGCTCATTTTTTGACTGGCTTTTTATATTTGGGGAGTCTTGATTTTTTTTTAGTTCTTTATAGATTCTAGATGTTAGTCCTTCATCTGAGGATTAGTTAGCAAACTCTTTTTCCCATTCTGTAGTTGTCTCTTCACTTTGTTGGGAAGTCTTGATTTTTTTGAGTTCTTTATAGACTCTAGATGTTAGTCCTTTGTCTGAGGATTACCTAGCAAACTCTTTTTCCCATTCTGTAGGTTGTGTCTTTACTTTGTTGGTGGTTTCCTTTGCTGTGCAAAAGCTTTTTAATTTAGTGTGATCCCATTTGTTGGGGGGTTTTATTCAGAGTCTTTGTCTACACTGTTGTCTTCAAGAGTTTTATTTACCAATTTTGTCTTCTAGTAGATTGTTTCTGTTCCAATATTGAGATCTTTGATCCATTTTGATTTTAGTTCATTGTATGGTGAGAGATCTGAGCTTAAGTTCAACTTTTGGCATATGGATGGCCACTTTTCTCAGCACCTTTTGTTAAAAGAGGCTATCTTTCTTCCAGTGAGATTTGGCCCCCTTGTTAAAGAAAGCATAATTAAGTGTACCTGGAGTTGTTTCTGTATCTTCTATTCTGTTCTATTGATCTGCAAGTCTGTTTTGTTTGTTTTTGTTTTGTTTTGGCAATACCATGCTGTTTTTAATCTTTATAGCTTCATAAGATAACTTGAGGTCCAGGAGTATGATGCCCCTACCTTGCCCTTGTTAGCCAGAATTGCTTTTGTTATTCATGGTCTCTTCTGGTTCTATATGAATTTCAGGATTGTTTTCTCCAGTTCTGTAAGAAATATTACTGGTATTTTGATTGGGACTCCATTCAATCTATGTAACAGTTCTGTAACTGTAGCCATTTTAACAATATTGGTTCTGCCTATCCAGAAACAAGTGATACCTTTCCATTTTCTGATATTCTCTTCGATCTCCTTTTTCAGATTACTATAGTTTTCATTATAGAGGTTTTTCACTTCCATGGTTAATTCCTAAGTATTTCATTTTTATTGTCATTTTACTTTTACAAAAACAAGTTTTTAGAAGAAAAGAGCATTTTATCATCTACTTAAGCAAAAATGATGCTGTGTACATTATATCACATATAATGCATTACTAAATCTAAAATCTGTGTACATAGTATCACATATACCAAATTACTAAATTGACTACTAGAAACTTGCACTACCACTTTTCATAAGTCATAATTTTAAAGTATAAAACTAGAACTTGCTTACCTTACATTACTCAGCAATTAGAGGTCTGGGGAAAATCAAGATTCATTTTAAAAAATGTTTACATTGAGAATTAAATCATTGATATTTTTATTAAAGAATATTTTTGAGATACTGAGCTGATTTCAGTGTTCATATCCTCATAATGCATTCAAGAAATCTGTCATGCTCTTTATGGGCCTCATCAACTTTGAGGAATTTCATCAAAGCTAGTATACTCTTATAAAAAAAGCTAGTATACTGTTAGCAATTGTGATGTGTGTGAAAGACATCTGTCACGTGTACTGAGTGGGAAAAAAATTGAAATTGCTGATTCCTTCATTAAATTTGAGCCTGGTTGTTTGTTTTTGGGTTTTTGTTTGGTTTTTTTTTTTCCATTTCTGAGGAGTTATATTTCCCTACATCAATGAACTGTTACATGTCCAGTAAACTTGTGGATACTACTATCCATACGTGCTGAGTGTTAATTTAATTTTCACAGATGATTTTTTTTTTTTTTTTTTTTTTTTTTTTTGGTACCGGGGATTGAACTCGGGTCCTTGCGCTTGCAAGGCAGGCCACCGAACCACTGAGCTAAATCCCCTGCCCTTCACAGATGATTTTAATGTTAAATATCTAGTTTGCTTTCTGGCATTTTAAAAAATAAAGAAGGTAGTAAGATGAGAAAAGGAAAAAATAGAAACAAAGTCTTTGTGAATAGGAAAGGGTGGAGGGGGTAAAGGGAGGTATGGGGAAAAAATAAGAACCAAGATACATCATGTAGGCCAGGGATTGAGCTCAGTGGTTCCTCCACCTGCTTCACAAGCGCAAGGTCCCAAATTTGATTTCCGGTACCAAAAAAAAAAAATCATGTAAAGGTACAAGATCCCAATGATGATTGTAACTGTACTGTATACCTAAAAGTACCAGTAAACTTGATGAAAAAAGAAAAGAAGATAGTAAGATTTGTTGTTAAGCATTGGGAAAATATAAATTTGTTAAAGTCAAAGTAAATGTACTAAACCTTAATATACATTATTTGATTTTCATATACTATACTATATTTAATATATATAATTTCATTCATTTTTGACAACCCTGAAGTACATATTATTTATAATTGAAGGTCATAGTGAAATATTACTTATTTTTCCCTAATACAGAAAATTGAAGGTGCTTTAACCTTCAGGGAATGAAGTGTTACTAGGTTGTAGCTACAGGTTTTCAAACTCCAGAATTATAAGGTACCGCTGCCCTTGAAGTCTTGGAGTTACACATCCATCCTCCTGATAACTTAAAATTTTTGTTCACTATAAGAATTTTCTATTCCTATCTCACAAATTACATATGTAACATCTTAACACAAACTTACTATCTCACATTTTTGTCCAGTTGTGCTCAGCTGGGTCCTTTACATAGGTTTTTTCTGATACGTAAAAACAAAAATGGTACATAATAGAGGCTGGGGATTTAGCTCAGTGGTTGTGGCACCTGCCTCACAAGTGCGAGAACTAAAGTTCAATTCCCGGTACAAAAAAAATATATATATATATGTTTTTTGGGGGGGTATGTAAAAATGGGCTATTATGTGATGTTTATAGAGTTAATGTTTAAATTAGTTTCAGTATAACTTGTCTCCTCAAGCATGTTATTTCTTTATGGTGGAAACATTCAAAATAATTTCTTCTAGCTTTTAGAAATGTGCCATATATAATTGTTACCTGCACTCTTCCTACTGTGCAATAGCATATTAGAACTTACTGCTATCTAACTGTGACTTGGTACCCATTGATCAGTGTTTTCCTATCCTTTGCTCCTCTTTATCCTTTCCAGCCTCTGATACTCACCATTCTAATCTTGTATGAGGTTTGTTTTGTTTGTTTGTTTGTTTGTTTGTTTTCTTTTTTTTCTTTTTATTGAGTTTATTGGTACAGTCTAGGTATACAATTCAGTTACATTCATTATTGGGATCCTGTACCTTTACATAATAGGTCTTGATTCTCATTTTTTCCCCTTGTCCCTGCCCTCCCTTCACCCTCTCCTCCCCTCTCCATTTACAAACACAATTTCTCATATTTTTTTCCTCTCCCTTATTACCTTTCCCCAACCCTTCCCACTTTCCCTACACCTTTAGCCCTTTACTTCCTATTTCACATTATTAATTATCTCATTAGGATCCTGTGTACTATTATAGTTTTTCACACCAGAGAAACTAATCGGTATTTCAGTTAAAGAAATCTCTGTATGAACATTAAAAATAAGGAATCCTAAAATAAAACTAAAAAGGAAAATAAAAGAAAAAAGGCAATGATGTAAGATTAAAATAATCCTTAATTCTGAAGATGAAAATGGTCCCTGAACATATTTAAATTGCTTCTTGCTCTTGTAGTCTTATCTTATTCTTTTTTTCATTATTTAGAGAATATTAGTTTCTGTAATCAAACCCATGTAGATATGACCTTACATATTTAATACAGTGCGTTACCCCTGTACAAATGGAAAAAAATAAAAATAAAAAAATTAACATTTCTAGACCAATATGGCTTGTCCATTTCTGTACAATGCCAACTCAACACAGTAAATTGGGATAACTTTTTCCAAAGTTGACAGCACCATTAAAGTTTCCAAAAATTCAAATTATATATATATTTCTATTTATATAAAAAGACCAATAATAGCAGTATGTTAAGCATCAGTAGCAGCAACAGCTTTTCCAGGTTCTGCAGTCATCTGAACAAAATTATAGACATTCAGCACATTTCATTAAAAAAAATTGTTTTCTTTTCTTTTTTAATTCCACATGCAGTACTTGTCTTTCTCTGCCTTACTCATTAACACTTCACTTAATGATCTGTAGTTCCATTTATGTTGTCACAAATATCAGAATTTCATACTGTAATGAGTCTCTCAACAAAGCCAAAATCAATGTGTTGACTGTGTTGTGTTCCTTTTTGTAGTCTCTAGGGAAGAATCCACTTTCAGGTTCATTCAGGTTGTTGGCTTCGTTTGGTTCCTTGAAGTTGTAGGATTGCCATCCATCTTTGCTTGCACACTGTTAGCCAAGGGTTACTCTTCTAGAAGGTGAAATGCTTTCTAGGTGCCCATCTCTAGTAATGGCATATCAGGTCCCTTTGATGCTTCTGACTTGTCTGAGTTCTTTTTCTGGCTGAATCTCTCTGATTCCAGATGAAAATTTGCTCTGGACCCACTAGTATTAACCTAGAATATTCTCCTTATTTTAGGATCTGTAATATTTTTACACATGCAAAATTCCTTTTGTTATATAATGAATCCAATACACACATTTCAGGAATTAGAGCATGCACATCTTTGAAAGGAGGGAGAATTATCTTATCCTGCAAACAAGTTTGATAAACTGTAGTCTTGGACATTCCCAAGTTGATTCCCAAAATTTAAATATTTGAAAAGTATTTCTAGATAACACCACACTGTTGTAAGTATCAAATACCATAGTGATTTGATAGTGTCACTGGCTTTAGAAACAACCTTGAATTAACTCACCTTTAACAGCTGGAAATTTTCATTATTCCTAGTTAAAACTGAAACTCTATTCCTTCAACGTAATTTTATTGAATCCATTGTATTCTGTATTAATATATTTTATTGAAATTTTGTTATGCTCTTTGTAACAAATACAAGTTTAACTTGTCAAAAAAAATTTAAATTTATTTTTATGGTATTCCCTCAGAACAATGCATTTTTAGATAGTACTTCAACAATGGAAGAAGCAGTCATTAAATAAAAATTGTTGCGGCCGGGGATTTAGCTCAGTGGCACCGTGCATGCCTCACAAGCAGAAGGTCCTGAGTTCAATCCCAATGCCAAATAAAAAATAAAAATTGCTATTTTTCTTATCACATTGTATATCTGAATTTAGAGTATCCCTAAACACAGAACAGATTCTATTGCTAAAACCATATTTTGCCTTTAGCAAAAATATAAAAATAGACATGAAGCTGAAGGTTAATGATGTTTTAATTAATGGAGGCTTTAAGACATTTTAAGTTATCCATTGGTTGCATGAAAGTTTATAGAACCTGGGACAATGCATTCAAACGGGTTTGGGGATGGTTGAGACTGTATTTGGTTTTTATTGTATTTTGGTTGTTTTGTTTGAAATATGTGAGAATGAAGACTCAGGGAAAGTAGATAGATCATTTTTAGGAAAATGGACAAAGGAAAGTTGAAGATTTGGATGTGTAGGTATCCCTTGGAAAGCCTTTTTGTACCTTTAGTAATACATATCTCCATTTGAATGCTGCCATTTTGTAACACTCTCCCATACCTGCCTTGCTCTTACACAGTCATAAGGACAGAAGTCAACTTGTCTCTCCTATCCAGGATTGCTCTTGAGTATACTAAACTTTTCTGAGGTCATTCCCAAGAAAGGATTAATTATTTCTAACATTAATGGGTATCTTTTGGGCCCTGTTTCCTGGTACAGTATTTAGCTTTTACCAGGATACTCATCATTAGCAGTGTTTATTATACCTTTCAGTACAGAGTGAGCAGTGTTTATACCTGCAGACTAGTTATATCAAATATAAGAAGTAAATCTATAATGGTGGTAGAGATACCTTACATCTGTGATGTATTAGCTATTTTCCTGACCCTGGACAAAAGACACAGTACCCACAATTTAGAGGAGAGGTTTATTTGACCTGTTTTCCATCGAGGTTCAGTTCATGATTGGGAGCCTCCAAGGCAGAAACAGAATGTTGCAAGGAAATGGTGGAAGAAAGCTTTTCACTGTATGGTGTCTGGGAAGCAGAGAAAGGAGAGGAACTGGGGATAAGAATACACCTTTGCAGATTTCACTTCCAGTGACCCTCTGGCCAGGCCTCATCTCCAAATATGAGACTTTTGGGGGACATTTTCATCTAAACCATAATATTCTGAGACTGTAGTCATCTTAACAGTTCCAGTATTGCTGAAAAGTCTGAGTCCAGTCTTTCTGAGACCTAAGACAACCTCTAAGCTGTGACCCCCTGTAAAAGTCAGAAAGTTAAACACTTCCATTATAAAATGGCACAGGGTAAACATTGCCCTTTCAAACTGGAAGAATAGGAGAACTGACAAAAATTAGACCAAAACTCAGCAGGATAAATATTAAATCCATGTCCAACACCTAGTACAGGTTGTGATGAGGTACAACCTTCAAAGGACTTAGGCCTCTATGATCTTGCTGGTTACAGCCCACGTGACCTCTTCCTTGTGCCATCTCTGCTTGCTACCTGCAGCTTTTCTTAGATGTTTCACGTTCCTGACATCTTCAGCTTCCTGGGGTCTCCACTGTACTTTCTACTTCACTCACAGCTTTATACACTTCCTTCTCAAGGCCACACTGCATGGGTTTACAGGCCTTCTGAATTCTAGGTGAAGGTCCTCTGTGACCCTACAATTTTTGCCTTTTACATACCTAAAAGAAGCACTGCATGGATTATGCCTAGGTCTGCTGCCAGTGGGAGCAGTAACTGACCTCTGTTGGACTATGGCTGCAGGAACCTCTAAGTGCCTGGATAGCTAACCTCTGGGAAATACTTCCTTAGGCAGCCCTGAATGAGCTAGGCTCCCTTGGGCTCTTTTCTGGTGTTAAGATGTATGCCCTTTTATTCTCTTGGATCCTTAAAGATTGGGATCTGGTCTATTCCTGAGATGCCTTCAGACCACCTTTTCTGTTGTTCTTATGCAAAGTACTTTTTTTTTTTTAATATACTAGTCTTTTCAGCAACTGTGCTCTCGCCCAACTTTACATGTGCATCCATTCTGACAAAATGGCAAATTTTTCAAATCATAACTCTGCCGACTCCTGATTCTCACTGTAAATCTCGCTGAAAGCAGCCAGCAGTATCCTTGCCACACCCTGAACACTGGGCTGTCTTGAAATTTCTTCTGCCAGTTCAATTAGTATACTACCTTTAAATTCAGCCGTATACACTCTTGGGATACATACAAAATATAGACAGATTCTTTGCTAGAATGAAAGAAGCATAATTCTCTAATACAGTTTCCAGTACAGTACTCATTCCCATCTAAAACCTCATGAGCCTGCCTTTACTGTCCACGTTCCTATCAATATTTTCTTCTCTAACCTAGTTCTCCAAACTTTTCCTAACTCTTCCATAGACAAGTTCCACATTCAGATACTTTCACCCCAGTTTTCTATATTAGCTTTCCTGTTGCTGGGACAAAATACCCATCACTTGCAACTTAAAGGAGTAGAGGTTTATTTTGGCTCACAATTCCAGTAGGTTCAGTCTAGAGTAGGCAGACTCCAAGACAGAAGCCTCATGGTCAAAGAGCACATGGAGAAAAACTGTTAACCACATGGCAGGCAGGAAGCTGAGAGAAGGGTAGTCCCAAAAGGAGGTCAAGGTACACTCTTCATGGTTTTACCCTCAGTGACCCATCCCTATGACCAGGCCTCACTTGTGAACATGAGACTTTTGGGGGACATTTTAGCTCTAAACCATAATATGTGCCTTTCAAGTAAAATTAAAAGTTTTAATATTTTTCAAAGTCCATCATTATTTCTACATTTCATGTGTAAATCATAAGCCACAAGGGCCAGGTATAGCTGATGTTTTAAGTGGCAGTAATACCAGTCTTACTATTTTTTAGGGTGTTAGTTCCTGATCATTTTGAGCAGCTGTTGAAGTAAGAACACAAATCTCTTTACAAATGGGGAAACATAAAGCTGTACTTACGAAATAAACATACTTCTGAAAGAGGCAATTTACAGAAATTCATCTCTACCTAGAATACATGAACATTTACATTATCTCAGAGAGCCATTTGTCCCTTGAATTGCTACTGCATTTATAGTCCCCAGTTTACATTTTATACAGCTGAATTTCCTGTTTGCATCCTATTTCCTGTAAGGAACAGTTTGTATTTAAAACAAAAATTTTTTGCAAGTTTTGAAAGGAAGAGTCTTTCTAGGTTTTGGTATCCACATCAAAGTTTTAAACGTTAAAAATGTTAAATAAGTTCCCTTTTTCCCAACAGTCTGTAGTAGGGAGTTCTCCTAAGTTTTTACATGACCTAATAATGAGAGCTCAGTCTTGAGATAATAGTAGAGGAAGGTCTACTTTCCTGTTGAACATCGTGCTTCTCCGATCATTATATTTTCCTAATACAGTTGATAGCTGAACTTTGTCTACAGAGTTCTTACCTAATCTCACATAGGGCTGTGTGGTCCTTTCTGAGTATTTGTGGGCTGTTTGTGTGAATTTATGCTCCCAAACTACAGCGATTCAGATCGTTTCTGTGCTCTTCCATTGTTCTGGTATTCAGATTTTTCTCTTCTTCCTGTCATCTACAGATTAGCCTTGGATATTTAGGGAAAACTTTATAAAAGTTGGTCTTTTATCTGCCAATAGCAAGGCCTGCTTTTGGGATGGGGCGGTACCAGGGATTGAACTCACATCAAGGCAACCACTGAGCTAGATAGCTAAAGCCCCGGCCCCAAGACCTACTTTTGAAAGATCAGTTCAGTAGACTGTGAAGTAGCCAGCCATCTTGCATTTTAGAATGAAATGAGTGTGACAGAAACAACTAGTTCTCTGTGACTGTACATTTCCTTTTGTCTTATTGATAGGAACTGCAGAATTCTCTTTTGGGTCTCAGGCTGGCCTTGAACTCACTAATGTAGGCCAGGCTGGCCTCAAACTTGTGGTGATGCCCCTGCCTCAGCCTCCTGAGTGTGGGGTTATAGGCATGTCCCACCACACCCAGATAGGAACTGCAGTTTTTAGGTGTACTGTGTAGTGAAATGTTTCTTGGTGTCCCTGCTAGCTTTGACCATGTAATTCTACCACATGGGATGTGAATGGAAGTTTCCTATGTGATTCCTGAAAAGTTTCCCTAAAGGGAGGCTATTGCTCCTATCCTTTCTTCTCTTGCTGTTTGATCAAACAGTAAGACTGACTGGTATTACTGCCACTTCAAACATCAGCTATACCTGGCCCTTGTGGCTTATGATTTACACATGCAATGTAGAGATAATGATGAGATAATGCTCCAAAGAATTTTGATGTTTAGATTTAGTACTACCATTTCATTTGTTATCTATAATTTCTTTCCCCTTCAGGCTTATTATGATTTAAAATATTTTTTCTCCTTTTTTTCCTTTACCATATTTCATTTCCCTACTTTTACCCATAAAAGTCTTACACCTTTAATAGTTTATAATCTCCAAGAGTTATGAGAGGCAACAAGATATACATCATTTTAGACTATTGAATATTTTGGAGGAACTTGTTTCTTTAGATCCACTAGAGAGTAAACCCAGGACCTCACACATATAAAGCAAATACTACTGAGCTACATCCCTAACCCAGAGATTTTAAATTTTGTGTTAGATAATATAGAATGAAAGGCAAAAGTCAAGTTTATCTTTTAGTATATGTGCAGCTGAAGTGAGCACAAGTATATCTTTTAAATAAAAATAAATTTTTCAAAATTTCATAATGGAGTTGAACTGTACCAGATTATTTCTTCAGCTTCCACAGGATAAATCATTCTTTCCTGCCTTTCTTTTCTCCAGGAATATTAGATGGAAACTTAAGAAGCATTGTTTACTTGGTAAGAGCTGAGGGATCCCTAGCAGCAGAGTCAGTAAAACTCATGGCCCACCATCTAGAAAGGTAAGCAATGTTAAATTTTTAATGCAAAAGTGTTCTTTTTATTTTATTTTAATTTCTCAAACACTGTTGACTTCAGATGTTTTCATACAGTAGTCCTCACATTACTGGTGACCTACTGTATCTATGATGTTTAGTTTTTTGTTTTTTTTAATTCTTTCAGAAATATTTTTGGCAAAAAGTTTACCCAATTTAAGGTTGTACAAATTAATTAAAATGTCAGATTTATTTGGATTTAATTATAGCAACTAAATTTATTACCATAGTGGTTTCATGCTGATCAGAAATATTAATTTGAAGTTATATAGTCCTTTAATCAGTGAACACCATATCAGCCAAGGCATGGTGATATTAGAGGCATAAAGTACACAAGCTATTTATAGTTTTGAGGTGTAACTTCAAAATACGGAAATAAAATACTAGTTTTAAAAAATTTGTATGGCATGCAGAATCTTTTGATTCTAGTCCAATAAGAGTCAAATATATCAAGACACAGAAACAAATTGCCCTATGCTTTTATACCTAAATCTGGAGGTTCAAATCCAGAGAAACTGTTTAAATGCAGTTATGCTTACTTTGAAAAATAGTCAAAATGTACGTGTATTTAAAATTCTTTAATTTGAAACAAGTATAAGGAAGAATGAGTGGCCATACTGAATAAACATGCTGTCTTAGTTACTTTTCTGATTGCTGAGACAAACTATCCAATACCCAAAGTTAAAGGAGGAATGGTTTTATTATAGCTCACAGTTTATAGAGGTTTCAGCTCACAGTTGGCTGGCTCTAGTCAAGGTGGCATAGCAGAGGGAAAACAGTTCATGGCAAGCAGAAGGTAGCAAGCAGTAAGCTATTAGTGACAAGCAGGGACCCTCTTTATGTCTCATATTTTATCCAAGCTATCTGCCCACACCCGGCGTGGGGCACCCTTTGTCCTACCTAGAACTTTGACAGACGTGGATTAATTTAGTGTTGCACACCTTTGATCCCAGCATCACACACTCTAGATCCAACCACTTCTAAAAAGCCCCATCTATGACCACGTGGGACTTTGGTGAGATTCTATGAGGGGAAGAGACTATGTCTGAATCATTGTCACTGGAGTCTAGCACAATTCCTACTCTATGTATGTGCTCAGTAGTTTATCAACTGAATGAATGAATGAAATCTGAATTTTTTTTTTCTTGAGACAGGATCTCTCAATGTAGTTCAGGCTGGCCTTGAACTCACTATTTAGCCCAGAGAGGCCTTGAACTTAATGGTGATCTTCCTGCCTCAGCCTCCCAAGTGCTGGGATTACAGGTGTGTTCCGTCATGCCTAGCCTGAAAGCTGAATTTAAGGGTACTGTAGTAGTAGATGATGGGAGATCAGAAGTGAGATCTGAGAAAGGGAAGGATGAATAGGAAGTGAGAGCATTCTAGGCTGAGGGAGGGAGCTGATTAAAAGCCTGTATAACTAGAGTCAGAGATAGCATGAGTCTGGAGTAGGAAGCAGTGGTCATTCCATGCAGGGTTCTGGGATCAGTGCTAAGAATTTGAGGCTTTATCCTGAGAGCATTTTTTCTTCTTAACTGTTCTTTTGAGTTCTGACCATAGTCTCTTGAACTGAGCAGTACCTCATGCTGGTTATCTTAGACATAGTTTTACTCAGCCATCTGGTATAGTAATCTTATCAAATTTAAATTCTTAAATTGCTTGCTGCAGGTTTAGGCAAACATTTTCTTTAAAGAGATTTGATAATAAATATTTTAGGCTTTGTGGGAATATTGATCTCTACAGCATATTTTTCTTTGCCCTGTCCCCTGCCCCTCAGCTATTTAAAACATGTGAGAAACTTTCACAGTTCAACAAATGAAGTAAGGCCATAGTTTATAGCCTTGGTTTTGGACGAAAAGAGGGCAGTATGGTAGGGTTGGGGAGAGAGTAGAACGTAGACTCCTTTGCATGGTATTAAAAGCCCTTCAACATTTGCTTTCCTCTCTGCCCTTAACCTCTCTTCCCTTAAACTTGTATCCTGTGCAACAAGAATTAGAAGGTCTTAGAGACTTCTCAAGTGTACTCTGCAGTATACTTCAGCATTCTGTCTCCTCCTTGTAAAATAGCATTCCTAACTTGCTGATGTTTTTTCCTTTGAGAAGAATGAACTCAGGTATTTCTTCTTTCAGTAGCCTTCTTGAGGGAAGTGGAAGCTCATACTAAAGTTTTTAGGAACTCTCAAGGACCCCACCCCATCACAGAAATTACTTTCCTTTTTCTTGGCTGTGTAGTTTTTCATCTCTGTTTTTCTGTGCCTACTCCATTCTGGCTTTCATTAATTCTTTATCAGGATGAATATCACCCCAAAAGTCCATCAATCCTGAGTCTGATTTTGGAATTCTGGTGCCTACCTATTAAAGTGAAAATGTGGTCTGATTGGTTTAACTTCAGGTATTTCCCCAGATTTGCCTAAGACAAGTTTGTCAGTATTATAGGTATATAGGCTAACCCCTGTACTGACCACTATGTATAGGCAGATCAGGCTCTCTAAGGGGAGTATGGGTGCTGAAGAGAAATGACCAACTCCAGAATGCTCATGTTCCCATAGTGTCTATATTTTACTATGTATGTGTGTGTGAGTGTAAAACTGACTTAGTCTATTATTAATGGCAGAATCTGAATCTTATTTTTAACATGGTATCTTATGCAAAATAGGGAGTCAGGTGTTTTTCAAATAAAATTTCACAAAATAAATGATTTGTATTAGAAATGTTTGAGAATGATTTATACTGTATGTAACATTTAGTATTATCCACATATTAAAAATTTGGTTTTAAATGCCAGGGATTTAGTTCAGTGGTTCCACTGCCTGCCTTGTAAGTGTAAGGTCTTGGGTTCAATCCTCTGTACCAAAAAAAAAAAGAAAATTTGTTTTAAGTTTGGAGGTATGATTGAAAAGTAAGTTTACAAAATTAGTAGTTCTCTAACCAACTAACTAGAAGATCAAATTCCCAGTTACCCATTCACATTTTTATAAATTCATTTGACAGCACTGTTTTCCATAAAGTGAGTTGTTTTCCTTCTTAATCTGTTTAGATAGAAATATAGGAAAAAGCAAAATTGTTATCAGTTAAACTATTTGGGTGATAGAATTCAAACTGGCATGAGAAGCCAGGGATTTAGCTCAGTGGCACTGTGCCTGCCTCACACTCACAAGGTCCTGAATTCAATCCCTGCTACCAAAAAAAAGAAAAAGAAAAATGGCACAAGAATTTTGATTCTATAGCCTAAAGGATCTTCTGTTTTCCTTAACAGATTTAACCCACATTGTGGGATAAGTAATTGTCTAGTAACCCCATTGAGTCTTTATTCAGATTTTTTAACTGTTCTAATGTAGTATGATTCTATTTAATGTAAATCTTGCAATATAGAATGTAGTTCTTCAGTTCTTTGGTGTGCCTCATAATGTGAAAAGTAGAACCCAGAATGAAGCAGAGAATTGTTAAAGAATCAATATATTTTATAGAGTTTTTTCATGATGACTGCAAAAAGCTACATGATGCTAATTATGCAGTGCTTGTGCAGTGAATTATTATAGTGCAGTTATATACAGTTTAAACTCCTATGAGTTTTTCTTTTTTTTGTTTTTGTTCAGAACTTTAAAGTAAATTGGCAGGACCCTGGGGATTTAGCTTTCATTAATTCCACCTGCCTTGCAAGTGCAGGATCCTGAGTTCAATCCCCAGTACCAAAAAAAAAGAAAAAAAAAAAGAAAGAAAAAAATTAATTGCTAGTATGATGCCCTAGGATTTCCAAATAATTTATTGTCTACAAAATATTCTACATAACCACAGTATAGCCATGAAAATTAACTTTGATATATTTCTACCCTTTAATATTCAGGCCACAGTTAAGTTCTGCCAGTTATTCCAGTAGCATATATTATAGCAAAAAGATTGATCTAGTATCTTATGTGCAGATATTTGTCTCATCTTACTCATCTTTTTCAGTTGGAAACAGTTCCTCGTTTTTGTCTTGACTTTTAACAACTTGGACACTTGAAAAGTATAGGCCAGCTGTTTTTACAGTTAACCTTAATTTGGAGTATTGCATTCTATCAAGGGCATGTGACTTTGATTTTCCTTATTTCTAGTGGTTTTGTATTAGATCACTCGATTAAAGTTCTGTTTGCCAAGTTTTTGTATTGTAACTTTTGCCCTTAGTAATTAAATTTTATCTCATAGGGAGATATTTTGAGGTGGTGTAGTTATCTTGCTTCTTAACAAACTTTCAGTTTATCCCTTTACTGATCATGGAATCCTGTTTTATTCAAAATATGATCCATTATTATCATTATTTATTTTGATTAATACTCAAATTGATTCTCAGATTGTCCCAGCTTTGACCACTTTCAAGTCCAAATCTATAACTCTTTCCTTACTTTCTGACATAAGCCCAAAAGTAAGGCCTGTCCTGTGCTTTTCCTTGCCCCTGACCTAGAAATGGCTAATTTTTCAAGTAGCCCAGGTCTCTTTTGGTGGAGATCTGGAGTACTATGTATACTTACTGCTACTGAGGTACTAGTGTTCCCAGGCCCTCTCAGTTGACACAGCAAGGGAAACTAATGTACAGTAAATGCTTATATATACACATATTAATACCTTTATTTCTGTATCTTTGTCATGTTGAAAGCCACAAGTGCATGTCATTTTCCCCAGAACTCATCTAATGACTGACTCTATATTTCTAATTCCCTTCACCTGTACTATGAATTCACTTTTCATCCAGCATATCCTTGACATATTCATTTGATTAGTATATATGTAATGTATGCATATATGTTTCTACTAGTCCCTCTTTCCACATCAAATAGATGTGTTACTGCTTGGACCCTAATACTGGACTAGTGCCACTTCTATCCCTTACCTCATGAAGACACCTCCTCAGCCCACCAGGGCCTTGACTGACACCTCATATTAGACCCTTTTCTTCTGCACACAGACCTCTCATTCAGCGTAGATTGCCACATCACATGCAGAAGTGCCCTCTTCTCATCAGTCCTAGCCCCCATTCTCATTCCCTCCCCCTTCCACTGTGGACCTCTTTCTCCATCCATGCTCAGACATTCTGCACTGGGTTTGCCCCAATATTGTAGCTGAGCTACCTCCCATGTAGATACTGTTACACTTGTTTCCTGGAGGTTTGGCTGTTATTAATTTTAATTTGTAAGAAATGTTTTGCCAGTTAATTTCTCCCACTTCTATTCATCTTGCCTTAAAGTTTTTTCTTTGTCTTTACAGTTCTTTCATTATTTACCATTTCATGTATATGTGATTCCTTTTTTTATTATTTAGAGAATACTTTATTAGTTTCTGTAATCAAACCCATGTAGATAAGACCTTACATATTTAATACAGTGTGTTACCCTTGTACAAATGGGGAAAAAAAAATTAACATTTCTAGACCAGTATGGCTGTTAATTTCTGTACAATGCCAGCTCAACACAATAAACTGGGATAACTTTTTCCAAAGGTGACAGCACAGTTAGTTTCCAAAAATTCAAATTTTATATGTATATAAAATGTAATTAGCCACACCCATGTCATTCAAGAAAGCCTGTGGGCTAGGAGTATAACTCAGTGGTAGAACATTTGCCTATACATTGTGCAGTGTCCTGCATTCAATCCCCAACAACACAAAAAAGGAAGAGCCTAGGATCTATATTCAAGAGAGAGAATTTTGTTGTTTGCTTGCTTGTTTGTTTGTTTTGAGTCTCCCTATGTAGTTCTGACTAGCCTTGAACTCACAGCAGTGTGCTACCATCCCTGGCTAAGAGAAAGAATTTTAGTGTAACATTTTATTTATGTTTTTAATGGGAAAAGTAAGTAATTTACAAAGAATAGTAAATAGCTTTTATATTTAAAAGTTCAGTCTTAATTGATGTGTCAAAATATACAGCTGTTTTTTTTGTTTTTTTGAGATAGGGTCTCACTGTAGTTTAGGGTGACCTAGAACTCACTATGTAGTCCATGCTGGACTTGAATTTACAGCAATCCTACCTCAGCCTCCCAAGTGCTGGGATTACAGCCATGCAGCACCATACCCAGCCCCCCAAAAATATGCAACTTTTGTGTTTTGTTTTGTTTTGTTTTTTTGGTACTGGGGATGGAACTTGGGACCTTGGACTTGTGAGGCAGGCAGTACCACTGAGCTAAATCCCTGGCCCAAAAATATACAATTTTAAAAGTAGGTGTGTGTCTTTATTTTATTTATTTATTTATTTTTAGCTAATCTGACAAAAATTTTTAAAGTGATATCCACTGTTATCTAAGTGTTGGGAAATTAAGTCATTCTGTACTGGTAAAGTAGAATTCAGTACTCATAGATGGAGGGCAGTTTAGCAATGTAAATGAAGTCTTTAAATATGCTTTTGCTTTGACATAGCAATTTGTGTACAAAGACTTGTCCCAAATATGTTCATTAATGATTAAAAGGTCATTAATGGAATTAGTAAATATGCCTTATTCATATGATGCAATACTATATTGCTATTAAAAATGATGTTTTAATGAAATTATTATTTAATGTTATAGCAGAATTTAGATAATTATATTTTAAAGAAAGTTGTAATACTGTTTTAACTATTTTTGACCTGTTCGTTTTCCATCCTGGGCTGGTTCACCCCTCCTTAGGCAATTTGGTGGTCCCCACCCCCGGGAGGTCACTATATTGATGCTGAACTTAGTAAGGATACCAAACAGTGTAGTGCACTGCAGCCCAGAACTCCTGGACTCAAGCAATCCTTCCACCTCGGCCTCTGGAGTAGCTGGGACTACGGGTGCGCACCACCACACCTGGCTGTTTTTACTATTTTTAAAGTTACATATCTCCGTATACTGACAAGAGTAGAATGTGTACTTCTGATATTAACAGTAGTTATCACTGAATAGTTTTATTCTAGGTGACTCTTTTTTATGATATTCTGGGAGCAAATTAAAGTTCTTTACAATGTTTTGGCTCGGTAGAGGTAAAATTTAGTTTATATTATCATAAAAGAACAAGTTAGCTCCTGCAGAACTCAAATGAAAACTTCAGTTTTCATTTATTATACTTAATAGTAGAAATTTGTTCTGGGTGTGTTATCACAAACAAAATTCAAAGTATAATTTTAGTAAATTTGAGGTTCTAAAATAAAATGCCTTGTAGCAGTAAGCAGAGAAAATTTGAGCAACATACGCATATTTATATGTGGAAATGTTTCTAAAAACGGGAAAGAGAAAGCTTCACTTTTATACTATTTCTTCAACAGAAGATTGGACAAATGACCTCAATTCATAGGATGTCTTTTATGCCTAAATTACAATAACTAATGTCTGTTATCCTGTAGAATTTTCAGGGTTTTTCTCTTCATTTTGTTTTTCCTCCCACCTTTTATTTAATCTTACGACCAACTGTTACTGCTTTTTAACTCATTTGAAGTTTGAGAAAGTTCCCATGGAGGAAAATTATTTTAGTTTTTGAAATGATATATATTAAGGTTTTTGTGGCTTCATATCCAAAAATTATGTTTTTATAGTATCATTGACTCTACAAGAACCATGTAACCAGGTGAAATTTTAAAGTGTTGAATAAAAACTTCGTGCTGAATTTAATTTTTGAGAAAGTGTTAGTGGCACCCTTTTAATCCACTGCAGACAAAGAGACAGAGTAAGTTGCCATTTCAAGCTTGAGTTTTTATAGTGTGAGTTAATACTGGGTTTTTGTAGAGTGAGAAATTAAGACTCTAGCTCATGGTGGTATAGGGGGGTAAAGTGAGATTCACTCAGTTAACAGTTGCTATTTATGAATGGTCACAAGGTGTTAATCTTTAACTTCATGCAACTGTAACAGATTATTTCACAAACTTTAAGAGATATCAAGATAGACTTCCTAGAATAGCTTTTTAAGATATAGTTGACCTGCAATAAATTGTGCATACTTAAAGAATACAACTTGATAAGTTTTGACTTACATAATGTACTTCTATGGCAGCCATCGCCACAATCAAGATAGTGTATCATCACCCTAAGGTCTCATGTGCCCCTTTCTAATCTTCCCCTCCCTTTCTTCTGACTCCTAATCTGCTTTTTATCACCATAGGTTAATTTGCATCTTCTAAAATTTTGTGTAAGATAAATTGTACGATATTATACCTTTTTTTCTTTTATAACTTAATTATTTTGGTTATTATCTATGTTGTAGTATGTGTCAGTAGTTTCCAAGACAGACTTTTTACATTTCTTTTTTTGTTTGGGTTTGGGTTTTTTTTTGTTGTTGTTGTTAGCAGGGATCAAACTCAGGACCTTGCTCTTGTGAGGCAGGTGCAGTGCCACTGAGCTAAATCCCCAGCCTCTGACTTTTTACATTTTTAAAAATGGTTCTTTCATTTTGGACCAAGTTCTTATTTTAGAAAAGAGCATAGCAAGATAATCTGATTTTAGTCTTTCACCATTTTAGTCTAATATTTTTTTAACCCACAAAGGATTTTAAATATTTCAAGACTAACACACTTTATTGCAGTGTGTCTGTACAGTAATTGGTTTGTACTTATTCATGAAATTAAACATCATTTCTCTGAGTGGATTTGTTTCTGATTTCCTGTTGTGTTTTAATATTTCTCCTCGAAGGATTGTATTGCTTCTAATTTTTGATAGATACACTGTGAAGTATTTTAATTTTAGCTTACTTTTGTGGGAATTTTTTTTTCTCATTGAGTTTATTGGTACATTTTAGGTATACAATACAGTTACATTCATTACTGGGATCTTGTACTATTTATTTCACTTAGGAGTATATCTTCAATATGTACCCATTTTCCTATGAATGAATCTATTTTGTCATTTCATTACTGGGATCTTGTACCTTTACATGACAGGTCTTGGTTCTCATTTTTTCCCTGTGTCCCTGCGCTCCCTTCACTCCCTCCTCCCCTCCCCATTTACTAATGCTTTATTTCCATTTTTTCATTTTCTCATATTTTTTTTTCTTTTCCCTTACTACCCTTCCCCTACCCTTCCCACTTTGCCCACACCTTTAGCCCTTTTCTTCCCATTTCACATTGTCAATTATATCATTAGGATCTTATGTACAATTATAGGTTGTTTGTTTGTTTGTTGGGGATTTTTTGTTTGTTTGGTTGGTTGGTTGGTTTTATGAGACCGGGTCTCACTATGTAGTTGAGACTGAATTAGAACTCACTATGTAGCCCAGGCTGGTCTTGAACTCACAGCGATCCTCCTGCCTTAGCCTCCCGAGTGCTGGGATTACAGATGTGCACCACCATGCCCAGCTTACAATTATAGTTTTTTTTTTTTTTTTTTTTTTGGTACTGGGGATCGAACTCGGGTCCTTGCGCTTGCAAGGCAGGCCACCGAACCACTGAGCTAAATCCCCGGCCCACAATTATAGTTTTTTACACCAGAGAAACTATTTGGTGTTTACACCTGTATGATGTATTTATTTCACTTAGGAGTATATCCTCAATATGTATCCATTTCCTATGAACGAATCTAATTTCTCATTCTTATGGCTGAGTAGTATTCCATTTTGTAGAAAAACCACATCTTCTTTATCCAGTCTCCAGCTGATGGGCAAATGGGCTGTTTCCAAGTTTTAGCTATTACAAACTGTGCTGCTATAAACATAGGTGCGCATATATCACAGTGATATGATTCTTTTAATTCTTTTGGAAAGATACCCAGCAGAGGGATGACCTAGAGGGAACCTCTAGTCCCAGATCTTTGAGGTATCTCCATATTGATTTCCATAGTGGTTGCACCAGTCTGCACTCCCACCAACAATGTAGAAGGGTTCCTTTCTCCCCTTTTTGTGGGAATTTTGCCTTAACCTTCATTTTACTTTATGCTCACAAGTTAATGTATTTTGGCAATTTACTTAATTGGTGACATTGGTATTGGTTAACATAGCATAGCTCTAGCTATGGAGTTAAGATTGTGAGGTTTTATCTAACTTATACCATAATTTGTACATCAGTAAAATGGGAATAATGAAGTATACCTCATGGAGTTTTTAGAAGAGAAATAGTGTTCAATGTGGAATAATTATTCCTCGTCCTAGTTATGAAATCTTTTTATTGGAATCATATTACTGTATATTTTCAGTATCTTTAAACTGTCATCAATACTATCTTTCTGAGATATTATAGCCTCTGTTAAATAATGGTAATGAAGAATCAGAAGTCTGAAGTAATGTTACTTTTTAAGCCATCTCTCCTGCGCATTATTTGTGTTTTAAAGAATAACAGCAGCTGCCATTTGAGTTCTTACTATAAGCAAATCATTGAGCTTATCTTTTATTCAGTATTCCATTTTACATCAAATAACTAGTATACATATTATTCTCATTTACTAAACTTCACAGTGCTAAAAATGAAAGCTTAGGCTGTAAAAACCAAAATACTCTCTATTTGATGTGAACTATGTTTTTAAAAAATATAATCATATTTCTTCTGGTATTGCTGCTATAGATGGCCTTTTATTCCATTTTAGGATCTATACTAATGTTGTCTTTTCCACCTCACATACCAAGGCCTCAACACTTTATAAACATTAAAGGAATCGTAAAGTAGTCTTAGTTCTCTGATACCTGTGGTAGCTAGTGTTCAACCTCAGCACAAATCCTACACAATTCTATTTTCACCTGTCATGAAGCCTTAGGATGGAAGTATTTAGTTTCCTGGGAATTAGGAAAGTTACTTCTTAATCCTTTATAATATTTGAACTTCAAGTTACCCTAATTTAGTTACTATCTTTAATAAAAAAATCATCTCATTACCCTTTCCCAATTAAAATATCTAGTCCTTCAAAATCTAGCATAAGTTTACAGACTTTTTACAGTAAAATTCAGTTTTTACATCTATCAGAAGTAAATGTGTACCTACACATTTTTAAGTTGCAGTTACTTTGGGGGTAATAATTCAACATTAGACCCTAGTATAGTGGCACACACCCGTAATCCCAGCCCAGGAGGCTGAAGCAGGAGGATCACCACGAATTTGAGGCCAACCTGGGATACATAGTGCATTCAACTGTAGCCTGAACTACAAAGCAAGACCCAGTTTCAGGAAAAAAATAATGACTTAATAGCAATAATTCAACAGTAGTTCTGCACTTGCTGTAAGCAAGATACTTTATAGATATAAGGATATATGAACTGCTTTACGTTAATAACAATGGTCATAGAATTGCAAATGCAATTTTATCAGGTATATGCTGAATTGGGGAATGCTGAGGTTCGAACTCAAGACCTTGCGCTTTCAAGGCAGGAGTGGTGCCTCTGTG
This sequence comes from Fukomys damarensis, assembly GCF_012274545.1. Taxonomy (NCBI): domain Eukaryota; kingdom Metazoa; phylum Chordata; class Mammalia; order Rodentia; family Bathyergidae; genus Fukomys; species Fukomys damarensis. Next base: position 20,918,908 of record NW_022900938.1, read on the forward strand.
CTAAATCCCCAGCCCATTTATGCTAAATAAATATTGTGCTAGACATTTTACATGTACTATTTGTAGTGCTTAGGACTGTTTTATAGTTTGATTAAACTAAAGCTCAAGGAAGTTTAGAATTTGCACAAGATTACGAGGGGTACAACCATGCTGTGATTTTTTTGTTTTGATTTTTGATTTGTTGTTGTTGTGATTCTTCAGGTATAGTTAGGATGGGGAGGAAGAAATGTAGAGATTATGTAATAGATTATATTCCAGAACCTAATATGGGTGCTGTAAGCAAAGTACAAGCAACACAGAAAGTTTCATAAAAGAAATTTCAGTTTGGGTTATGGTGGAGGTAGCACAAAGGAAGAATTTGAACTGAGTCTTGATTGTATACTGTCAAAGAAGACAGACATTCATCTGAGAGGGCATATTTTAGATTGAAGATGAGAATATATAAGTTGAGGGTCATTTTCAAAGGATGGCAGACAGTTTAATAGTTTTAAATGGCTGTAGTAATGGAAGGAGCACTTAGTAAGAGGTGAGTTTAGAAACAAGAGGTGGCTCAGATTGTGTCTCTCATAGTCTACAGAAAGCCTTTAAAAAGTTAAATCTAGTAAGATTTAATCAATGGATAATCACACTTCTCTTTAAAGCATTCGGGAGTTTTGCTGCTTAATTCAGAGTTGTAGGAAATGAAAGTCCTGAGTTGGATGCCTTGATTCCAATTGTGAGCTCCATCACTGTCTGTCTTTTTTTTTCCTTGTTTTTGTCTTTTGTTTTTCTGGTCAGTACCAGGGATCAAACTGAGGACCTTGTACTTGTGAGGCAGGCACAGTGCCACCGAACTATATCCCTGGCCCTCTTTTTGGTTTTTTTGTTTTGTTTTGTTTTTGTTTTTTGAGACAGGATCCCACTTTGTTTTTCAGGCTCACCCTGAATTCACTATGTAGGCTTCCAAATCATAATGATCCTGCCTCTGCCTCCTAAGTGCTAAGATTACAGGCATGTGCCACCACGCCTGGCTTCCATCACTATTTTGGAAGCTCCATGAAGGCAGTTTTCTAAATTTTATTATAGAGTACCAAGCACAAAGTAGACACTCAAATATTTTTTGGCAAAATAAGAAAGGGGAACTTTGGTGGTATTAAGTCATGAGAACAAAAGTAAAAGCATCTTAGAGTAAGAGAGATGAGAGAAACCAAAGAAGCTGACTTGTTTTAAATTTTACTGAGAACTCTCCTCTCTACTCTGACATTAGATGCTTGCTCTAGAGTAGAGTGATTAGCGTTGGGGGATTTAGCTCATCAACACAGCACCTGCCTGGCAGGCACAAGGTCTTGAGTTCAATCCCTGGTACAAAAAAAAAAAAAAAAAAAAAAAAAAAGGGGGGGAAAAAAAAAAAAATAAAAAAAAAAAAAAAAAAAAAAAAAAAAAAGAGTGGAGTGATACATTAACAATTTGTATCTGCTGTCATGCATTTTCCCAGAAGAATACACTGTGGGTGGGAGTGCAGACTGGTGCAACAGCTATGGAAATCAATATGGAGATACCTCAAAGAACTAGGATTAGACCCAGCTATCCCTCTGCTGGGTATCTTTCTAAAAGAATCATACCACAGTGATATATGTGCACCCATGTTTATAGCTGCACAGTTCATAATATCTAAAACTTGGAAAGAACCCAGATGCCCATCAAATGAAGACTGGATAAAGAAGATGTGTTTTTTCTATAAAATGGAGTACTACTCAGCCATAAAGAATGAGAAACAAATATTTATAGCTAAATGGATGCACATTGAAGCTATACTCTTAAGTGAAATAAATAGGACACACTTGAGTAAATACTGAATAATTTATTTGGTGTGAAAAACTAAAAGTGTAAATAAGGTTCAAATGGTATAATTGAGAGTGTGAAATAGGAAGAAAATGGCTAAAAGGGAAGTGGGAAGGGGAGGGGAAAGGAAATAAGGGAAAAGAAAAAAATGTGGAAAATGAAAAAAAAAAGGAAACAAAGTCTTTGTAAATAGGGAAGGGTGAAGTGCGTGAAGGGAGGGCAGAGGGTATTGGGAAAAAAACAAGAACCAAGATACATCATGTAAAGGTACAAGATCCCAATGATAAATGTTAATTGTACTGTTTGCTTTAAATGTACCAATAAACTTAATGGGGGAAGAAAGAGCTAACACTTCAGCCTCCCAGAGAAATTGTTATCATTTGTTTCAAACGCATTGAACTGTTCTGTTTATAGCTACTTCAACTAGGTATTAGAAAATGATAGTGGGGCAAGGGAATTTTGTATTGATTGGCCAGGAAATAGGCTGTGTATGTAAGGAATTTAAGAAAGCAGAGAGATTTGCAGTGGTGGGAGTGTGGAAAAGATTAGGGAGCGGTACCAAGGGTTACTCTTTAGAATGTCTTCTGTGGCAGTAGATTGGTTCCTTCCCTACCTCTATACTCTTGTGGGTGGTTTTGTGTTGTTTTGTGAGTTTTGTTTGTTTGTTTGTTTGTTTGTTTGAGACAGGATCTCATTATATTGCCTAGTCTTCTGGCCCTGAACACCTAGGCTCAAGTGATCCTTTTGCCTCAGCTTCCCTAGTGCTGGGACTGAAGGCACTTGCCACCATGCCTAGCTAGTAATGTCATAGTATTTTAACTTCTCTGTAGTCTTGCCATATTAATTGAAATTCTGTGTTTCTTTTTCTGCAGCTAGACTGAAAGTTTTCTTGAGTGCAGGCTAACAGCTGTTTACTGATTTTTATTTTTGTGTCTGTATATAGTTAATGCTTAAATGTTTCTTGAGCTTTACTGAAGGAGGCACTGATTTAGGTATCTAACCCAAAGATAGTTTCTTGCCTTCACTGAGCTCATATTCTACTAGTGATGACAAAAGCATAATTATTATAGATTTCCTTTGTATTCTAGTGCTCTTTTCCCTCTCCTCACAGGCAGCATTGGATCTGAATGGAGGAATGGAACTCTACCAGATACTAAGTTTTGCCTGGGGCAAGGGAAGAACATTTCTTCTTCCTTTATCCTATATCAAGTTTCTCTTTACTGTAGGTCTCACTCCTGTGTCTAGTTATATATTTCAGCACAGGACTTATCCCATTTTTCTGAGCAAGACATTCTCAAAATCATATTTATAAGCAAAGTTGTGAAATATAATTTTCTTGTATGTACCACTGACTTACTTAGAATATAGTTTACTGTATTTCCCTCTAGATGGAATTTTAGTAGTATAAGATAAACTATTGGCAAAGTTAGTATATGTTCTGCCAAAGTGAACACACTATTGGCAAAGTTTAAAAACAGTCCCTGACCTTGCTAGTTTCAATATGCTATACTCATCATTAAGCTAATACCAGATAAGTAAGTTGTAAATTTGTGGAAAAGTAATAGGTTAACTACTTTCTAGGACAAATAAATTTAGACAAATGAGACTGAGAATTTGACTGCCATTGAGTACATTTTTAAAAATTAAAAATTTCCTGAGTACAAATTTTGAAATACTAGATCTTGTTTTTCTTGTCAGGCTTTAAAAGTGTGAATTTTGGCTCTTTTAATCACTGACCTTCAACCATAGCCATTAGGCCTGAATTAAATGTTTCTTCTTTTAACCTCTTTGGTGGAATTGGATGTATTAATACCTATGGTTAGGATATTTCCATGAGTGCTCATATTTCAGGAGCAGTACTTTATTATGAATATTCTTAGCAGAGTTTTGAATGACTGTCATGTTACAAGAAGTAATTGAGTGCTTTTATTTTCAACTGTTTCAAAACTATTTTTAATAGTTTAATTTGAAACCACTTTGTTTTTCAGTATCCTGGCCATGAAAAAGAGGACATGATAAGTTGTTTAACTTATGAAATTCAAGTTACATGTGAAAGCTGCCAGGTAAATGCATAATATTTGTTTTATTTAACCATTTTTTATATTTTAAATTATCGTGGACTCTTTCTATTAGATAAATATTTTACCTTCTTTGTATAAATAAGAACCACTTACTAATATGTAGTTTAACTGAACACTCTTGTATTTTTAAATTATCAAATTAAGTACATCAAGGGCAACTTACTTTCTGGTCCCACTTCTGTCTCTCTTAAGCAGAAGCTATCTTTCCCTCAATAAACTTTTCCTACTTAAAAAAAACAAAACAAAACAAATTAAGTACATCAAAACCTACTCAATTCCAAATAAAATTAGTCCCATGAGATGTTCTACAAAAAAGTGTTCAACTTGCAGTGGCCAAAAAGCCATATTCTGAGTCTTGCTAGACATTTTACTTGACTGTGTTAAAGATTCTGAGAAGTCCAGCAAAAAAAGTATACTTGAGCATCTTCCAGATTTATTTGGTCATATACTTTTCTTCTGTAGTTACATGTTACAGAATTGTTCATTGAAATACTCATTGTATATAATTTCTAGAAATAAAAGCAAAAACAAGAACCACAAGTTTATAGAAAGAATACTTGAAATTTTAAGAGGAAATTAAAAAGCAAGCAAGCAATTTTGACTTGATAATGTCTTTTTATAGTTGTTTTGTTTGAATCAAGATACATAAATATCAACTATACTTTGGTTAATTTATTTATTAAATCTCTTTTAGTCTGAAACAGTTTTGCCTCCCTCTGCTCTTCTTTTTTCCCCTATGACATTTATTTGTTGAAAAGACTGAGTAATTTATCCTTTATTTTGATTTTACTGACTGCTTCTGGTGAAGAAGTATTTAGGACTGGAAATAAAATTTTTGCTGCATTATCTCCAGAACTATACAGTATGATCCTTGAAAGACTGCATTTTATCTGCTGATTTAATTTTTTGATTGAGTGAAATTTGTTCATTTCACCATAATTTCTTTAAACTGTTGAACAGAAAAGAGCCTGATGGCAATCTTCCTGAACTATTTCCTTTAATGTAAAATCTGCATGTTACATGTTTTTGTCTACTCTCCTAAGAAAGTGGTAGAGTTTAAATGTGAGCAAGTGTTTTATTGTACATTCAGATAGGAAAGCTAGTAAGTTTGATGGAAATCAAATCTTGAGCTTTATATTTTAAATATATAGTTTAAAAACTAAGAAGTAAAGCAATTTTTACAATTAAAAAAGTTTAAAAACTAAAAATATGTTTTGTAAAGTGTTTTGCCGTTTCTTCATGGTTTATTCTAGGCAATACAAGGACCTGTGGAATATGAGTGATGACAAACCCTTTCTATGCACTGCCCCTGGATGTGGCCAGGTAATATATCAATTACTTTAAAGTCATTTTGTATATTCTTGTTTATTAAAATATTGATGACAGAATATGTTGTTGTTAAATGGATTTCTTAATATTTCATAACATTTTAGAGTTAGAATGCAAATATCTCAGAAAACTTCTGGAAAGCAATTCTTTTTCTTCAACAGCACACCTCAGTTTTAGAAAATATAGTGTAATGAGAGGAGGGCAGTATTTTGTAATGGAAAGATGAAAACCTTGGTCAAAAATCCAGGATTTAAAAGTACATTAATTGATCATTGGTTGAAAATCATTAGTAAAATGCCTAATTAAGAATCAGGCGTACAGTGCTTGCTTTGGCAACACATATACTAAAAATCAGGCATACATTGTCTTATATAAGAGTTGTTTTACATATTGAACTTTTATAAAACTGATTATTTACCTCTTACAGTATCACTAATGTAGTAATGTCTAATATCCTCAGTATTGAGCATGTGTGGAAGCAATTTTAGAAACTAGAATCTCACCCTTTTATTAGATCATTAAATTATTAATCTGTTATAATTTTCATAATCTTAAAATTACTAGATAGTAAAGAAGAAAATAAATTTAAATGTGTAATAAAATTACAAGTACTAAAACTATATAGACTATAACTCGAAGCATTAAAGTATTCCATTGGTTCTCATTTATTTTCTTTAAATTGAGATATAATAAATTATAATTACAGTATATAATTTGATATTTATATTACTTACATTTTATATTTGAACACATAAAATAGTCATGACAGTCAAGATATTATGAATATGCTTATTGCTTTCAAAAGTATCCTCTCGTCCATTTGTAACTCCTCTTACCTTATCAATTTTCTGTCACTAGATTGATTTGCAACTTCTAGAATTTTATATAAATGGAATTATATGGTATATAAATTTGGCTATTTCATAATTTATGATTTATCAATTGTCTTACTCTTATTTTCTGTTGCTATAAGGATACTGGGTAGTTATAAAGAAAAGAGATTTATTTAGCTCATGATCCTCGAGGCTGGGAGACCAAGGTTAAGGGGCCAAATCTAGTGAGAGCCTCCTGCTAGGAGGGACTTTCTGCAGAATGGCTAGGCATTGCTGCATATTACGTAGCAAGACAAAGTAAGTTTGCTCTCTTGGGTCTCTCTTCTTCTTGTAAAGCAAGTTGTATCATGTGGAACCTACCTTCATGACTTTATCTAACCCTAAACCTCCCCAAAGCCCAGCCTCCAGATACCATTAACATATGATATTAAGAATTGTTTCTAACACATGAATTCCTAGAGATACACCCAAACCGCAGTATACATGATACACAATCAGTATAGTTCATTTCTTTTCATTATTACACAGTTTTTACATTCACCTGTTAATAGACATTTTGGTTATTCCCAGTTTTTAGTTATTACACACAGCTGATGTGAATATCTGTGTACAAGTATTTTTCATGATCACTAATACAACTGGTATGAATGTTTGTATACCTATATTTTATTTCTCTGAGATTATTACCCAGAAGTGTAAAGATAGAATCCTGTAATAGAAACATGTTTAACCTTTTTAGGAAATTATGAAACTGCTTTCCAAAGTAGATGTGTCCCTTTACGTTCCCATCAGCAGTTTATTAAGAAGTTTATGCCATATCTTTGTCAGCCTTTTAAATTTTACTCAGCTTGTACTTGTATAGAGTAATATCTCATTGTGGTTTAAATTGTGTTTCTTGGATGACTCATGAAAAGGTAAACACTTTTTCAAAATGCATTTATTAACCATTTGTATGCTTTATTTTTATCAATTATCTTTTCAAAACTTTTGCCTGTTTTTTAAAAATTGGGTTGCCTTTTACTTATTGGTTTGTAGCAGTTCTTTATATATTCTGGATACTTGTCTTTTATCAAATATTTTTCAAGTCTGTGGTTTGCATCTTAATTTTCATAATAGTGTCCCTTGATACATACAGGTTTTTAACTTCAATAAAGTCAGATATATTAATTTTTCTCTTTTATGGTTTTTTTGCTTTCTGTGACCAAAGAAACTTTGATTGCCCTTAGGTCACAAAGATACTCTTTATGTTTTCCCCTAAAACCTTGTTTTTTCATTTAGGGCCTCTGTGCCATCTTGAATTAATTTTTGTATGATGTGAAGTAGGTAAGAGTTGAAGCTAACTTTTTAAAAAAGATACAGCTTTTCAGGCAATCTAGCTTTGCATCAAAAAGATTTTTCTTTTTCCAATGAATTGTTTTGGTTCCTTTATGAAAAATCAAGAGAGTATATAGTTATGATCCCTTTCTGGGCTTTGCTATCTGTTTCATTCAGCAGTGTCAGCTTTTTTGCTATTACCACATTAATCTTGCTTGCTTTAGCTTCATAGTAGCATTGTAGTCTAGTCAGATGAGCTCTCCATTTAGTTCTCTTTTTTAAAGATTGTTTTGGTTTGTCTTTTAATTTTTAGTGATTCTGATGGACATGTGGTATCTCATGATGTAATTTACTTTCTTTCTGATATTGAGCAAGGTAAAGAAGAGAGTTATCAGGTTTGATATTATTTTAAATAGGTTGGTCAAGAAATGCATTTCTAGTAAAGTGACAGTCGAACCAAAGACATGAAAAAATTATGAGTGCATGCTTTATATGTATTTCTATTGGTGTTAGAGGATATAATGATCAATGAGGAGCAGGATAAGAAAATAATCAGAAATGGGAAAAAGAAGATAATATTCTGTAGGGCTTTATAGACTATGTGATAAAGTGTTTAGGTTTTATTCACAGAACCTTTAGAAGCCATTCCTTAGTTAAGTAAAGTGGAAACAGGAAGTCTAGATGCCAGCAGCAGTCCAGATGAGAAGTGGAATACGGGTTTTGGGCTAGGTAGTGTTAATGAACATAGAAATAGACTGACAGAGCATCTGTTTTGGAGATATAGGGGATATACTTTTTTTTTAATAAAGTAGAGACCTAAAAAAAGTGCAATTCTCAGAATCCTTTATTGCTGGGATTCTGAATATGACTTTAGGTTTCACTAACCAGATTTAGTCTTTTTGCTAAATCAGATTTAGTTTCACTTCATAGATTTAGTGCTAAGTTAAATGGAGAGACAGGTGGTATTATTCAAGTCATCCATTTTGCTGGTTTGTATTGAATACACACAATATCATTTGTACTCTCTGGATTATAGCTGTGTTAGCTTTCTGTCACTATAAAAAAAATACCTGTGATACCAACTTTAAAAGAAGAAAATTATATTTTGGTTCACAGTTTCGGAGGTTCCAGTTCTTGATTAGCCTTGTTGCTTTGGGCTTGTGAAAGGTAGCAATTTTTGGTAATAATGGGAGGCAAAGCAAAAGCATTCACATCCTGAGTCAGGAAATGGAGAAAGAAGAAGGTGCTAGAGTCTCACAGTCCCCTTCACAAGACACTGGAACTGATTTAAGCACCTCCTTCAAGCCCCACCTCTGAAAGGTTCCACTACTCCCAGTAGTGCTGCTCTGAAAGCCAAGCTTTTAACACTTGGGTTTTTGAAGGACAGTCAAGATCCTAACTATAGAAACAGCTAATACAGTTGTTTCTAGAACCCGTTTTTGGACAGTGACCAGTTTTACTATGTTTCAGGAGTTATTCTTAGAGACCCTACCTCAAACAGCCCTTGCCTAATGCCTTGTCCTAATTCTCTTCTGCTTAAAATGATTACAATGGTATCTGTTATTTGGATTGACATGCCCTTTTTTTTTTCTATTTTAGTTTTTTGAGATGGGGTCTTAGTATGTGATCTAGGCTGGTCTTGTACTCACTATCTAACCCAGGCTGGCCTCAAACTCATGGCAATCCTCCTGCCTCAGCCTCCTGAGTGCTGGGATTACAGGCGTGCACCACCACACCTGACTTGATATACCATTTTTAATAAAAAGCATTATGTTTAAATTTATTTAAATAGAAGGAAAACCAATTGCAAAACATTAGAATATATGTACCATAAGAGATTGTTTCTTTAAAGAACTCTCTAATAATAAAGAAATAATATATGAAAAGTACTAACAAGTTAGAATTATGTTTTAGACTTCCCACTATGAAAAAATATGGCATTCATTCTTTTTACACCTTCTTTTGGGGGAGTGATACCTGGGATCAAATTTGGGACCTTGCGCTTGTGAGGCAGGCAGCAGAACCACTGAGCTAAATCCTTGGCACTTACACCTCCCTTTTTATATCCTTTGCTGTCTGATAATTATTCTGTTATTACATTGTGAAGGTTTATCATACTTATTTATTGTCTTATAATCATTTCTCATATCTATTAAAATAATAATGAAGAATAAGAACAAAACTTTTGGGGACTCCCGTATTAACAGTCATAAAGAGGGTGAAGGTGTAGCACGGGGAAGCTAAGACAGGAGCCAGGAAAATTGTATGTTGAAAGACAAGTAGAAAATATCTTTCAAAGTTAGGAGGAAAATGTAGTCATTTTGTGATAAGGGAATTCAGTCTTTACTACTGGGTTTAGGAATAATAAAGATTTTTGAATAGTTGGATTTTTGGATAAGAGTAGCTTCAGTAAAACAGTAGGGACAACTGTGTGGTTGGAGTTGGTTGGAAACAGAATGAGAACTGGAAGTGGAGTCATTGTAAGACAGATAACTTCTTGAAGTGTAGCTTGAAGGAAGCAAGAGTGTGACACGTAGCTGGAGACAGATGTAGGATTGAAGATAGAGCTTGCTTGTTTTGCATTTCAAGATGGGAATATTATAGTGTATTTGTCATTGCAGAGAGAAGGGACTGTTGGAGGAATGGGGTCCTGAAATAGGAGAAGAGAATGGCACCCATAACTCAAGTGGCAGGACTGGCCTCAGATTGAACCTTGAACAGTTTGTTTATAGTAATTCAGATTGAAGAGAGGGGAAGAGATGTGGAAGATTTGAATAGCATATCAAAATTTAAATGTACAAGCATATTTTTGAACAAAAGATAATACCTTTTGAGGCAAGGGCACATGCTTTTAAATAGCTTGAGGGGTGGCAGTTTTTAATCCTTTGTATTACTTAAGACACAGGTTAACACAAAGCTTCAGCATAAGGTAATATTTGTCTCTTGTGTAATTATCCAAAAGTAGAAGTTCTAGAAGTCCTCAACATGTTTTCTCTCCATGAGGCTGTTCTCAGATGCTGTCATGAAGCCCTTACCAGTAATAAGGGAACAGAAAAAGAAGCAGGGCATACACATCCCCACCATTTTAGCGTCATTAACTGGAAATAATGCATACATACTTTTCACTCATTCCTTTTGACCAGGGTTCAGTCACTTGGCTACCTAACTGCAAAGGAACCTAGAAAACTGTTCAGGGTGGCTAAGTGCTCACCTAAAATTCAAAACTTTACTGTTAAAGGAAAAAGAGAAATAGGTATTGGAAGACAACTACCAGTCCTTGTCATAGTTTTCAGAGATAGGTTTAAATTTGGAGACGTAGTAGTCATATGAAACCTGAGACTAGTTAAGCTAATTTTAAAGTTTAAGTTACCAAGGTCTGGAGTTTAGTTAATACGAATGTATTAATGTTGGTTTCTTCGTTTTGACCAATCTACCACAGTAATGTAAGAAGAAAACATTGACAAGTCAAGAAGTTTGTAGGAGCTCTCTATGCTGTCTTTTCTACTTTTCTATAAATTTAATGATTTTCTAAAATGTAAGTTTTGTCTATGGTCATAACCCTGAATGCACCTGATCTCATCTAAAATATAAATTTTATTTAAAACTAATAAAAAAACACTGCACCTCAGAAATATACACAGCCATACAAAAGTTAGCTGTGAATCACAGTATAGGGCTTCCAAATATTTATTACTTACCATATATTTTACTTATCTGTACCCCAACTTTTCTCAGAGGATTTGAGGAATTAAAGGTTCATATAGTAGTCATAGTAATGAAAACATTTATGATAATAGAATTGTTTAAATTTAGCCAGTCACTAGTCCTAAGAACTTTATGTTTATTGTCATTTAATCCTTGCAACATCCTTATGAAGTGAATGCTATTAACCTCATTTTACGGGCGAGTGACTAAACTTGAGATAAAATGCTGAACCCTTGTGAGTCACACAGCTAGAAAGTATTAGAGCTGGGATTGAACCCAAGCTTACTCTTGTGTAACATATGTATTAGAGATTCCCAAAATCATGCTTAGATGTCAAGAGATGATTATTTGAATGCAGAACTTTGTATATGTGTATTTTTTTCTTGACATTTAAAAAATGTTTTTTTTTGTTTGTTTTGGTACCGGGGATCAAACTTGGGTCATTGCGCTTGCAAGGCAGGCACCGGAACCACTGAGCTAAATCCCCAGCCCCAAAAAATGCTTTTAAAGCCAGGAGTTGTGGCATATGCCTGTAAGCCTGGGAGTCAGGAGGATCATGAATTTGAGGCTAGCCTGCACTGTGTAGTGAGACCTGTCTCAAAACAACAGGAACAGAAAATTTTCTATTTCCTGTAAGGGATGGAGGGGGAGAAAGTGAAGGCAGAGGGAAGAGGTTGTAAAAAGAATTAAGATGTGTCATGCACATGTACCAACTCCCCACAATGAATTTAATCATTATGTACTGTAAACATGTACTAATAAAAATTTTTTTTAAATCCTAGGGCTACAAATAAAGTTAAGGTAAAAATAACATAGAAAATATTGACAAGTTTAAAAGGACAAATAAAATCTAAAGAGAATTTTGGTTAATAATTTGGTGCATTTCTTAAATCCTGCCTCCCTTTCATTCAAACAAAACTAAGATCATACTGTACTCTTTTGTATTCTATTTATATTTGTATGGCATTAGATTTATTATAAGCTTACTGTATTAATTGAAAATATTATGATTGCAGTATTCTTTTGCTAGAGCATATACCATAGTTTATCCATTCTCCTATTATGAACTTTTAAACTAATTCCAGTACTATCAGAAGTATTTGGTGAATATATTTCTATGTAACCCGTTGTGTACATCTCTCATTCATTTCTTAAAATACATTTTTAGAACTAGAATTACTAGATCAAAATGTATACATTTTCAGATATTTTGCCCCCGCAAAATTTTTTGGTACCAGGGATTGAACTCAGGACCTTGTGTTTGCAAGGCAGGTGGTGGCACCACTGAGCTAAATCCCCAACCCTTCCCAGAATTTTTCAAAAGATAAATCAGTTTTTAATTCTCACTAATGGTAACTTTTCAGAATGAGCACTCCAATTTAAGTGTTATATAATTTTTGGCCTATATTTGTTCCCTAAGACACTTAAATAATCTCGTGTTATGATTACTGGTATGGTAACTTTGACTATTACCTAAGAAAATTTATTTACTTTTAATAAGAAAATTAAAAGAATGTGAAAAGGCAATCTGCTCAAAATGTATTCACTAGGAAAAGTTTCATATAAAGTGTATTTCAAGAAATATTTATAAAATAACTAGAATTACATTCTAAAATTTTTTGCAAAAACTATGGGAACTGCTTCCCATTTAAACTGAAAGGTGCACTCTAAAAACAAGTTTTTCAGAAATACAATATTGCTACAATACCAACATAAAATTCATATAATTTTCTTCTAAGCAATTCAAATGCTATGATTATGCACAATTCAAAAATGCTATGGTTATGCACAAAAACACATGTATTTTGTTGGTATAAGAACCTGAGCATTGTATTGTAGCCCACTAAAAAATGGGAACTGCAAGGAAGAAAGGTTTTTCTGGCTAGGTCCGCTGGTGCAAATAGTAACCATCTTTCTTAAAAGGTTAGAGAGGCCAGGTGTAGTGGTGGTGCATGCCTATAATCTCAACTGCTCAGGAAGCTGAGGCAAGAGGATAAGAGACCTGTCTGAAAGTTAGGAAAACAGACAGTAAGAAAGGGAGAGGGGAACAAGCCAAACATGTAGCTCAGTGGTAGAGCACCCCTGGGTTTAATCCCTCGTAGAGGAAAAAAAGGTTAAAGACAATGGGTAACTTGAGTCATCTGCTTCCATAACAAATTAACGTAAGCAATTAATTTCTAGGAACTGTTTCTACTCTTAAAATTTATGAGAAAGTCACTCTATGTTTTTATATTCACTTTCATTCATGATATTCTTTTATTCCTATTTAACATATTCACTAGGCTCCAATAAATTTTCAAGTCATCAGGGCAACAGCTCATTCTACTATTTCACTAGAGATACTGATTTAGTAGTAGAAAGTTGCTAATTGTTGAACATTTACCTCCACTGACACTGTAGACTAAATATAGTATGAATCTATACCTCCTTTGTAAACCACCTTATAGTGTATAAATGTTTCACTAAAGAAATAATTTTCAATGAGAACAACACTAATAAAATGGAAGAGTGTCAATGTGATATAAATCTTTCATTAAATTATCATTTACTAAATTTACTGCAGTCCCATCTGAAGTACATAATAGGAGCATATTACAAAAGATTGAATAGCAAGAGACTTTAGTTAAGTTCTGTGCTAATATCTCTAGGTTTCTCTCTGAAGAAGTATATCAACAAAATATTTTAAATTTTAAATTTTTTTTGTTTTTTGTTTTTGTTTTTGTTTTGGTACCGGGGATCGAACTCGGGTCCTTGTGCTTGCGAGGCAGGTTGCGGAACCACTGAGCTAAATCCCTGGCCCTGAAATTTTAAATTTGTATCTTAAGTGTGTTAGCTAAAATTAAAGTTTGGAATGTCATTGGTTACTGGCGAGAAAAAATCATTTGCACTACTACCACTATATTGGTGCTTTTAAAACCTTCAACTTCCTAGAAAATAGTATTTCAATCTAAAATGAGACTGTATCATTGCTGTCCTAAGTAAAATTGCAATGGATGCTGATGTTAACCAGGTTATATTTTGATCAGTAACAATAGTGAGACTCTTTAAATTTAAAACATAAAGGGGGCTGGAAGTAGCTCATTACAGAGAACTTGGTTCCAATCCCCAGTTCTCTTTCATATATCTGGCCTCTGTCTGCTCAGGATCAAACCTAGGGCCTTGTACATAGCAGGCAAGCACTGTACCACTGAGCTGCGCCTCTTGCAGCTCCAGTTGCTCTTTAATTTAAATATTTGTGGTCAAAATAATCCAATCAGAGTATACTATTTGAATAAAATTCCTAGGAGAAAACTTTTCAAGTTCTTTTTTTATTATTATTAATTTATTTATTTATTTTGTCAACTTTGCAATTTAAAAGCCTAGCGCCTATACCAAAATGAATTCATTCACAAATGTTTAATGAAAAGTGACATTGTAAAGTTATTTGGAGCATAAAGTGAATCTTCCTTTAAAGTATAAAAAGCAATAAAATAATGTTGGTAAGTTCTTCAGATAAGTTCTTTCTCCAAGGACTTCATTACTCCACAGCCAGTCAAAGCACCACTTCTTATTCCCCCAAATTTGGCAGTGATTCTTATAAAATAATGGGGAAAAATAGCACCTGAGAAAGGGAGAGCTGGGTGTGATCCCAGTGCGTATAGATGATGCCCTCAGTGCTGAATAGTCAGTGGATGAATAGGGAAGGGATAGAAGTACTATTATTGGGTCTGTTTCCTTCAGTGAGAATACAGGCAGGTTCTGTAGAAAGGTAATAAAACCTATTGGTGTGTGAAACAATCTAGAGACAGTAATAAAATACAGACAAAGTAAATTAAAGCTTAATTCATTTTAATGAACTGTGGTTATGGGTGGATTTTTTGTTATTTTAATTTGGTTTTTCAGTACTGGGCATTGAACTCAGGACCTTCACACTGAGCTTTATCTCTGGCCCTTATTTTATGTTCAGTCTGAGTTATATCCCCAGCCCCTTTTTAAAATTAAGACATGATCTTTGTAAGTTGCCCAGGTTGGGCTCAAATTTGCAATCCTCTTGCTTCACTTTCTAGGAGTGCTGGGATTTTAGGTATGTGTCACCACACCCAGCATGGATGGTTCTTTTGTTTATTTTTTATTTTTGATCATTGTTTTTCTCCTGTTACTGATCTGTAAAATTCAATTCTTATATTGTAAGAATTTTGTTCTTTCAGTTAGCATTTATTGAGTACTTTATGTCAAATTTGGAGGATAATAGTAGGAGGCCTGCCTACTTAAAAGGACAGCTATGAAAATATCAGTTTAATATTGTGATAGGTGCTGTTACCAAAGTGTTGTGCATACTATAATGGAAACAGTGGGATTTTAACCTCTAAGAGCAAATGGGCTTTTATCATTTTTTTGAAATACAGAATAAGAATAAATTGGAAAAATATTTCATTGTTTTAAGATTATCCTGAAGCTCATACTACATTATGGAAGGACAGAGAATTGGTTAAGAGAAGGAGATCACAAGAGAAAGGATTCATTTTGATAGTTTGGGCAAACCAAGTTCAAGTACATATAATTTAAATATCCCTCTTGTAAAGTTATAGACTAAAAAATAGTTTAAATCAGATAATTTAAAATTTTTAAATTATTACTCTGAAGCCGGGCGTGGTGGCACATGCCTGTAATCCCAGCACTCAGGAGACTGAGGCAGGAGGATCCCTGTGAGTTCGAGACCAGCCTGGGCTGCACAGTGAGTTTCAGGTCAATCTCAACTACATAGTGAGACCCTGTCTCAAAAAACAAAAACAAAACAAAACAAAAAAATTATTACTCTGAACAAGGAAGTAGGCAAAATGCTCTGAAATAAGAAAAAGTAGATGCTTCCTATTTTCAATTATAAATAAGGAACATCTTCATAAAGGCTGGTTGCTAGACACAGATATTTAAACAATCCATTTATTATTTTGTAATCATAAATGTCTCCTGTGGCATGCAGAATTTAATGAAGTTATATATAGGAAAAAGTGTTATAGCTTCAAAGATATTTTTGCTTGTGGTGCCACAGCCTGCCTCACCAGCGCAGGGTCCTGAGTTTGATCCCCTGGTACAAAAAAAAAAATTTTTTTTAAATAACTGATAAATGTTTTATTTTTAAATGAATTCATTTATTGCATTGGTTGCTATTTCTTTGCTGGACTATAGCCAAAGAATTCTTTTTTATGAATGGTAACTTAAAGCTTGATTTAGTTTTTAATTTGTCCAGGAGTAATATTTTTTAAAGGAAATTTTCCTTTAAAAAGTGGTAAGTAGCCATAGTTTTAGGTAAATATAATGCTTTCTTCAAAAGTCCTTGTACCATGGAATATATATTTGTACTCCAGTAGGACAAAAAAATTTAATACTGATCTGTTTTTATTATCCAAATAAAATTTATATAAAGTTTCTTTGTCTTACGTTTAGTTTTTGAATGCTGTCAAATGAGTTACGTAATATTGTGATATATTTGTGTTATTTCTTGGGAAATGGGTTTTCTATGATTATTTGAACCTAGTATGCTTATCTATACTAACAGATTCTTTTATAGTTTACAAATTGCTATTTCACTGTTAATGGTGGTTTTACATGTTGTGGAAATGAATTTCCTTATCATTTTACTTACTTGATCAAATTGAAAATCTTAACTATATTTTAAAACTTTTTGCCACAGCGTTTTACCAACGAGGATCATTTGGCTGTCCATAAACATAAACATGAGATGACACTGAAATTTGGTCCAGCACGTAATGACAGTGTCATTGTGGCTGGTTAGTATATGCTTTTATTAATAGCTTATATACATATTTCACCTGGAATGTGCACAGTTTTTGTGTATTCTCTGTAAATATTATAGTCTGGTGATCTTCCAATGACTTCATTTACAGTAAATGTTGGCAACATGTATTTTACCCATTACATTTCCATGTTTCTTTTTGATCATTCATTTTACTTTATTGTATGGTTTTCAAATATAGATTTCATTGTTTTATGGAAGTTAATTAGAACCCTGGGAACATTCATACCATCTACAAAGTTTACATTTAATTGATAATTGAACTAATATAGTGTTTAGTCCATGTTTCTTTTAGCTCTCTCTACCTGAGTGACAAGACTGTATGAAGATAGGAAATGATCAAGCTCCTCTTGTTAGTGTAATTAGCAGACTTGTTCATTAGAATTTTGTTATACTGCATGTATATTTTTTCTCAGAGTCAACATTTTTATTAGTAAAATGCTGTCAATAAAGGACACCTAAATTCAGTCATTGCTTTTTTGTGTGTGAACCCTGTAGCCGTACAGTATCATCTAAACAGATGATAATTTTTCATATTTGAAAAGAGAAAGCTGATTTGTATATTGGTTATTGTTCCATGCTGTATTAGCTCCCTGTTCTGGTGTTTAAATATATACTAAATATATGTACAGGCATATCTGTGTATATGTATACAGACATATTATGTATATTTTAAGTACATTTGTATATTTTCTGCATAAGCATTGTGATAAAAAAAGTTTTATATAAAGTTTAGGCCTTTTTACCATAATCACAAATTTGTATATCATAAATATTCCAATAAACTCTAGATTCTTTTCTCTTATAAAGCTTAGCTTACAATAGTTTCAATTCTGAAACTCTACCTATTGTATTATTAATATTTACAGATTATTATTCTGTAGAGATCAAATTGTCATATACAGTGCTTCAGATCGATGATAAGAACAGTACTGGATGATTGTTCCAGTATAAAAATTTTGTAATAAAGAAATTAGAGGAGGTAGCTAGAAGTTGGTAATTTATTAAAAGCAATTCATGTAGGAGAACTTTCAACGTATCTTCAATTCTGTAAGTAAAAGGAAGCAAAGAAGAGTAAGGTATACCATTCTTTGGAATATTAACGCATCCTAAATTTAGAGCTAGAACCAGGAAAAGAGAGGGAAAAGGGGCAAACAAACAAAATAACAGCAAACTGGAAAAGCTGTCTCCTTGAAAGTCTTTGTTCCGCTGAAACTTCCTGCCTTACAGAATCCTCTGTTTTACAGGGTTTCTCTGTGTAGTTCAGACTGGCCATGAACTCCCTCTGTAGCCCAAGTTGGTCTCAGATTTGCCATGATCCTCCTGCCTCAGCCTTCCAAGTGCTGAGATTGCAGGCATGTGCCACCATACACAGCATCTGTGTAAATTTTTAATTTACAAAGTGTTTTAAAAGTTAGTTTCAATTTGAATATAATACAGATTAGGACACATTCAAACATAGTACCTTAAACATTTTTATACTAACATGTTGATAAATAGTTTAATATTACTCTATAAATAAAATGCATGATGTATGTAGAATATATTTGATGATCAATAGCCATATTCAATCTGCATGTTAAACTGTTGTACCTATTTTCTCAAGTATTGATGGTTCCATTAATTGGCAAAGTGGTTTATACCTATATGTTTTATCACTTTTTCCTACAGCTAGTGTAAGTTAAGAACCCCCTAATAAACTTACATAAATCCTTTGAGTGTGAATAGAAGAGCCAAATTTATATTTGACCTACTAATTTAGTCATGAGGGATTTATGGTGACACATGAACATGAGACCCATACTATATGATTTTGGAGGTCTTTGGGGTGTTAGGAGTTGGTATATATTGCAGATTAATAGATAAAATCATACAATGGAATCCCTGTAGTAATCTTGGTATTACTAATACCATCTAAGACTGGCCTTGTGTAATGTGTGTGACAAGCAGGTGATTTTTATGTTAAGTATATTTATATATAATAAAAATTTTAGGGATCTGGGTATACATGTGAGGGACAAAGATAATGTCCACTGTGGGAACACAGTAGTTAACAATTAGAGGAGTTTTAATTTCACAAAATATTTTGATTATTTTACCTTCAACAAGGAATTATCCTAATATGGTACTTGTATTTATTTTATGCTAAATTCCTGATTTAACTTACAAAACTGATGCTCTAAAATACATAAAATGTATATAAAATTTGAATATACTTCCAACTATAGAGTGAATAAATAGCCTTGAAAATAATAAGAATAGGACTAGGGATGTAGCTCAGTGGCGCCACACTTGCCTGGCAAGTGTAAGGTCCTGAGTTCAATTCCCGGTACCAGAAGAAAAAAATAAAATAGTAAAAATAAATGGACAAAATTTATAAATTTGCTGTTTTTCATTCAACATGAACCTCAACTGGCATTTGTTCATTAGGCAATGCGTGACCATTCAGTACGTGTCTTAATATGTATAACACGAATGTATATTTGAGTATAGTTTAAATATTTTCAGTTGTAAGAAAGTAGAGTTGACTTTTCCTCTACTGTTTAGAAATTAAGCTAGAACATTCTTTCACCGTGATTCTTGTATTTCTCTCGTATCAGTCTGATAAGATGCATACAATTTAAAAATTAGAAGATAGGAAGGTTTTGTTTTTCAGGTCTTTTAACTTTCTTTTCTTCGTAGTATTTTAATCTACCCACTAAAGACTGTTTTATCTTAAGCTTGCTTTTATCTTAATTATAAACACCTTAAAGGGCAATTTAAAACAGACATACATGCTTTTATTATAGTTTTCCCCAAATTGCATGTATTCAAAAATAACCATAATGTTTAATAAATGTAAAGTTTTTAAAATTCTTATCAGTGTGTTAGATATTGATAATAGTTTACCTCTTGAGTAGACTATGTTTATGCCACTCTACTCAGAGGAGGAGTGGATTGAGGAACAAAAATGATTTCTTTCATACTTTTTATCATTCATAAAGTTGGAGGAAATATCTTGTAGTGCATCAAAAACTTAACCAAATTTTGTTTGCTTTAAAGGAAGAGGTCTTTCCAAAGAGAGAATTAACAACTGACTGAACCAGTTCTTCTAATTTGTTAATTAACTAACTATACTTTAGAGCCTTTACATGATATCAAAAAGTAACCACACAGATTTAAATGTTTATTTCAGATCAGACCCCAACACCAACAAGATTCTTGAAAAACTGTGAAGAAGTGGGTTTGTTTAATGAGTTGGCAAGTCCATTTGAGAATGAATTCAAGAAGGCTTCAGAAGATGACATTAAAAAAGTATGTTATTAACCCATGAAATTAAAAAAAACCCATGAAATTAAAAAATATATATATGGATGGAAAAGCAATGATAGTTTGCATTTCCCACTTCTTCATTTACACATACTGATTGGCTGCTTTTGAACTTCTAACATTTTCTTCATTGTTTGTTACAGATGGCTCTAGACTTGTCCCCTCTTGCAACACCCATCATAAGAAGCAAAATTGAGGAACCTTCTGTTGTAGAAACAACTCACCAGGATAGCCCTTTACCTCATCCAGAGTCTACTACCAGTGATGAAAAGGTTAGAAATACGTTTTTATGAAATACAAAGGGGGGAAATTGGTACCTCAAGTAAAATTTACTTAATCTCCATAAAATATCAATATATTACATTTTACATAATTCAGTGTCAGCTTATATAGTTTTGTGTATAAAAACTTGTGAATTCTCAAATATTTCAGAACATCCCTCTGTCATAAATAAATATACCTGAAAATTATAAGGACAGTCATTTTAGAAGAATCTGTTATTTTAAAACAAACGTATAAATTATAAATTTAACTTAATTTTTAATTTTAGCTACTTTTATATAATGACAACTTAATGAAGAAACTACAACTAAAAAATTGACCAATGATTATTTAGACTGTTAAAGCTTAAAGAACTAGTCATACCTAGTTACCAGCAACTAAAATTATGATGGGGAAGACATCAGATAGTCTGGTAACCTGAGGTTATTTGAGCTATGTTATGCATTTGTAACATTATTACAGGTACTTCCTGGTTACTCTTTCATTCATAATCATATAGAATGAACTCATGTTTATTTGGTAGCTCCATGTGGGACACATTGAAGGGACAGATAATGGCGATATTCTGTTTTAGATTATGTTATTCTTAAACTGTAACATACTGATGGACATCAGCCATGGTAGAAAGGCTAGAAATAAGGAAATACAGCCATGTATTACTTAATGACAGAGATACATTCTGAAAAATGCATCAGTAGACTCAACCTTGTACAAACATTTTACACTTACACAAACCTGTGGAACAGTGGACTACACACTTCTACTCTCTGAGATAGCCTAATTCTCCTAGGCTATAAGCTTGTACAAATGTTACTGTACTAAATATTATCAGCAGTTGTTACACATGGTTAAGAACTTATATATCTAAGCCTAGAAAAAGTACAGTAGAAACACAGTGTAAAAGTCATAAAAATATGTAAGTGCATTTGTATGGGGCAGTTATCATGAATGGAACCCACAGAACCAGAAGTAGTTCTGGATGAGTGTTGAATTAATATGAAGGCATGGGATATGACTGTATACTACTTCAGACTATATGTATATGGTTAAGCTATGCTGTATTTTTATTAAATTCTTCCTTTAATAATAAATTAACCCTTAGCTTACTGGAACTTTTTTTTTTTTTTTTTGGGTATCAGGGATTGAACTCAGGACCTTGCTTGTGCCTATAAGTCAGGTGGCGGCACCACTGAGCTAAATCCCTGGCCTTGGAACTTTTTAATTTATAAGCTTTTTATTTTTTTTAAACTTTTTGACTTTTATTATAACATTTGACTTGAAAGACAAACACAATGTATAGCTGTACAAACATGTTTTCTTTTTTGTGTCCTTATTCTTTGTTTCTATTGGAAATTTTTTCTTTTTAAACTTTTGTTAAAAAGTAAGACACATGGACCAGAGATTTAGCCCAGTGGTGCCACCGCCTGCCTCATAAGCGCAAGGTCCGGTTCAATTCCCGGTGCCAAAACAAAAACACAGGCGCACACATTAGCCTAGACAGACACAATCAGAATCACTTATATCAGTCTTCTACCTTCATATGTTGTTCAACTGGAGGCTGTCTGGGGCATTGTGGAACTCCATCTCCCATGATGACAGGCCTTCTCTTAGACTCTCCTGGAGTACCTGCCTGAGGCTCTTTTTGAGGATATGCAGCTTTCTTCAGAAATATGCTCATGGTGATTTGCTTGGTTTCTTTTTTGTCATACATTTTTCATAAGCAGATAATGTACCTTGAATATTCATCTCTAGTAGTGAAAACCTTTGGTGTAGGAGTCCATGTTTTCAAACTCTTAAGCAGCTTACTGAAGTCTGCAAAACCTGCTGACCCTCTCAATGTGAATTTTCCTGGGGTTCTTCTTTTTCTTCTGCAGTTTTCTTATCACCTGTCTCTTCTTGAAGTTTGTGTTCACTAAGCAATAGAATTTTTCTGTTTCATTATTATTTTACAGTATCACCATTGTGTTATACAGTGGTATATGAGTTCAGGTAAAGTAACTTTTTCAAGAATAAATGCTTTGATTTTAGTGATAGTTTGGGATTTTTTTCTTTTGTAGATTAAAAAAGTACATTCTCATTATGAAAAAAAAATTTTT
>NW_022900938.1:20941491-20948143 GCF_012274545.1 Fukomys damarensis
TTTTTTTGGGTTTTTTGAGACAGGGTCTCACTATATAGTTGAGACTGACCTGGAACTCACTATTAGCCCAGGCTGGTCTCGAACTCATGGTGATCCTCCTGCCTCAGCCTCCTGAGTGCTGGGATTACAGGCATGGGCCACCACACCCGGCTACATTATGAAAATTTTAAGAATACAGAGATATACAAAGAAGAAGACCAAAATCACCTATTAGCCCATCCTTGAATAAGAATTACTAATATTTTGAAGCATCTTTCTAGCTATATATATATGTGTGTATATATATAATTCATGCTGTAAGTGAGTATTTATGTAGGATAGATATAAAGACCCTAGCTTACTTTTACATTGTACTTGAAATACTCATCATTAATAAACATTAGAGATTTCTTAGTCATTAGAGACTCCCCCAATCATAATTTTTGTTTTGTTTTATTTTGTTTTTGTTTGTTTTCTTTTGTTTTGTTTTGTTGTTTGGTACGGGAGATCGAACTCGGGTCCTTGTGCTTGCTAGGCAAGCAGTGGAACCACTGAGCTAAATCCCCAGCCCTTCCAATCATAATTTTTAATGTTTGTACTATGTTTTATCATTATCCTTACATAATTAATTAGCCTGAGGTTTTTTTGTTTGTGTGTTTTGTTTTTTGGACATAAGTTGATTTCCACTTTATTACAGTTGCTAGCAATGCTGTTAAATGCTTTAGAGAATTTTTTCTGCAGAGCATTCCAGTTTCTCCCACTTAACAGTTTTTACTGTTCATGTCTGCTTTATAATAGTCAGTTTTCCAGTCATTGGGACACCTAATATCTGAAACTTTAAGAAGTTTATTTGGGCTCGGTTTCAATGGGTTTAGTGCTTGGTCAGCCTGCACCAGCACAGAACAATGTTATAGAAGGGCCTGGAAGAGGAAAGCTGTCACGTCATGGCAGCCAGGAAGCAAAGAGTTGGGGAAGGAGCCAGAAGGGAAGTACACCTTCTAAAGGCGTGACCCCAGTGACCTGCCCCCTCCAGCCTCTGAACACTAGCCTTACAGGGATATTTTAGATCCAAACCATAACATTCTGCCGCAAGCCCCCAAAAGGGTCATGTCCTTTTTTTGTTCTGTGTCACTACTTCCTTAGGCCAAGTCACATAATCTTTCAGTTTTTCTCCCCTACTCCCTTTGTTCTCCCTTTACTTGCAGTGCTGGGGAATCAAACCCAGGGCTACAAGTAGGCATTCTTTCAGTGAGCTACACACCTTGCCCCCTTATTTTTCTTCTGGAGTGTCTCACTGTCTCTCACTTTGGCCTTCTGAGTAACTTAGGGACTGCAGATACATGCCATCATGCCTAGCTAGTATTTCTTACTGGACTATTTGCTTTCATCTCCAATCTATTTTTCATATTTTGGGGGGCTCTTAAAAATACATTAAATCATGTTCCCTGCTTAATGGTTACTATTTTAGTTAAGATCATTCACATTCCTTATCATAAGCCCTCTTTGCTGTAGGCTTATGTGTCTATCCCTCTCACCTCTTGCCATTTTGTTATGTTCATTAAATATTCCAATCTTTTTCCTGCCTCAAGACATTAAATGTGATGTTGCTTTCTTCTCCTTCATATGCTCCCCTCCTTATTCTTTCAGATGCCATTTTTTAAAAAGCAGCTTCCCTTCCCTCACTGTTCTACATTACCCTTAATTAAATCTGCTGCTAGTTATTTCATTGCATTTATTACTCTATACCACTTAACAGTTACTACAATCTGAATTTTTTTTTGTTTTTTATATGTTGCATGCCTTTTTTTAAAATTAAGTTTATTGGTACATTTTACATGCACACAATTATCACATTCATCCTAAGGAACGTGTGCCTGTACATGATAATCTTGATTCTTTATTTTCCATTCTTCTTCCTTCTCTTCATCCTTATTCCTCTCCTTATTTACAAAAGCTTTGTTTCCATTTTTTCCTTCTTTTCTTGTTTTTTTTCTCTTCCTTCCTTTCCCCTCCCCCATTCTCTGGTCCTTTGAACATTTTCTTCCTGTTTCATACCTTTTCATACATTTTGGCCCTTATTTACACTTTTAGTTTCCCACACAAGAAAAACAATGCAATATTTACATGTGTGTGTCCGATTTATTTAACTTACAAGTATGGTCTCAAGGTGCACCCATTTACCTAAAACTGTCTCCAAGTTTATCTTTCTTTATGGCTGAGTAGTAGTCTGTTGTGTTTAAAAAAAATCTTTACCCATTCATCAGTTGATGGGCATTTGGACTGTTTCCAAGGTTTGTCTATTACATACTGTGCTGCTACAAACATGGGTGTGCATATATTGCCGTGATATGATGCTTTTAATTCTTTCAGGAAGATACCAAGAAGAGGTATAACTGGGCCACATGGAACCACTAGTTTTAATTCTTTGAGAAATCTCCACATTGACTCCTACAGTGGTTACCCCAGTCTACACTCTCACCAAAAGTGGAGAATGGTTCCTTTTTCCCCACAGCCCCACCAGCATTTGTTATTGGTTGGTTTCTTGATACCGGGCATTCTTTCTGGAGTGAGATAGAATCTCAGCCTTATTTTAATTTGCATCTCTCAAATGACCAGTGATGTTAAACATTTTTTTCATGAATTTATTTGCATTTGTACTTGCTCATCTGAGAAGTGTGTTTTCATTTCAGGTGCCCATTTTTGGATTGAGTCTTTAAATTTGGGGGGGCCAAGGGCATGTTATTAGTTCTGTTAAACTTGCTGAATAAAGTTTCAGTGGTTTGTCCTTCTAATGTAGCATAATAAGACTTCAACACTAAGTGATAGTGTAAAAACTGTTTCAAAAAACACATTATTCAGTACCCAGTTTTTATACCAACTAGTTAAGAAGTTCTGGAGCCAGATGCTGTGGCATATACCCATAATTCCAGCACTCTGACAGGCTGAGGCAGGAGTGTGGCAGGTTTGAGCCCAGCCTGGGAAATTTAGCAAAATTCCCAGCCTGTCTGAAAATAAAAAGGGGTGGAGAGGTCATTGCAAAGGTCCTGAATTCAGTCTCCAGTACTGAAATTTAAGTACTAGGGCTGAGAATTTAGCTCAGTGGTGCCACTGCCTGCTTCACAAGCACATGGTCCCAAATTCAATCCTCAGTACTAAAAAAACAAAAAACAAATGTAAGTATTAAACATTGCATCTAGGGGCCAGGGATTTAGCTCAGTGGTTCCACCGCATGCCTCACAAGCTCAAGGACCCAAGTTCAATCCCCGGTACCAATAAATAAATAAATACAATTTAAAAACATTGCATCTAAACCTTTACAACTGCTTCTAAACACATTCTTTTAATTAATTTTATATATTTAGTGTGTTAAGTATTATCCTATGGAAACTTTTAGTCATGTGTTACATTGTTTACCAAGGTATATGAATTGATTTACATTTTTAAATACCATTCTTTCTTTATCTCATTATTAAATAGGAGGTACCATTGGCACAAACTGCACAGCCCACATCAGCTATTGTTCGTCCAGCATCATTACAGGTTCCCAACGTGCTGCTCACGAGTTCTGACTCAAGTGTAATTATTCAGCAGGCAGTACCTTCACCAACCTCAAGTACTGTAATCACCCAGGCACCATCATCCAATAGGCCAATTGTGTAAGTGATGCAGGACAATCTCCTACTCTCTGAATTGTTAGATCTCTCTTGGTAGGATTTTTCCTAAGACATTAAATTATTTAAATTGTGACCTTAGTTGTGTATATCTGTGTGTCAGCTACATTCTTTGATTTTTTTTGAAAACCATTGGCCTTTTGAAAATACATTTATCTAATAGATTGAGAAATATCTTAAAGTTAAAAACAAATACAATATGAATTTAAGGTAGTCTCTTATTTTCAAGGTATTTCACACAAAACATAAATAAAATTCATCACAGTGACACTCTTTATAATTCTTACAATTTTATAAGTTAGAGATGGTCCCAAGTAATTGCAAAATTTTTCCCGTTTTTGTACTGTTACAAAGATTATATATTTAAGATGCACTTTAAAATTTTGCATTCACTTCCCATTTAAGATGCAATTTAAAATAATTAAAATTTGTTTTACAGATTAAAAAATTTATTTTCAAGTGATATGATGGAGTAAAAATACTTGTATATTTTCAATAAATAACATATGAATTTTTTCAAATTTTCTCTTTTTTTCCCCCAGCCCTGTCCCAGGCCCATTTCCTCTCCTGTTACATCTCCCTAATGGACAGACCATGCCTGTTGCAATTCCTGCATCCATTACAAGTTCCAACGTGCATGTCCCAGCTGCAGTCCCAGTGAGTGAGATACCATCTGTTCAGATCTTTGTAGCAAAACTGGTCTTGGTAAAGTAATACAAAAATATAGTTGAAGCTGCTTAATTGGCATAAGAACATGAATTTAACAAAATCCTTAATAGTGACTGGTAATATTTATTTGCTGATTATTTATAGTAATGGAATATACTAGTCAAAGCCAACCTATTAGATAGAAAACATTCTTCCTCCGTTTTCATTTTTTTCATACTTTTATTCCTTATTCATCTCATTTCAGTGAATTGTAAATTCAAATATTTCAGATTTTTATTTTTTAAGACATTTATATTAGAATGCTGTCAAGTAATTCTATGTTGTGCATATTTATAAAAAGTTTTTTCTAAAGATACAATCTATGAAACTTTGCGGTCAAATTAAGTTTATAGAATTACTTTGATGGCACAGGCATAGTAAAAATCTAAACATTCCAAAGCCATAATCTCCCATTGTCTAACAAGATCTAAAAGAAGAATTTTTTTGAACCCATGTAAGTATATAAATTTTGGGAAACACAGACAAAGTAATTACATAACTACTTCTGATATTTAATAATTTAGTGAACATTTAAAAATCATCGTTTGGAATGGAAATAATGAGGTTTTTGGTTTTTTGGGGTTTTTTACTCTCCCATTTTATAGAACAGTTTTATTCGAACTTCTCAAATATGTCCTTGACATTTCAAGTTTTAATCCTGAGAACCACAGTTTGAGACATTTAGGAAGGTTTTCCAGAGTACATCATTTTAACTTTCACCTACATTTTTTATAATGTACCTTTTGAATCTCTTATTATTTTCTGGGAAATCTTAACCTAAACTTTAGATACTCATTTACATAAGAGAAAGTTTTCTCTTTTAACTTAAATACACATATTACTTATCCATACAATATAATTATTTATTATATAGCTTTTTAAACTATTTTTAAAAGCTTACTTAGAGTAGCATTCTAAAACTTTTGATGCAGTTATAACCCAAGAAATATTACTAAGATTAAGTACTGTTTTTTCTTTAAAGGCTTAATTTTTTAATTCTTCCAAGTGTTAAAAATCAGCATTGAAAAAAAAATCAGTATTGATTGAGATAATTTCAAGATAATGTATCTTGTAAAGACACAACTCTGTTGTTCAAAATACATTATTTGGGAAATTTTATATAGATTCAAGATCTGCTTTCTCTTTTCTGAGCATATTTTTGAGGGGAAATATTTTTACCTTGTGTTTGAGATTGTAAAAAGAAACCTGAATGAAAAGATAGACTTTATTTACAGTAACAACAAGTAAAATTCAAATAATTTCTTTTCCATATTATTATTTGAGAAATTGTTAGAGGTCACCAGCTTAATCATTATGTGGTATATTAATATATCAAAGAACTCATATTTAACACTTTGTATGCTTTGTCACGTTTTGACATTCTTTCAAATGCAAAATGAAAGTGTGACAGCTCTGTGAGAAAGTACATCAATCACTGAGTATTATGAGTGCAAGAAAGAACTATTGATTAATTGTGAAAATTGAAGATTCAGAAAACAAATGTCTCAGAAAGGTTGACAACTTTTGAAGAGTAAATTAGGGTATCAGACTAATAAGGGTTTAGTGTAGAGATACAATCAGGTACGGATAAATTTATAATTTTGTCATTCCAAAGTTTCAGATTATTATAATAGCTTTTTACAAATAAAAGTACAAATATTTTGAAAATATTTCATGAAAATTATTTTTCAATATCTTTTGCATAGCTTGTTCGACCAGTCACCATGGTGCCTAGCGTTCCAGGAATCCCAGGTCCTTCTTCCCCTCAACCAGTACAGTCAGAAGCAAAAATGGTAAGCAAGATATGTTCTGTACATTTCTTGAGCTTGTTCTGAATTGTTTTTTTCTATTGCAACCTGCTTTAGATGCACAATTTAGATCACATTTCATAAAAATTGCATATTGTATTACATTATAAAGAACCAAAAAGTTTGGAAAAGGGCAGCTTCCATTAGTGTAGTAACCAGTTTATAATAAATTTTAAATGCACTAATGGCATGACTGGTTTAAAAGTACTTTTAAATACATAAATGGACTCAGTGGGATTAAAATTCTAGTTCTCCCCATTTGTGTTTTAACCTTGTTTGCTATGTTTTAAACTCTCCTCCTGGTGGACGCTGGGAGTATTACACTGAAAGGTATAATCTGAAGGCAGTGCTGTTTTTAAATAGGATAAAAAGAATCCTGAAATACAAGTTAACAAACATGATAGATAAAAGGGAACTCATTTTTGTCTGTTCTCCAGACATTAAGAAATTAATATTGGGCTCTTAAATGCAAGGTCTAGTTCGGGA
>NW_022900938.1:20948216-20960997 GCF_012274545.1 Fukomys damarensis
GGGGAAAAAAAAAAAAAAAAAAAAAAAATTAATATTGCTTGAAGGGGTTGAGTTATAGATTAGGAATCGGGAGACATGTTTTTAAATTTTAATCCTAACTCTGCTCTTCAGTGTACTTAAGCAACTTTACTTTTCTGAGATTTAGTTTCTTTGCAAAATACAAAGATTAGGCTTTGATGTCTGGAGTCACACTTAGCCCCAAACCCGTAAACTTTCTAACTTTCTAACTTAATTTTCCCATACACTTAACTTTTTCCATAAACATTCTAATTTTCTTGGTAAAATACACGAATATTTTTTTAAACCACTGTATAATACAAGTCTAATTCTCATTAGGAATTACTTGTTTTTTTCTTTTTTTCTTTCTTTCTTTTTTTTTGGTACCAGGGATTGAACTCTGGACCTTGTACTTGCAAGGCAGGCAGTGGCACCCCTGAGCTAAATCCCCAGCCCAAGGCTAATTATTTTCAACATCAGCTAATTACTGTCTCTTTAGGAAATCAGCAGAAGTTACTAGGTACTTTTCATTTGCTTCAGTTCTTCACTAAGCATGTATTGTATTAGTAGTAATATGAATTTGTAGATACAAAAAACATTTCACATTGCAAAACTTAAAATATTTTATTGGTATTCTCCATAGTTCAAATAACCAATCTGAAGTTTGCACAGTACCTTTGTTAAACAATAAAACTTACATACCACTTGAATCAACAACAATTTGTAAATATTAAGTGGTTATTGATTGCAGTGAGAGAAGAATATAAAAACACAAAGGGAAACTTTTTTTTATCATAGCATGTTCAGAATTTTGGAAATACTTCAGATGAATCTTCTTCAATTCACAGCAGAAAAGTTTCATGGGGGATTTTCTTCCCCCTGTTTTAAGTATACTGTACATAGCCAGGTGTGGTGGTGCATGGCTGAGGCAGGAAGATTGGAACCAATTCAAGGCCAGCCTGAGCTACATAGTGAGTTTGAGGCCAACCTGAACTATATAGTGAGAACCTGTACATCATTAATGCAAAATGGATTTAATATGCTTTTCAGTAAAAACAGTAGAGTAGAATTATGAATCAGAGCAATCCTGTTGTATATTGCATCTAAAAGTATTTTTATATATTCAGTGGGCCTTTTATCCTACAAATTGATTCAAAGGGACAAGTCCAACTTAAAGTAATTTTTTTTTGCTCAAGAGGAGGACATATTTCTAGCAATTAATAAACTTAACGCTAATCTTAATGATTATCTCTTTTAGGTCACTAGTAAATTAAAAAAAGTTTTCAGCACTTGTAACACTTGTTAAAACACCAAAGCTATAACTTTCATAAATTTATATGTGAAAAGCAGCCATTGCCTGAAGACTCAAAAATAGCATGAGGTATCACAGATTGCCCCACTTAAATTTAACAATCCCATTAAATTTCTTATTAGAATTTTGCTAGTGTAAACAAGCCCTATTTATTTGATTGCCTATTTCAATTGAGATAGTAAGATTGTCCTGGGTTTTGGGTTTTTTTCCAGTACCAAGGATTGAACTCAGGACTTTGTGCTTGCCAAGCAGGTGCGGCACCACTGAGCCAAAACCCCAGCCCCCCAAACCTAAGATTGTCCTGTTTGTTTGTTTATTTTTGGTACTGGGAATTGAACTCAGGTCCTTGCACTTGTGAGGTAGGCAGCAGAACCACTGAGCTAAATCCCTGGCCCTGTCCTGTTTTAAATAAAAAGACCGAAATTCTACCTCTTTTTTTTTCTTTTCTTTTTCTTATTTGTTTTTTTCTCCCCCTGGTACCAGAAATCAAACTCAGGGCTTCATGTTTGCCAGGCAGATGCCATGTCACTGAACTGCATTCCCGGCCTCTACCTCCGTTTTTTTATCATGGGAAATTTCAAACATAATGCAGGGTAAACAGGATAGTATACTGTTCCCATGTACCCATCACCTAGCTTTAATTATTGGTGATATACTGCCATTCTTGCTTTATTTGCACCTCTGTCCACTCTTATCTCCATTCAGTTATTTTTATAGGTGTTTCTTAATGCAGAATTTACATACATTGAAACAAACTACTTTTAGCAGTATAGACTGATAAATGTTTTCACATAATTCATATCCCTATTACAGTACATCTTATTTTTTTTTATTTCTCTTGCCATTCAGTCTTCCTCCTCAACAAACATGTTTTGCTGATTATTACTCTAGTACTAAAATTTTGTGTAAACTAACACAGTATGCACTCTTTTTATGTCCAGCTCCGCACATATCTGAAGTTTATCTATGTTGCAGGCTTTCTGTTGAAGAGCAATTTCATTGTGTGAATATACCACAGTTTCTTTTTCCATTTTCCTACTGATGGGCACTTTATGTTTCCACATTTAGCTGTTATGAATAAAGCTAATGTGCATATTCTGTTTTGTTTTTGCAGTGCTTGAGATTGAACCCAGGGCCTTGCATATACTAGGCAAGCCCTCTACCATTGAGCTACCCCCTCCTGCAACCTTCACTACTATGTACATTCTCATATAACTTTTTAATTCTTTTTGGTTTTCTTATATAACTCTTTGTGTTTTTATTTTCCTGGACAAAGATATGAAGAGTAGAATTACTGAGTCAGAGAATAAATATACATTCAACTGTTTAATAAATTTTCAAGCCTTTTTCCAGGAGCTTAAATGCCCTCCAGAATTCTGTTTCCATATTCTTACCAATATTTGTTTTCTTACCAACATTTGATTTTCTCTTTTTAACTGTAGGCATTCTAGGAGTGTGTAGCAGTTTCTTGTGATTTTAATTTGCATTTTCTTTTTTGGCTAGACTTTGTGAAGTCTCTGCCCATAATTGTATTACTTTTATTATTGCTTGGAGAAATTCAAGTTTTTTAATATATACAAATACATTTTAATGTATATTTATATATGAATATAAAACATATTTTGAATATAATATATATTAATAATATCTTATTAATATTTTTCTCTGAGTCGTTAGCTTGCCTGTGTTTTTCTTAAGGATATATTTATACTCTTCTTCTTGATCTTTTAACTGCTTCTTTAGGGGTTAAAGGTTTTGGGAATTGAACCCAAGAAAAACTGAGCTATATCCCTATCCCTTTTTCATTCTTTTATTTTGAGACAAGGGTTTGCTAAATTATTCAGGGTAGCCTTGAACTTGAAATTCTTCTGTCTGAGACTGGAATTACAGGCATGTACCACCGCGCCCACTTTTAGCTTCTTTAAGTAGAAGCTTAAATTACTGATTTAATCTTTTTTTAAAGTTTTGCTTTAATATAGGCATTTTAAGTGTTCCTTTATTCACAAATTTTGCTATGCCATATTTTTTCAATTATTAATTTTATTTTCTTTGATGGATTTTCTAGAAGTACACTATGTTATAATTTCCAAATATTTAGGGGCTTTTCAACATCCTTTCTTACTGATTTTTATTTTAATTACATTGTGGTTTGGGTATATAACCATCTTTATATATTTGTCATGTATTTCCATTTTCTTATCAAACATAGCTATTCATTTTGGTTTATTTGTGAAAACAAATATTGCTATACAGTTCAAGTAATATGCACTGGTAATATGAAATTTTAAATATCATTTGCCTAGAATACTGAGGTAATTCTGGTTAGTTGAAATTTTTCTTTGTGCACAACTTTATTTTATACCTCAGTATTGTTTTATATATAATTATATTTCTCCTCTGGGCTGAGTGTTGAACCCAGGGCCTCACACGTGCCAGGCAATACTGTGCCACTGAGTTAGTTGCCCAGATCTGTTTTTACATTTTTATGTAACTAGCCTGTTTTCCCTGGCTTTATAAGCAGTATGAAGTAAATGTTATTTAGTAACTCTTTGACTCAAGAATTTTCAGTACTTACATGTTGTTATTAACTATAATTATATCTGTTATGTATAAAATGAATCTACTAATCTTATAAAAAAAATGCAGAAATGGAGTTTTTTATTGGTAATTTATGTTCTTATATTCAACAAAATCATTAAAGGACTATTTCTAACCATTGTTATTTAATATTTTTCAAGTACTAAGAAATTCAA
Source organism: Fukomys damarensis (assembly GCF_012274545.1). Lineage (NCBI taxonomy): Eukaryota > Metazoa > Chordata > Mammalia > Rodentia > Bathyergidae > Fukomys > Fukomys damarensis. Next base: position 20,952,279 of record NW_022900938.1, read on the forward strand.
AAGGAATAATCAAATTTTGAGAATTTTTTAGTAAATGTTTTCAGTGATTATAAGAAGAGTGAAAAAGGGAGTCTTCTAGAATGCAATTATTGATTTTATTTCAACATGTGCAACAGTTAGAATTATCAATATTTAGTTTTTTTGTTTTTTTTTTTTTATTACAGTGATGGTAACTTGTGTGTGCAAAAATGATTTTTTGGGGCCTGGGATTTTTTTTTTTTCCTGGTACTGGGGATCAAACTCCAGTCCTTATGCTTGCGAGGCAGGTGGTGGAACCACTGAGTCAAACCCTAGACCCTCAGAAGGCGGGGGGTTTAGCTCAGTGGTTCCAGCGCCTGCCTCACGAATGTAAGGACCCAACTTCAATCCCTGGCACCAAAAAAAAAAAGATTTTTTCAGGGACTGTTTTTTAAAACAATATTAAATTTATCAACATTACCAAATTGAAAACATAGCTTTTAAGGCAATTTACAAATATAGTTATGTAATGATTGCTTTTAAAATACTTAAAACGTAACTTTTAACATGCTAAAATGCATTTATAAATTTAATATATCTTTTCTCTGTGATTATATTAATTGCATAACAGTCCCCAGTGCTTCAATAACTTAAATTTATAAATAGGATAAGGCATGGTTTTCTTAAATGCCTCTGTTATTTAGAAGCTTAGTTAAGAGTGTCTTAACATTTAAAATAAAATCATAGGACTAAATCTTTAGATTGAATAGTTTAAATTTAAATCCAAGGATAACCTGTTACTCAATGTAACAAAATATTTTAGACATTTATAGAACATAAAATATCAACTAGATACAACTTCGGAGTTTGAAATTAAAATGTTAGTGTCATTAACTTGTTAAGCTGGAAAGACTTAGGAAATAATTTTTTTTTTCTTTTAGAACTGGAGATTGAACCCAGGATACACTGAGCTATAACCTCAGTCTCTTTTTGAAGCTTGGTCTTACCAAGTGTAGTGGTGCATGCCTTTAATCCCAGCACTTGGGAAGCTGAGGCAGGAAGATTACTGTGAGTTTGAGGCCAGCATGGACTACACAGTGAATTCGAGGCTAGGCTGAACTACACAGTGAGACCCTATCTCAGCAAAACAAACAAACAAACAAAAAAAAAAGAAAGAAAGAAAGAAAAGAAACAAAATCCCACTAACTTGTTTAGGCTGGCCCCAAATTTGTGATCCTCTCCTGCAGCCTCTCAACTAGTTGTTGTAGTTATGTGCCACCATGTCCAACCCAAATAAGTAATTGTCATAGCAACTAAAGAAAGTTGAATTTGGATTTATATTGTAGTACACAGAGGTTTTTAAATAAATAATCATAGGACTTGATTCTTGCATAAAAATAGTGGTTCCCACTCACAACATTTGAATTCATATGACATATTAAATAATTCTTACTGTTCATCTGTCTGAAGCCCTCACTAAAAATGATAACATTAAGCTACTTCATTTGGATGTTTTTGTTGTTTTATTGCACACACACACACACACAGATATTTAAACATCCTGGCATTCTGTGTCTCTCTTGAGAATTTATTTTACCTTGTGGATCACAATCTTAATGATGTGCTAAATAGTTTAGTAACATTGATTCTGCTAAGATGATCTGTGGTTAAATAAGAGAAATGTCAAGAATGGAATCTGTAAGGATATAGCACACTACAAATAAAGAGAAACTTAACATTGTTTCTTAACTATAGCTAAGGATACTTTTGTAACTTTTTTATTTTTTCAGGTGCTCAATGCTTATAGATAGATATTGTAAGTCTTTGGAAAAGTAATAGTGTGGTAAAGTCCTTGTAACAGTGCAGTAAGAAAACTGGGAGTAGGGATTTACAAATACAGGACTATCTAGTGCTTTTTCACATTATAGAAAAATTTCCGAGATCTACAGACTTACACTAGATCTCATCAAATTTAGGTTTAGATGTTTTGTTTGTCATTAGGCACATAATGTATAGATATTTGTTATCTGTACCATTCTAATAAAATAACTTTCTTATGTAACATTTGTGATCACAAAGTAACTCTTCTGAATAAGAAAGTGCTAATCATTTAGGAGTTTTAGGAAGGTTTATTAAAGTATTTCAGTAAAACCTTCCAGAACCATTCCTTTAAGATTTGTATGACAAACTGATAAATACCTTGGCACACAGTGGGTAGCCAGTAGATTTTCTGCAGGGGGTTTCTGCTAAGAGCTGACAGAGAGCATCTTGGCAAATGTTCAGAAACCTCCATTAACTTGGTAGGGCCCTGCATGGAACCTCATGTTCAGCAGAATTCTCCTGACCTGCCTCTGCATGCCAAGCTAATCAGCAAACACCTAATGAGCCCACACCAAAGAAGCAGACCCTCTCCCAACTCACTTCATTTTCCTGTGTTCTCTAGGGGTGGGAGACAAGACTGCTTGAGGACTGATGATGCTGCAAAGACCACAATAATGATAATTAACTTGCTGAATGTTGAAGATTATGCTGTTAATTAGTTGCAAAATAATGATAAGTAATAGAGTAGCAGATGGTAGGATAACACCCAGGAGAAGGAGGGTTATTACTCTGATGAGCTTTTGTGGCACATATGAAATATGGATCTGACTTTTTCATAAATTGTTTCTAGAGAACATTATCTTTTTTCTTTGAACTATGATAGAGTAGTTTGCTCCTACCAAGTTCTGACAGATGTGATAAAATTTATTTTCAAGGGTGTAACATAAACAACTTGAATAACAAATTATTTTTAGCAGATCCTGTCAGAAAATGAATGTATCAAATAGATCACAACAAACAGTTAATTAATTGTCAAATAGTCTATCTCTAAGAAAAAGGCTTTAAATATATTAGTTGAACTTTACATCATTAAAAATTAACTCTAAATATTAAAATATTAATCTGCTTTTTAGAAATAATAAAGTTATTTTAGTTTTCTTCCAAGGAGTATATGCCTTTACCTTAAAAATAAATTATACCTAGGTTTTATTGTACATGTTGGAGATTATAAACCTTTTAAATCTTATTTAATTTCTCTGAGTGCTTAATCTTTATTTCCTTGAATAAGTATTCTTAATAAGAGAATTTTTTTATTTTAGTAATAGACTGTCCAGTATCTGATACTCGGCTTAAATGATTGCTAATGTGCTTAGAATGCTTCATATTCTGAAATTCTGATATGGCAAAGCTTTTCTTTCAAATATGTCCAGTGGACTAGGAATCAACAGACATAATTTTTAGTTTTATCTCTGCTACTTACTTTGTAATTTTGAAAAGTAAATTCATTCTGGAAAGTTTCTTTATCTGTACAATGGTGATTGGACTGATTTCTGTTATCTCTAGTAATTCCATAATTCTATTATAAAATGAAGTTCATTATATTTATATTTGTTTTCATTAAGTTTTTTTGAAAGCAAGACGTTTGATCTTCTTTAAAATACTCCTATTTAGGTTAGTGGTATCACTACCTGCCTCGCAAGTGCAAGGACCCAAGTTCGTTCCCTGGTACCAAAAAAATTAAATAAAATAAATAAAATACCATTAACAAATATATACAGTGGATTATAGATGTCCTTCTATTAATTGTAAATTTTATATGAATGATGTTTAATAGCTGGTTTCTTTACCTCATTTTTAGAAACCTATATTTCTGTTGTAGTTTTTAAAAAATTAACCAGCACTTCAGAACAGTGTTAACCCTTGAAATATCTTTCTTAGATTTTATACCCAGTGTCACACTTTCCAAGTCAGGCCCATTGTAATCAATGTAACAGCATGGAGCAAACATTAGTGCTTCCTCACTGGTTGTGTACTGTATACCCGAGGGCAGTCAAGGGAGGATAATGAATGAATACTGATGTTGCTTTTAATTGCTCTATAAGGTGGTAACTTGCCCTACTAAAGATTATTCAAGAGAGTGATGTTTATGTACTTCAAACTCCCCTATGTGCTGTTACTATATTTCATTAATTCTAAGAGTTGAGCTCTTCACTATAAAATTTAAAATGCTCTTCAATTCTGTTTTCTACCTAAGCACTTTGAAATGTATTACCAACATATAATTTACCAAGCCTCACAGCTCAGTTTGTAGTAATATATATGCAGAGCTCCAACTTAGCACTGTAGATTAATGCTATGTGTTATATTTTGATGTCTGACATTCTATTTATAAAAGTTGTATATGCAGACCATCTATTTCCTCCATTCTCCTCCTTTGTTGCGTTTATGTAACCTGCACTTTTTCTAACTTTGGTCTTTCTACTTTGAGTTCTTTTTGATCACTTCCCTAAATATTCTGATTCCAGTCAGTTACTGTTTTGTTTCCTCATCTCACTTCAGTTTTAATCCATCTACTTCAGTCTTATCCCCTTAGCTACTAGCATACTAATCTCTTACATCATCGCTACTGATTGTTTCTGCTTTCTTAGAAAACAAAGGAAAAAATGAAAGAATCGAGAATCTTGTCAGATTCTGAAAAATACAGTTTATTATATAGGCTTGTGTAACATATGTGGCCAAAAATTCTTTAAGACGATCCCTAAGTTGACTGAAAATGTAGAAACTCCCCTGATCTTTTCGACATCTTCCTGTTCCATGCTAAGAATATAGAGACCTTGATAGCTATTCTTGAAAAAATAAGAAAGCTGATGTTTGAGAAATCCTCTTATGAGTCAGTTTTGCATATATTTAATTTTTATTTCAGCTCCTACAATTGTACATTTTTTCCTAATTTACAAAGAAACTGATTCAGATGAACCAATGATTTATACTAGCACTCTTGGGAGGCTGAGACAGGAAAATTGCAAGTTCAAGCCCAGCTTGGACAATTTAACAAGACCCTGTCTCAAAATAAATAAATAAATAAATAGTAAAAAGATCTGGTGATAGAGATGTAACTCAGTGTGAAAATCTGATGGTACTGGGTTCAGTCCCCAGTACCGTAATAAATAATAATATAAATAAATAAATAAATAGTAAAAAGATCTGGTGATAGAGATGTAACTCAGTGTGAAAATCTGATGGTACTGGGTTCAGTCCCCAGTACCGTAATAATAATAATAATAATAATAATAATAATAATAATAATAATAATAATAATAATACCGTAATAATAATAATAACAACAATAGTGATTTGTTCAAAGTTACTGATAATTTCAGGTAAGAATGTTCTAATTATAAAGTGTTTTCTCAGTATGTGTCTCTATAATACATCGTGTATGCTATTCAGTGAAGATACTAGGATTTTACTTGTATATACTTTTCATAATTCATAAAGAATGTCTGTCAGAACAGAGAGACAAGATGCCTGATCTTCGGTGACAAGGCCTGACATTCTCAATCCTTAATGGTGGTAGTCTTTTGAATTAAAAAGACGTATAGTCAGTCTCAGATTATCTTTGTTGCTCTTTCTCTGTATTATGTATACAATATGATGCCATGGGGGGAAAATGTGCACTTTGAAATTAGAGACCTGGATTCAGATCCAGCATTTGAACTAACTTATGATTGTGTGACCTTGAGCAAATCACACATTTCCTAATCTATAAAATATGGATACTGTCTAGTTAACACACTGAAAGGGCCGGGGATTTAGCTCAGTGGTCCTGCCACCTGCCTCACAAGCACAAGATGCCAAGTTATATCCCCAGTACCAAAAAAAGAAACAAAACACATTGAAGAGCTTCTGATAGCAACAGCCCAAATGATTCTCAAATACATCATGCAAAGGGAAAGAAACCAGATTGAAAAGACTATACCTTATATGCTTTCATTCTGGACAAGACAAAATTCTTGGAATCAAAAAAACAGATCATTGATTCCTAGGGACCATGGGTGGGAGGAGAGTATGATGGGAAAGGACCTAGGGCATTTTAGGGGTAGAACTGTTTTGCATCTTGATTTTGGATGAAGTTGGATGCATATATGCACTTGTTGAAACTCCTAGAACTGCACACTAAAAAGTAAAGAGTAAATTTAGTATATGTAACATCTCAATTCAACTTTTTTTACTACTGACTTCATTTTTTAAATTATATCCAGAATCTACAGGGATTAAAAGTGGAGTGAAAGTGTTCACTGACACATACCGAGATATGATTATTGAAATTTTTTAATGACCAGTAAACAGGAGATAGGCATAAATGAAAATAAAGAAATGACTAATTTTGTTTTTGGTTTGGTTTTCGTTTTGGTTTTTGGTTTTTGGTTTTTTGAGACAGGGTCTCACTATGTAATTGAGACTGACCTGAAACTCACTATGTAGCCCAGGCTGTTCTCCAGTTCACAGTGATCCTCCTGCCTCAGCCTCCCGAGTACTGGGATTACAGGTGTACACCACCATGCCCAGCAAGAAAGGACTAATTTTGAATAATTATAAAATTATCTAATTTTTTGTTGTTGTTTCATTTTTTTGAGATAGAGTCTAGCTGTGTAATTCAGGCTAGCCTCAAACTCATGGCAATCCTCCAGCTTCAGCCTCCCAAATTCTGGGATTATAGGCCACCACATCTGGCCTAAATTTTCTAGCATAAATGAAAGCAGTTGTATTAGAATTATTTGGAGACCTTTTTCAGAAGCTCTTGTCTCACACCCATCCTTTTGTACTCAGGAAAGAAAGAAAAAAGACTGCCAGGAATATGTTTTTAACACACCCTAGACAGTTACTTCTAAGTTTAGGAAGCACTAGATAGAGTGCAACACAATTTTCACTCCAGTTTTTTTTTTTTTCTATGTGGGGGTTCTCTCCCTCCATATAAATACCTGAATATAGACTTCAAGGAAACGTCATGGACATGTCTGACTCAGATATTTGTAGTAAAACTTATTTTGGACTTAAGGACTACATCTCAATTACTAAAAGCAGTATCAGCAGTAATAGCCTTGGTTCTCATATCCTTGAAATCCATTTTTGAGACAAGGTCTCACTGTGGAGTTAAGGCTGGCCTCAGTCAAAACAATGGTAATCTTGCCTCAGCCTCCTAAATGCTAGGATTACAGGTGTGCACCATGACACCCAGTTTTAACTTCCTTTTCATCTCTTGGGACATTACGGCATGATTTTGTATTAATTGCTTCATATTTTCAGATCATAACAATAAAATTACCTTTAAGAACCTATTTTTATCAGTAAATGTGTCTGTTATTCTGATCAACAGACCAGTTTTTAAAAAGGGATACAAAAAAATATAAGACAGTAACCAAGCGTGATGGTGGATGCTTGTAATCCCAAGCATTTGGGAGGTTGAGACAAGAGGATCAGTAGGAGTTCAAAGCCAGCCTGAACTACATAGGAAGACCCTGTCTCAGAAAAGAAATACAGACTCCACTCTTAAAAGATTTATCTGGTTGGAAGATAAGACAGTGGTCGCATATAATGTTTTGCTAATAGAATAATGAGCTTTGTTTGAATTGTATCTTTGTAAAAAGGTATAGCCTTAAATAGGCCAGAGCATCATCCACTAGCCCTATTATACTCTGAAAGTGAATCAGGTCCAATTCAGGTAACTGGAAAAATAGAACATAGTGGAAAAGATAGATCCTACCTACTGGGAATAGAGATCTACAGTAAGCAAATCCACCTGTAGGTTCTAGAAGGAAGTATAACAGTTACAATATCTAAACAATACAATGTCAGGTCATTGTCCAAGTAAGTACTGCCCCAGGTCTATACGCAGAGATCAAATAGACCCAAATCTGGAAGAGATTTCAGTCTTAGAATCTAGGCAGAGCCTGATAAAACCTATTGGAATTGGGTAGAGGAGAATAGGTGTGACACTGTATGTGATGATTGTGTTATGTATTTTAGCAAAGCTTTCAGTTAACAGTATTTTAATTTTTAATTCTCAGCAGACTAGGAACAGCAAAGTATAGAGTATTCTAGTAGTGCTAGACAAAGAGAAACTTTTCAAAGATGCTGTTCTTTGTCATATGGATATTTATAATAACATAATGAAATAAAATAGATGGAAAGTAATTTTAAAGCTAAATGTATATTTTTGGCTAGCAAAGAGTGTATTTAGAGTTAGATTTAGGTGTGAAGCAGGAAACCTTTTTTTTTTTTTTTTTTTTAATGGTGTTTGCATTTCAGAGATTAAAAGCTGCTTTGACCCAGCAACATCCTCCAGTTACCAATGGTGATACTGTCAAAGGTCATGGTAGTGGATTGGTTAGGACTCAGTCAGAAGAATCTCGCCCACAATCATTACAACAACCAGCCACATCCACTACAGAAACTCCGGTATGTATATTGTTTTTATCCTTTACCAGTCTTCCTTAAAAAGATAAATACAATGTAACATAACTGACTTCTGTATATACTTTAAAGAAAAATATTTCTGGTCATGTTGTCTGTCCAAAACTGTATAAAAAGCCTTGGGCTGAAGATGTAGCTCAGTGGTAGATCACTTGCCTAGCAATCTGTGAGGCCCTGGGAGACCCCAGCATCACTCATTACCTGCCCACATTCCCCACTCCATTGCCAAAAAAAAAATTTGCAGAGAAAAACTGTATCAAGCCTTAAGAAAAGGTGGGTGACTATTTAAGTATTGATACAAAAATAATAGATCAATCATTACTGTGTGGGACACTTGTAATTTTGGGGTTTGTTTTTTGTTGGGGCGGGGTTAACTGGGGAATTGAACCCAGGAATTTCATACTGGGTTGCGTCCTCAGCATTCTCTCTCTCTCTCTCTCTCTCTCTCTCTCTCTCTCTCTCCCCC
>NW_022900938.1:20961018-20961517 GCF_012274545.1 Fukomys damarensis
GGTTTTTTTGGTTTTTTGAGACAGGGTGTCACTGTGTAGTTGAGACTGACCTCGAACTCACTCTGTGGCCCAGGCTGGTCTCGGACTCACAGCGATCCTCCTGCCTCAGCCTCCTGAATGCTGGGATTACAGGCATGCGCCACCATGCCAGGGTCTTGCTAAGTTGTTAAATTGCCCAGGCTGGGCACAAACTTGTGATCCTCCTGCTTCAGCCTCCTAGGGTGCCAGGGATACGGGCATGTAACACCACATTTAGCTCCCTATAAAAGTTTGTGTGGGTATTTATATATATTGATCTGACATGGCATAATAACTTTTAAAGAAACTGGTATTTCTGTTTATTCTAGTACAGTGAAACAAATAGCTTTGGGAAATGTACTTCATTCTATATTCCTTTTTTATTTTTAATTTAAAAAATTTTTTTTTCCAGTATTGGGGATCAAACTCAGGACCTTATGCTTGCAAGGCAGGTGCAGTACCACTGAGCTAAATTCCCAGC
>NW_022900938.1:20961532-20969811 GCF_012274545.1 Fukomys damarensis
ATTTTTTTTTTTTTTTTTTTTTTTTGATACTGGGAATGGAATTCGGGTCCTTGAGCTTGCAAAACAGGTGCTGGAACCACTGAGCTAGATCCCCAGCCCTCATTCTATGTATCTTGATTGAGGAACTTTAGAGTTGAAACTTTTTCTTTTTTGGAAAACTTTTTTATATAATTAGAAAAATATTAGAGTTTTCGGTTGAGGGTACAGCGTTCTGTTCTTTTAATTGTTGTCACAAAATATGAACTTATCGCTGGGTGTGGTGGTGCACGTCTGTAATCCCAGCACTCCGGAGGCTGAGGCAGGAGGATCACTGTGAGTTCAAGACCAGCCTGGGCTACATAGTGAGTTCCAGGTCAGTCTCAACTACATAGTAAGACCCTGTCTCAAAAAACCAAAAAAAAAAGAATTTATCATAAACAAATTATAACTGTTAAGTTATTTTCCTGGCTGATATGTAAACTGCTCCTGTATGACCTGTTTAGGTTATATAAAAATGTAATATTAGTTTCTATAAATGTTATTGACAGTAACAATTTGAGTTGTTGAGGAATGTCATATTCTTCAAAAATGTACAAAACTTTTTTTCAAGTAGCAAAACCAAGATCTTTGTAGAGAATTTTTTGGATCTCATTTTTAAATTATCATGGGTTTCCCTGTTTCCTGTAATGACATAAATTCATAATGCATATTACATTGCTATTGTGATGGTCCCTAGAATTACTAGTGTAATTCTAGTAGCCATTAACTACTAGAAGTATTAACTACTATTTCAAATGTTTCAAAGAGACATGTTTTTCCTTTAGTAATTCTTGCTTCTGCTTTTAATATTTGCTCACTCATCGTAAAGTATTACTCCTGTATATATTTGTATAAACACTTACCATAATTGATAGAAAAAGGAAGAAAATGGCTAAAGGGGAAGTGAGAAGGGGAGGGGAAAGGAAATAAGGGAAAAGAAAAAAATGTGATAAAAGGAAAATATGAAAACAAAGTCTTTGTAAATAGGGAAGGGTGAAGGGGATGAAGGGAGGGCAGTGGGGGGGACAAGAACCAAGACATAACCATGTAAAGGTACAAGATCCCAATGATAAATGTAACATATTATTTGCTTTAACTGTACCAATAAATGTAATGGGGAGAAAAACACTCTTACCTTACTTGTAGGTAACCAGAAGTCTTTCAGAGAAATACATAGATATTTATACATACTCAAGTATATATCTAAGTATATATTATTGGCATTCAGTGATTCTTGAATTAAAACTTACAAAATATCACCAAAGGGCAGATACGTTTTATAGCACCTGTTTACACTAAGGACCCTTTTCATTTATCTCTAGTCTGTGAGTCCCTATCATGATTAATATTTCTATATGTCTACTCTGTACTTCTACAATAAAGTGTTACTATATTTCTGTTAAATGTTTCAGAACTCTAGACCTTTTATGTTCTCTACCTGAAGTATTGGCACTATAAAGCAAATATTTCCTATCAAAGGAAAACAGGTAAACAGTTTTAGACTGCCGCCTATGCAGAGGTATTTAACTGTATTTTATCATTATAAAACTTAAGATAAAATGCAGTGTGGTTGTGGTTGTTACCACTAATCAACTTTACTTGGCAGTTAAGAGAAAAAGCGAATGAGTTGTGGGCTGAGTTTGCTTAGTAGTGTAATTCTAGGTTCGCCAAGCTATGGATCTTGTATATAGCTCCTGGTTGTTTTTGTTTGTTTGTTTGTTTGTTTTTTCATACAGTCTACAAGCTTGGTGTGATTTTTCACATTTTTAAAGGGTTATTTTTTAAAGAAAAATTACTGTATTGGATGGAAGCCAGTGAAAGCAGGACTTCATTTGTTTGCTTACTGCAATATTGCTCAATTTTAGAATGGTTCCTATAAATATTTTCTAAATAAAGTGGATGAATCAGTGGAAGTAGCAGAGAGAAGGACCATTATACACTTCTAAGCAGCATTAAGTCCTTGTTAGACATAAAAATATACAAATGTGACTAATAATTTCCACTATTCTAGAACTTACAATTAATCTTTGCTGTAAAGGGTTAAATCGGTTTATAACAGCAATAAAAATATGTTCTGTCCTACACAGAAAATGAATATAAGAAAAAAACCTATTATTATTGAGAGAAATGAATAAAAGAACCTAAACTCTTCTCAGCAAGAAAAAGTACAAGATGAAAAAAAAACTATTACAAGTTTGATATTCTTGAAGCCAGCCGTAGACTTGTTTTCTAAAAGATTAAATTGCAGTGTATTGACAAAACAACCTAATTTAATGCTTGATCTTTTTTTACAATTAAAATACTTTATACATGAAATGACTCATTTTTTTGTTTTGCATTATAGGGATTAAACCCAGAACCTTGCATTTGCTAGGCAGGTACTGTACCACTGAGTTGCATTCCCCAGGCCTTAACCTTCTTACTTTTTGATGCTAGTCATTTGGACAAAGAAATTAAATGATAACTTTATAATTTTTGTTGCTTCTAAAATTATGTATAGTTTGAGGATTTACCTGCAGAACTTATCATGGTCTTATTATGATTTTTGCTTATTATATCAAATAGGGGGATACAATTTTATTTGTTCACATCATTTTATAATATAACTTATTACAAAAGTTTGTTTTCAGGTTTTCCATAGGATCATGTATCTATAGCCACAAAGTACTCTTTCCTCTGCATCATTTCCTAAAGATCACATAGTTTGGGGATTTGTAAGATGTTTGGAGGTGTACCCATTGTTCTCTGGTACTGTACACTAGACCATATGACTGGTGTCGCAAGATCTGTGTCCTTGTCTGATCAGAAATAGCTGATCTACTGAGAGATGGGAGGACCATTTAGAATGAAAATCAGGGCTCCTCTGGATCTCCCTACCAGGAAAATGAGCATTAATTATAAGAACCTAACCCTAAATTTTGAAACTTAACTCCACAAAATATATATGTATTTTACCTCCTTAACTTTAGAAAACTTACTATTTAAAGAAAGTTAACAGGGCTGGGGATTTAGCTCAGTGGTTCCACCACCTGCCTCACAAGCGTAAGGTTCTGAGTTCAATCCTTGGTATCAAAAAAAGAAAGAAAGTTGACAAATTTAATATAAAATGGATTTTATTTTAAAAATAGCATTTAAAACATGGTTTCCTCTCATAAACTTAATTAGAAAGTTAAAGCTCTTTTATTTAGTAACCTATAATAGTTTTTGAAGGATTGAACAATAAAGTCTTAAAAAGTGCATTCGGAAAAATACAAGATCTACATATGATCATTTATATTTTTTAATTTTTTTACATTATACATACATAATTGAAAATATACATAATCTTAAAGAGTACATTCACTGTGACATTTCGTACATGAAAATTTTGTTGTTACCAGCTCATTTAAATCACAGGGTGATTCTCATGTTCCAAAGCACCGATATATTCAACAAGACTTATATTCAACAAAAATAAAGTTAATAGCTCTCCTTCCTTGCTACTCTTTACTGCCTGTGTTAATACACTCACTAGACATAACATTTGTGTTTATTATATAGTCTTCTCCAGCTCACACAACTCCACAAACCCAGAATACAAGTGGTCGTAGAAGAAGAGCAGCTAATGAAGATCCTGATGAAAAAAGGAGAAAGTTTCTAGAGCGAAACAGAGCTGCAGCTTCAAGGTGCCGACAAAAAAGAAAAGTTTGGGTTCAATCCTTAGAGAAGAAAGCGGAAGACTTGAGTTCATTAAATGGTCAACTGCAGGTATGGTGCATAAATGTGAATTTTTTGTTTATTCATTTTAGTTAGCTTTTCCCTGTGTTTTCTAGTTGGCCTTCCAGACATTTTAGGACATAACAGTGGGTGTATGTAGAATTTATAGTAAATCATAGTTTTATAAAACTGTATTGAGATGAATAGAAGACTTTCAACACCAACATTGTGAAGAAATTTAAAATATAATTGTTTACCTGTGAAGTACAAAGTACCTAAACTGTCTGGCTTGAACTTCATGAAGGTGTGAGATAAGTTCAAAGCATTTGAAATTTAGAAGTGTTAGTACTATTTTACTTTTCTTGATTATTTTTGTTTAAATCATAAACATAAAGTTGCTTCAGAAGCAGTTTTTATTTTTCACCTCTTAAATTATATATTTTACTTTATTTCAAGTGAATATAGTACTTGTGAAAGGTGCCAGATTGACAGTTTTGGAAACTGAAGAACTCTGATTATCCACAGAACAGGAACATATTGGCCAGTGGCAATACATGTCATTTCATACTGCTTTGCCATTGTGCCACAGATACTTTCTTAGGACCTCATGCAGCAGAAAGGTTTTAAGGCTCCTTTTTCACTCATTGTTCGGTAAGATTTCCAGTGACATTATCTGACACCAGATGTATTTTTTTCCTTCTGTTTTTTCTTTTATTTCATTGTTTTGTTTTTAACATCCTGAATATTTTTCAATAAAATCTTTTAAACTACCAATGAATGATCATCAACTAAAATGAATTGTAGTTGTTAACAGCATAGGCCAGTCTTTTTAAAAAAATTTAAATATATGTATTAATTTAAAAACTACAAGGGCCGGGGATTTAGCTCAGTGATTGCACCACCTGCCTTGCAAGCACAAGGACCTGAGTTCAATCCCCGGTACCAAAAAAAATTTAAAAATTTAAAAAATAAAAGCTACAACATTCTTCTATGAAAAACATTTTTAATTTCATGACCAATAGAGAATAACAATGGTTAATACACTGTGTATCATGATCTTCAAAGAATTACTAAAGAAAACATGGTATTTATATACAATAGAATACTACTCTGCCACAAAGAAAGAAAAAACTTGAGACATTAGTAGGCAAATAGATGCAACTGAGAACGTAATGTTAGAATACCCACAAGCTTTTAAATATTGCATGGTTTCTCTTGTCTGGGAAGCACGCACGCTCTAATACATACAAATACATACTAATATGCATATCAGCATGCAAATATATGTAATATGTATATAATAGAGAGGGTGTATGTGTGTGTGCACAAAATAGAAGATAGACAAATAGGGAGTATGGAGAAGTTCAAACCCGATCCTTTGAATTACCCTTCCCATTAAAAATGAATCTTTTGGGCTGAGGGTATAGCTTAGTGGTAGAGAACTTGCCTGGCATGTGCAGGAGGTAGATACTATGATGAGACAGCATATTGGTGCAGGGAGGAGAAAATAAAAAGAGACTGCTTGAAGGTAAGGAATTTTGCTTTGGAGAGTTAGAAGTCTTTTGTAACAAGAGAGGTGGTTATACAATTTTGTGAATGTACTAAGTCCAACTCTAAAATGATTGTCTATAAATTATATGATTTTCATTTCAAATTACTCCCAAAAAGTTGCATATTAAAAGGTATAGCAAAACCCTTTTGTATTAATGAAGGATTTGCACATAGATGGATAAAGTACAGGTACAGGAATGGATACAGAAATGACCCATTGTACCCGTAAGTACAGAAATACCATTTTTAAAGTAACATTTTACTTTTCAGAGTATGAAGAGTTAATATGCTCATGTTAAATTCAGGAAGCAAAAATTTCTTCCATGTTGCCAACAGCAAAACCATTAACTGTGAAGAACAGAATGACTTGTAAAGAAAATTGAATGTCAAAGAAATAATTAAACTCTACTTTATGTGAAAACATTCGTCAGTCCTGTATTTCCTTAATAATCTTTCATGTGACATATAAGCTTAGCTGATCAGTGCGGTGGGAAGGAATGACCCATAATTGCTTACTTACATATACACTAAAATGTTTAACAAATGTTGAGGGATGATTGTTCATATTTTTACCAAATATAATTTGATTTTGAAGAAAGTAGTAATTATTCAACCTTATTACCCCATACATTGAAAGAATCATGTTTCAGTTTTCTGAAGATCATTGCTAAAAGAACAATTTCATCACATTTTATTAGAGACATTTATTGTAATCTAGACCGAGAATTGAATACTATTATCAATTCCTGTATTCTCTATTTATAACTTGATTGATTATTTGATTGATTGATTGATTGAGGGCCTAACTCCCTGCATAACCCAGACTGGCCTCAAACTCATGGCCATCCTCCTGCCTCATTGTGTTTTTTAAAAGTAATATCTGTTCTATTATTTTTATTTGAAATGATTTTAACTTGTTTATAGCTTCACTTTTCAATAATACTCATTATAAGGGTTATTTTTTAGTTCACAGTTTCAGCGTTTCTTTTGTGTTCAAAAAGGCAGACTGTTCTCTTTATGAATAGGTCTGTAACTCAGTGAGTAAACCTTAGAAAGGTTTTTTTGCTATGGATTCTGTCTTTAAAGCTTAAATATTGCAAAATAGGTGTGGAGTAGCAGCTCAATAAATTAGCAGAAGCGTACTTTTATAGCTGGATATAGGAGGATTTTTCATTCAAAACTTAATGTTGTGGAAAAGGTTTTGTTTATTGGTTCATTGTCTTGGAGGGAATGGTTTCAAATCTTTTATTTCTGGTACCTAAACTATTTTATTTCAGTATTATAAGTTGAAATAGGATGAATAGCAATAATTAGTAGATAGTATACAATGCCTATTTGCTTTAATTGCTGAAAAAGTTGATGTAACTGCCTTCCATTTTTTTCCTCTCAAGGTTTAATAATATGTTATACCAGGAGTAAAGGGTAATGGTGTTGCCACCCCTACCTCATGCATTTTATTGTGAATTTGCTATCTAGTGCTTATTTTTACTGTCCTTTACTAAAAATCAAATGAGACAGGTAGAGAAGCATGTTGAAACTACCATGAAATGCTACTTATTATTTATTCTGTCATTATGTATCAAATATATGCAAGGAATATGATTAGACATAGGGAATGTAGCAGTGAAAAAGACAGTCTTTGCACTTAAAATTTGGGTTTAGTCAAGGAAACAGATGAGTAATTAAATATGAGGAAAGCAATCATTCCCATTTGTTTTGTAAAATATCCCCAAAATATTATATAGCTTAAGTGAGAACTCTATCATCTTTCTTTCCCAGTATTATAAATTAAATAATTTACTGTTAGGTGTAAGGTTTTACATCCAAGTTAACCCTTGAAACTGTATGGTGAGAATCTTGATATTTAACAACTGACCTTTGAAAAGACTACAGAAAACAAGTTATATCTCTGGCAATGAGAAATTCCTTAAAAGAAAGAACTATTTAATATTATTTCTTCAGTTTGGAGGTAGTCGCTAAACTAGAATGTCAAGATCATCAGTTTATGGACTACCTGGTCATCAGACCATGACCAGATATCTGTAAAAAGTTTGATTGGTAGTGAATTAGCAATCCTGTCATAATTTTATCAGTCTAATGTACTTCAGAGAAAGTTTGTAGAAAAATATTATTTGGTCACTAGTATGTAATTAGCCTTTGAGTAGCCACATTACTAGAGTGAAGCAGGAGAACAGATAATGTCAAGACTATTTACTTTATAGACTAGTATAATATTTTTACAGCATCTCTTTTTTTGTTTTTGTTTTGTTTTATTTTGTTTGTGATTTTGAGACGGAGTCTCACTATGTAGTTGAGACTGACCTGGAACTCACTTTGTAGCCCAGGCTGGTCTCAAACTCACAGTGATCCTTCTCCCTCATCCTCCTGACTACTGGAATTATAGGCATGCGCCAGCACGCCCAGCTCCTCTTTCTTTTCAAATCGGTTGTCCTTTGACAAAATAAATCCTCACATTTGAATGGGTCTTTTACAATTTCAAAATGCTATCATGTTACTTATTTCATTTAATCTCCGAAATGTTCCAGGAGACTCATCAAACAACTCACAAATAGTAGGGCTTTGAAGGCTGAAATCCAAATAAAGTCTAAAATAATCTACAGGGCCAGGGATTTAGCTCAGTGCTTCCAGCGCCTGCCTCACAAGCACAAGAACCCAAGTTCAATCCCCAGTACCAAAAATAAAATAAAATAATCTACCAAGTAGATGGTAGAGGGATAATATTTTTTTTTTTACTTAATATTAAATCTCTATCCCCTCACATTTACTTTGGCTGAAGCAAAAGGTCTGTGGTAAATAACCTCTTTCTTTTATTATTTTCTAAGGTCTCTGTATAGGAGTTTTCACAATATGTTATTTAGCAGGCCTGTCTCTATCTTTTGATTTTACTTTCTACAAAAATTTCAGAAACTGAGAAAGGTGATACACATCTATAATTTAAGCCTAACATGGGCAACTTAACAAGACCCTGTCTCAAAACAAAATATAGGAGCCAG
>NW_022900938.1:20969994-20982566 GCF_012274545.1 Fukomys damarensis
TTCTCTCTCTAGATATATACCATACACACACACACACACACACACACACACACACACACACACAGAAAAGGCTGGGAATGTAGCTAAGTGTCAAAGCCCTGAGTTCAGTCCCAGTATCATGGAAAAAAATCAATTAAAATAATGATTTATAAAACCACTTTTCCAAATATTAAATTACTTATGTTTGTATTTTTAAGAATAGAATATTTCCTTTATAACTTATGTATATGAAACACAGTTCTTGACTACTTCACATTAAAGAATTTTGTTGACTTTTAATGCTTATTATAAGTGACCCAGAAAGTTTTTCCTCTCATGTAAAAGGTGCAAAAGAGAAAATTAGGTATTTGTATTTTGGACAAATATAACCATATATATGAGGGATTGTCAAAATACATAGTGAATGTTTAAATTTTTTAAAATTCATTACAATAAAAGACATAAATTAATTCCCCTCAGGAAAAACCCTTGATTTGAATATATGTTACCAATCATTCTTACCACTTTCTGACGCATTTCTGGAAGTCTTCTTTCATAAGTATCTTTAGAAGGTAGAATTAAAAAGACTAAAAATATGATGAATGTTGCTAAGTACTATTCATCAGAAAGTAGACCTGCAATAATAACTACAGTGTATCCTCACCTACCCTGTTTAGCAGATCTGGTACCATGCATCTTCTGGCTTTTCCACAGAGTCACCATGAAGGTAAACATTTTGAGTGAATTCAGGACAATGAGGCAGCCGTGACAGCACAACGAAAGAGGACTTTTAGAACTGCTTCAGTGGGTGGCAAGAAAGCAAAGGATTAAGTAGTTTGAGGGGGATTAATGGCAATGTGTCTTTTACTGTAGTACATTTTTAAAATTTTAAATATTCACTATAGTTTTTAATCATACCTCAAACAAGTATTTATACTACTTGTGTACTTTTACATATATGTATATAAATATGCAGTTTTCTGAATTTTCTTATTTCCTCTTCTCTTCTTGATCTTTTCTGTAATTCACTCCAGTGACAATTCAGTGAGCACAAGTACTAGTTCTAGTAAGAGGCAAGTGCCTTACCTCTTCGGTCTTCAGTGTTCATTTCCCATTGTTAGCTAGTGGCATCTTCACATTTGTTTTTTAGTGGACCAGTAATCTAATTAGATTAACAGCCATGGTACCACCAGCTGTTAAGTTTGAAGTATAGAGACTGATGCTGTTCATCAGTTTCAAGCCTGGCCATTTAAAAAGACAAGTATATACATTTAATGTTATTTGAGTGCATAGGAATTTTGTTTTAATTTTTAATACTCATAGAATTGCATAACTCAGTTGTTTTATATTGATCACTGCTTTCAGCAGTTTTATCACATACAGTATTTTGTTTTATTTAATATAATTTATGATTTTTATGGAGCATTTAGGAGAGAAGACAGTTGTGATTTTTAAAATTTTGTAATTGAGATGATGCTATAAAGTATGCCAAATATCATAGAGGAGAAAACAGTATAGCTTTGTTGGTAACATTATTAGTACAGATAGTTAAAGTAGGACCTCAGACATGTTTCATATTATTTAAGCTATTTGTTTTTTTGTTTGTTTTGGTTTGGTTTTGAGGGGGCGTATTTTTTACTGTTTGGACATAGAGCTACCATAGTCCT
This sequence comes from Fukomys damarensis, assembly GCF_012274545.1. NCBI lineage: Eukaryota > Metazoa > Chordata > Mammalia > Rodentia > Bathyergidae > Fukomys > Fukomys damarensis. The sequence continues at coordinate 20,971,641 of NW_022900938.1, forward strand.
CTCTAAAATATATTATTAACTCAGTCCATCCCAGGTCATATACTGTGCTCTGGGGATACATGGAGAAAGATGTTCTTTGCCCTTAAATTCCCAGTTTGAGAGAAGGCAGATAAGTACTCCAGAAATTATAGTCCAGTGTGATAAGCACTGTGTAACATACCTGTACCTAATATACACATGGTATGGAACACATATGGGAACTTCTTTACCAGTGTAAGTTTTACTTTGTACTGAGTTGACAAATCTTAAAGATGAATAAAATAACTAGCAAGGTAAAGACAAGGAAAGGGTTACTACATAAAGACAGCAGTATGCAATTGGTACTGGAGATGACAATTTTTACAGGACAAGACAAATATTGACTATCTCATATAGTTCAGCCTGCTGTAAAGGCAGCAAGGATGTGGTAAACTTGAGGCATATTACTGGTGTTTTGGTATGTTAAAAGATAGAGTATTTGGGAAGGAGAGCTAAGAGTTGAGAAGCAATATGGTTGGTTAACAGATAAAAGATTTATTCTTCACTAAAAATAATTAACCCCATTTATATTACAGAAATTAATGAGAGCGTCAAAATCAAAGTGACAGCATGGGGAAACTTGGATAATATGTATTAGATTGTTCATAATGTGATTTCTCATTGATATTGCCATTAATAATGATCTATATCTAGTGGTATTGACACCAAGTGTTCCACTATTGCATAGAAATGAATTTTCTTAATAACAGTTTATCTTTTAAAGCAAGCGCTTTTAAATTTTACCTTTTGTACTTTCATCACTATTCATATTAAATACAATATCCTAAATATAATTTAATCTTTTTAATAATGGTTTAGGAGTATTATAAATTAATTTTTGTTCTTTGTTTTAGGGCAATGTTGCAGTTCATCTTTATTGGGATGTGAGAGACTACTTGATTGACTAAACCAACCTTTAGGTTGCTTAAGTTTTAATTTTTTTTTTAAATGACAGTTGGCCACTTGAGGCCTAATAACCCTAATCTACTAAATTACCTTATATTCTGTTTTCTAGTTAAAAGATGGAAAATGATATGCCTGACCTTTATGTATCCCTTTGTGCTGTGTAGTTTCACTTTGGGATCCATGGGTAAAATCTAAGTGGTTAATGAATGTTAAACCCCAAAGTGTAGAGAAGTTTATAAATCAGGAATTTTTAAAAATTAAATTCGTAGTATTTCTATCTCTTAAGTATTGGCATTGATCTATGAATTTGTGTGTTCCTAATACTTGGGGTGACCCAAAGGAATTGATTGGACTCAATTTGGAACTTGTATATAGAGCTTGCTGGATTAATGCATTCCAAACAAAGGTTTAAGTGTTCATTCTGTTGCAAGCATTAGGGTTAATCACCACTAACCTAGCAGATTTAAATTTAGATGTGTATAGTGAGTTCCACGTCAGTCTCAACTACATAGTGAGACCCTGTCTCAATCATTCAATCAGTCAATCAGTAAAGATGTGTAAAAATTGCCTCAGCCAAAGGCAACTAAACCATTTAAATACTGAATCTGCTTTCATGAGTTCTTGTGCCCAGCAGAGTGCCTTCCAATAAATTCCAGGTATCCATAATTCTTTGGTTAATGTAGTTTCTCACATGTAGCCTTTCTTAGTTTCTAGGAAGCTCATCTATTGAATTTCCAGGATGAATTTTTCATTTTAAAGTAAATGGAGTCAGTGAAAATTCATCCTGACTCCCTTGACATTTCCAGTATTTCACATTACAAATAAGTTCAATAGGTAACCTAAAATACATAAGGAATCTCAAGACTAATGGTAATATAAACATTTTTAAATAGGGTATTGAACTGTGTTATTTAAATTCTTATGCACATTGTAATTTCTATACAAATATTAAAACTGCTATATACTAATTAGACATATCTAAGTAGCATGTTTTCTTTATTCCTTAATATGCTGCCAAAGCTGTCCAGTTTTCATATCTTAATTCTGACTTATTTTAAACAGTAAAAAATACGTTTGGTATAATACTAATAAGGTATATATGTTGGTTCTTCTCCAGAGTGAAGTCACCCTGCTGAGAAATGAAGTGGCACAGCTGAAACAGCTTCTTCTGGCTCATAAAGATTGCCCTGTAACCGCCATGCAGAAGAAATCTGGCTATCATAGTGAGTAATGTTCCATTACATACAGCCTTAGGCTGTGTCAGTGAAATACCACCAGTGAACAGAACTACCATTAAAAAGTGGAGACTGCAATTCTAATATTTAAGATTAAACATCAGAATTTCTGCAAGGTTATTATAGAAAGGGAAGCATATTTTTAAGAATCCAGACAGTTTGTGGGTTTTTTGTATTCCTCGCTTTTTCTAGGCATTACTATAGATCAGCAAAATGGGTTAGCTGATAAATTTAAAATAAACTGTTAAGTACCCATGATATTTTGTTTATATCTTCGGGGGATAACACTCTTAGATTGATAGGTGAAACACTACTTCCTTTCCAACCCCCATTCAGTAAATGAAATTTTTTTTTCTAATCAGCTATCTTCACTAAACAATATATAATATCCATTTACAATACACTGTGAGGTCCTATTATTTATTCTTTCTTAGATAATGTCAGCATTGTGCAGTGTTTTTATTCTTCTGAACTTTCTACCTTGTTGATCATAAAAATGCTAAAAAAGAACAGTACGCTGTGAGTTGCCTCTAAATGTTTTCCCAAGAATGAGATTTCTTCTGTCTTCAGCATTTTAGAGGTTAATTGTACTTTTTCCTTCTGGTAATGTCCTCCTTTTTTTGATAAGATGCACAATGTTGGAACCAGCTGTTACTTTTGAATAAATGGCCTATTTTGTCCATTGCACACAAATTTGTAACAAATAACAGAGTTGGGAATGCGTTAGGCAACATTCATAATATATAACCCACAGCTTTTGTTTTTATGATTTAGTGATTTTTCAGGATATTTGTAAATGTGAAGATTGTTTCGACCATATGTATCCACTTCATTTTAATTTGCCAGTGTCAGTAATTCAAAAAAACAAAACATTTTGTATTGGATGTAAACAGTTCCTCAGGTGCTCACAGTAAAACTTAATGGCTACCATCTTTACCTGTAGTCATTGTAAGCAGTTTCATCAGAATGGGCAATATTTTTTAATTTAAAAGATTCAGTAGATTTAGCAATTCTTGATTGCCATATATATTTAGAACACTGATTTTTATCCATTTTAAACATATAAATCTCAGTTATTTGATATCTAGTCATTTTGACAAGACAGTGAAACACATTGTGGAATAAATTGGGACAATACAGAAATGTGTTTGGGATTTATATTAGCAATGATTGCTGCAGGGATGAGGCCATTATTGTTCCCATATGACTTAATGTATTTCTTAGTAGAAGCTTCTAAGTTCAGAATTATGTGTATATGATTTTCTTAAACAAGAAAGCTCTCAAATTTTGATAGTTTAAAAGGAAATAATTCTATAGATTTGAAGGAAATTAACTCTCAGCTCCAACTACATTAAAATCAAAATTTATTTATAGCTTTTTTCATCTTTGATAATTGTAGAATTTTTAACTTTTATTATCCAGGCACTATTTGCCCAACAAATATAAGACAATTATTCATTTTAACAATTGACTTACCAAGACACTTGTAGTATATAGACTTGTAATTTTACCTACTGTTAAATAAAACGACTGCAGATTTCAATGAATAAGTTTTTAGTGAATACATTTTGTACTCAGTTGTGTGGGTGCAAGAAATAAATAAGACATTTTGGAGTTTTTTTGGAAGTATTTCTGCCTTGTTCTTGTGTAGTTATCTAGGTAATTAAATTGAGGTACAGTAAAGGATAGTGGTATCTTGAGATTAATTCTCTTCAGCTCTTAGGAGATACTTACAATATGTAAACATTTTAATTGCTATTTTCAAATTTTAAATCTTTAAAAAAAATCTGATTTCTGTTGATTAAGAGTTAAGGTAGCCATAGAGATTAAGTGAATATATCTTGGAGAAATTCAGATTTCACACTCTTCATCGTGTAACACACAGCAGTTGTTAACAGTGGTGAACAATAAACTAGATGAATCTTTCCAAACATTTATGGAAGAAAACTGACATTTAGAAGGTAAGGAGTACTACAAAATATTGCAGGTAAAGGTGACAAAGAATACTAAGGTCCCAGTTTTAACACTGAAAATCCTGTGCCACATTTAGGAACCGCCCCCCAGTCATGGGAAAACCGTGACTGTTGGTCACCCTAAATTAATATATAACCTGATTAAAGATAGTAACACCTTTTAATATTTGAATTTCTTGAAGAATAAAGCACTACACTGATATTATTATCATAATTATATTCCTTAGATCTGGGCATAGGTAATTAAAATTGTTATTGTCTCCATAATTATAAGTAGGAAGAAAAGTTTCTTTGATTCTATTTGAGTGTTAATAATTTCATATTGAAGATATATGAACAAGGCAATGAACTTTATAAAAATTCAACAACCACCAGGTGTGGTTGTGCACACCCGTAATCCCAGCACTCCGGAGGCTAAGGCAGGAGGATTGCTGTGATTTAGAGACCAGCCTGGGCTACATAGTTCCAGGTCAGTCTCAACTACATAGTGAGACCCCATCTCAAAAAAACCAAAACAACAAAAACAAAGTTCAATTGCAAATGTCTAATTTCCTTTGGCATAAATAAAGCTGAAAGTGGCTCTTGTAATGTGGTTTGATTTTTTGTATCTTTCTAGTTCTTGTGATTATACCAATAATTTTCTCCCCTCACCTTCTAGAACTGGACATAGATATATCACAATGCAAAGGTATTTTTAATATTAAATTTATAATTACATAATTTATAACTATCTCTTTGTACTGCCTAAAGATTTACTTTGCCTAATTCTGAAGGTTTGTAGATATTATAATTTACTGTTTTATATTGAGTCATTGCCTCTGGTATATATATTTTTTTATACCCTCATCATCCATCTGCAACTTTGATTTTGAAAGCTGATACATCCTCAGAACTTGAAAGGTTGTCTTGTTCAGTTGAAGAGTAATGATGAAAGAAAGAAAGAAAGCAAGCAAGCAAGCAAGCAAGCTAGCTTCTCAGTATTCTCTCCAGTTAAACCGTCAGTGCCAGTTTGAACATGTAACTGTTGTATTGATTACCTAAAGAACTAAATTGTATTTTATAATGTTCATTATTATTTGATCAAAAAGTATTATTTCTGCTCTATATCTATATAATTATACCTTTTTAAAATTGTATCTTGAAGTTAAGTTTGATCCAGGGGTATAGTTTTGCATTTATAATACGTAGAGAAAATGGGATTTCATCTCATTTATATGTTTTGAGACTTGGTTTTTAAAAATATGTGTATTCGAGACAGTCTGTCAAAATACTGTGAGAATATTATTTGAAAAAATTCTCTTACTGAGGATTTTTTAGCGTAAGCTTGCCAACTATTCTTCCTCTCCATCTTCTACATTACAAATCATGGGATTATCATAGGAAATCAGTTTCATAAGGTCCCAATATTTTATACTAATTGACTTTCAGAATGGGCATTGGGTCTACAGTAAGCAGGCTAGTCTGCATTCTCAGTTGCAATAGAAAGCCTGCATCTTGTCATGTTTAAACACTAAATTTTTTTTTTTTAATTTTTTTTTTGCTACCCAGGGATTGAACTCAGGACCTCATGCTTGCCAGGCAGGCACTATGCTGCTGAGCTATATCCCCATCCATGATTAAAATTTTTTTTTTTTTTTTTGTACCGGGGATCAAACTCAGGTCCTTGTGCTTGCAAAGCAGGCCACCAAACGACTGAGCTAAATCCCCGGCCCTAAGATTATTTTTAATGTCAACTGAAAACAGTTATATTCCAGTATGATACTATTTTTACAGTGTTTAAAAATAAACAAAGCTAAACCATGTCCAGGGATGCATTCTAACATGGTAATTCTACAAAGAAAAGATGGGCTAATTGAAGGAATATCAGGATAATGATGACCTCTGGCAAGGAGAGGCGCATCCAGAAGCAGCAGTGTTACTGGCAATGTTCAGTCAGAAATTGGGGCCTGGGTTCACAGATATTCATGTCAACATTATGTCTTCTTACAGATCCTATCTATAAATGTTTGTGTGTATTACACATAACACATTTTTCACTAAATGAAATTATCGGATTTTGTTCTGTAAGAGATTTGTTGTTTGGGGCTAAATATTGGTGTTTTTAATTTTCATAAATATTTAGAATGCCCCTTCCTGAATATCTTCTCAGTTGTAGTATCTAAAATTTTATATGGATTTTTATTTGAATCCCAGTTAATTCATGCAGTTCTAACAGCTGGTGGCATTTAGACTATAAATATTGTTATTGTCATGTGTATGCATCATTAGAATCAGGTGTTGTAATCATCCACGACTGCAGTAGACGGAAAGTCAGCCAGAATAATATAATTCTGGAAAATACAGAGGGAGTAATTTTAAAAATATAATTTGTATGTATGATTCATTCTGGTTCTGCATGTGATTACATTTTTTATATCTTTTAATAAGAATGACATTTAGCCAGACGCTGCTTTTAATAAATGCGATGCTCGTAAACATTTGATTATATCTGTAAGAGGCTATCAAACTTCTACCTCATTTTCCTTAACAGTGTTTACTACATATTTCTTGAGCACTGTTCTATGAAACACGGGGCACTCAGATGTTCCCATATGCATGGTTGTTCCTCTGTTTGACCTGTTGTAGGTAAAAATTGCCTACTTTGTGACTTACAGCTACCTTTTCAGATACTTAATTCGAGTCACACTGGTTTGTCTAATCAGTTTTGTAAAATACCTTCTAACTTTTACTTTGTATATTAATTCAACCTAATATACTTTTTAAAAGATCCTTTATTTAAGAAAATGAACAATTTTTTTTTTCTCTGCTCAGCTGCCGATAAGGATGATAGTTCAGAAGACCTTTCGGTGCCAAGTAGTCCACATACAGAAGCTATACAGCATAGTTCTGTCAGCACATCCAATGGAGTCAGTTCAACCTCAAAGGCAGAAGCTGTGGCCACTTCAGTGCTCACCCAGATGGCAGACCAGAGTACAGAGCCTGCGCTTTCACAGATTGTCATGGCTCCTTCCTCCCAGTCACAGCCCTCAGGAAGTTGATTAAAAACCTGCAGTACAACAGTTTTAGATACTCATTAGGTTTTAGATACTCATTAGTGACTTCAAAGGGAAATCAAGGAAAGACCAGTTTCCATTTATGCTAAATCTGTGGTTGTAATTTTTTTTTGTTACTTGAAATTAAATTTGGCTCTAAAGTTGATGTAGCAGCAATTGATGATCAGACTGAACAGTGGTTTTTTTAAAAGTCTGGAAAAAGACTCATTTTGCTTTTTTTTATAAATATTGTTAGATTTATTAATTTTTCTGTGCTCAGTGTGTATATATTATAATTCATTGTGGCTTATTTCGGTTTTAATTTGGTGGTGTTTTAATAAATGGGGGTGTCAATGAATCTCTTTCCACTTCCATTTTTTGCCCACTCCTTAACCCTCAACTGTAATGGTAGTTTCATCATTTGTACCAAAGTTTTGCATAGGGTCTATTGACTTTGTAATGCAAACAAAGTCATGAAGCAGCACTAGGCAAGAGAAAGATAAATTTGCTTTTAATCTTTTTGCCTTTTATTTTGCACATTATGCAAAAGGAAAAATATTAGAAAACACCTTCATTAGTAAAAAAAAAGGTAAAAGATATACAGTGCTTTTATGTGCATCCTTAAACAAGGTCATTAATACTGCATTTTCTTTTAAGATTTTTAAGTAGACAAAAATTTTTTAAAATTCAACATTTTTAAATTGACTTTATTTTTTAAGTCTTAAATTCAGTATTTCAAACTTATGTTTTGAGGCTGAAAATATGAAATATAATGTATGATACAGGGTTATCAGATATCTAATAATTTTTTAAATTAACTCTTATTTGGAGTTTTTTGTTTTGTTTTTGTTTTTTGCAGATTTCAGGTTACAAACTGAGAAGTTTATGCATAATCAAGTATGGTATGGTTGCCAGAAAAGCCTAAAATTACTACTTAGAAAATTTAAGACTGTTTACCCCCATTGTCTTGTACTTGCGAGCTAACTTGTACTTATTGTGAAAGCACTGTCATCTTTTAGTAGCAAATTTTGATAATGTTTCTTGTGGAAAAAATCAGTATCTATCTTTAGAACAATGTAATTATAATGTGGGAAATGTGAATGAGTGAGTGAGTGTGTGTGTGTGTATGTGTGTGTCTTTCAATAGTTAATGCCAGCAATCTTTGCTTGAATGTTTAACGATGCCTTCAGTGTGATGCTGGCCAATAGATGATTGCAGTTTAAAAATGTCATTATGTGCAGGCTTGGATAACTAACATTCCATGATGTAGCTTGTTTCTGATGAGATGATTGTAGGTACACTTTTCTCATTATCCAGTCACCTGTGGGATACTGAGTTTTCTAATGTGCCATTATCTATTTTTATTCTGCAGTTATGTTCAAAATACAGTACAATATTTTAAATAGACTAAATTGTTGAACAATAAAAATTAAAAAGTAGTAGATGTGCGTAAGAAAACTTTGTAAAATAGTTGAGTCCTACCCAGTAGCAACTTCTGGCATTCAAGCAGGATTCCATTATGTAAATATATGTAATACATTTATAATAAGTTTGTTCTGCATCCATACTACACCATTTGCTAAAGTCTCAGTGCCATCTCCTAATGAGACTGACATTTTAAAAGCCTGTATGGAATATCCTTGATAATTCAGAGGAGTAACCCACCTGCCTAAGTTCCAAACTGGGAAACATACAAATTACACAAATGACATTTCAGGATTTTTAAGTATGAAGATAATAGGAATTTTATTGTTGGCATATTAAAAACAAAACTTCTAAAATTTTTCATTTTTAAATGATTTCATAATTTTAAAACAACTTCTAATCATGATTTTGCCATAATTACACTGAGTTGATCTCAAAGGCACAAAATATGAATTCTACAAGAAGGTTTATTTTTTATTGTAGTTGGGTGAGTTAGGAAAAGCCTCAATTTTTCACTCTCCTAAGTCCTTCACTGCGTTTTTTTTTTTTCTTTCCCTTTATTTATGCAAGTTAAAATTTTGGTAACAGAATTCTTGCAACTGTAAAATAAGACTACATAGATGTAAGAAGTCATGTAAACGGTTTATGAGCTTACCAAGGTTAGCAAAACTTTCATTGTAAATCAGTCTGTACTCAGCAAATAAAAATCATTATTAGTTGTATAAACACAAATTCCATTTTGACTTTCAGGATGTCACACTACTGTACCTAGCATTTTGAGTCCTTATATTTGCAATGTTACACAAACTGTACTATTTCTTTTATGTGCAGTTTGCATGAGTAAACCATCAGAGAATAAATTCTATCTTTAAATTACATTCATAATTTGCTTGTTTTTACCTGTCTTTCACAAAGTAACATCACCTGACAATGATTTTTTTTTCCTTCAGGCATTACCTGAGAAGAACCTAAGATTCTTTCCATTTCTGTGATAAAAATCATTCCCTCTTGATCTTTTAACTGCAGGGTGCTCATGCCTGATTTCTCTAATTTGTACTCACTTTAAACTCCTCATATACAGTGACCATTTAATTTATGACCTCAGTTTGGGACACTCCCAGAATGTTAGCCACAGACCCACTTGCCCACTACCTAACAAAATATCTTAAACACACCATGTCTAACACTGAACTAACTTTCCCTCATCCTAACTCCATATGTGTTCCTCCCACAATCTTTCATTAGTCTGTTGGTGACAACACGGGTCTTCCTATTGCTCAACCCAAAACAACCTTCTTAGCACTCTGGAGTTCTCTGTTTCTCTCTCATCCCACATCCAACCCATCAGGCAATTCTATTCCCTTTACCTTCGAATAACCTAAAAGGAAGCCTCTTCTTGTTTACACTGCCTTCACCCTCCTGTGCGTTAATGTGCCTTAATTATTATAGTTGCCTTGTGTTTCTTTGCTTCTACCTCTGCCCACCACAGCCCATCCCCAGTATAGCAGTCAGAGTGGTGCTTTTTTTCTGGAGGGAGGAGGGTTGAGACAGAGTCTGACTTTGTAGTTCAGGCTATCCCTGAACTCACTATGTTGCCCAGGCTGGCCTCAAATTCACAGGGATCCTCCTAGTCAGCTTTCCTGAGTGCTGGCATTACAGGGATGCACCACCACACCCAGCTCAGAGTGATGCTTTTAAACCTAAATCAGATTATAATATTCCTCTGCTTGGCAATCCACATTTCACTCAGTAAGAAGTCAAGTCCTTAGATTGGCCTACCAAGCCCGTCTGTCTGTTCCCTTATCACACCCCTTTACATTTTTGGCCTCTCTTCTTTTATTTGGCAACTGTTTGAGTGCCACTACTCAGGCACTGCTTTAGGCACTTAAAATACCACATTTTCCAAAACCAAAACTCCCTGTCTTTGTAGAGCTTACATACAGGATGTGGGATGATGTTGGGAAACAAAGTCAACAAGTTGTATAATAGAAGAGGTGACTGCTAACTGAAGAAACAGATTTGTATCAGTTTTCTGGAAAATGATGTTTTAGTCATATCTGTCAGGTTGAACCATTGAGATGCAAAGAATTGCATACCTATTTTTGATACAGCCATTCTATTTAAGTTAGATTATATGATATTAGATAAAAGGTTTCTTGAAGAGGGCTGGGGATTTGGCTCAGTGGTGCTGCCACCTGCCACACAAGCACAAGGTCCTGAGTTCAAACACCAGTGCAAAAAAAAAAAGTTTCTTGAAGACAAGATGATACAGAAACATCTCGTTTCACTGTACTTTACAGATAATGCTTTTTTTTTTTTTTTTTTTTTTTTTTTTTT
>NW_022900938.1:20982612-21023009 GCF_012274545.1 Fukomys damarensis
ATCTCTTTTTCCTTTTTTTTTAAGATAATGTTTTTTTTTTTTTTTTTTTTTTTTTTTGGTACTGAGGATCAAACTTGGGAACTTGTGCTTGCAGTAGGCAACAGAAACAAGAGCTAAATCCCTGGCCCAGATAATGCTTTTTTTTTTACAAATGGAGATTTGTGACAATCTGTTGGAGTAAGTCTTAGCAGTGCCACTTAGCAACAGCATATGGTGAAAGCTCAGATAATCATTACCGGTTTTTTTAGCAATAATGCATTTTGATAATGTATTTTGCACTTAATAGGCTACCGTATAATATAAGCATGACTTTTATATGACTGGAAAACCCCAGAAATTCATCTGACTCACTTTATTGCATGGATCTGGAACTGAATCCACAGTACCACTGAGGTATGTCTGTATTTCTCTAACAAATAATGTTCGGCAAACAGGTGGTAGTATATTAAAAGATGAAAGAAGCTGGGCATAGTGGTGTGCACCTGTAATCTCAGCTCTTCAAGGGGCTGATGAAAAAGGATTGCAAGTTTGACCCCAGCCTGGGAAACTGGATGAGACCCTGTCTGAAGGAAAGGATGGGCTATTGCTCTGTGGTACAGTGCTTGCCTAGCATTCATAAAGCTCTGGGCTCAATCCCCAGTACCCTCCTCAGAAAAAATCAAATTCATGTTTGCTTTTATTTATTCTAGAGGACAGGAAAAATATCTTTTGCTTATGGCATATACTTATTAAATGCAGTTTTGCTAATTCTATTATCTATGAAGTGTAGTTTGACACTGACTATAGGATAGAATTAGGAAAATCTTATTTACTCCTGGGCTTCACCTTAGATAAATATACAGTGGACCCTCAAATTACAACCGATCTCCCAAACAACTTGGGTTACAACCAGAATTTGTTTTAACTTACCACCAAAGTCTTGAGTTACAACCCAAGAGTCAGTCTTTCCTCTGTGGGTTAATTGAGAAATCCTGGGCCAGTGCCTCACTAAGGACACTGAGATCTACCTGGAGAAAGTGTGGCCTAAAATTATGTAGGAGAGAGATCTCGAAAGCTGTGCAGAGGAGCCTGGGCATTCAGTTGACCCTGTCACTGTAGCAGAGTCCGCGGGCTTGCAGGTACACAGTGGTGATGTTCAGGAACTGGCGGAGAAACACTCAGAGGAGCTGTCCACAGAGAAACTTCAGCAACTCCTGGCTGAGCATCAGAGAATGGCAGCCGAGGAGCTTTCTGAAGAGGAGGGGGAGCATCAACAGGCAGGGCAGCAAAGCTCTTCTTCTGAAAGAGAGGAAAGCCTGAAAAAATGGGCACAGCTACAGACGTTAGTAGAGAAGACACACCCAGGCAGAGACAAAGCCAACCACTGCATTTCCTTAATGACAATGTTCTGTCGTAGTACAGAACAGTGTGACAGAAAAGAGAAAACAGACAGCCATAGACCTGCTTTTACTTCTGAAAAGACCGAGACCTAGTGAGACAGAAGCAGGTCCTAGGGGACTACATCGTCTCCCAAGGAAAGGACACCAGAGAGCCAGATTCCTGATGTTCTCCTGGAAGGGGACTCTCCTCCTGAACAGTCACCACCTTCCATTTCATCTCCCTTCCTGCAAGCCGAAGATGTCAACTTGAATGGTGAGTACACTATGAAATTGTTGTTTCTGGTAAACGAGGCACACTTTATAACTTTGTTGGACACACTAGGAAAATTATTGGTGTTTCTGGTAAATGAAGCACATTATACAATGCTTTTTTACTGTGAAAAGGTTAGTTAAGGAGTGCTTTGGGAGGTTGGGAAGGCATTATGGGTATTTCCACTGTTTCTTATGGGGAAAAGTCTTGACTTAAAAAATAACTTGAGTTACAACCAGCTCTGGAGTTGCTATTGCACACACAGGGGCCTCTACCCAAATCCCCCAGGGTAATGAGTACTGAATCCAGGAGTGTCTTACTGCTGAGCAATAGCCTAGCACTCTTTTGGACAGGGTCCTGCTCAGGTCCTTGCCCAGGTCAGCCTGGAACTTTTGATCATCCTACCCTGTTTTGGTTTGAATGCGCGCTCCAAAGTTTGGGCTTTTTTTGTGTGTGATTTTATTTATTTTTATTTTTTTAGTACATGTTTTCACTACATAATTTTTACATTCCTTGTGTGGAGCGGGTACACGTACATGAAACATCTTAATTCTTTTTTTCACCTCCTTTCCATCTCTTGATCCCTTTTTCATATGAGAAAGTTCTATTTCCTGTTATCTATCTTTTATTATCTCTTTAGTTATAATTTGGGCTTCTCATAAAAGAGAAACCAGGCAATATTTAAGCTTGTGTATTGGATTTATTTCATTTAACATCATGGCCTCAAGGTACATTCACTTTTTTACAAACGACTCAAACTTATCCTTTTTTATGGCACAGTAGTATTCTATTGTGTGTAAATACTACATTTTCTTTTTTCATCTGTAAATTTTTTTCTCAAAGTTTATGTATTGGAAACAATCCCCACTGCAGCATTGCTGAGAGGTGGAACCCTTAGAGGCAGTGCATTCATGAGGGCAGAACCTTCATGAATGTATTATTGTCTTTATCCTGGAAATAGGTTACTGAGAGCAGGTTTGCTATAAAAGTGAGTTCAGCCTCCTCTTGTTCTCTGGTGCTTTCTTAGCATGTGATGCCTTCCACCATGCTGTAACAAGGCCTTTGCCACATGTCAGCCCCATACACTTGGACTTGCCATTCTCCAGAACTGTGAATTCTGTTCGTTATAAATTATCTAGTCTTAGGCATTCCATTATAGCAGCATAAAATGGACTAACACTATTTTATTTTTCTTGGGGTTTTCATTCTTTCAATATACAGTTTTCTGTTTTCCTTCAGAGTTGTTTTATTATTATGAGTCCTTAGATTTCTAATCTTCCCATTCTTTGTTGCTCCTGGATAATATTGCTCCTCCCAAAACATCTGCCCATTTTCAGTAGGTACAGATTGTTCTGTGAGACAGTTAAACATGACGTGGAGGAGGGGAATGGTCTTTGTAGATTATGAACTTGTGCCCCAAAGACATTAATTTTTCACCAGGGATTCCCAGACCATGGGAACATACTTCACCTAACATTGAAATCTCAATTGCACAGGGCAGTGGGGACATCCTATTTTTCAAAAATTTTTTTCTTAAACTTTAAACTTAAGGAGAAACAGACAAGTTTTTCTCATTTTTTATCTTTGTGAGCACAGATTTTTCTAGGATGGCATTTTAATGTAGGGGTCTCATTCCAAAATTCAGAAAGGCCAAGATTTCTAGATTTTTCTCGTATCCTCAGATGAGAAGTCCACACCTATAGAGGTTGTTGTCTCTAGTTTCAATCATTACATGGAAAAGAACTGTTCCCTTATGACATGAAATTGCCAAATTAAGTGGCAGTTCAATTAAATCATCTCACCCCATAGACCACCCACTCCCTTTTTTAGTTGTGCTAGGGAGTGAATTGAGGATCATGTGCATGCTAGGCAAGCAGTAAGCAGTCTACCACTGAGTTACCCTAAGCTAGCCATGTACATGTATGTATGTATGTGTACATACATATACAGAGTCTAGCTACGCTAGATCTTCCCAAAAGCCTCTGTAGCACCTGGGACTAAAGGGGCATGTGGAACTCTCCTGACCTTTTTGTTATATGTGAAGTACTTTTGTTTTAAATTTTGCTCTTCTTATCTGTAATGGAAAGAACGTTTTTATTTGGCATTAGGAGATATGTGTATATACTGATCCTGCCCCTTACTGATTGTGTGAGGTTGGCCAGGCAACTATAAACTTTTGAGGCTGATTTCTTATCTAAAATGGTGGATGTTATCTTCACAGCATTCAGGAATCCGAAATTAATATCTAGACAAGGCAGATTATATAGACTATAACAGAAAAGAATTAGACTATCTTGGTTTTTTCCTGTTTCTTCTTTGACTTCCATATCGTCTTATCATTTGTTGTAATTTAAGTCTTAATCATCTGACTCCCATTAAGTCATGCCCTTCAAATAACTTTGAAAAAATAATTCATATTCAGGATCTCATCAATTTCTAAATCTGTATTATCCTCTTACTATAACAGCATTATCACAGAGTTGTGACAAGGAGTGAGATAACCCAAGCATTTTATTAAACAATATATGCTCAACAGAAGCTGTTACTACATTTTCCTATGTTTCCTAGACATTTACATTTAATTTGAGATACAAATCATCCTTTATTTCCAAACTGGCTTCCTGTTTCAGCCTTTCTATACACAAGTGATGCTACCATTTTCTCAGTCTGTCAAGCCTGACAATCTAGTCCTTAAGCTCTGCTTATCTACCTTAGCAGTCTACAGTATAATTGATATTTCTTGTACAATATTCCTTATACTTATTTCTTTTGCTCCATAGTGGCCCTTCTTCCTGAATCCTGTATCATGGACTTAACGCTTGTGCCCTCCTTCCTTCTAAAATCCTTAGCTAGGAGTAGTGACACCTGTCCACAATCTTAGCACTTGAGAGGCTGAGGTAATAAGATTACCATGTGTTCAAGGCCAGCCTGGGCTACAAAGCAAATCCAAGGACAGCTTGAGCTACATAACAAGATCTTGTCTCAAAAAACTTAAAAAAGAAAAAAGTAAACAGATAAACAAATAGATAAATATTTTTTCTTGTACTGGGGATCAAACTCAGGACCTTGTGCTTGTGAGGCTCTTTCGAACCTCCTGCCTCATCCTCACAGAGTGGTGAGATTATAGGCCTGTGCCACCACACCCAGTTTGCCCTCAGTTTATAAATTTTTTTTTTGAGACAGGGTCTCACTATGTAGTTGAGACTGACCCTACGCTGATCCCAGTGATCCTCCTGCCTCAGCCTCCCAAGTGTTGAGATTACAGGTGTGTGCCACTATGCCCAGCAAAAGTTCTTTAGGTACTCTGTGGTTACCTATGTGAGAGGACAGAGCAAGAAGACCACAAGAAGAAACCGATCAAGAAAAAAGGCATCACTTGAACCCAACCATGCCGGTAGCCTGATGTTCTCAAGGCTTCCAAACCTTCAGAACTGTGATAAAAAATTTCTTTTATTTAAGCCGCCCTATCTGTTGTCATTATAGCAACCCAAATGAACTAAGATAGTTTGGTAACAACTCATGCCAGAGTTACTGCAACAACCTTTCAGCTGTTTTCCTTATGGGCCAGCCTTCATGCTGTTGTCTCTTTCTTAAATGCTGTTTTCATGTTTCTTTTCTGAAAGTTAAAAACAAAACAAAACATGCTTTCCAGTCAAAGTTGCTTTTCAAGGCTCTGTATAATCAAGCCTTATCTAAGCAACGTTTCTCACTCTTAACATACCGTCTTGCCACCGTCCTACAACCATAACACATTGTTAATCTAAAGTTTTGCTTCTTACGTTTTTGTACCCAAATCCCAACCATAATTTAAGGTGAAGCCTAAATCTAGGTTTATTGCCTACCTTTCTAAGTTTATAGAACTTCTTTCATAGTTGTTAGGCTGTGATTATTTTCCTGTCAGAGGTACAGAAAATAAGGTACATCTTTCCAAATGGATCCTACTTGCAGAAAAAATGGTAGTCTTTATTTATACTGCAGTCCTGATACCTTAGCATAAAGTACATGCTCAATAGGTATTTACTGACCAAAGTTTTCTTTTCCATGGCCTGTTATTTAGCAGACTAACACAAGTACTTCCATCTGTAAAAGAAATGGAAAAATCTAAGACAATTTTTTTATGTGTTAAAAATTCTGGCAAAAAAATTTATTGGGAGAAAATTAGAAGCAAGAGGCTAAACTTTATAAATTATGATTTTCAATTATACATACCTGTGTACTTCTAGACAGTTATAGCAGGGATACAAACCTACTTTATGCAAATTATTAAATTATTGATCAGTGTCATTTTCAAAAATAGCTCACTACTGAGACACTTATAAACCTTCTACAGATAAATAGGACACTTAATGTACATGACAATGAGAGCATGTCTTACTTTGGAAATATTATTTAACACTGTCTTGTCACAAATATGCTTTAGTCCATAAAGAACTGCAGCCAGTTTTATATGAATTGGACTTCAACATCATAAAAAAATCTGAAGAGCTTTGCTTGCTGCTGATAACGGTGGTTTATAATTCAGCAGACTGTCTCATGGCTCTGGAAGTCACCCAAGAAACCACCACATGAGCTGAAAAATGAAGAGGAAACATAGGAGATATGTTTCCTAAAAATGTGGGTTTTGAGAGAAGCCAGTAATTATACACTGGACCCTTGACTTACGAACTCAATTTGTTCACGAGAGATAGTTGTAATTCAAGTTGGTCAGACTCCTTTACACAGCCTTAAGTCTCTCCTATATAATTATAGACCACACTTTCTTCCAGGCAGATCTTAGTGTCCTTAGAGATATTGGCCCACAATTTCTCAATTAATCCCACACAGAAAAGGGTGCTGTAATGTTCCAGAACCCTTCAAGGGTTAAATCTAACAGCATGTGGAAGCATGCTGGCATTTGGTTCATAACTTATGACTTTGGTTTTAAGTTAAAACTAAAATGCCGGTTGTAACCCAAGCTGTTTGTATGTCAGACCAGTAGTGACTAACTCAAGGGTCTACTGTATGTTGAAAAAATGTAAATGCTCACATTAATTATACTGTTATATGACATAACTCATTTTATTTGGTGTTATTAATTAGGACCCTATACTGATGAATTTTAACAGGCACACCTCCCAGAAATGGACAGGAACTACTCACATGTTTAAAATTATTGGTGAAAATAAGAAATCACAGAAAAGATAATACAGTATTAATGGATAATGTAAAGTGTATTGCAGAAGAGCACTGACAATTTTTTTTATTTCCTCATAAACGTCATATAATCTGTGTTTCTATTGTGAGAAACTCATAACAGATAACACTATCTTGAATTCTACTAAACACATTATACTAAAAAGTCTTGTCTAATTTTTCACACTTTTTGTTGTTGTTGTTGTTTTGTTTTTTTTTTTTGGTACTGGGGATTGAACTCAGGTCCTTGTGCTTGCAAGGAAAGTGGCGGAGCCACTGAGCTACCCTGGCCCGTGTCACACTTTTTTGAAAAACAGCTTA
This sequence comes from Fukomys damarensis, assembly GCF_012274545.1. Lineage (NCBI taxonomy): Eukaryota > Metazoa > Chordata > Mammalia > Rodentia > Bathyergidae > Fukomys > Fukomys damarensis. The sequence continues at coordinate 20,989,735 of NW_022900938.1, forward strand.
ATTACATGCTTCTTAAAAATTAAGCAAAAATAAAAATGGATAGATACATATTGAGGATATACTCCGAAGTGAAATAAGTAAGTCACACATGTAAATACCGAATAGTTTCTCTGGTGTGAAAAACTATAACAGTACACAAGATCCTAATGGGATAATTAACAATGTGAAATAGGAAGAAAAGGGCTAAAGGTGTAGGGAAAGTGGCAAGGGTAGGAGAAAGGGAATAAGGGAAAAGAAAAAACTATGAGAAAAGGATAAAATGGAAATAAAGTGTTCATAAATGGGGAGGGAAAGTGGGGGTGAAGGGAGGGCAGGGACAAGGGGAAAAAAATGAGAACCAAGACCTGTCATGTAAATACAAGATCCTACAAGATCCCAGTAATGAATGTAACTGTACTGTATACCTAAAATGTACCAATAAACTCAATAAAAAGGGAAAATAATTAAGCAAAAATAATTTTGAAAGAAGGTCTGGGGGAATATTTTCCTTCATGTACTTTCACAGAAAGAAAAACTTGCTACAAAATTTAGTGAATAAAATAAGCCAACTCTTACTTGACATAACTAAGAATGAGATTTAGAATCAGACAAACTTTCCCAAACACCTTAGATAAAGCAATGGCAATTATTTTATTTTAAAAATCCTGCCTAGAGGAATGCCTTAAGGGTAAAATCTAATGTGAAACAAGCAAAGGAACAATGATTATAAGGGTGTACCAGTGAGAAGGCAATGGAAATGTAAATATACTTTCCTCAGAAGATACTGGAAGAACTTTCCTGAACATTTGAGGAAGAAAAATATAAGCCCCTGTCCTATTATTCAGAGAACCCTTCCAGCTTGGTTGCTGAGACAGATTTGCTATTTATATTAACCTTTTACATTTAGACTGCTACAGCGAAATAAAACTATGCATGCTTTTTCTTTTATTGTATGTTTCAATATTACATGGTTTTTTATTAAAAGCTCTTTAATTTGGGAATATTTTTAATGATTGCACTTTTCCTATGGCAATTTAGGTAATCTGTGTAATTTTTTTACCTAAATGGTTGAAATATTTATTTAGTTCTTTAGAAAGGCCTTTATTTTACATTTAGTTTAGTTTTTTTCTTCAGAAGAATCCTAGCTTTCCAAGATCTTAATACTCTGCTGCTGTGTACACTCAAGTCTCAATCTATAGTACTGACAACTGGAGAGACCTGCACTTAAAAATGTCAGACTTAAAAATTATTTCTTCTGAGCTGGGCATGGTGGCACATGCCTGTAATCCCAGTACTTGGGAGGCTGAGGCAGGAGGATCGCTGTGAGTTTGAGACCAGCCTGGGCTACATAGTGAGTTCCAGGTCAGTCTCAAATAAACAAACAAACAAAAAACCAACCCAAAAAACAATAAACAAAGAACTTGTTTTAAAATGACTTGCTTTGATAACAGCATTCTGTAGGTATTTTGTGAGCGTGTTTGGCATATGTACAGTGGAATTTGACTTTTGAGCTCAGTGTATTCATGGGGGGCTGGTTGTAACTCAAGTTATTTTTTAAGTCAAGACTTTTCCCCATAAGAAACAGTGGAAATACCCATAATGCCTTCCCAACCTCCCAAAGCACTCCTTAACTAACCTTTTCACAGTAAAAAAGCGTTGTATAATGTGCTTCATTTACCAGAAACACCAATAATTTTCCTAGTGTGTCCAACAAAGTTATAAAGTGTGCCTCGTTTACCAGAAACAACAATTTCATAGTGTACTCACCATTCAAGTTGACATCTTCGGCTTGCAGGAAGGGAGATGAAATGGAAGGTGGTGACTGTTCAGGAGGAGAGTCCCCTTCCAGGAGAACATCAGGAATCTGGCTCTCTGGTGTCCTTTCCTTGGGAGACGATGTAGTCCCCTAGGACCTGCTTCTGTCTCACTAGGTCTCGGTCTTTTCAGAAGTAAAAGCAGGTCTATGGCTGTCTGTTTTCTCTTTTCTGTCACACTGTTCTGTACTACGACAGAACATTGTCATTAAGGAAATGCAGTGGTTGGCTTTGTCTCTGCCTGGGTGTGTCTTCTCTACTAACGTCTGTAGCTGTGCCCATTTTTTCAGGCTTTCCTCTCTTTCAGAAGAAGAGCTTTGCTGCCCTGCCTGTTGATGCTCCCCCTCCTCTTCAGAAAGCTCCTCGGCTGCCATTCTCTGATGCTCAGCCAGGAGTTGCTGAAGTTTCTCTGTGGACAGCTCCTCTGAGTGTTTCTCCGCCAGTTCCTGAACATCACCACTGTGTACCTGCAAGCCCGCGGACTCTGCTACAGTGACAGGGTCAACTGAATGCCCAGGCTCCTCTGCACAGCTTTCGAGATCTCTCTCCTACATAATTTTAGGCCACACTTTCTCCAGGTAGATCTCAGTGTCCTTAGTGAGGCACTGGCCCAGGATTTCTCAATTAACCCACAGAGGAAAGACTGACTCTTGGGTTGTAACTCAAGACTTTGGTGGTAAGTTAAAACAAATTCTGGTTGTAACCCAAGTTGTTTGTGAGGCCGGTTGTTACTTGAGGGTTCACTGTATATATATTTTATGTACTAGATTTTTAATGTACCTTACAGTCAGATGAGGGAAAGAGTCAAGGTTGCAAGTGAAAGGCTGTTAATGGACTCCTATTCTAAAGCCTGAGCCAGCAAACCTAACCCAGTAAGACTACACTCCTGCTGTGGGCACTGACAGCAATCTCTCTATATATATAAAGAGAATGGTCTCTGGTGGGAGGAGTTCTTAACTACAACAGTCTCCCTTTCTGGCCACCAAATAAATGGAGCACACTTTCTTCCTATATTGGATAACCTCAGGTTGTAAAAAAAGACCAAAGTTCCATCAAGTTACTTCATACGTAGATCCATTTTGTGTTGCTGTAACAGGATATCTGAGGCTATGTAATGGGAAAGAAAAGTTTATTTGGTTCATGATCATGGTGGCTGTTAGGTCCAAACAGCATGGCCCTGGCATATTGTGGCAGCCTCTTGTCTGCATCACAAAGTGGTGCAAAAGCAGAAGCTGGTACATGCAAAGAGACCCAAAGGACGTGCCAGTCTTGCTTTATGAGAACCTGCTCTTGCAGTAACTGACCCAGTCCCACAAGAGCAATAACTTACTCCTCAGAAAAGAACATTAATCTCTCTTTAAAACCCTACTATATTATTCTCCCACAATACTATTGCACATTGAGGTCAGGATAAGTACAATTGTGATTGGAATCCAATATGTCTCCTCAAAAGTATCATTATATTGAAGGCTTGGATGCTGTTGGGCTTTTAGGAAGTGATTGACTCATGAAGGCTCATCATCAATGGATTCGTCACAATTTGATGGCATTATTGGGTCAGAAACCACAGGTGGTGCCCCGCTGAAGGAAGTTAACCATAGGATTACTATATCTGCTCCCCAATGCTTTCCTTTTGGGCTCTTGCTGTCTCTCTCTCTCTCTCTCTCTGCTTCCTAGATGCCAGAAGCTGAGTACCTTTCCTCCACCATGTTTCTGCCTTACCACACTCCTAAAAGCAACAGAACCAAGTGACCATGGACTGAAACCTCTGAAACGATGAGCTGAAACAAACCTCTACTCCGTTGTTTTTCTCAGGTATTGAGTCACAGTAACAAAAGCTAACACATCTGCAATACAATAAGGACTGATGGTGTCACTGGTCAACAGCAAGTATGAAATCAAATGTGAGGCATTGTGAGTGTAGAGGTCTCTTTTCTGGAAGTTGTGGGGGATTTCCTTGATCAGACCTGATTCCATTTATTGGTGGAATTATTTTGTGTGTGTGGCCTCCAGCAGTTCTTCCATATTCATTCCCTCCCTTGGCCACTGCTACAAAAGGATATGCCCCAGTGTTTGTTCCTAATTTATCAAGTCTGGTTTACTAAGTTAGTATCTCACTACTAGACCTCTCTATCAATAGCAGCTTGAAATAATCAGATTAGAAAAGACAACTTTTTTTCATTTTTATTTATTGCATTTTTAAAATTATATTAATAGGATACATTTGCAATATATAATTAATCTTGGGGAATTGTTACACATACAAATTGCATCTTGATCATTTTTACAAATTTAATTCTTTGCTGCGGAATTTAATCTTGTTTGGCTTTCGGCATTCAGATCTTAATATCTGCTATGGTTCAGATCCAGAACGTCCCCCAAAGACCTGTGTGTTAAACACTTGGGCTTCAGCCTGAGGCACTACTGGGAGATGGTGGAACCTGTAAGCGTTGGAGCCTGGTAGGAGAAAGTTAGGTCATCTCTGCCCTTGGAGAGGAAATGTTGGGACCCCTTCCCATCTCTCTTTCGTGTTCCAGCCATGAAGTGGAAGGTTTGTTCTTTTGCATGCTGCCACCACGATGAACTGCCTCACCATGGTCCTGTCCGAAAGCAGCAGGACCAACTGACCATGAACTGAAACCTCTGAAAATGTGAGCCATACCAACTGTATTCCTCTTTTTAAGTTGATTACCACAGGTAAACTGCCACAATGACAGCTGACTGATACAATGTCTCTTATTGTTGACAGTTTAGTAGCAGATGATTCTCCAACCCTACTTCTCTAGTATCCTCAGCCCTGGAAAAGAGGCTGCTACCCTGGGCCCCACACTTCAGAGGCTCCCTCTGTCACTAGGGGTCTGATGTTCAGCGTTTGTACAGCACAACTTGTAACACAAAATATCAACAGACTATTAACACTCAAGAGAAACACTTCTCTACATCTCTTATGCATATACTATCAGAAAAAGTGATTCTACTGGTAGCCCTGAAGATCCTGTGGGCTGTGTTACTGCTGATGTCAGAGATGAACGCTTGTGTAGTCAGGAGATACTTAAGTGGTGGAAGTGTTCACATAAGAAAAAAGACACATGAACTTGTCAGCGTAAATGTGGGAGATCTTTGCACAACAAAGTATCATTTCCCAGCAAAGTCAAAATGCCCATTTTCTTCTTTTCCTGTTCCGATTTGTATTATTGTCAAAAGATGCATATGGTATCTAAGACAAATCTTGCAATATTAACAATTTGTATTACACCAGAGTTTGGATTTATCAGTTCTAGATGCATGTATATTGGCAACTAAATGGACATTAACTATAAAAAATAAGTATAATTCAAGATATTAAAATTATTTGTTTATTAATATTTTTTTTGGTACTGGGGATTGAACTCAGGACCTTGTACTTGTGAGGCAGGTGGCAGCACCACTGAGCTAAATCCCCAGCCCCTCTTAAACGATCCTTATACAAGCTCATTAATTAAATTTTTATTTTACCTTCTCATAGATACTCTTACATCATGAGGAAAACGTTTAAAAAATAATTTTAACATTTGGATTTTTAAATTTACTTTAATTTACATTTTGATAAAAATATATTTAAATTTACATATTTTGACTACATTGTTTTATCATTACTGTGAAGAAAACAAGTTTACATAATCATTTTTAGCATAGTGACCTTACTGAAATGAATATATATTCATGTCATAAATTTTATCTTAATTTTTCATTCATGTAAGAAAGTTGTTAACCCATCAAAGAACAGCCAAAGTATATATTATAAATATTAAATATTGTCGTCTTTGATAGTTCTCTAATTCTCAATCATTAACAATAGTTTTATATGGCTTTTTAATTTTGTCATTATATAAATGCATTTGCCAAGGTGAAAGAGTAGAATGTACTTTATTTAATAGTTTTTGTTGTGGTTTGGGTCATAAATGTTCCCCCAAAACTCATATGTTAAAAAGCTTGGTCGAAGGGCCAGGGATTTATCTCAGTGTTTTCACTGCCTGCCTCCCAAGCTCAAGGACCCGAGTTCAATCCCTAGTACCAAAAAATAAATAAATAAAATAAAAAGCTTGGTCCTAAAGAATAGAATAAAATAAAAGCTTGGTCCTCAACTGATTGCACTACTGGGAGGTGGCAGGAATTTTATAAGGTGGAGTCTTGATGGAGGAAGTAGATTACTGGGAAGTCCTTTCAAGGGTCCATTTTGTTCCTGACTCCTGGCTTCTGTCTCTCTTTCTCTTCCTCCTGTCCACTGTAAGATAAGCTGGTTTGCTCTGATTAGGCTGCCTGTCATGATTCTCTGCCTTACCACAGACCCAGAAGCAATGCAGGCAAGAGACCATGGACTAAAACCTTTACTTCAAGTTGTTTATCTCAGGTATTTTGTCACAGCAACAAAAGGCTGACAGACACAGTGTGGTTTGTGACTTTTAAGTATTTAGTCACTGGGTATGTAGGTCTCCTTTTATATTCTGACCCCAGACCTCACAAATTTTAGAGCAGGCCTACCTATAAGGTCTCAAATTTTAGGATGCTTCTTATGCCCTTTCATATCTGCATGTAAACTGGCCAGTTCTTGTCATCTTAAACTTTGTCATCATCCCAAATGGTAGGAGAGGGAGAGAGAAAAACGTGTTGAAGATTTCAGACCAGCCATTCAGTACTCTAGCCTAGTTAGTGACCACAAATGTCATTCCTAAAATACAACTAAGAATTAGTCATATAGCTTGACCCAGCCACAAGGGAACCCAAAAGAAGAGCTCAAAAGATTTGCTCAGCAGAATACAGTTGAGATACTATTTGTTCTTTCACAGATGAGGCAATGGGAGTTTAGATTTTGCAAACCAATTAAGGTTATCCAAGCAGCAGAGGTAGAATTTGAACACAGGCAGCTGGAGAGGCAAGCCAAACTTCTTACCCAAACCTCTGGGATGAAAAGAAATCTTGGGAAGCACTCTTGAACCTGTGCAAAATGTGGAACAGGGCTTCACATTGACCTCACATAATCCTCAAAGATACAAGACACCCTAGTGAGCATCTAAGAGTAAAATTTATAGTGTTCTGACTCTAGAACTCCATGCCAGTCAAGTAATCTCTTATATGTTAGTATAAAAGTTACTGAGGAGATGAAAATCCAAAAGCTCTGGAGGGGGTTCATTTCCTCAACTCTGAGCAAGAAGCCCAAATACCAGGTCTAAGTTAGCTGAGTAAAACAGGTTGCTACCAGGTGCTGCTCTACTGGAGGGTTTTTTCCTCTTTCTCTAAATCTCAGCGATGCTCTTCACCCAGGAAGCCCCACTGTTAGGTTTGAGTCTGGCTGTCCCCCAACTTCATTCGGTCAGAGATAGTTGAATCTGAAATGTGTGCTGCTGGGATTAAGGGCATGTGATTACTAAACCACTGCACCTGAGTGAGTGCTTTGGCACCGCCCTAATCCCTGGTTATCTAAACAAGATAAAAAGGGCAGAGAGAGCTGTTACACTCTCTTGTTTCCTTTGCTACCTTGTGCGCACCATGTTGTTTCTCCTCTGCAATGTCTGTTTGCCATCTCTGCCTTGGAACCACCCAATTATGGACTGAAACCTCTACGAACCATAAGCCAAAAACATCTTTTCCCTTTTATTTATTTATTTATTTATTCATTCATTCATTCATTCATTTTTTAATTCTTTTGGTACTGGGAATGGAACTAAGGACTGTGTGCTTGCCAGGCAGGCATGGCGCAACTGAGCTAAATCCTCAGCCCTCCCCTTTAACTTTTGGTGCCAGGTATTTTGCCTCAGGGAAGAGAGAAAACTAACACACCCACTGGTGTATCCATACCCTCCACCTTCCACACTCCCTCTACACCGGCAGGGCAGCCAGGGGCTTCCCTTCTGATACATAGTTCAAGGCCCTGTGCCCTGCCCACTAGTTTTTGTCAGTGGAATGTTTTAATTCTAAGTCATATGGCACCAGTGAACATATACCCATGCACTGCAAGACACACTTTTAATACCCATATGGGTATTACACATACGTCTTTTGTAAAAACAAACAAAAATCCGGGAAAAACAATTAGAATAAATAACCTTATGAAACAGGAAGATACATTATTGCAGAAAAGTTGGAAAATTTAAAACAAGTAAACTGTATAGTTGAATCTTATTGTTACAGTACAATATTTATGAGTTTAAGTGGAACTGTTCAAAGAAGACTTAAAATGAGGTGAGCAGAAAGTATAAAATTCTGGAACAAAAACTCAAAAATGCTGCAAACAAAACTTGAAGGGATGGTGTGGCATAGGGGAAGGCTAAAATTGTACTAAAAATCCCACTCTGTCCTGAGACGTGATAGGTGTCCCCGGTGTTCATTCTCCTTTAAATAACAGAGTTTTTAATGGTACTTGGTTACCAGCTTCAGGTAGGATCCACAAAGGAGGACAAAAATCATGCCATACTTAACAAAGAGACGGTAACATGGGAAATTTTGTTCTTTTTTTTTTTTTCTCTCTCTCTCTCTCTCTCTCTGTCTCTTTTCTCTCTTTTTTGTAGTACTGGGAATTGAACCCAGGGCCTTGTACATGCTGAGCAAGTACTGTGAAACAGCTACATTCCTAGCACATGCTTTTCATTTAGAGACAAGATTTCACTAACTTACCTAGACTGGCCCCAAACTTGCCATTCTGCTGCCTGAGCCTCCTGCGTAGCCAGAATTACAGGGGTGTGCCACTACACCTGGTGGGAACGAGGCTAATAGATGTGCAAAGACTGAAAACTCCAAGCAGGAACACTGAAGTAAAACTGAGGAAAGAACCGCAGGGAGGCGCTACCAGTTCTAGGGCTGGGGGACAGAGAGAAGCGCGAAGGTGATGGAACCTGGAACTCAAAGGAAGTGTCCTACAGAGCGGTGACTTGGTCTCAGACTTCGAAGAGGGGGCAACGGGGCCAGTTCTGCGAGTTCCAAAAGCAGTCGGAGACTGGAACCAACTGATGCTGCTGGAGCCTAAGACCCCAAGGTAAAGCCACAAGTATGGAAGAGGCATTCCCTTCTCTTGTGTGGTCCAGTTCTCTTCCAGTACCCCTGTTGGCAGAACATGTGACAACGTCAGCTGATGATAGAAATGTTTGTAGCTTTAATCCTAGAATCAAAAACCAGAATGTAGAGGAGAAAATGCATCTGAGAGACAGTAGTTTTAAATGGCACAACTGTACCAGGTGGGATGCACAAATACAAATACAATAATGTTTAATTGAAAAACTTTATTTTTGTAAAAGGTATGTCATTAATCTCAAAATACACACATACACACACACACACACACTTTGAACACATTTATCTCATCATGTTGGCCATTTACCTCAACATGTTGCTGAAGTAGTTCTGAAGTTCTCTTTCCTGAATGTCTTTAGTTGTGCTGTCATGGCCACCTCGGTGTCCTGAATTTAAATTCTGATTTAAATGGTTGAAAATTTAAGGCAGTGCAGAGGGGAAAAATAATAGTGGAAATCATGAAATTAAATGAAAGGAGGAAACAACACTAGAGCATAATAAAGATATAGTTGGATAAAAAAGCAACATCAAACCATATCTTTGTACAAGAGAGACATGCAAAACAAAAAGACAGTTGAAATAGATGAAAAAGATATCCTTGGGAAATGCAAACTATAAAACAGAGTAGAGCGACATTAACATCAGACAAAGTAGCTACAGTCTGAAGCCTAAAGTATTAAATGAGACAAAAAGTGGTAAAATCTATGAAAATATAAATAAGCCTTTTGTGTACGTCATACCATAACATCTTGTAACAAAGTGAAACATGGGCAAATTGGATCCTCAAGCTTCTAAATTCTTCGTGTGACTGAAAAAGAAACAGACTTATCTTGTCACATGGCACGATTTCAATTCAGCCTTTGGTGTTGCAAGACTTCTCTTATATTAGAGCAACCCAGATTCTGAGAAATAATAATTACTGGATGAGGATCCCTACGAGTCTTGAGAGCCTTGGAGAGGGGACTGGATTTCCCCTTGAAAGAGCTGACTCCTCCCACCACCAGTCCTCTTGGGAACAGTGCAGCCAGCACCCAGGAAAAGGTCTGGAGCTGGAATGAGTGACAGAGGCGTGAGGATGGCTAGGCTGGGGCTTGAGCTGTGGAGGCGCCTGGTGAGTCACTTGTGAGCCGAGGATGAGCACGGGCTACAGGTTAGGAGGCTTGGGAAGGTCTGAGCTTTTGCAGAGGTAAGGGTTTTCTTGTTATTGGTTTCTGTTGTTATTGTTGTTGTGGGAGTATTGCTCATTGATGAAGATTCGAATCATTCTTAGTTTTTGCTTTTTCTTTGTCCCCCATTATTCCAGGGCCTTCAGAAAAGTCTCACTGGGCCTTTTTAAATATTGCTACTGGTCTCAGCTGTGTCTCTTTGTACCTGGGGCAAAGGTGGTATAGGGAGGGCAGCCACAGGCTGAGAACACAGACCAGCAGCAGCAACTGAGGGGCCAGGGATGCTTATGGGGGCTTTGTGGCTTTCACTCCCACACCTCCCCACTTCAATTTGGACTCAATAATCAGAGGTGAGAGTTGGCCATGCCTGTGTGGTCAGGTCTGCATTCTCTGGTCACCTGTCCAAAGACAGCAGGTCCAGACCTCACCACTAGCCCACCTCCTGCTCCAAGAGAAAAGCGCCCAAGTTGAAGACCCACAACCCCTAGGCTAGGGCTCCTTCCGTGGCCAGATTTTGTTCTTTGGTCATTTTTCTAGAGGCTCTGTTAGTGTTAGTATTTACTCAGTGATTCGGAAGAGCTTTTATGCAAAGCAGCAGTGGGGTACATGGGAGGAGAAGCTCCACAAGACTTGCAGCCTCATCAAGGAAGTCCCGGTGGTAAATCATCAGTGCTCAGAGGCCGCTGATTTGTTTCTTGCTAACTCCTCCCAAACTGTCCGCTCCTCCAGCTTCTGCCCGCAGGACCTAGGCATATAATTTCAATTAGGTAAGGAGTTAGTACACATGCCGAGTACATTAGGCGATTCTACAGCTTTACTAATTCTGTTCATTTTCCCCAAGGCTCACGGTCTGAGGCAGTTTTGTCTCATGGAGTCCCCCAGAAGAGGGGACTGGCGGACTGGGGCTGAGCTGTCATGGGTGGACAGTCACAGACCGTGGGAACGTGGTACTGCGGAGCTGGGTGACGTGAGATGACAGAATGGACGGAGAATGTTCCACTGGGCAGAGGAACAGGTTTGTAGAGGCAGTGAATATGGCGGTAGGCTGGGTGGGATGCTATAGGGTCCCTGCCCTGTGTCACTCACACTGTTCAGCTGAGTCTCGGAGCATCAGAAAATGTTGAAGTGTTCAAAATTCTTAGGACAGAGGAGAAGGGATGGAGCTGACCCACAGGGGAACCAAGAAAACCTTGACTCTAAAGCAGAAGGAGAAGCAGGGCTATGTCATGGGTGGACATAGTGGGAAGGTTTTGAGCTCATCCAGATCCTGAAATTTGTGTTCAGATCAAAATGTCACCAAGATTTTGAGAGGAATACAAAGGCCCAAGTAATGACTAGCCTGTGGATGTTTCTCTCGTAGCCTGGAAATTAGCCTACTGCCTGGATCACTTGGACCCAGTAGGAAAAAGATGACACACTTGAATTAGCAAGTCTATCCATTGCATTTTTGTCTCTCCTACCCTCCCCTGCTTCCTTGGGCTTTGCACCATGAGTTCGAGCAGCACAAGCCACCCCTCCAAAGGCAGTCAGCAGATCCTGGCCTTCCCCACCTGCAGAATTCTGAGCCAAAATAAACATCTTTCCTTTATAAATTATCCAGTCTCAAGTAGCCTATTGCAGCAACAGAAAATAGACTAAGACAGTAGCAGAGTTAGATTTCAAATCCAGGCTGGACATACTGGGAAGGGAAGGATTTGCATTAATGCATAAAACCCTGTTTTGTACCTGTAATGAGATAAAATATATGTATTTTATTTAAGTAGCTTTTGGATTAACTGAGAATCCTTTCCTAAATGATTCATAATTAGACAACCTCACCCTGGATCCATCGTCGCACCACCCCTCCTGTTAGGAAAGGAGAGGTGTGCTCTTCTGTTGGAGCTCCCATCTGAGCCCTGGAATCCCACCTCAGGATGTCCTGCCACCTACCAGCTCCAGGTTCCTTTGCCTTCCTTTTTCCTCCCTACTGATGGTGTCTAACTTAATAAAATAAGATGGATCTCCCATCCTAGAAGAGAAACCTCAGACTTACTCTGTGACTCCTGCTAGTTTCAGCCCTTTCGCCTTCTTTACAGATAGCCTTCTTTTAAAAAAGTGGTCTAGGGCTGGGGATTTGGCTCAGTGGTGCTGCTGCCTGCCTTGCAAGCACAAGGTCCGACTTCAATCCCTGGTACCAAAAAGAAAAAAAGAAAACAAAAAAGTGGTCTGTACTTGCTATCCCCAGTTCTTTATCCACCATTCATTCATTCCTAACCTGAAGCAAACTGGACTCTGAAGCCATCTCTGCAGCATTTCTTCAAAAGTAGCCACTGTTAGCCGGGTGTGGTGGTGCACACCTGTAATCCTAGCACTCAGGAGGCTGAGGCAGGAGGATCGCTGTGAGTTCGAGACCAGACTGGGCTACATAGTGAGTTCCAGGTCAGTCTCAACTACACAGTGAGACTCTGTCTCAAAACAAACAAACAAAAAACAACAACAACAAAAAAGTAGCCATTGTTCCCTTACTGAAGTGATTTTGTACTTTGACTACTGTGGCATCACATTCATCTGTATTCCCAGCCACAGGATTCTGGTACTTTCTCCCTGGAAATTTAATCCACTCCCATGGCTTAAGAACTCAGTAGCCTACGACAGTCTACAAGCTGTTAGTGTTTGTAAAATATACAGTCATCTCACTGTGGTTCAGAATATGTAGTACATTCTTTGGATGGTTCATTCATCCTTCTTGCAGAATAGATCAAGAACTATGTGCTGTGCTCCACTGAGCACTTCCCACAAATTACCTCATTTAATCCTCACAACAAACTCGCAAAAAGGGCTCTGCTTATTTCTTCTATTTTGTAAATGAAAGCACTGAGCCTCTGAGAAAATAAGTAATTCTCCCAAAAACACAGAATTAAAAGTAAAACTGAGCTGGGTATTTAGCTTGGTGGCACCGCACCTGCCTCGCAAACGCAAGGTCCTCAGTTCGATCCCCGGTATCAAAAAAAGTAACGAAACTAGGATTCTGTAATGTGGTAAAGTTTTAATATTTAATTAAAGTATTAAGTTTCATTACTTCACCCTTCCATCCCAACTGTCAAATGGTAATAATTTCTAGGCACACTACCCACAGAGCAATGTTGGAAAATGTCTGAAAAAGAAGTTATTGCTCAGATTTGACCTTCATAACAGACATTTTAAAGCCCCCAATAGAAAAAGTAGTAATGAGAAGCCAGCTTTCAACTGAGCCTTTGAATAAGACAGAAGTTTTTTTTTACTGTGGACCGCTAAGAAGAGAAACTGCAGAAGGTGATATACAGGCCACACTTCCTGACTGGAGAGGTGCTTGCAGAGATCTGGAAGAAGGAGAGTATTGGACACACCTTGCCTTGTCCCTTGACACCACCCCGACTTGGGGCCAACATTCTGATGTAAGGATTGATGATGACCAGGAAAAACCAGCGCATGGCCCAGTCCCCTGTTTCCCAGTACCTGGCCAAAAAAAATTAAAAAATAAAAATAAAGCACGGCAAATGCCTGTAATTTTAGTTTTATAATCTCAGCTACTCAGGAGGCAAGTTTGAGGCCTGCCTAGAAAACTTAGTCTCAAAATTAAAAAAAATAAAATAAAATGGGCTGAGGATGTAGCTCAGCACTCCCTCCTTTCAATCCCAAGTACCCCCAAAGAGGAGGAAGGAGGGAAGAGGAGAAGAAAATAGAAGGGAAAAGGGGAAGAGGAGAGGGGAAAGACAGGGAAAGGAAAGGGAAGACAAGGTTGCAAACCTCCTAGAGATGCCATGTGTTTGGAGTGGTGTCAGAACCTAACCCCAGGAAGTGGGTCAGCTGCTGTGGAGAGGACTATGGAGGTTGAGCCCAGGGCCACATCTTCCAGAATGAGACAAGGAGGGCCACTAAAGGGCCTGCCCTCTACAGGAAGAGCACAAACGTGCTGAGAGACCTGGGAACCTGCAAGAGTTACCGGATCAGGATAACAGGGCCACAGGGAACCCATCTGGCTCACAGCCAGATGCTTGGGCTGGACCCAAGCCACGGCGACAGTGACAGGCCAGTCCTCATGCACAGAGGAAAAGGCCTCAGAGGATTCCAGCAAAGGCAGGATGACAGCTTGGGGACTGGGCCATCCTTCCCCAGCATCGTCACTGAGGTTCACCCTGAGCCAAAAATGTCACTTGGGAAGAACAGGATAGAATTGGGACAAATCCCCTGACAGAAAAAAATGTTTTTGCCAAAGAAACCCAGTAAACTTAGAAGACCTGAGGCTTGGAGAGAGGGACTTAGGAGATTCCAGGCACAGAACTGATGAGTCGTGGCACCCCCCACTACGTCACCTGTCTTCTAGAGCTTTGTGGCCCAGCTTCGTCCCTTAAGTGACCAGTACAGCAAGTGTAGGAGCCAGCTCTCCTGAGCGTATCCGGAGTGGGCCTCTTACTACTTTTTCCTTTTTCCTCACTTTACTCTTTCTTTGGAAGAATGGAGGGGTCAAGAAAACATTATGGATAATAAGAACTAAAGTTAGGTTTTATTTTCAAGTAAAAAAATTTTCTAAGAAAAATAGTAATGTAAATACTAAAAAGTAAGTAAAGAGCAATGAGTAAAATTAGTTTTATTGCAGTCTAGAAGCTAATTAAAGCCAAAGCACGGTGGCAGATGCCTGTAATTTCAGCACTCTGGGAAGCCGAGGAAGGAGGATCCTGAGTTAGAGGACAACCTGAGTTACTTAGCAAGCTTGAAGTTAACCTGAAATACAGTGAGACCCTATCTCCAAAACCAAACAAAACACACCAGTGCTTTAATTTGAAACATCAAGCATGAGAGTTTGTCTCTGCTGAACATTTCTAGGTGTACTCAAACAACCCAGGGTTAAAGTAGAAGGGACTAACTCCTCTTTGGGGGCCGCCAAGTTCTGCCCTAATGCACTAAATTCCTCTTCTAGCTTATGTTGTAAGAGTAGCCTTACTTAATTGTTCATCCATTGAGTAATTTGTGTCAGTGTATTCATCAAGATCCAAAGAAACCTTAGTGACTAGAATGCTATATTCACTGGTGTCTGAGCTGTGATGAGGAACGGACCTTTCAGGCAGGCAGTGCAGCACACACCATGATTGTCTACCCCTAGCATTCCCTCCCCTTTCGTCCACCCAGACCATCTTTCTTCAAGAGTCAAGCAGCTGGTGGTGCACGCCTGTAACCCCAGCACTCAGGAGGCTGAGGCAGGAGGATCGCTATGAGTTCGAGACCAACCAGGGCTACATAGTTCCAGGTCAGTCTCAACTACATAGTGAGACCCTGTCTCAACCCCCGCCCCACCAAAAGAGTCAGGCATACACATGCTCCAAGGAACACATCAGAACCAATCATTGTCATACCTGGGCCTTGCCAGGGATTCGTTTAGTCATGGGCTAAACTAAATCCTACCAAATAATACATAAAATAAGGCTGCCACAGAGGTCCTGAAAGTATTTTGTGATGGCAGCTATGAGGCTGTATCTTGTATATTTGTTTTCTGGGGTTGCCATAACAAAAGCCTACGTGCTAGGTAGATTAAACAACAGGACTTTCTTGTCTCACACTGATGGAGGCTTGACGTCTAAAATCTAGGTGTTGGCAGTCGGTTCGTTCTGAGGCTATGAAAGAAGAATTTGTCCTCAGCTCTCTCTTTGGCTTGTGGATGGTCATCTTCAAGTTCATATGGTGTGCTCCCTGAATGCAAGGTCTTTTGAACTGAATTAGGGCCTACCCTAATGGTCTCATTTTTGCTTGATTACCCCTGTAGAGACCCTATCTCAAAATAAACTCATGTAATTCAACAGATGAGTTTGAGGGGAACACAGTAGAAACCATAGTTATATTTCTTCTAGCCTTTAGGCAAGGTTGAGTCTGGATACACTAGGTTTCCTTGTCTTTTTACTATGACCCTGGTAGGACTGGAGGTCTTTCCTGTGTCTCTGACCCAGAAGTAGGCTGATAACAGAAGAATTTACCGCCATTCTGAGAGTTCATCCTGCCCTTCCATGGCCACCTTCATGGAAAACTGCTTCATTCTGGAACCTTTATGTCTAAACATACCTCTCTCTGGCCCTAGACTCGTCTTATACCCACACTTTGCTTCAGTCACCTCAGACACAGGTGTCCCCTTATTTCCTGTAGTTCTTCTCTGCCTCTGTTATCTTCTTTATCCAACTAAGAGGTCGTGGCACACCATTTAAGCACCCCCTCCCATAATTCTAACCTCATGTGCCTTGTTAAACTTTCACTGCAACTGCCTGGGAGAACCCTGACCCTTCATTCCATTTGCCTGTTTAAGTCCAGCCTCAAGGGCACAACACGAAGACCCACATGCAAAGAAGGTTAGTGCTCTTTTGACTTCGTGAACATCAGGGTTAACAGACCACTCAATGACTTCTTCCATCTTTTGTCCTATAATTATTTAAATCATTCCTGTTCTTTCTTTGTGTGAACAAAAGCACCCTCTAGTGTCTCTGTCTAGGTACCGTCCTGTTTACTTTGCTCCTTCTTAGTAAAAGTCTTAAAGTGATCTACTTTTATTTTCTCCCATTTGCCTCCCTTTTTTTCATGAAGCCACTCCATTGTGGCCATTTCTCAACACTTACTGATCCTGCCATTGCCAAGATTTCCAACAGCCTTTATGTGGCCAAACTTAATGAACATTTTCCTTTCTTTATTGCAAGTGGCATACTGGGACCATTGCATACTGCTGGCCCTCACTTCCTCAGACAGCCTCTTCGTCCGACTTCCAGGTCACTATAGTCCCCTTGTTTTCTTGCCTCTCTGGTCGCTATGGCAGCCTTTTATTCTGTATTCCCCAACTCACTCTTCTCAGCTCCTTTTTTTCTACCCTAGGCACTCCCTGGATGATCATTCCTGCTCCCAATGGCTCACATGACATCTACTCAAGATGCCCCCTGCATCTGGATTTCTTTCCTGAATCTCTCTCCCGAGCTCCAGACCCAGATGTGCAACAGCTTGAGGAACATCTCCACTTGAGTGTTACCCAGGCCCCTTAGTCTTCCTGTGCTTGTCAGTTGAGCCCCTCGTAAAAGCTGCTCTTCCTGTTTCTCGTATCTCATCGGTAGATGGCCTCCTCATGGGGCAGTGGCTCTGGAAGCAGACTACTAAGGCTGGTGACCCAACTCCACTGCCCTCCAGCTGGTAGATTACTTTGGCAAGGTAATTAACTTCTTTGTGTCTTGGTTCCCAAACTCCAAAACTGGATTATAATTCTCCCTCTGTCAGAGGATTATGATGAGTCAAAAAGGGAGATTACACATAAAACACCAAGAACAGCTCCTGGCATATATTATGTAAGTTTTAGCTAGTGTATCATGGACGATACAATTGGAGTCCTGGGACTCAGCCTAGGTTTCTATATCTAAACATAAAATTTTTTATTTATCTCCTTAATATCTCTTGAATCCACTCATGAGGCGTAGAGGAGGAGTTATCAGGAGAGTGAATATATCTCCGGTGCTACCACCTTTGTTAAGGCCACATTTGCGCTCAGCTGAACAGCAAGAATCACTTCCTAAATGGTCTCTCATTTCCAGGCCTGCGTAACCCAGGCACCTTTCCACACTGCAGCCTAGGCTGTCTTCATTCAATGCAAATATCATAATACTTAATGCCATTGAGTGTTGTTTCTCTACCTTCAAAGTAAATCCACATACCTTGTCAGAGAGACAGGGCCCAAATGAGGAGGCCTCCGCCTGCTCTTTTCTGTCTTCCACTTTGCAGTCTGAGCTCCAGCCATCGGGACCTGTTTGCAATTTTATGAAAACAACATATTCTTTGCATACATTTCCCCCCTTCATCTGTGTTCTCTGTTTAAAGGACATTTTCTTCAGAAAGTTGTCCTGGACCATGCTGCTTGTGTGTTGGTAAAGATCTCACACTGCAGAGCTCTGGGGGTGCTTTTCACAGAGGCTTTAATGTGCAGTGCTCACCCTGCAGAATCATCACAGCAAACTTTGACCTCCTGAGGTCACTTTGGAAGTTTCTTTATGGGTTCTTGTAGTACTCTGAATATGTATCCATCCATCCACCACACTATTTAATCCTCTTTCAATCAGACTATAGGCTGGGGATTCAGCTGAGTGGCACCATACCTATCTGACAAGCGCAAGGTCCTGAGTTTGTTTGCCGGTACCAAAAAATAAATAAAATCAGACTATGAACTCTGTGAAGGCATAGACTGTGCCTGATATCTTCTCTGTATTCTGTAGACCTGACATACAGAATATCTATTGAATGAATCAAATGAATCTAATCAGAATGTAAGTGAATATATCATTTTAAAAATTAGACCATGCAGTTCAGTAATACACGATTCTGTTTTATTCTACATAGCAGCTATAATCTTCCACCTCTAAGAGTTAAAATATTGGTCCCAGCGCTAGGTGATGTATACAAAAACTTCCCTACATGGTTCTTTCTACTGGGATTACATCATTCCAGCCAAATTGGCCTTTTTTTCTTTTTTTTAAATAAATCAGAACCTGAGTGATACCTTCTGCTAACTTTTAGCAGAGTTCATACATGAAGAGACACAAAGTTTTCTTCTCATGATTTTTAAAAACATCCTCCTGGGCCAGGGATTTAGCTCCATGGTTCTTCCACCTGCTTCACAAGCACAAGTTCGATCGTGGTACCTGAGTTCGATCCTTGGTACCAAATAAATAAATAAATACATCCTCCCTCTACCCAAGCAGCTAACAGAGGAAGGCTTCACTTCCACATTCCTGTGGTTCGAAAGTGCACGCCCTTCCTACACGTACGCACTTCCTTTGGAGTAAAGCTTCGCCATGCTCAGGAAGTCAGTCATTGATCTCCCCCAAAGTGAAAGTAAACTCAGGATCAGACTTGTCTTCATTTTCTATGCTCTAAGATTCCATTACTGCCTACCTGGCACATAACTCTGGGTAGGGAGAAGCGTGAGATGATAGTGACCATATTTATTGAACTTCAGATTGGCCTTGGACTTTGGACACTCTGCCAAGCTGTTGCCAGAGTGATAACAGATTGTGTCACTCTGTGCTTCAGAATCTTTAATAGCTCTGTTACAAGGTGAAATCCCACTCAGCTTTCCTTAATGATGCAGGCCCATCATTATAGTTATCATTTGGATGTAGTAACATAGAGTTACCTTTATCAACCTTGGGCATATAGAAATATCAGCCATCTAGAATATGACAAGAAATTAGGAAGGGAGTGGGTGTCTGTACAGCTAAAAATAACAGAATGTACTTTAATCAGAAATCTGGTTAATCAGTCAGTACCAGATTCAGAACAGTGATTCTAAAGTGAGAACATGACTGATACAGTCAGATGCACTCTAAGCAGTAGTAAGACACTTTATAAATTAAAAAGAGAGGGTGTGTGGAGAGAGACGCCTGAAATCCCAAATACTTGGGAGAGTGAGACAGGAGAATTCCAAATTAGAGGCCAGCCTGCAATTTAGCAAGACCCCGTCTCAATCAAATAAAAAGAGGCTGGGAATGTGGTTCAATGTGAAGGCCCCATGTTCAGTTCCCAGTATGGGGAAAAAAAAAATTAAGCAACATGAGATTCTGTACCAGGATGAGCCAAAAGGGGCATTCACTGTGCCGTGGTGCAGTGTAACACTTGATGTTTCCAGCGGTGACTCTGGCTGTAAAGAAACAGTTCAGGGCTGGGGATTTAGCTCAGCAGTTCGGTGGCCTGCCTTGCAAGCGCAAGGACCCGAGTTCAATCCCCAGTACCAAAAAAAGAAAAAGAAACAGTTCAGTTGGAGGCTTTGTTTCAGATGTTAGGAAAAAAAGACTCTGAAATATCTTGAAAGACTCGATATAGAAGCCACAGATAAATATTACATCATACCATGTAAGATGTAAATTCTGCAAAAGTACTTTACAATAAAGGTGGGTAGGTATCACTGAAGAGGTTGTTTCAGTGTAGACAAATGACAGTTTTGCAGTTTTGTTTGCTTTTTTGAGACAGGTTCTCACTATGTTGCCCAGGCGGCATTAAACTCCTGGGCTCAAGCAATCTTCCTGCCTCAGCCTTCCATGGGACTACAAGCACATGCCACTGTGCCTGGTACTACTGGGAGTACTGAGATAGCTGAGTATAATGCAGTTTTTCTCAACCAGCAATGATTTCCTTGTCTAGGAGATATCTGGCAATGTCTGGAGACCTTTTTGGTTGTTAGAACTTGGGTTGGGTAAATTGGCATCTAGCAGATAGGAATCAGGGGTGCTGCTAAACATCATACAGGGCATGGGACGGGCTCTCCCCTCTGCCCTCTGAATTGTCCAGCCCAATAGTGCTGAGACTGAGACATCCTGGCCTAGAGATTCCCCTGCCTTTTTATTTTTTATTTTTTGGTACTGGAGATTGAACTCAGGTCTTTGTGCTTGTGAGGCAGGTATAGTGCCACTGAGCTAAAATCCTGGTCCTCCCTTGCCCCCCGCCCCACTTCATTCAACATGAATTCAGGTTGTTAGGTATTTGGGAGTAGTTATGTAGGGTTGGGGAAAAGTCACAGGATTTAAGTGGAGACTGTAAATTTGTTATATTTTCTATAAACCCACATTGTGGAGTCATTAAAGAATTGTCCCTTACCTTAAAATTGGCTTGCATGTTAGGCTGCTTATTTTATACTTTACAGTTTTCTTTTTTTGCTAATTTTTCTCACTGTAAGAATTATAAAATTTCTTAAGCATCCAACCTAGAAAAGGTGATGTTGCAGTCAGATTAACTTTCCTAGGTCAGCCCCTTGCCTTTCCTGAGAGGCAAAGCTAGAGTTTGGGACAAGGAACTAAGGAGAGACATTACCATTCTCAAACTGCACGAAGTTCCAAACACTGTAAGCCGAAGAGATTGAAGCTGGGAAGCTGCCACTAGGCAGGGAAAAGCCCCAGGACATGTGCTTTCCCACCAGCAGGCTGCACTGCTGTCACTGCGAACAATCCCTCCTGGTGCCTTGTCTTTCCATTATTGCTCAAGCTTTAAAGTCACAGGAGGCTGCATCTGGGTGGCTGGGCCCAGGTCCCAAGCTTCACGTGTGAGAAAGGGGTTATCTGTCCCCATCAGGTTCTGCAGTCGAGAGAGGCCTTTTCCCAACAAGATTCACCAAACATGGAAGTGAAGTTTGGACAGTGAACAGCAAAAGGGACAGGGATCATCATTGTGAAATGAAAGCATCAAGACTGAAAGGAAGGGCTGGGGATCCAGCTCAGTGGTTTCACCGCCTGCCTTGCAAGCACAAGGACCCAAGTTCGATGCCGGTACTCCCCCGCAAAAAAAAAAAAAAAAAAAAAAAAAAAAAAAAAAAAAAAAAAAAAAAAAAAAAAAAAGTTTGAAAGGAAGAACTGGACCCCCAAATACCTAAGACAGCTTCCCAGCCTGAATGTGGGAAATGAGGGAAACTTCACTGATTCCGATAAGAATGATTTCAGATTTGTTTACATTTCATCTAGGTTGGGACTAGAAAATACCTTGTAGGGAGTATTTAAATGGAAAAAAAGCCATGCTATGTTTCTTGTAACTCAGATGGCCAAGGGACAGAAGTGATTCTAAGGACTTAGGAGCTGCTGGGGGAGCTGCCAGGTGGCTGTGCATGTGAGCTTGGTATAGCTTGGGCTCTGGGTCCATCTGCTGGTGCAGTTTTTCTTCAACTTCTCTTTCACTGTGCATTAGTCGTCCATGGCTCACATTTCCCAACTATGTGGCAATTAGCAAAAAGGGCCCAAATGCAAGGCCTAGGCAGGTTCTCTAAAAGGGAGTGGAAGAGGGAGTAATCAAGAAGGCACTTCCCGGTGGGCCAGGAAGGGAGCTTGGGAGCTTAGTGGGTGTTCTTTCTTTTTTTCTTTTTCTTTCTTTTTTGATATAGGGTCTACCCTGTAGTCCAGGCTGGCCCCAAACTTACAGCAACCCCTCCTGCCTCACTGCGCCCCGCCCCCAGTTCCGGGATCACAGGTGTGCACTCTTATACCTGCCTTTGGCGAGTGCTTTCCCATTTGTCAAAGACACATGAGATTCCTCGGTGCTAAGGTAGGTCGTTTCTGTAATTCTTCCACTGGATATACAAATGACACCAAGACTCCGAGGTGTCACCCCGATGGCCAAGTTAATGAGGTTATTGTTTGAGATTAGATCGCTACTAACCAGCTTCACTACTTCCCTTTGGAACGGCCGCTGCAGGGCAATCTCCTTGGCTGTCCTGGCACAGACTGACCCTTTATGGCAGAGTACAGATTGCTGGTCAGATGGAACAGTGCTGCTGTGGCCAAGGCCCTGGGTTGTTCATTCACCGGGACAAGATGAATATCAACCACCTTCCTCAGGTAGTTTGGCTGTGGTTTAGAAATAAATCTAAGTTTAATATAAGCTCATTAAGATGCATGGCTGTAAAGTGTAGAGTTTGGAGAGTTTTTGTGGGTGTGTATACCTGTATCACTGCCCCCAAGCTCCAGGTAGAGGACTTGTAATTGGAACTTGAGTGTGAGTAGCTAAAGCTATTTCTCCTGTTCACAGGAAATACCTGAGGCAATGCTCCCCGTACCTTAGAGTGCACCACAGTCACCTGGAGGGCTTGTTAAACCAGCTGAGGTTCCCAGGCAACACTGATTTGCTGGCTCAGGGGCGACACTTGTGGAATCCCAATGCTCAGGATTACCAGTGGCGCACCTGTAGTTACAGCTACTTGGAAGGCAGAGGCAGGAGGATCCCTTAAACCTAGTTGTTTGAGGCCATCCGGGGAAACATTATTAGCAAGGGCCCATCTCTACAGAAATGTAATTGTATGATGATCTTTAAATTCTGCCCTCTAGTGTCTGTTGCAGAATCCTTCAATTTAGTCTCTTGTTTCTGGCAAGATGTTCCACAAAACCATGGATTTGGTCCCTATATTGCCTGTTGGAGTCTTCTTTCCAGTGAATTAATCAGTTCTAAGGGTCTAAAGCTTCAAGGGCTCAGCATGCTTTTAAAGACTGGAAGACTCCGCATACCCTTTTTATAGCTAACGAGGGGTATTACAGTATTTTAAATGTGGTTTGTTTGTTTATAGTACTGGGACTTGAACCCAAGCTTTACACTAAGCTACCTGCCCAGAACATTTTTTACTTTTTTATTTTGAGACAAGGCCTTGCTAAGTCACTGAGTTGTCCAGGCTGGTCAGACATGATCCTCCTGCCTCACCCTTCCAGAATACTGGGATTACAGGCCTGCACCCATACCCAGTTGTGAGCATTTAAAACATTGTTTAAAGTAACACATTTAATAAGTGTAAAACCAACCACCTACTATGTATGATTTTGTTTTTATATTCATTTCTGTGATCCTAGAAGATTTCATAATTTTTCTTTTCTGCAATGATTGCTTTTATCATCAGAAAAAATGAAACCCCAAACAAAAAAGATTTCCAGTAAGGCAGACTCCTTTTGCTGCCCCTATTTGATTCAATAAACTACATATTACAAGACACTTTTTTCTCTACAGGGATACTGATATCAAAATGTGCACGGGCTGTTTCTCACTACTATTTGAATCATACATAAGCAATCGATTTTTTTAAGAGTAGGAAGAATTTATTGAGAGAAAGAAAGCTTCTGTCTGAAAGAGACAGAAGGGGGAATAGAAAATGGGTTGCCCCCGCCTTTTTTGTCCTGGGGATTGAACTTGGGACCTTGCGCTATAAAGGCCCTGATTTTTTTTTTTTTTTTTTCGAGACAGGTTCTTGCTACATAATTTAGGCCTGTTTGAGCTCTTTATATAGTCCAGACTGGCCTCAAGCTCACAGTCCTCCTGTTTCAGCCTCCCAAATGCTGAGATTATATCATGTACCCATACCTGGCAAGAAATATTTTTAAGCAAATGATTTAATATACTATTTTCATATGTAATTCTTAAGCAGCATTTAGGCAGAGGGGCATTTGACAATGACTTTTTTTTTAAAGAGTGACTTGTGGTAGAGCCCTTGCCTTCATGAGACCCTGGGTTCAATCTCCAGCTCTGGCGAAATAAAACAGTAAACCGCTTTCACTGCGGAGTAAATAAAACAAGGAAATCTGATTCCCCTGCTTCATTTAAATTCCTCTGTGTCTACTCATGGAGACTCATCTAGCTAGTAGTTTGTAAGCCATCTGGCAGCTCTCTTTAGAAAGGAAATGCTCTTTCAGGTAGGACTTGCCCTGCCACCTCTTGTCTTCCACGGATCCAGAGCTGAGGGCAAGTGAATGAGAAGAAAACTCCATCCACACAGATTTCCAGTCTCATCACACCACATGGGGCAGGACCAGTGCTTCCTCCGGTCCCTCTGTGGCTGTGGCCAGAGGTGTCAGCAAGGATGAAAGCAAACTCCACCCCAGGGACACAATACTGAAGATGGACCAATCGGGACAAACTCCCTGAAGACAGCCTGGCTCTTTCCATTCCTCTGGAGCTTTTAGGGCAAAAGGCAGAAGGCAGCTGTTTCTACTTTTTAAAAATTGCAATTGGTCTAGTGTTTAGTTATCCTCCTTTACATCTAAACTGAAATCTCCCCACATTTTGAATCTTGTATTTTGAGAATGTGAACTAGAACAGTCCCGACTGTATGATCTGCCTGCCCCTCGTTTAGGGTTCCTTATTAACATGTCCCCAAACAGATTCACTTGCTCGCTGCTCGGGACCAGGAGCTGCAGCTTGGACCACAGCTGGGCTAAGCTGGGTCCGCACCAAGCCTTCCACCCAGACCCGTAGGAGCCCATCAGAGAAATCTCTTCCCTCCTCCACAGGCTGGTATTTCCTCTGTCCTCGGATACTCAGAACAAGCACTCTGAAGGCCTTCAACTGTTCACCAAGTGACCTGGGTGCTGTGCCCCTCACTTGTTCACCCTCAGAGCCCCTCCATCCTGGCAAAGTGCTGAACCTCTACTCTTCACCAATAAGCACTAAGTAATCTTCCCTAACAGGCTCGGCTTCCATCGACACGGTCTAATCTTTGAAAGTCTTATGGCACCCTTGTCATTCTACTGACTCAAAATGAACTAGGGTTACCTAACTCCACTCCAACCCCAAATCCAAGTCTTCCTGCATGAATGTCTGTTAAGTCTTCTAGGATCCAGTTATTTCAACCTGTGTGGAGGCCTCTGTAGTTGCCTGGTTAAATAGTAAAAAAACAAAAAACCCTGGTTCTTGGAAAGGTAGCCCTTTCAGCTAGTAACTGAGTAGCATCTAGGGCTTCAGCATGTCATTCCGTGATAGTATATTCGTCAGTGTCAATGCTATGACCTGAAAGATTATTAGCCTGCAAACAACCCAAATCAAAAGCACACTTGCAGGTGTCAGGCATTGACAGCTTTTTGTAAATTAACTCATATATCCCTCCTAGCTTTGTAAAGTAGGTTCTAGTATGATCCACATTTTAGGGTTGAAGGAGCAGAGACTCAGGGACTTTAATCTCACGCCCAAAGTCACACACTTGATACGTAGTATAATTGGGGGTTAAACCCAGACAGTCTGGCTCCAGAAGAGGTGTGCTTAGCCACTAGGCCTCTCAATGCAACCTTCCCAGTCTTCTGTCACTTACAGATGTGACAAAGTGTTTTTGATTTCAAGATGTTAGTATTCATTCAGCACTTGCCGGCCCCAAGCCTGATGCTTGGCTCTCATACACAATAACTAAGACAGACAAAGGCCAGAAATGGACACAGGGTAGTTTCAGTTGTCTGAGGCACAAGCAGAATTAAGCCACAAGGGGATTTATTGGCCCACATACCCAAAGTAGAACAATAAATTTTGGTGTAGAGGCAACAGGATCTATAGACCAAGATGCTGTGGTTAGAGAGTGGGTGGGATCTATTACCAATAGAAGATGAAGGGAGGCCTACCTTTGATAAAATAAGGGGCTGGGCTCACTAGCTGAGTGGTTGAGCATGTGCCTAGCTCGAATGAGGTCTGAAGCTCCACTGAAGATGCAGAAAAGGAGCTGGGAGTATAGTGCATGCCTGTAGTTCCAGTTACAGAGAGGCTGAGGCAGGAAGATCGCTTGAGCCCAGGAATTCGAGGCTAGCCTGGACAACAGAGTGAGATGTCATCTCAAAAAAAAAAAAAAAAGGAAAAATGATGATAATCTCCCTCCACCTTTGGTTACCAACCTATCCATGTTTTAAATTATGACTTTCTCAGAATTTACATTACAGCGTGCTTAATTGCCTTGAGCTCACTTCACAGGAAACATCATACACAATAGTTTGCTTATCCAAGAAGCAGCGGCCTGGTCAGGCAGGTAAATAACAAATGCCAGTAAAAGATCCATCCAGAGCTTTGCCTGAGAAAGGAAAAGGAAATGGAAGTCCTTCAATAGCTCCTGAGGAAGATTCCCCAGATGACATTTCTGGTTTAACTTGCCAACATGTAAGTCATGCTGTTGGCGTGAATCCTGCGAAGAAAGCAGTAGCTAAGAAGCAAGGTCAGTTTATTCAGAATGGTGAAAAGAAATTATAGAAACTAGTACTTCCTTCACCCATTTAGTTGTGCCTTGTGTGCTTTTTCAGAGATGTAGTAAAAACCGGTATTCACTGAAGCACTTTAAGAGTTCCAGAACAGAGTCCCGTTGTATCATAACTAATCTGAACACATGGGTAATTTGGATTCTAAAACTAATACAAGGATTGTTCGGCTCCTAGAAGAGATCATCATCCTATAATTTGATATAATCATAGGGGTCTGGTGTTCGGTGCACTTGTTTTTGTTGTTATTGGGAGTGTGAGGAAAAAACGGAGAACTTTGAGGCGAGGAAGAAGACAGTGATGTCAGTGTGGTAACTCCACAGAGATTTTACCGCGGTGCTCTCAGATGGTAGGGTGCCTCAGAATTGCCAGAAGACTTGTTACGGCAGATTGCCGGGTCCCAGGCCTACAGACTTGCACTTAGTAGTTCTGAGACCTGGCATGTCCGATAAGTTCCTAAGCATTGCCAGTGCTGCTGGGCCACGGATCAGTTTGAGAACCACTAAAATAGAAAAATTTGGTGAGAAAAGTAAGTGGCACTTGAAAGAACAGACTCATCTCAGGTAAACTTGTGCCGGAATTTCTGTTGCCAGTCTTGTTTTATGAGTGGTGATTTAATTTTCAGCGAGTAATCTTACCCAGCATAATAAAGATAACAAACAATAAATATAAATAAATAATAAAACAAACTATATCCCTTCTCCCCGCCAAAAAAGAAACCCCAGAAAAGAAATAGTTTGCTTATCCATGAAGAATTATTAGTGAGCCCAGGGCCTTCTACATGCTAAGTGTGTGCTCCACCCCAAACTCTGCCCCTAGCCAGATTTCTTAATGTGTCTTTGGTAAGTTGGTCTTTGGAGGTGTTGACTTTGGTGGACCTCACCTACCTGTGCATAGAGCATTTGGTAAATGGTTTCATACAGTCTAACATATTTCTACATGAGAAACTACTAAATCACTAAGTCAGAATTTTACAATTAGGGAAACATTAGAAATTGTCTAGTTTGGCCCAAGATGTAGCTCAGTGCTGCTGCACTGCGACCTGCCTTTTCCATAGGAAAAAGCAAAATGACAGTCACCAGATGGTGCCTTCTTCAGCTGTTTTTTCTTCTTTTCTTTCTTTCTTTCTTTTTTTGGGGGGGTGTGATAGGCTGAATACTGCCATCATCTGTGGAACTACACCTACACGTTCCGCACTGTTGGCTAAAGGCATGCATGTAAGCATTGGTCACCCACCCACACCCACCCTTCCTTCCTTCATCTTTCTTTACTTTTCTTTTTGGGACATAGGAAACCTCCCCCACTCTCTCCCTCCCCCCCCTCTGTCTCTCCCTAAGGGATCGAACTCACGACCTTGCATTTGTGAGGCAGGCACCAGTACCACTGAGCTAAATCCCCAGCCCCAAGAAACCTTTATTTTTAAAATCTTCTGGGTGGTTTCCAAAAATATGTAGTTGATAAGTATTGTATACATTCAAGGATATGATGCTACGATTTGTGTGTAATGATTTTCACAATCAAATTAATTAAACATCCACTCCACCAGCCATGCTGTACCTGCCCTTGACCAGCAGCCATTTTCTCACCAGGGTTTGGACAAGGATTTGTGGACAGAGCGACCTTGCAGTGACCCCATCCTCTGTATATTGTTAAGACATTAGGCAGAGTACTTATGTTTGTCTCTTGCTATCCTTTGGCCTGATTCTCTTTTGTCTCTTTTTTTAAAAATCTTTTTCCCTTTTTCTTCATTCTCTTTTCTTTCCCCTTCCTTTCTTTCTGTTCTTTCTTTCTCTTTTTTTCACCCTTTTAGTTTGTAAGGAACAACAAAACATAACCAAGAGGAATTTCTGACAATCACATCAACATTATTCAAACAGCAATAGGTGTCAGGTTATTTTAACAATCTAAGAAGTAAGACATCTGGTTCAGTTCAATAGCAATTGGGACACAAGCTTAAAATTTTTTCTAACAAATCTTTGGGAAAACTGGCCAACCTTTTTCAATGAAATAGAAAATAAAATGAGAGTTCTAAAGCATGTCTTACACAAAATTGATTTCAGAGGTATGGAAAGTTTAAAAGTACTAGAATAAAATATTAGTGAATGTGGTTTATATTCTTTTATGACATATGTTCAACCTATGTCCCCATTTGCATAGAGAACAGCCTTTTTCAAGATGAGCCCCTTATATTTTGTGACTGCCACGCTCCCTGGCCATAGTTCATTGGCCCCGGGCCAGCCACTCCTCTGTTGGACTGCGTGCATTAGCTGCTCTTTCCTGCATGCTGAAATTGGGCAGAAAGATGTTAGCCCCACGTGTCAGTGGTGTTGAAACTAGAGTAGCTACCTTGGAGCTGTGTGGGTGGAGAAATAACTTAGCAGAGAAGGGAAGAGAAGAAATAAGCAGTTAGTTGCTTAGAAAGAAGCAGAAAGAGGCAGGTGAACTGGGAGGGATGAACAAAGGAGATGCTTTGATCCCAGAGAAAGTTTTGGTTCTTAGTTCCAGCATTTCATGCCACTTGGCTTAATTTCCTCCCTTTGGGCTCCAGTTTAAATCCCATGTATTATAATGAATTTCCCTTTAATTGACCAATTCCTATTGCTTGCAAATAAAAAGGCCTACACTGAAGCAATCAGTGAAATATTTTATAATATAATCACTTATTAAAAATCTGCCTTTAATAGTGTCTCTGATGTGAAAAACTGAAAGTGTAAATAAGGCTCAAGTTGTATAATTGATAATGTGAAATAGGAAGAAAAGGTTGAAAGGAGTAGGGAAAGTGGGAAGAGTAGGTGAAAGGAAAGAAGGGAAAAGAAAAAATATGAGAAAAGAAAAAAATGGAAACAAAGTCTTTGTAAATAGGGAAGGGTGGAGGGGGTGAAGAGAGGGCAGGGGAATGGGGAAAAAATGAGAACCAAGATAAGTCTTATAAAGATACAAGATCCCAATGATGAACGTAACTGTACTGTATACCTAAAAAGTACCAATAAACTTCATGAAAAAAAAGATTAAAATTCTTTCCAAAAAAATCGTGAGCAGCATTAAATTAATAAAAATATTTTGGAGATAGACCCACATACACATGACAAAGAAGTACATTCTTAAAATCCCTGAAAACTCACAAGAAAAGATAAATATGTAGAAAGGTAAATTTAAAGAGGTAAATAAAAATCAGAGAAGATCTTAAATAGGCAATTCTCAATTTAAAAAACACACAGACAACAAATTTAGATATCAATGTTCAAGTGAACAATAACAGTGAAATACTACTTTTGTTGTAGCAGGTAAGCAGTCTACTAACTGGTCTCCCACTTCCAATTTTACTGTCACTGTGGTCCTATCTTAACACAGCCGTCAGGGGGCGCCTTTGAAGTCACACATAAGGCTGTCACTGCTCAAATCCCTCCAAAGGCTCCCATCTGCCCTGGAGAAAGCCACAGTCCTGGTCCTTGGGTAGCAGCCCACATGACTCACTAACCTGATCTCCCCCTCTCCTACTTGCTTACTGTGATCCTACCTCCTGCCTCCTTGAACACATCAGGCTTTTTCCAGCCTCCGGAACGTGATTTTTCCTCCACCAAAAATGTTCTCCCTCTGGATAGTCTCATCTTTTATTCTTCACTTACTTTCAGTCTTTGCTGAAAAGTCATCTTGTTGGTGAGGGCTTCAATGGATGGCCCTCCAACCCTGCACTGCCAGCTCCGCTCCTGCCTCACACGTCTTCGTAGTACCTTCTTGTGTATGGTGCAATTTACCCACGGCTGTAGTTTGGATGTCGAATATAGCCCGAAGGGCTTTGTGTTAAATGTTGGTCTGCAGGTAGTATAGAACCGTGAAGGAGAAGGGCCTACCCATGGTGCAGGACTGTTATCCCAGGACTGTGGGCAGAAGGATCCCAAGTTCAAGCTTAGCTTGGGAAACTTCATGAATTAATGAGACCCTGTGTCAAAATAAAGATAGAAAGGGCTGAGGATATAGCTCAGTGTGAAGGTCCTGGCTTCAATTACCCAGTAACGCACACACAAGTGGGACCTCATGGGAGGTCCGTGGGTCATAAGGGGCTGTCCCTCAAAGGGAAGTGTGGGACCCCACACACTGCTCCTCTTCAGTGGCCCATGAGGGGAGTGGTCTTGCTCTGCCACTCACTGTGCGGTGATGTGCTGTCACCCAAAGCAATGAGCCCAACCTCTCATGGACCAGAACTCCAAAACTGTGAGCTACAATAAACTTTTCTCTTTATAACTTGATTGGGATTTGTTATAGTGTGAAAAACTGAAAAATTTAAACCCCCCCAATCAAATATCAGTCAAAAAAATACATCAATCAATAAATGGGCAAGTGAACTGAACAGGCATTTCTCAAAAGAAGTGGCTAATAAGTCAATTAAAATATGCAGCATATTTAGTCATTAGAAAATGCAAATCAGAAGTATTGTTGAGATGCCATCTCACCTCAGTCTGAATGGTTATTGTCAATAATAGAAAAACAATGAAATGTTATCGAGGATGCAGGTAAAAATGACTTCTACATCCTTGGTGGAAATATACATAGTAGAGTGTATATCAATGTGGGGTTCTTTATAAAACTAAAATGGCTACCATTTGATCCTGCTACACCACTTATTGCATATACCTGAAGGAATTCAATCCACAGACCATAGGAACATCTGCATGCACACACTTATTGTAACACAAATGAAAATAGCCAGTGCTCACTCACAGACCTGCCAGTAAAGAAAATAGGGAATATATACTCAAGGGGATATTCCTTGTGAAGAAAAATGAAATTATATCTTTTGCAGGGAAGAGATGGAAGTGGAGATTATCATATTTACTTCACATCAGAGTTTTTTTTATTTCTTTTTGTTTGTTTGTTTGTTTTTTGACACGGAGTCTCACTTTGTATGTAGTTCTGGCTGGCCCTGGACTCACTATGCAGCCTAGGCTTGAACTCATGGCGATCCTCCTGCCTCTGGCTCCCGAGTGCTGGGATCACAGGCTGTGCCACCATGCCTGGGACAGAACACATCAATTTTAGAAAGGCAGATATCACAAGGTTTCCATAATATGTGGAAAATGTGCATCTCTTATGAAACATCATAAGCAATTAATGTATTAGTCAGAACTTTCTGGGTTGCAGACAACAAGAAAGCCACTTGTGTTCGCTTCGGCAGCAGGGATGGATGATTTATTATGATTCATCAGATCCATCAGTGACAGACTCCTGGCAGCTGGACATAGAAATGGCTTCCTGGTCTGGATGCCCGAGGGCAGCATACTGCAGCATCTGCTATCCCTACAGAAAAAAGATTAGGTTCTTCCAGGCCTTAGAGTAATGGGAACCACATACTTGATGTTGTCAAGACCCCTGTGTCATATGTTTGTTCCTGGGCCCCTCTCTGTTTTTTCCCATTTCTTATTCCATGTGATCACAGGTTATTCCTAGCAGCTCCTAACTTAAACATCACTCTTCATCCTTAAAAAGAGGATAACAGGCTAGTCCAGTTTGGATCGCTGTCCACCCCTGGACCAGCAAACGGCTATGGTAGAGGACAAGGTCACATGGTGTTAACAGGAGACACCTGTCGTCATGATTTGGAGTCAAGGAGTTAGGGAAAGGAGCACATTTGTGCCTGTATTTGTCCAATCTGTAGAGTCAAAGGAAAATGTCCCAAAGAATACACACAAAATGTTAAGAGGGGTTATTTCTCGGTAGTGAATTAATAATGGTTCCTCTTTCCTCTTTCTTTGTGTGTATATGTGTTTGTGATTGTTGTATTTAGAATATTTTAGTTATATTAGTAATTGAAAGTAGTTTTATAGGTTTTTTTGTTGCTCACTTGTTTCTGTGGTACTGAAAGTTAGGCCAGGGTCTTTCTACCGCTAAGCCTCCCAACACCTGCCCCTGTTTAAAAAATTTTTTTTGACTGGGCTGGGGATTTAACTCAGTGGTTCCGCCACCTGCCTCGCTAGCACAAGGACCCAGTTTGATCCCTGGTACCAAAAAAAATTTTTTTTGACAGAGGATCTCACTAATGAGCCCAGGCTGGCCTTGAACTTTCTATTCTCCTGCCTCAGTCTCCCAAGTAGCTGGGATTACAGATGTGCATCACCACTTTGGGCACAAGTAGCTCTTAGAAAAAGGA
This sequence comes from Fukomys damarensis, assembly GCF_012274545.1. Classification (NCBI taxonomy): domain Eukaryota; kingdom Metazoa; phylum Chordata; class Mammalia; order Rodentia; family Bathyergidae; genus Fukomys; species Fukomys damarensis. The sequence goes on from NW_022900938.1 coordinate 21,022,373, forward strand.
GGTACTATATATGACTTTTTGTATTAAAAAAAGCTGTAGGTTACTAGCTATAGGTTAAAGAAAGGCCATTCATATTAAGTAATATTTTCTGGGAACTGGTGTGAAAAAAAATCTACCTTGACTTTGCAAATCTTATTCCACTGAACTGTAAACAAACCAGACAGGGCAAAGGCAAATACTCAGCAGTTATATTAACCTTCTCACATCTTGGTGCACCTTAGTCCTTTGTCACACAACCATCAGAGCCAGCCCACTGACAGCCTATTTGAAATTTCTGTGTTCCCTTTTATATATGTGCACTGATGTATTCACCAATTCATTCCACTGATGTTTGCTAAGCACCCATGTCCTGGGAAATGGAAAAATACAACAGAGCCCTATTTTTTTTTTCTCATACCAGGGATTGAACTCTGGACCTGGTGCTTACAATGCAGGCAGCAGTACCACTGAGCTAAATCCCTGGCCCCCTAGAGCCCTACTCTTGATGAGCTAAGGAAGGATCCAAGAAGAACAATGTATGTGTGTGTAAAATATAGATTTGTGCCAGGCATGGTGGCACACGCCTGTAATCCCAGCCCTCGGGAGGCTGAGGCAGGAGGGTCACTGTGAGTTCAGATCAGCTACATAGTGAGTTCCA
>NW_022900938.1:21023422-21038128 GCF_012274545.1 Fukomys damarensis
GAACTTACAGAGTTCTTTGAGCTGGGGGCAGAGGCAAGCACCTGTGATCCCAGCTACTGGGGAGGCTGAGGCAGGAAGACCACAAGTTTGAGTTCAGACTAGACAACTGAGTGGAACCTGTCTCAAAATAAAAAGGCTGGGCGTGTATGAGTAGCTTAGTGGCAGAGTGCCCCCGGGTTCAATACCCAGTAACACACACACACACACACACACACACACACACACACACGAGTTTCTTGGGAGCTAAGAGAAGGATAGGCCACATCTGGCTAAGGTAGCCTGAAGAGTTGCAATGTGAATGTTTTGAGGGCCGGAGGTGTATATAGCTCAGGGGTAGAACACTTGCCCAGCTTGTACAAGATCCCCAGTATTGCAAAAAAATAAATAAAGCTAAGTACTATTTCAGTGCTACTAGTGAGGTGTAACTCGTCCAGAGCTAAGTTCATCAGCTCTCTGCTGCACAGCAGCTAGCTGTCCATCTCCATATTGTTTGTTTTATTTGAACAAGAACCTACCTGTCTGTATTAGGATATTCCCTATCCCGCCATGGGCTGGACAAGCTTGCAAGTGAAATGGGGGCTCTCCAAAGCTGCTATTCAGTATTCTCAACTAAACACAACTCTGAATCACAATTTAAGGGCAGCGAAAGGGGTGGGAGTATTAACGCCCCGAGAGTCTGGGAGAATGGGAGGACTGGAGGGCACTCACTCACTCTGAGGGGTGCCTGGGCCTCCTGCTCAAATTCCTGCTCTTCTCTGAAGGAGGCTGTACTGTACTGGGAGATAAGCTGGAAATGCGTTAGCCATTCTGTTAAGTAATGGGATAAAAATGAATGTTGAATGGTAGCCAGTTTAATGCTTCCATCGTAGCAGGGTGGGTTAAAAAAAAAGAAGACTTTTTGGTTTAAAGGGGCCTCAGCGTCAAAGTGGAGGGATGAACTTCACCTAGGGCACTGGGGAGAGAAAAGAGGTGGGAACTCGGAGACCAGGTCTTGCTGAGTAAAGGCAGGACGTGAGTTTCCCTCTTGCCCTGTGTTTCCTTCTTTTGGCTGGGAGGAGCACAATCTGTCACCCTATCTCTGGAGGTCATCGCTCCCGGGTTGGCACTGTTCCTCTGCACAGGAAGATATTCCCGTGACAGCTGGCTCCGCCTCTCAGCTCAGGAGGTGCCAGGCGCTGAAAAGTTCTTCGCGCCTAGGATTGGACTGACCCAAGGGCGGAGCAGAGGGAGGATCAGTGGAAGCCCTAGCCCTCGATAGGAAGTAGAATTTTAAAGCCTTACTTTTCAGTAAAACAAATTTTATCCTGTCACTCATCTGTTGAAGAGCCTGTGATCTTTGACCTCTCCTAATTCCAGGACAAGCCACGTCTGTGTGTTCTCACGCCTCTGAGGATCCGCACAGGGACACCTGAAAGACCTCTTTCCCTTCTTCTTCAACAGCATCATTTCCCAGAGACTTCCAACAGCAAGACCTCCGAGTTGATCCTCCTTGTATTAGTTTGCTTCTTGTTCCTGGGGCAAAATACCTGACACCTGCGACTCAAAGAGGGAACGATCTATTTGGGCTCATGGTTTCCACCCAAGATCAGTTGGCTCCAAGGCAGAAACAGCGCAATGGGAGAGCTTGGAAGAGGAACGCCGTGGCCACCAGGAAGCAAAAAGAGCGGGAGATGCAGAGGGCGAGAGCAGGAGGGACAGGGGCAGGAACACTCCCTTTGAGGTCAGGTTCCACGACCCCCTGCTCTAACCAGGACCCACCAACTAACAGCCAGGACTCATCAGTGTAGTGTGTTTTTGTGTTTTTGTGGTACCTGGGATCGAACTCGGATCCTTGTGCTTTCGGGGCAGGTGGCAGGACCACTGAGGTAAGTCCCCAGCCCTTGGATGAATCCACTCAAGAGTTTAGCAGCCCTGTGATCCGAATGATATAGGGCATAGGGTATAGGGATGATATATGGACCTCCAAATAACATCAGGAAAATATTATAACTCAACTTGCTGGATGTTCGACATGCCAAGTTCATGTTACCTAATCGAAGAATGAATGCTAGGAACAATGGAGGTTAAGAGTAAGAAAAATTGGGCCAGGGATTTAGCTCAGGGGTTCTGCCACCTGCCTCACAAGCAGAAGGTCCTGAGTTCAACCTCTGGTACAAAAAGAAAAGAAAAAAGAAAATTTTATTGAGTAAAGATAGATTCTATCTAGGACAAAAGGGGGCTTGGAAAGTGGGTTGCCTTCGGACTCCCTTCTTTTTTTTTTTTTTTTTCAGCTTCAATTGAGTTTCTTGGTACATTTTAGGGATACAGTACAGTTACATTCATTGTTGGGATCTTGTACCTCTACATGACAGGTCTTGGTTCTCATTTTTTCCCCTTACCTCTGCCCTCCCTTCACCCCGTCCTCCCCTCCCCATCTACAAACACTTTATTTTCATCTTTTCATTCTCTCACATTTTTTTCTTTTCCTTTTTTACTCTTCCCCTACCCATCCCACTTTCCCTACACCTTTAGCTCCTTTCTTCCCATTTCTAAATGTCAGTAATCTTATTAGAATCTTATGCATTGTTGCAGATTATTCACACCAGGGAAACTATTCGGTATTTACACATGTGTGACTTATTTATTTCACTTAGGAGTATATCTTCAATATGTATCCATTTTCCTATGAATGAATCTATTTTCTCGTTCTTTGTGGCTGAGTAATATTCCATTTTATAGAAAAACCACAACTTCTTTATCCAGTTTCCAACGGATGGGCAAATAGGCTGTTTCCAAGATTTAGCTATTACAAACTGTGCCGCTATAAACATGGGTGCACATACTTCTCTGTGATATGATTCTTTTAGTTCTCTTGGAAAGATACCCAGCAGAGGGATGGCTGGGTCAAATGGAACCTCCAGTCCAAGCTCTTTGAGGTATCTCCATATTGATTTCCATAGTGGTTGCACTAGTCTGCACTCCCACCAACAATGGAGTTCCTTTCTCCCCACAACCCCGCCAACATTTGTTATTGTGTGATTTCTTGATAGCAGCCATTCTTTGTGGGGTGAGGTGGAATCTCAGTGTTGTTTTCATCTGCATCTCTCGAATGACCAGTGATGTGGAGCATTTTTTCAAATATTTTCTTGCTGCTTTTACTTCTTTGTCTGAGAAGTGTCTGTTCATTTCGGATGCCCATTTTTGAATCGGGTCTTTATAGTTGGGGGGACTGATAGTTTTGAATTCTTTATATATCCTTGATAATAGTCCTTTGTCTGAGGAACAGCTGGTAAAAATTTTTTCCCACATTGTAGATTGTCTCTTAGTTCTGCTGATGGTTTCTTTTGAAGTACAGAAGCTTTTTAGTAAGATGAGATCCCAGTTGTTGATTCTATCTGCTAATTCCCGTGCTACTGAGGATTTGTTTGGACTCCCTTCTTAAGGGACTTTTATAGAGCAAAGCCATGAGTTGAGGTAGGTATTAGGTGGGACAAAACTATAGTCAACTAATAAGACTACAAGTATAGGCGCTTAGGTAATATTGATCCAATGGAAAATCATAAGGTGGATATGGAGTGAAACAAAACTATAGTCAACCAATAAGATTACAAGTATTGTCTCTTAGGTAATATTGATTAAATGGGGAAGCAAGTCATATGGCAAGCATGCATGGGAGGAACGAGCATTTTTCCAGGAGAAATGGGATAGGGAGGTTTTGGTTCCCCACCCAAGGTGATTGATGCCTATTTAGAATATCACTCACTGCTGTTCATCCTTAGGGAAAGTATGCAGGTGTATCCATGTTGTCTCCAAGCCTGGCCTTAGGAATGCACCTCCAGCCACACTTGTGATGTTTTCTTATTTTCTGAATTGACTTCTTTGAAGGCCAGCCCTGTCTGACTGCCTATAATATTTTTAACTAACTTAGTTGTCTACACACAATCTCCTTCCAAAAGCTCTGCCTCTGAACACACGAGACTTTGGGGGAGCATTTTAGATCAGCCCATGCCAGATGTGGTGTTGTGTGCCTGTAATGCTAGCATTCTGGGGAGCTGAGGCAGGAGGATTGCAAAGTCAAACCAAACCAGCCACTTCAGTGACGTAGCAAGATCCTTTCTCAAAATAGAAAAGGGCTGGGGACATAGCTCAGATCGTGAGGAGTTCAATCTCCGGAAAAGGGAGGAGGGAGCTGAACTATACCACTCCTCTAGAAAGTTCTCTCCTCTCTCTCTCCTTCCCCTCCCCTCCTTTCTTTCTGTGTTCTGGGGCATGAACCCAGGGTCTCTGGCATGCTAGACAAGCTCTGTGCCACAGAATTGCACCCCAACCCTACTAGCATTCTGTAAAATTTAACCCTACTCCAATCACACAATGTTTCTTTCAGTTGATCTGCCCAAAACACACATAAAGGGAAACACGTGGTGTTGCATACCTAATCCAAGCACTAGGGTGGTTGAGGCAGGAGGATTTCAAGTTTCAGGGTAGGAGACCCTGTCTCAAAAAAAAAAAGTAAAATTTGTCCCAGTACTTTGCAAAACTTTGCAGTTCATGACATATATTTTGTAAGTACAAGTGGTTTGCTTTGAGACTTGGATTTCATTTCGTGTATCTGAGTCTCCTACAACATTATCATTATCAATAAGTATTTTGTCAAATGACTAAAAATACTTTCTAAACTGGATTCAAAACAGAGCATCTGCTGGCTGTAGTGGCACATGCTTGTAATCCCAGGACTCAGGAGGCTGAGGCAGGAGGATCACTGTTCAAGGTCAGACTGAGCAAATAGTGAGTTCAAGACCAGCCTAAGCTACATTCTCAACCCTCCCCCCCAAAAAAAACCCTGAAAATAAAAACAGAGCATTACCTATGAACTATAATTATAGCAAAGGTTAGTTTATGGTATTGGGCTTACTGTAAAGGATACTCAGTGAATAAAGTACATAGATGTGTATGAATATGCTAGTGACAGACATGTGTCCGATACAAAGATACAAAGGTAGCATACTCTAGTTAACCAGGCTATGGAGTTCTGAGTTGAAAGTCCTGGATTCCAAGATCTACCTTCAAGGTTTCTGTGAAGTTCAAATGAAAAAAAATATAGGCAAAGCATTTCACACAATTCCTAGCACTCATTTTAAGATAAGGACAGAAGGTATTAGAATTTTGCCTGGGCCATTTTCCTTAGCAGTCCACTCTCTATTAAGAGCCAGATTTCCCAGCTGTTTAGGGTACACAGAGTAGTCAGAGAGAGGGGACCAAGAGGCAGGGAGAGGAAGGGAGGTTCTTGCTTGCTGGGTGTCTTACCTTTCTCATTGCTGAGACAAAATTCCCAACACCCACAAGTTAAAGGACGAAAGTGTTTAGCTCACAGTTTGTAAAGTTTTCAGTCTACAGTTGGCTGGCTCCGAGGCAGGGTGGCATGGCAGAGGGGAAGGGGCAGCAGCAGAAGCTGTGAGTCTCTCTTTCCTTTTTATCACAGCCAGGCTACAAGCCTTTTGAGTGGTGCCGTCCACACCCAGATCAATATAGATGTGTATAAACCAATTTAGTTGAGTGGGGGATTTAATTCAGTAGTGCCATGCCTGCCTGGCAAGCACAAGATCCTGAGTAGTCCTAGTACAAAAAACATTTTTTTTACTGGACTAAATCAATACCACACACCCTTAATCCCAGTACCACTCATGATTCAGCCACCTCTGAAAAGCCCCACCTATGAGCACATGAGGCTTTGGAGGGATCACTAGACACCAGCCACAACACATGGCCAGTACCTGGCTCTTCTTTATAGTGAAGAACTTAAGCGGTAGTTGAAGGTTAAGGAGAGCAGACAGAAACCAGGGTTTAATCTACATGATGAAAAACAGCAAAGGGAAGAGTGGCAGAAAATGTGTGTTGGCTGAGGGGTGAGAGAGAAACTGGGAGGTGAGAGCACTCTGCTCCAGAACAGCTGTGGGCTAGGGCCAAACAGGAGAGAGAAAGGGAGTTTTAAGATGTTCATGGACAGTGTAATTTCATGTCCTATGACAGTCCTTGTAAAATACCAGTAAAATCCACAGGTTTTGTTTCTGTTGTTTTTTAGTCCAGGATCTTGTGCACGCTAAGGGGCGCTCTACCATAGAGCTACACCCTCAACCCTACAATTCTTTTTAATTACTTTTTCCAGGTGGACGCTTGCTCAGAATGCATATCTCTGGGGATACTAGACCTATGCATGTTAGGATGAACTCTATAGTTATAGACCAATTACTGCCATAATGAACACTTGCCCATCATACAACCAGACTTGGAGTCCCAGGTGAAATTTACCTGGTATCCTACAACATATTGGAAATTTCTTGATAATGAAACTATCAAATGTGGATTTTGAAAGAGATTTTAATTATTTTGAAATAGAAAAATATGATAAAACAAATGGCTGATTTTATTTTATAAATCCTACTGTTTGGTTGGCCATGCATAGTGGATAAACATTCCATGAAACAATTGAATTCAAGATTTTTGGGGGGCATGGGAGGATTATTTTTTGTTTTGTTTTTATTTTTTTTGCAGGACTGGGGATTGAACCCAGGTCCTTCACACTAAACTATATCCCTAGTTCTTTTTATTTTTATTGGTGAAAAGAGTTCTCACCAAGTTGCTAAATTGCCCAGGCTGGAGTCAAACTTGTGACCCTCCCAGCTCCACCTCCCAAAGTGAGGCATGCGCCACAATGCCCACCTTAGTACAAGTTTTGTTTGCAATAGTTTGTGTCCATGATGCCACGATAACCGATGATAGTCTGGAAAGCAAATATTCATAAGGTTTAAAGAGGAGAACATCACCTTTCCATTGAGAAGAGATTATTTCCTAAGGAGAGGACTCACTGACAGGAGACTTGCATTGGAGGAAATCGATCTGAGGATGGAAGCAGCTAAGGAAGATAATCTGCATATAGGAAGGGAAAATCACATTTGTTAAAGGTTCACTCTGAGCTTTATTTTGGATTAAGAATTATGGGGGGTGGGGGAATCAATCCTCTGATGGCCTAGAAAGAGGGACAGCCAGGACTAAAGAGAAAAAAGACAATAGAGACTCATGTAATTTCGAAGTATAGGGAGGTCAGTCCTCAGAGCAGGCAAAGACTCTCCGAGCTCAGCACCATTTGTGGGGTACACACAGTAACTGGAGGGAGCATCAGGGCTGCGGTACCCCTAGGGCAATGAGGAACTGGTGCTGATGAAGATCTTAAATCATGAGGTTCTTACATTGAGGACTGCACAATTACAATAATAGGTGGGAGGAGTTCAATTGATAAGGAATGTGTCCTCCCCCACCTGAACTCTGTCTCTTTTTTATTACTATTTGGTTCTCAAAGAACCGGGAAGTCTTCAGCTGATGCAATCTTGCTGTTGAGTGCCACAATGCCACAGTGTCAAGGGACCATAGAAGCCTTAGCTGTGACCGGAGGCAAAACAGTTATGTTTCCGCATGCTGTTGGCTCGCGCACAAGGCGACATTGGGCCTTACAGAGCTACAGTCATACTTTAATTATGAAATGATTTTCCCCCAAATTTAGTAGTATTGCTTTCAACAAAGAATGACCCTAAAATGCAGATGCACTCATTGCTGCCCCCACCCCAGGTCTCTGGTTTTCCTATGGTGAATTCACCTTAGACATGATGTTGGAAAGGATTAATAATTCGAGGTGAGCTGGGTAGGGTGACACAAGCTTGTAATCCCAGCACTTTGGGAATGGGAGGCAAGAGGATTGGAAGTATGAACCCAGATGGGGTGATTTAGCAAGACCCTGTCTAAAAAAAAAAAAAAAGTGCGAATTTACCTCAGTGCAAAGACCCTACATTCCATCCAAGTACTGCAATAATGATGATGATGATGATATTGACTTTTGACTTGTGATTGGCTGTGTTCACCCACTGCCCCACCCACCACCATGATTCATAGGTACATAATGCAGTTCAGGCCAACAAGACATGACTCTCCCTTCTCCTTGGTGGAGAGATGGGTTTATATGATGTCATGAAGCTCTGAAGCCATTTTGCTGTGCCAAAGGTAGAATCTGGAGATCTTAAGTGGTGGTGCCGGGGTGGTCCATGGCATATAAAGATAGTACCTGGAGAAACACAGAAACTAAGTCCTTTGGAGACATCTTTTACACCACAGGATCAGCCTTCCCTGAAACTCACCCTGATTTTAGGTTTTTCCATTACAGAGTAAATGAAAGCCCTTTGTTTTTGGTTAAGCTGATTTGAGTTTTCTGTCTGTTATAACCAGATTCATGAACTAACTGATAGGGGGTGACCCTCCTTTTACAGAAAAGAACACAGAAGTCCGAGATTAAAACCTGCCACAGATCACACAGTGAGAAGTGAAGCCGACATTTGAATTCAGATGTTTTTCAAGATGCCTGCGCACATGCACACACGTGCACACCTGTGTGTGTGTATGTGTGTAACTGTTACTGAGAGCTGGGCATGGTGGTGCACATCGTAATCCCAGCACTCGGGAGGCTGAGGCTAGAGGGTCACCATGAGTTTGAGGTTAGCCTAGGCTATGTAGTAAATTCAGGACTAGCCTGGACTACAGAGGGAGACACTGCCTCAAAAAAAAAAAAAATGTTAATGTGAAATAGGGCAATGAAAAGAATTTGAGATTAGAGTTTAACATGATAAATCCAAGTTCCTAGCTGCCTCACTAGTTATAGAAAGTAGGCAGCGTTTGAGTAATGACCTAATAAGCATAAATTATGCAACCTGACCTATATGTATTCCCAACTTCCCCATCCAACCTCTCAAACACCCAGCCACAATGCTTTCTATATCAAGAGTATTTAGTCTTTCTTGAATGGATGAAGTGTGGGTGAATGAATTCAAATTTATGTATTGTCCCAAATGTCTGATACAAGTTCTATTTTACAACAGGATACAAGCAGCTTCATGAAAACTCCTTCACAGGAGTGGACAAGTTTTGAGTCTAAATTGTGATTTCAATCATGAACATTAATTTCTTTCCTTTTCAGCTGTTAGTTAATTGGATATTATGTAATTCTCACCCAGTGTTCTAGCTCTGTTGCTGATTGATAGCTCCAGTCTAATCAGCTTGAGTAAGTCATCCTTACTGCGAACACCCACATGAGCCATAGACACCGCAGCCATGTTAGGGAGAGTTGATTCAGAGCCAAATCCCCCATGTCCTCTTGTAAAAACCTGGCAGAAACCCAACTGCTCAAGTTAAATAGACATTTAGCCACACTGTGCATTAGATATGCCTCGTAATCTTACTTGAATAGAACCACTGGCTTAACATACCACAATATGATTGTAGAACAGAACAAAAACTTTTACTTGAGAGCAGCCATAATTGTGGCACTTTTATCTAATTGTATTTGGAAATGTATTTGATTTTAAGCCTATTAAAAAAAAACCCCAAAAGATCTGTTATACCATTTACCAGGAAATAAGTGTTCTTTTAAAACATATATTGAAGGCAAATTAAAAACAGGCCTTTTTGAGGGCTGGAAGATGTAGCCAGCTCAGTGGCAGAATATTTGAATAGCATGTACAGGGTTCTGTTTCCGGTACTGAAAAACCAAGCCTAAAAAATAGATCTTTTGAAATTTACACTCCCTTTTTATTTTGGCCACTCTGAACCAATCACTATTCTGACATTACATCCAAATATATTTTATAGATTTGACTAGGTTTGAAACCCAGGGACTTCATACTGAGCTACATCCCTAGTCCATTTTAAATTTATCTTGCTAAGTTTTCCAGGTTGGCCTCAAACCTTGCATCCTCCTGCCTCAGCCTCTCCATGCTGAGATTATAGGCCTGGTACCAGTCTCAGCTCACATTCACATAAATTTTATCACTCACACACAAAAGGACTGTGGCTTTTAGAATATTCTAACCTAGGGTTCATAGTAATACCTGTGATGCTACTGCCAATTGAACTAAGATTTCCTGATGGAGCTGAGCAGTTAATGAGAAACCCATTATCCTGGGGTAAAAATAGAAAACATTTTCTTCATTCCAATCTGGAATTCCAGTTTCTCCTCCTTTTGCATCTACCTCACCCCACCCCCTAAAAACGCAATTTTGTTCACTTTTCCACTTTGGAAATGATATTCTAAGGACTAGCAGTCTCCTCAGTAATACGCAGTTCCAAGGCTGTGTCTGACCAGACAATAGCCACCACCACTCTTTGCATAGTTTTGGTGGGAATGTCCTCTGATACTCTAGCAAGCAGAGTGGACAGGAATGGACAGTTTTCTGTTCTTAAGACTTCTTAGGTATTTTACAAATTCAGTTGCACTTCATTCCTCAGGGACTATAATTTTAGGCACTCCCTGGTGGTCAACAGAATACAATTAATTCTCCTAAACATTAATTCATATTATTTAAGCTTATTGGCCAGTTTTACAGTTTATAACCCACCTCCCCCATAGCTGTACGGTCTATATGCTTGTGTTCAAGGCAAACGCTGCCTTACTTACTTGTGTGGCTTTGTCCTTTGAAAGTGCTGTTTATAGGCCGGGGATTTAGCTCAGCAGTTCGGTGGCCTGCCTTGCAAGTGCAAGGATCCAAGTTTAATCCCCGATTCCAAAAAAAAAAGAAAAAGAAAGTGCTATTTATAAGTCATGGAATGTCATAAAATGGCAGGTAAAATGTTATAAAAGAGGGGCAAAAAAACACCACTCATCCACATTAAATGTTGAAGAAAAACATTATTACAAATAGAACAAATTTACTTTAAACAAATTCACACAATGGGAACAAATACTGTAACCCATAACATAAACATAGAATAGAAATATAATCTATTGTTAATATTTAAAAAAATAATTGTACCTCCTTAATTTGTGTCGCTGAGAAATAGAAAATGTTCCTATCACATCGACAGAAGTACACTGTGCAATTTTTTTCTTCAACAGCAAACTCTTTTTGTGTACTATTTTAGGAACTGTGCTAATAGCACTGGTTTTTCTAGTGTTTAAAGCTGTGTTGACATGATAAAGTGCTATAATTTTAACTTGTTATTGTGAGGCAGAAACTGTCTCATTAATTTCTGCTTCATTCACAACTGAGGAACAAATCAATGTTTACCAATGGGAATGAAGTTAAATGAGTAACAAAAAGAAAATCTGAAACACTCGTGATAAGTCATTAGTTTAAAATGTAGAAAAACAATTTTAAAGGAATGTCTAAGTTCTGTTTAGTCAACACAATTTAAATGAAAATGAGAAAGTGTTTTAGTAAATTTAAAATGGATTTAATTTTTATCCTGTTAAACCTGAAAAAGGTTGCAGATGAAATAACAGTGACTATGCATTAATAAAATTTGATCCTTTATTACATTAGGTATTTATGAACTTTAGCTATCCCAGCACTTTAAATATAGTGAAGATTCAAATAAAAAAAATTTTGGGGGGGTACTGGGAATTGAACTCGGGACCTTGTGCTTGTGAGGTAGGTGGCAGCACCAATGAGCTAAATCCCCAGCCCTGAAAAGTTCTTCTGTTTTAGCCATAATTCATTTAAAGATTTTTAAAATATCAGAAAATGAAAGATAAGACTAAAAAGAATATTAGAGATAACCTCATCCTATCTTTTTATCTTATGAATGGGGAAGATAAGAAACAGAAAAAGTAAAAAAAAAAAGTGTTTCAAAATTTAACAACTAATTAGTAACAGAGCAAAGAAGTCTGGCCCTTCTAATTACTTTCCTGTTACTACAAAATTTAATCTTTGAATGAAAACATAGATGTTTTGAAAAGTCAATTCATTCTTTGCCTTTTTAAAATAAGCAACCAAAGTCACAACCCATAATAATCACTTCTAAGTGGTTAACACCCTTCCTTACATAGAATCTGTAGCTGAAAGGCTATTGCTTTTTTTTTTGGCTGGGGTAATGGAAATCAGGACTGGGGATGGAAATCCGGACCTTGTGTTTGGGAGGCAGGCACTGGCACCACTGGGCTAAATCCCTGGCCCAAGGCTATTGCTTTATCAGCCATGTAGAGAAGTACACTATTCCTCCTTGAATAGTACAATAGGAAAAAAAAAACCAAAGCAGGGCACTTTGATTAGCTATCCAAAGTATTTTGTTAGAGCACCAAATCAGTCACAGGCACTGAGCACAGGAAGCTAGATGCTTAGGAAGAAACATGGCAACTTTCATATTGTATTGCTCCAAACAGCACCCAAAAGACAGTTCTGTGTGCATGTTTTGGGTGTGGGAGTACCAAGGACTTGTACAGGCAAGAGGAAGCAGGGAGTCCATGCTCCAATCTAGGCTGGCTGGGTCTATCACTAGGATTCAGCATTGTTTGGCCACAGTTAATAAGAAGTGAAAAAGTGGGAGCTGGGCACAGTGGTACACCCCTGAAATCCCAGCTACTCAGCATGCCGAGCCAGGATTGCTAGTTGGAGGATAGACTGGGCAACATAGTGAAACACTTTCTCAAAAATAAATAGAATTTAAAAAGGGGGCTGGGCCTAGTGCTCATGAGAACCTGCGTTCAACCTCCACTACTGAAAACCAAACAAAAACACAAAACAAAACAAAAAACAGAAAAACAGACAAAGGTGAGAAACAAGTGTATAAGTAACCAAACCCTGGAGGTGAGGCTGAACATGGGACAATTAATTTTCCTCTTAGTCACCTTCAGGACAACTCCCCAAGGACAGAGTGAACTCCCACCAAGTGCAGCTGTAGCACCCACACCCTGATATTCTGGCATCTCTTATTAAACAGAGCTGAAGAAGAGAAAAGCACTTTTCCTCTCTTAGCTTGCTGAGCGTAGTTCTGAGTAGAAGAGCATGTGTAGAAAGACTTCCTGGGACAAGGTGTAACTTTCTAAATTTTAAGAAGACCAAAACATGCAAAATGGCTGGGGACAAAATACAACATGCCCTTTGCTACTCTGCTTTTACTACCAAACAGACTTTCCTTTTAAATTCAAACCATGCAAGCAATAAATTGGTGGGGAGAAGAGGGTAGAGGAGGTGGCCTAAGATTTTTCTAGTAGTTCTGCCTCTAAATAGGTATGCACATTCGGGGGTGGGGGATCTTTTAATCACTGGCTCAGGCTTTTTTTGGCAAGGGGAAGTTTGGTCCCTTCCTGTTCAAAATTTCATGACTCTGTGTGGAAGAGATTTAAAAAAAAAAATTCTAAAAGCAAAAAGTTTCTGTGATTATGAAAGACCACTAGGGACTAACGTGGGGCCCCTGAGCTATCCCTTTGAAATTGTGCAAATTTTTTTTTTTTTGGTTTGAGTGTATGTATGTATGTATGTAAGCACTTTTCTAGGAAAAGGAGTATTTCCATTAGAGACTCAAAGAGAAATTAAATCCCCCAAAAAGGTTGAAGTCACTGGTTGAGACAGTAAATGGAGCCTTTAGTTTCTGATTTATCTGGTTGGGGAGCAGATGAGCAGCGGTCTTCACAGGGCTATAAAATCTGTCCCTCAAAACCTTCTTGAGTTTCCATTTGTCTTCAAGGGCTGTCTGTAATTTTTCATGAGCAAAAAAATGGCTTTTAAAATCAAGGGTCCTTTTTCATCAAATATTTAAAATTCTGGGGATTTCAAGAGTTAGTTTTATATCAGTGGCTAAAGAAAAGTCATTTTTCATTTGAAAATTTCAAGAATATAGCATCTTAAACATTTGCCCACTCATGCTGAATTATTGTAGTATTTCTTTCTTAACTGACTTGAAACAAAAGGCTTGGCTCCTCCGCCCAACTGGCTTTTCTTTTTCTTCTGATGGTTTAGTCAGTTCTGAAATAATGATGATGAATTAACTGTAGCTCTATTTGAAGTAGTAATTATCATTTTTATAAAGACTTGATCCCTAGATACATTAAATAGAAGATACTGATATTGATATAAGATTCTTAAAAGAATTGGTTGGAAATTAAAAAGGAAAATGACCCAAGGAAAGATTCATGCAGGAAGAAAAAAAGAACCAAAAAGAAAATCTACTTGATTAGATACCAAAAATAGTATTAAATCCCTAGGCAGAGAAACAAGAAGAAAAAATTTCTTAAACGGAACAAATATATTAACCAGAGGGCACTGATTTTTGAATACATTAAATGAAAACGATAAAAACACTGAGCTTTTCAAGGACATCTCTTTGCTCACAGTCTTAAGGTGTTTCATGGCTTGTCATTAAGGCAAAGACAAGAGGTGAGGAGAAAACATCACAGGAAGAAGGATGTTGCCAGTGATTATCAGATAGATATCAAAAGCTCAGGGGAACAATGATTTTTGTGGCAGAAATGCCAATCAGTGGGGAGTGCTGATTTTGCTTTAGACAGTATCAAAGGGGTATGATGTAAAAATAAGAAAATGAGGGTTAAGCATATGCCTTTTAACAAATTATTCTAGGCAACACAGACGCTTTTAAAGGGACTCCAGTTTGCATATATGGCAATATGATCAGGACTACTCCTAGTGGCTCCTAAATCCGAATGGGAAGGAAAGCCACATTCAGCGCCTCTGGTCAGCTCCAGGCTCCCTTCCCAGTCCTGCAGCTTCAGGTCTCGGTTCCAGTCTGTTAACTCTGAGGGCGCCAGCAGGAGGCACCGATCCTCAAAAAACCCGGTCCCCAGATGCCCCAACCTGGGTGCTTGTATTCAGGGAGCATCCTCTTGTGACTCGTGCTTTCGAGTAACAGCTCATCTTTTCTCCTCTCCGCGCCTCCTCAAATCCCATTCAATAAAAA
>NW_022900938.1:21038843-21040798 GCF_012274545.1 Fukomys damarensis
CTCCGGGGCGCGGGGCCGACTCCGTGCGCCGCGCCCATTGTTTCCTCTCGCGGCTGGGCCGATGGGCGTTGCTCCCCGGCCAGTTTGGGGCCGGGAGGCTCTGGGCTCCTGGGTGTAGCGTAAACCTACGAGGATCCTCCAGGACGCCAACTTGGGAGCGAAGTTGTTTAGTTGTTTCCAACGGACCTTTCCCAAGTCGGTAAATAAAGATCCTGGAAAGTTTATTTATTTGGAGGGAGATGTCTGAGCATCCCCATCGTCCCTAGAATTACCAAATGCATGTGTTGCTTTTTGTTAGATTGATGGGGGATTGTTTTGAGAGGCTCTGTGTATTCCATTGGAAACAATAATTTGTGAACTTAAAATTAATATTGGTTAATATTGAAAACGTTTGCTCTAAGGAATGAGAGCAAACAGAAGAAAGTTGGTTACTGGAAGATGAGTGTAATCAGAAGAATATTTTCGAGTGTTCTTTAGGAAAGAAATGTTATTTTCATAATGTGGTTACCACTATTGTTTCATCGGTTAAGACTTCAAAGTGTTTTTTTTTCTTCTTAGTCTCCCCTGACAAAGGATTGCGGAGAAAGACTGTAAAAGATACATTGTTTCACTTTACAAAAACAGACTGTAGTATTTATGTGCTTCACTTCAGGAAAACTGAGTATGTGAAAAACTAATGTTCAAGGTATTCAGTTTATCAAAGAACATTTACATTGATAGATAACCGGTAGCCAGAAGGACACTCCTAGTAAACTATTCATAATATCACATTTCCAGTTAAATTTTGTGTCACTTGTTTAGGTTTATTAGGTATCACACACCTTAGATGCCTTAATGTAAATACCTCAAACTGAATTAACCTCCTGGAATGAGTTTTTTCTTTCTCTGAAAAATAAAATCTTGCTGTCTTTCACTACCTTGTGTCTCCTCTGCATTGTTTAGTGGGAGCATTTTATTTAAATGAATTTTGGTACAAAAGTTAAAAATGAGGGCGAGGCTCCACTCATAGTTGGTATTTTCTTTTCAAGAAGCTGTTGCAGCTAATTAGCAACTGTTGTCGCTGAAAAAATATATTAGCAGTGATATGTCCTGAAGTAGGTTTCTGTTTAAAACAATTTCTAATTTAATTTTCCTTCCTGAAGACATTTTTGCCGTTGTGTTTTCAAAAGTAAGATTTACAAGTCTAGCACTTTTAGAATACTGATGTGCCTGCTGAATAAAACAGGTGAATTGGGTCAGGTAGTGGTCTTTTAGAGGGATACATACATTGTCTTTCACCACCCAGGTGGAGGTGAGGAAAGGATTCACGTGCAGTTTGACCACGAGAAGGAAGAACAGTAGGAACTGCTCCCGTCCCTCACAGTGAAGTATTCTAAAGTTCTAAAGTCCACCTGTGGGAAAGTAGAATCCACTTTACAAAATTCACTTAGTTACGTTGTGAAGATTTGTGTTGTAAAGCAAAGTACTTGGGAACAGAAGCTGTTTTTTTTAGCTAGTGATGAGTAGCAGCTGTGTTTAATTGTGACTGTAGATAAGTCATCTGAATGTCTATTAAAAATGTAGGTTCCTTTGTCCAAAGACCGGGGAAGGAGACTTTACAGGGACTCCTCTTATGATTCTTATGCACACTCAGGTTTGAGAGCCATTGAATCAATGATAAATATTAGGAGGTTGTCAAACTTGCCCAATTCAGAATAGCTTTTGTAAATGTAAAGAGAAGTATCCAAGGGTTAGGAGAAATGGATTTTATTTTAGGTTTTATTACCATTTAACTAGTTGGTCTTATCAGAAGCACGTCATGTCCTTTCATATTTACTCTTTTTTATTTGGTTGTTTGAGGCAGGGTCTCCCAGTGTAGTCCTCAAGCTTGCCATCTCCTTGCCTCAGTCTCCCAAATGCTGGGATTGTAGGCATGCACCACCATGCCAAGCTGGCTTATATTTACTTTTTTTTTT
>NW_022900938.1:21040921-21064006 GCF_012274545.1 Fukomys damarensis
GTTTTTTTTTTTTTTTTTTTTTTTTTTTTTTTTTTTGGTATGGGGAATTGAACTCAGGACCTTGAACTTGCGAAGCAGGAGGCAGAACCACTGAGCTAAATCCCTGGCCTATATTTACTTTTAATGACCAATTTAGAACAAAGGAGCAGTGAGATGATAAAGTTGTGTGAGATGGTGACATGAAAGTCAAGGCAAGAAAAGAGATTAACTTGACATCAATCTAAGTCAGAGCTCACCCTTTCCACTGGGGTCTGGGTTGTCTTGGTTATCTTGTGTGTGTTGGTTGATAGTTTAGGCGGAGCCTTGCTTTATATTTTACCTTCCCATCTAGGCTTTTTATAAATGTAAGGAATGTGTTTTTTAGAGGAAGTTAGTGAAAGTTACCTTTAAAAAGTGAGAGCCTCTAAAATTACCTAATTCACTTACACCTGATTCTCCTTACTTGCAAGAACTCAGTCAAATGCTTGTTAAATTAAGCTAGGCGCTCACTAGTAGTCACCCTTGCTGTTTAAAATAATACCTTTGGGCCAGGGATTTAGCTCAGTGGTTCCGCCTCCTGCCTCACAAGTGCAGGGGCCCGAGTTCGATCCGCCGTACTACCACAACAACAACATTTTGCTGCAGTATATCTTGTTCCATGATGGAAAAACTACTCTCATGATTGTGTAGTCTCACTTGGGCATTGAAGATGTGCGTCTTGTTATGGGTTTGAAGGCCTGGCTCATGCTAGGCCAGTAGTGCTCTAGCTGGGAGTTGTGTCCTCAGCCCTGAAAATGTACATCTTTGAAAGTAAAGGGTTTGCAATTGTTTTTCCTCATCTTCAGTTGATGCCATATCTCAATGTTGATATAGTATCAATATAGTATCAAAGTATCAATGTTGATATAGTTTTTTAAATCCCTGTATCTCAGAAGTTATCTAAATGTAGTCCCAACTCCTTTCCCTTTGCTCATTTGTTCAACAGACTCCTCTAGCAGGAGACACCGTCCTTTTCCCACAGTTTGTGAGTGAGTGCAGCTCACGGCCCACAGCCGTACCAGTGCTCCTCATTAACTGCTTCCCGGGGTGCAGGAGCACTGAAGATGACCAGTACCAAACACATTGGGCTAGAAAAGGCAGTGAGTCAGAGGCGAGTTCTAGTTCTAGAAGGTGCGTTGAATACCAAACCACCAAACCATGAGTACCGGGACAAGATTTTCACCCTGAAGTGGGTCTGGTACCAACTTTCAGGAGTTTCAGAGCAGTCAGTTGAGTACCAAGGCATGACTAATCCCATGTGGTTAGCAGCACCTAACTCTGAGGTAGGATAGAAAAAATAAAGGTACATAGAAAGGACACGAAGAAAACTGTAATTGTAAAATTGTACTTTTAAGAAAAACTGCAGCTTTAGGATACAAATCTGTCACCACACTGAGATTCCTGAAGCTGAGGTAAAGAACATAACCTACCCTCCCCATAAAATAAGTCTGCAGATTCACTGACTCCTGTCTTAGAAAAAGAATTTTCAGGCCTAGTCAGTAAGAGGCATAGGAAGGATTTTCTTAGGTGGAAATTAAAAGAAAAAGTACAGGCCTGAGAGGAGAGAGGGAGACAGAGAGAGAGACACACACACACTTTCTGGAAATACGATCATTTATGATTCTCCTGAAGGAGGTGGAAACCCCAGAAAAAGGTGGCCCATCCCTTGAGAAAGGGTACTAGCCCATTTTACAGGTATGAGCCCAATTTTTTTTTAAAAAAAGACAAGTAATTTAAACATTCTTTGGGTTCTTTCATCCTATTCCTTTCTCTTAGATTCCTTTTCTTTACTTTCTCATTCTGAGAAGTTTTGGGTGTGGTGGGTCTGGAAGAAAAGGATCCTAAGTTTAACCAAGGAAATGTTTCTGTAGATCACCCACTGTGAGGCCTGGAAATTGCAGTCTTCTTTAAAGTACAATTTTTAGTTAAGTGCTTCCTTGTCTTTTTTACTTTATTCCTTCTACCCTTCCTCAAACCCAGTAAAATCCCTAAGGTAAGCCTGGGTCTTTGTTTTCTCTTGTAAAGAGGTGTTGACCATCCTTTTTCTGTATAAGTGGGCATTTCCACCCCTGGACAGGCCGTTCCTTTACCCCTGTAAAAAGAGTCTTTCCCTTTTGGTTAGACTGTGCTCTATTGCCTGTGACTTTTGTCACCTGTGAATGAGTGGTCACCTTTCCTCTGCAGAAAAGGTCTCTATCTTTTATCTGTAAATCAAATCATCTCTTTCCACAGGTTCACAAGTTCCCAGATTTCCTCCCTCAAATCTCCATAAAGATAAGCAGTGTTGTGGTTTGGGTCTGGATGTCCCCCACAAATTCTCATTCGATTTGAGGTGGCTAAATCTGGAATGTGTGATGCTAGGATTAAGGGCCTGTGATTACTAAACCACAACATGTGAGTGAGTGGTTTGATTTAGCACTGCCGTAATCCCGGAAGTCTGGATGGGATAAAAGAGGTAGAAACCCACTCTTCAGGTCACTCTCTTGTTACCTTTGCTACCTGGTGCGCGCCACGTTGTTTCTCCTCTGCGATGCCTATTTGTCATCCCTGCCTTGGAGCCAGCCAGTTATGGACTGAAACATCTGTGAACTGTAAGCCAGATAAACCCCTTCCCCTCTAATTTTGGATTGTGGGTATTTTTTTTTAGCAACGAGAGAAAAGTAACACACCCAGCTTTAGACCACAAAGTGCCTCATTCTCTCTTGGAGCCTGTACTCTTTCTTTGAATTTATACTTTTAGAATTCTGCCCAATAAATCTCTTTATGCCCTTTACTGAGTTGTCCTGAAAAGTCTTCTGTATGGAATTCAATGAATCTGCAACCTGCCCCATGGGTGGAGAGAGTCAAGGCTGCCATTTCCATTTTCAGGGATCCCTTGTACCCTGTCAGGTGACAACTCCATGGAGACTTTGTTGTAACTCCCCCTGTAGGGAAGCACAGGGTAATTAGTTGAGGGAGCCTGGTAATCACTGGATAGCAGGAAAGTCTGAGATCACGTCTTGGCTGGGTGTCTCAGAGTGCCCTGTTGGCCATACCTGTAGTGCCCTCGCTGGCAGAGCAGGATGAGTGGGCATTCTGTCATTCTGTCAGGTCAGCCCATCATTTAACATAGCTGTGGCTTTTAGCTAGACCAGTGAGGTGATCAGGAGTTCACAGTCTCAGAACTGTGAATCCAGTAACGCTTTTCTCTGTCTAGGTAGGGTTTGCTCTGGCATTACCCAACCGCCCACCCTACTTTTTTTTTCATCTCACTGCCATTTAGTCACCGTCTTAGGTCACTTGGGGAGGGTCAAGGCAGGGCGGTACTGAGGATTGACTCCAGGGTCTTTACACTGAGCTACATTCTCTAGATAGACCTTTTTAAATTTTTTTCATTTTGAGACTAAGTTTTCCTAAATTGTGAAATTGCCTAGGCTGGGCTCGAATTTTTGATGCTCCTGAGTGCTGGGATTACAGGTTTGTGCCACTGCACCTGGCAGTGGGTCACATCTAATACTGTATTAATGATTTCACTGTAATGTCTACCAACTTTCCCTTAGACCCCTCTACCCCAGAAGTCTTTTTGTTATCTTACTTTGTCAATACCCTGACACACCTACCTATAGTCATCTTTGTAGAGATCCTTTGGAATGGTTAAATGGCATTGGGTTTTTTTTTTGTGTGTGTGTGTGTGATGTAATTAGAAAATTTTTCTGATATCCCATTTTAATCCTGGGATTAAAATTTATTTTCAAAAAGACAGGTCACCTGAACATTTTCAATATGATTTGACCAATACCTTATTTTGAAGGAAATTCCAACTTGACTACACTCTTGCTGACATTTGTTTTTCATTTGTTCCAAAGACTATAATAAGGCGGTCCAGTGGTGAGAGCTCCTCCGCCTGTCTCAGAATGTTTTATCTTTTCAGCTGTCATCAAAATCACCATCCTTAAATGCCTATCTGCCTTCCTTTTCTTACTGATGTCAAAAAATAAAGTTTTCAGCTTTAAAAATCTGTCTTTTAATGTGTAGAGGTTTGGTTCCATGTAACAGATATAAAAGAATTATGGTTGTTATAACTCTGGTAGTCACCATCTGTGTACAGCATGTTAAGGAGTATTGGTAATGAGTTCTTTTGAGTCACATCTGTCTCTGTAGGTTATCATCCTATAAAGTAGCCTCATCTTTGAAGGTAAAAGAAGAGTGATATGGGTAATTATACAAGTTTGGCATATTTGTTAAGAAAAAAGTTTTAGATAAAACACGATTGGGTTTTTTGTCAACCTTAAAAAAAAAAAAATTTACCCCCCTAGCCTTTTAGACATGTTTTTCCTACTTGTTCTCATCAGAATAAGAAATGTATTTTATACTGTGCATCTTTTTATAGAGTGTGCATCTACTTCATGCATAACAAAAGTAAGGTTCTTTTGACCCCATAGCCACCACTTTTTGGATGAATTTAAAGTAATCATAAGAGAATTAGGCAGAAGAGTACTGTTTGGTTATGCTTTATGTATCTTTATAACAGTTCTAAAGGAGTGATATTAGTAAAATAAGTTACACTTTAAAAAAAATCAGATTGGTTTAACCTAGGAATTAGCAATTTACTGTCATATGTAGCTGTAACAAAGGGACCGGGGGTGTGTGGCTTTTTTCAAAGTCTCTCTAATAACATCCTTGATTTGAATAGTGAATTTTTTTCAATCTTATATGAAGTATCAATAACGGCACCTTTAGAAAACTTGAATTTGGAGTGTGTAAACTAAATGAAATCATTGAACTTTCTATGAAAATCCAATTCAGGACAAGCTCTTAAGCCTGGCCTTCTAACCAAATTACCAGCCATAAGTCATTCTTTTGCAGAAAACGATTTCCATAAGTTTTGACTTTTATTGATTTATATAGTCTCATGTATCCTTGAAAAATAAGATAGGAAGAAACTGAGAAACAGGATAATCTGATTATGTTTTACATTGAAAGTCATATGAATAAAAAAAATCATATCTGACATTTAGAAATTTACATTCCTAGCTTGGCTCCTTAATTTTATGAAAGTGAATACTTCATGACTAAACTAAGAACCACTGCATTGTACACTTTAAAAAGGGTGAGTTTTATACCATGTAAAGTATATTTCTAGCTGTGATTCATTTTTTAAAATGAGCTAAAAAAATTTACTTAGAAAAAGAATTAGTTCTCTTAACCTGTAAAAATAGAAAATATTGTTAGTTTTTTCCTTTCATGACCCCCCACCAGAATAAATAAATGAAAATTGGTGGGTGAAATTGTGCTCCTTTTTTTTTCTTCCGAGTGGGTGTGCTAACGTGAGAAAAGCAAGCAGTTCTTGCAAGAAGTGAAGATGGATTGGACCAGGCCTGTTGGCAGCTGCCTCGTGGTGCAGCAAGGGGACGACACCTCATTGTTTTCCATCCAGCCACACGGGAGATTGTTCCTTCCCTTTCCACTCTGACTTTTTACCTTTTGATTTCACTGGTTGCATATATTTCATGATGTGAGGCAAGCTAGAAGAATAGAGTCCAAGGAACCCATCTCCACTTGAAGAAATTTTTATGACCACATATGTGGCATTTCAAAAGCTGCATGGTCCTCTGGGTTCTTAAAACTGTCAGTCCTTCCTTATTGTCCCATTTGTGCCATTAGGACATCTCTTCAGTCCTGTACAGCCTGTCCTTTCTGTATCATATTGTGCCTTTTTTGTAGAACTTTGTCATTGCTTTCTAGCTCCTTAGTGACTGAAATTTGGTAGAGGTGACTTTAGGATTTGAAATAGCTTGTGCTAGTAGGACAGATAGGTGTTTGCTGAAGATGTCCCTGTGAGGGACATGCTTGACTGACCCGTTTTCCTCTGCAGACCTTCCCTGGCAAATGAGTTTTATAACTTTATGTTAAAGTTAAAGTGAGATTTTTAGCATGTTACCTATGAGGAATGCCAAGCTAAATATAGGCACAAATCTCTATGTAGCATGAAAGAAACAGTTTATGGATAGAAGAGCTCAAAATGATAAGACACAGGGAAAGCATTCTGATTGAGGGAGGAGTTATACTGTGAGAGAAAAAGAAGCAGAAGTTTTAAAAGGTTGGAGGCGTGTGTGTCTATAGTCCCACCTACTTGGGAGGCAGAGGCAGGAAGATCATTTAAACCCAGGAATTCAAGTCCAGACAGGTCAGGTAGTGAGACCTGTCAGAAAAATATAGTAGCAAAAGTTTAGAGGGTGGGGCATTATTGAGAAGGGCTTGTTAGGAGGTGGTGTAATAAAACTACTGAAAAGCCACAGGATGCTTTGAGGTTGGGGGATGGGATAGATAATGCCATTAAGAAAGAGGAGGAAGCAGACATGAGTAGTGCTGTTTAATAATTTTGCTGAGTAGCTTTGAGGTTTGGGATCTGTTTGACTATATTGTTACTTGTTTACTTTTCTGTTTGATGAACATTTATCGAGTGCCTAATATGTGCCAGGTATGTATTACTTCCTGTCAGCAGAGAATTTGTAATGGGGGAGACAGATAATTAAAATATATTTAATGTGTCAGATGCTAAATGCTAGGAAGAAAAATAAACACAGCAAGAGATATGGAGCTGTGTCTTGGAGTGGTCAGGGATGGTGGAATCCAGATAAGGACAGAGGCAACTAGGGGAGGGAAGGTCACAGATTCTCTGGGGCACAGTGGGCCATATTAAGGTCTTTAGATTTTACTTTGAGATGGAGAGCTCATAGAGAATGATCCTTCTGTAGTACATAGTACAATGGAAGGGGTTTAGAGTTTGAAATAAGAGAGCAGCGTCTAATGTTTTCTCTGCCCCTGCCAGCTGTATGATGTTGTCTCATTTTCCTTATATGTAAACGGGGTATGTGGAGTCTTTCCTCCTATTTGTATAGGAATAAATGAGATCATGTATGTAAGATTCTTTTTGGTACTGGAGATTGAAGTTGGGTCCTTGTGCTTGAGAGACAGGTGCTGGAACCACCGAGCTAAATCCCCAGCCTGTATGTAAGATTCTTAGCACAGTGGTTGAACATAGCTAATATTGTCAGCAGTATTATTATTACTATAAATGAAATGGAAGCACAGATTCAAGATGCAAGCTGAGTTTCTCCATTTGTTTATTTTCTGTGATACTGAGTTTCAAACAGTGGGCCTCACACATGCTGGGAAAGTGCTCTAGTGGTAACTCAACTACCCCCTCAACCCTTCTGCATTTGTCTTAACAAGTTTGTTGGCCTGCTTAAAAAACTAGTTCTGAAGTATCTACTTATGTGTGTGCCTAAAGATGTTCCATGTATCATTGTAGATATTGCAGGAGGATGCTCTGGTAGAGACCTCGTTCTGGTATTTACAGCAAAGATCAGATAGACATCTTTGATAGTGCTTGTCACTGTGAGACTTCTGGCACTCTGAAAATGTAAAAAAAATACAACAGCCAACCAGATACAGTCCCTTCCCTCACGCACTTAAAATATATCAAGGACAAAAACTCAATGTTCGAGACCTAGTAGGTGCTCAACCCAAGTTTGATAAATGAATACATAAAATAACAAAGAACAGACATACAACAGTGGACTGTGACTCCTGTATTTATAACGTGTGGACCACCATGAATCAATTTAAATATTTGTTTTATCTTTTTTCCTTTAGTATTTTATATTTGCTTGTTATGAGTTTGCAAGTGGACATTAAACCTACCTTAGAAATTGGTTAATTTAACAGTTCACTTCTTTGACGTCCTATTTAAAATCTTCCATACTTAAAAGTCCCCATTGCCATGAAGGTTAAGTCCAAATCCTGTAGGTTGCATATGAGCTGTCAGGAAGGGACCTGTGCTTTCCCACTTGCCTGACTTCATCTCTCTCTCTCCTTTGAAGATGTGTTTTAGCCATACTGAACTGTTCGATGTTTCCGAAAGAAGTTGCTTAAGGCACCATTGTTTCCCTAGCCTTTGCCCTCACTCGCTTCTATGCATCTTCCATATCTAAGTGGGAATGGTTCTCTTCTAAATAGCCTTTCTTTGTGAGTTACTCTTTTTCACTACCCATAGTGTTGTATACCTATGTGTCTTAGCACTGATCGTGTGGTGATATGGTGGTTAAAGTTCTGTCTTTTTTGTTACATTCCCGCAACGAGAAAGCTACAGATTTCTTCTTTATCTTTAACTACCAGTGTCTAATGAATGCCATTTAGGAATGTTAGAAAATTGTGGAGTCCATTATAATACTTTCAGTTTTAAGACTCAAATCCTTAGTTTTGGTTTAAATCTAAAATGAACGAAGTTTTTGTAAATAGGGAATGGTGGAGGGGGGTGAAGGGAGGGTAGGGGTATGGGGAGAAAATGAGAACTAAGACCTGTCATGTAAAGGTACAAGATCCCAATGATGAATGTAACTGTACTGTATACCTAAAATGTACCAATAAGCTCAATGAGCCAAAAAAAAAAAAAAATGCACCCTCAAAGTCTCTTAGAGGTAGGGATTTGAAAGGTGATTGAATAATGAATACTGTAACTTTGTCAGTGATGAGATCATAATTTGTTGGTATTGTTAGGAGGTAATGGAAACAGGAGGTGGGGCCAGGTTGAAGAGCTTAGATCATAGGTTATGACCTTGGGCACTCTATCTGGTCCCTATCCCTTCCTCTCTGGCTCTTTCCTTTCCTCTGCTTGTTCGCGTCAAGAGGTAAACAGATTTTATGTGCAACAGCCTCTGTTATGATATCTGTCTTGCCTGAGTCTTAAAGCCTTTGGGGCCAACTGACCATGGACTGAAATCTCTGAAGCCATCAGCCAGAATAAATCTTTCCTCCTTTAAGTTGCTCTTCTCAGGTATTTTTTCACAACATCAGATAGCTGACTCTCACATTACATACCCTGGATTTCCCTTTCATTATTTTAGCTTTATTTAGTTCAATACATGTAACGTTGTTTCATCCCTTGGTTCCATACTTTACTGTGAGTTCCTCAGCTGCAAGCTTAAAGTCTTGAATAAAAATGAAATCTCTCTGGGAGTGTATTCTTTGAGGCTTAACTCTAGTATTACTAATAACCAGCAGACATTTCTAAATTATTTGGCATCATTGGATAACAAATTCTACATCATTAAACTGTTGTTCATTTTCATTTGAATAGTACAAAGGAATTGTACATAAATTAACAGTTTGTTCGTGTCTACCCTCAAAATAGGGAACATAATCAAATTGGATGGAAATTCACTATGCAAATGGCTCACTTAATCTTTTATTTTTATTTATTTGTTTTGTTTTGATACCAGGGATTGAACTCAGGACCTTGCGCTTGGAGGCAGGTGTGGTGCCACTGAGCTAAATTCCCAGCCCACTTAACCTTTTAGAGTTCTGAAAATAATATAGTCTTTTATAACAGTAAATTTGTTTGCTACCTAAGCATTTCTTTTTATTTTTTATTTTTTATTTTATTTTTTTGGTTTTTTGAGACTGACCTGAAACTCACTATGTAGCCCAGGCTGGTCTCGAACTCACAGTGATCCTCCTGCTTCAGCCTCCCGAATGCTGGGATTACAGGCATGCGCCACCACGCCTGACTCCTAAGCATTTCTATTAGTTGGTGTATGGTTATTAGAAGAAGATACATAGGGAACCATTTAAACATGCATATTTTTTAATTGAGTTTATTGGTACATTTTAGGTATACAGTACAGTGCAGTTACATTCATTATTTTGATTTTGTACCTTTACATGATAGGTCTTGGTTCCCATTTTTTCCCCTTTTCCCTGCCCTCCCTTCACCCCCTCCTCCCCTCCTCATTTACAAGCACTTTATTTCCATTTTTTCATTTTCTCATGTTTTTTTCTTTTCCCTTATTACCTTTCCCCTACCCTTCCCACTTTCCCTACACCTTTAGCCCATTGCTTCCTATTTCACATTGTCAGTTATCTCATTAGGATCTTATGTACTAATATAGTTTTTCATGCCAGAGAAACTATTCGATATTTACACGTGTTTGATTTATTTATTTCACTTAGGAGTATATCCTCAATATGTATCCATTTTCCTATGAATGAATCTAATTTCTCATTCTTTATGGCTGAATAGTATTCCATTTTATAGAAAAACCACATCTTCTTTATGCAGTTTCCATCTGATGGGCAAATGAGCTGTTTCCAAGTTTTAGCTATTACAAACTGTGCTGCTATAAACATAGGTGCGCATACATCACTGTGGTGTGATTCTTTTAATTCTTTTGGAAAGATACCCAGCAGAGGGATGGCTGGGTCAAATGGAACCCCTAGTCCCAGCTCTTTGAGGTATCTCCATATTGATTTCCATAGTGTTTGCACCAGTCTGCACTCCTACCAACTCCTACCAACAATGGAGAAGGGTTGCCTCTTGCTCTTCTAGCAGAATTTGAGGTATTTATAAAAAGGTACAATGCAAGAAGATGGAAAATAATGAATGTCGGAATTTTTCTCTGTGTTACATTATTTATATCTCTCCCCTGGATAGCTTCTGATTACAACCGTGCTTTGCTATTTATTCTCTATGATAAAGCCTTTCTTCAACTTTGGTACTGTCGTCTCTTAAGCACTGTGATGAATTACTAGTACCCTCCCATCACTACAAGTTTGTGGAAAGAGCAGTCTGTGTGGCCACCACTATTTCTGTGTGCCTGTTTAGTCTTTAACTCTCATTTACTTCTCTTTTCCCAACCAAAGTGCCACAGAGTAGTGCTTTATTATAATTACTTATGGGGTATTTGCAATTATCATTAATCCATAGTGAAAAGAGGTTGACAACTGAAGAAAAAATGACACTTGCTAAAATAGCAAAGAAGATTTTATTTAAGATGATCATGATAAATGTCAGTACTATTGCAGTAGGGGAAAGAGACTGAGCTCAACTCAGGCATGAAGCTGGTTGGCAGGTGGTGGATAGAACATTACTAAGAGAAGACATCAAGGGGGAGGTTTTGCTAACCTGACCTAACAGGATTCATATCAAGGCCAGGCTAGGGTGATGAGATATCAAGGGTGGGAGAGGGGGAATTAGATTAGATATCAAGAGTGATCACATAGGAGAGGTGGAGGGATTTACAAGGTGTAGCAAGCTTCTTGCTCAGACTGGTCTCTGCAGGCCTGCCAAGTTGAGGCCTGGTTAAAAAGAGGACCTGGAGGAGCTTGTCTGAAGTTTGGACAAGGAGAACATGTTGTCACAGTGGCTGCCTTATACTTTGCTTCTGTTCAGCTGGAAGTATCAATAGCCAACATCCAGTGACTTTTTTTTTTCAGTTGTCATGTATGATATTTCTGTACTGGTTGATATTTTTGATAGCTTCTTCTTGAAACTGTTTTCCCTCATCTTTTAAGACATTTTATTTTCCTACTGTTCCCTTTCCTTCCTTTCACCCTCCTTAGTTTCCTGTATTTGCTCTCCTAAATCTCAGTGCTTTTGGGGAACTGACCTTTCTCTTGGAAGTATGCAGACTTTAAAAGTGAGCCCTGTGGATGACTTCTGTCTCTGTCAGCAGTCCTGTCTTCCATAGGCTCCAAATCCCTAACTGGATTTCATATGCACTTCAGACAGTGCATTCCAGCCCCAGAGCCTTAGTGCTCATTCTTCTGGCCTTGGCTGGTGCCTCTGATACCCAGTCATCTGCTGATTCTTGCAGATGGTCGCTGCAAGGCCTTCACACCTGTTTTGTTTTGTTTTTTTCCAGATCTGTCCAGCCCTGCCCCTCACTAAAAGGAATCCCTTGATTTTCTGAGTTCTTTTTTATTTGATCTGTGAGTCTTCCATGGCATTTCTTAATGCATTCCTTCATAGTATTTATATGATATATTTATATCTTATGTCTTTTCTAGATGGATGGTTTCCTTAAGGTTCATGTCCTTCTCCTGTCTGTAGTCTTTACAGTGCTTAACACATTTTAGTGCTTGAAACATATTTGGGTTTTTTTCACTTTTTTCTTTTTTTTAATTAAATTTTATTTTATCCCATTCCCCAGCCTCCTCCTCTCCCTATGTATAAAAGCTTTGTTTCCAATTTTCTCTTCTGTTTTCACTTTTTTCTTCTCTTCCTTTCTCCCTCCCTCCTCCCTTGTTTCCCTTCACATTTGAACACTTTCTTCCCATTTCCCAACATCCATTATACATTTCAGTCCTTATTTCTACTTTGGGTTCCTAATACCCAAGAAACAATGAGGTATTTAAACATGTGTGTCCGATTTATTTCACTGAAGAGTATGGTTTCAGGGTCCATTCACTTAGCTATAAATGTCTGAAGCTCATCCTTTATGGCAGAGTAGTGCTCCGTTGTATTAAAAAACCCCACATCTTCTTTATCTCATCAGTTGTTGGGCACTTGGGCTGTTTTAACAAGCATATTTGTTAAGTAAATAAGATAGCTCTTAAACCATGGTTTGCCTATAGTTTAAATGTCCAGGGCAAAAATATAAATCATTGTTTAAGCTTTTATATTTGTAATGCCTTAACCAAGTTAGCAATAGTTTATATCTTAGAATGTCTCATATTTTTGTTGCCCAATATTTTATTTTTCATCTTTAAAGCAATGTATCAGTCAGTGTTTACTAGAGAAACAGATATAACGTTAGATATACAAATAAATAAGAATTTACAAGATGAGCTTACAATGACCACTCACTGCATCAGATGTGGAAGAGCGCAAAGCATCTGTCTGCACACTGGAGACTGAAGGATTCAGTCTAAGGTTTGGAGCTCACTGCAGAGTCTGTACCAGGAGGCTGATGGGTCGGCCTGTGATGCAAGGCTGAAGAATCTGTGCTGGAAGCCAGGAGGTGGTATCCAGGGTGAAGGCAAGACAGGGGCTCCTCTGAAGAAAGAAGCAGTTCCATCCTTCTTCATTTCCCCTTTGTACCATCTAGGCCACATGCTGCCCTAAGGTGTGGAATTGCTGAGCCAGTTTAGTTGAGCTTCTCTTACTCATGCTGACACAATCAGTCCACTGTCACAGGGAGAAGTCCATGTATTCTCGAAATACTGTTGTTTGTTGAGGGCATATGTATCTATTAGTGTGAAATTGGTTGCCTTTGTAGCATGACTTATTCCAAAAGTTTGTGGTAAAATTATGTTTGGGTTTATACTGTTTTATATCCTGTAATAACTGCTTTAGACTTCAGAGCAGAGGAGAAAGGACATAAAACAGTAGTTGTAAAAACAGGGATTATTATTCCAGGTTGAATTTTTGGCCCGTTTAATGTTGCCACGGGTCCAGTGTTCAATTGGAAAGGTCTTTTTTAGGGAGACCTTGCTGAAGGTCAGAAAAATGATAAAAGCTTCGGGTTGATGGCTGGTCTCTGTTCCTCTAGACTTTTCTAGGCTGTTAGCAGGAAGGTGGTGAAGGGACTGTGTGAGACATTGGTGGATTAGCCAAATTCACAGGACACTTGAGGTCTTATAAACTGGCCTATAAGTGTTTTTATTGTTACTGAATAGAAGTAACTAAGCAGTGGATCAAAAAAACAGTCACACTGATTGATTTGGGAATATGCTGGTATATGTTAAATGGTGACTCCTAAAGAAAGATAAACTCTGGTTTATAAGATATTTCACATATTGCTTGTAATACTTTATTGTGAAAAACTGACTTTTCATTTCTAACACTTAAGCCTTAGGATGGCATTTGTTCATTGTCTCAGATTTGGATGTTATAAAAATGCTCATTTTATATATATGTAGTTAAAAATGAAACTCATTAAAAACACAACTCATTATTTATTTTTCTTTATCATAATGACTTAAAGTTATTCAGAGACTTTGAAATTACATTCCTTGGATGAGAAATGATTCTCTGGGCTTGTCACATCATTCTTTTAATTGAAGTTAAAGGGATGAATTATTTCAAAAGAAAAAGGGACACGATGAATTAATGCTATGGTAATAAGAATAAAAGATGAAACAGCTGTTGCTCTACAGTGAGGAGACTTGCACAACACTTTGAGGCCTGTTACCTTGAATTTTCCAGATAGACACACAGTAATTCCCTGGAGGATCACAAGCATTTCTTTTGCCACCCCTCTCTGCTGTTCCTAGATCTGTCCAGACGGGGGAGACCTTGCTCTCTTCACTCCTGTTTTTGGTTTCTCCCTCTGCCCCTCCTTTCCCGTCCCCATCCCCCCTTTATTTCTGTCTTCCTGTCTCTGTCTCCATCTCCCCCTTTCCCTCTCCCTTTCTCTCCCTCCCTCCCACCCGACTTGGGGAGAGATGGAAGGAGGGAGCAATGATTGCTGATTGCACATTCCAACCCCAGGACTTGTTCTTCTAGGGTCAGACCTCATTGAGCTTATGAGGCGTTCTGATTTCAGTCTCCTAATGAAGACTTTTCTCTTTTTATCTTAGGTATTAAATGTAATAATCAATCCTGTGGAAAACAGAGGCATTTGAAAATTTCACAGCTATTTTGAAATAATATTTAATTAAATGTTGATAGAAATCTCAACAGAAAATGTCCAACATTTTCTGATCCTGTAATAAGCTGTTTCCCATTATTAGGGGAAGGGGGAAAACTGACGTATTTTAAGTACACAAGTATTAGGTAATTTTTAAAAGATCTATCCCAAAGTAATTTTCTCACAAGCAAGGGTACATTTAAAATAAACATAAAACTTTAATATATTGTTTGCTGTGTTTTCAACTGTCATAAAAGTTAGATGGTAAAATACAGTTTTTTAATTGACATTTATCTTTTATTTGAAAATTTAAACAGACTTGTGGTCATGCAGTTAAACTAGATTTAATAATCCTCAAATTGAGAAACCAAGACTTCTATGAATATATACTAGTATGAAGAAAATGCAGTCATTCTTCATAATTACCATGGAGCACTGCTTTTTGAAACATTGATTCTGATTTTAAGGTAAATGAAGTCTACCACTTTAATCTCATGTTTTGTATTTCAAACCTATGGCCCTAAATTGGAGTAGTCTGAAACCTTTTCAGAATTACCAAAATATTACCTTGTTAACGCTGTAAACTTGTATGAACTACTGTATTTATACAGTATCACTCAAATACAGTTTCCAAAGCACTTAAATCAATGATGATATTTAATAGGCTTTGCATTTCATTTTCTAGTGCCTTATTCTAAAAGATTGTCCTGAGGGGCCAGTGATGTAGCTCAGGGGCACCTTGCCCATCTGGCTAGCTCAAGGTCCTGAGTTCGATTCATGGTGCTGAAAAAAAAAAGATTGTCCTGAGAGAGCTTCTATAGAATATTATATAGTTGCAGAGCAACTAAATATATTTATATTTAAATAATGTACTTAAAAAGCACTAAGAAAAATCATTGCCAACACTTGCAAAATGGAATGCTCTGTGAATTTTTTTTTTTTTTTTTTTTTTTTTTTTTTTTTTTTTTTTTTTTTTTTTTTTTTTTTTTTTTTTTTGGCTTTTTGAGTCAAGATCTCACTGTGTAGTTCAAACTGCTCTGCTCTGGAACTCACTGTGTAGCCCAGGCTGGTCTTGAAATCTCAGTGATCCTCCTGCCTCAGCCTCCTGAGTGCTGGGATTACAGGCGTGCACCACCACACCTGCCTATGCTGTTTTATTAAAACAGTTACAGGAAGTTGTAGACAGAAATCTTAGAATAATTTAAATTGGGAAAAATAATGCTCCCTTTTCCCTCCCCAGTGTCTTTGTTCCCCTTTTAACCCATAGGTAAAACCATAACACCGCTCTCCTCAGTTCTTTCAGCGGAAAGGCCCTTACCCTGTCCTCTTCTCTATTGGGAAGTGCACTCACGTTGCTCTACCACTGAACTACATCTCTAGGCCTTTTTGTATTTTATTTTAATTAATTTTTGTGGTACTGAGGATTGAAACTAGAGCTTTCACACTGAGCTAAATCCCCAGCTCATTTTTTATTTTGAGATAGAGTCTTGCTGAGCCTCTTAAGTTGCTGAAGCACGCTGGGTTTATATTTTATTTTGTGATAGATTTTTGCTAAGAGGCCCGGGCTGTCCTCAAAGTTGGGATCCTCCTGCTTGAGCTGACGTTACATGCTTGCACCATCGTGACCCACTTCCCATAGTTTTCCATTTAAAACCATGGATAAAAAATGTGACAACTCTATAATCCTCAGGCACTGGTGCATCAGCCTATAGCAGAATTGGGAGTAAGCACCATTTTAAAAGAAAATTAGGGAAGACTCCTCGAGCAGTTATTGCTTCATAGGTCATAAACATGACCTTTGTGTGATTTCCTTTTTATCAAAAAAAAAAAATCAGAAAAAAAGAACTCAGAAGAAAGAATGAGGAAAATTGAAAAATATATAAACAAGGGCCACAGTTCAGATGCTTACAGTTGGCAGATAGGTAACAAGGACAATACAGAAGGTTGAGGATTTCCTAATGTTAAATGTAAATTGTTTGGGCTTTTACACTGTGTAGGCCAAAGAAAATGAATCTTTGGACTGGCCGTGAGGCATCTATGGGTTACTGGTTGGTGAGTTGCTGGCTGCAAGCGCAGTGTTGTGGAAATGGAAAATCTGACTCAGTGGGTACTAATCTTTGGTGGTGGTGCCAGGGAAGACAAGATTATTCCAAAGATGAAGCATGGTCTGGACTGAATAGGAGAGAGAGAGGGGAGCCAGTGAGTTGAAGATTTCTGTAATTGAAATACAGTTAGGGTCAAAGATAGTTGACCATACATAATATTCTGCTTTCTCCTATGCCTAGCTATACCTTTTGAATGGAGATGAATTCTCATTATTCAGAGAGATACTGTGCATTTCATCTTCATGTTTGGTACTTTTTATGGCCCAATTTTACCCACATTGGGAAAATCTTCTATCCTGGCATGGTGTAGTATCTTTAGCGTGTACTCGGAGGGAGTTGTCTTACTCAGTTTAGACCATCATTATGAAAATTGAGTCACCCCTCCCTTTTGCTCATCCTGGATGAAATAAAAATGGCTGTCAGTCATTTTTCCAGGTCTAGGAAGGCAGTACATCTGTTTCAAATCTTTCTCATCTAAACCTTTAGTCTTCATAAGGTTCTCAAAAATTGTTTCTGATTCTTCAACGTAAAAACTGGGACAAAAGCAGTTTCTCCCAACTTTCCTTTGAATGACTCTAGTTTCTCATTCTTGATGGCTGAGTAGTACTCCATTTTATAGAAAAACCACATCTTCTATATCCAGACTCCAGTTTATGGGCAATTGGGCTGTTTCCAAGTTTTAGCTGTTACAAACTGTGCCATTATAAACATGCATGCACATATATCACTGTGGTATGATTCTTTCTGATTCTTTTGAAAAGATACCCCAGAGAAGGGTAGCTCAGTCAAATGGGACCTCTAATCCTAGTTTTTTGAGGTATCTCCGCATTGATTTCCACAGTGGTTGTACCAGTTTGCAACTCCCACCAACAATGGAGAAGGGTTCCTTTCTCCCCAAAAACCTGCCAACATTTGTTACTGGTTGAGTTCTTGATAACAGCCATTCTTTCTGGGGTGAGGTAGAATCTTAGTGTTGCTTTCATCTGCATCTCTCAAATGACCAGTGATATTAAAACATTTTTTCATATATTTATTTGCTGCTTTTATTTGTTTGTCTGAGAAATGTCTGTTCATTTCAAATACCCATTTTTGAATCGGGTCTTTATATTTGGGGGACCCAATTTTGTTTTAGTTCTTTCATATTCTAGACCTTTGTCTGAGGAAGAGCTGGTAAAAATTTTTTCCCACATTGTAGGTTGTCTCTTAGCTCTGTTGGTGGTTTCTCTTGCAGTGCAGAAGCTTTTTAATAAGATGAGATCCCAGTTGTTGATTCTTTGTGCAAGTTTCATGCTCCAGAGGATTTGTTCATAAAGTCTTTTCCTATGCCAATGTCTTCAAGAGTTCTACCTAACTTATCTTTCAGCAAGTTTAGTGTTTCTGTTTTAATATTTAGATCTTTAATCCACTTGGATTTTAGTGTAGTGCATGGTGAAAGATAAAGGTCTATTTTTAATTTTTTGGTAGATGGAAATCCAGTTTTTCCAACACTATTTATTGAAGAGTCTTATCTTTCCTCCACTGAGGATGGTTGGCCCTTTTGTCAAAGAAGAGATAGCTAAGTACATCTGGAGTTGTTTCTGTATCTTCCAATCTATTCCACTGACACTCGGTTCTGTTTCTTTGCCAGTACTGTGCTGTTTTTATCACAGTGGCTTTGTAGTATAGTTTCAAGTTGGGGATTGTGATAACCCACTGTCATGTCTCTGTGGCCTAGGATGGCTTTTGCTATTCTAGGTCTCTTCTGGTTCCAAATGAATTTTTGGATTGTTTTCTCTAGTTCTGTGAGATATATTGTTGGGATTTCAGTTAGGATTGCATTGAATCTGTGTAGCAGTTTTGGTAGTATGGCCATTTTCACTATGTTGATTAATAGTGTCAAAGACAAAAACCATATGATCATCTTAATAGATGCAGAAAAGGTATTCGACAACATTCAACACCCATTCATGATAAAAACTCTGCAGAAAATTGGAATAGATGGTCTTTAACTTAATTTGATAAAGGTTATCTATGAAAAACCAATAGCCAACATCATATTAAATGGC
This sequence comes from Fukomys damarensis, assembly GCF_012274545.1. Classification (NCBI taxonomy): domain Eukaryota; kingdom Metazoa; phylum Chordata; class Mammalia; order Rodentia; family Bathyergidae; genus Fukomys; species Fukomys damarensis. The sequence continues at coordinate 21,059,483 of NW_022900938.1, forward strand.
CAAAACTTGCACTAAAATCAGGAACAAGACAAGGATGTCCACTATCACACTCCTGTTCAATGTAGTTCTGGAAACATTAGCCACAGCAATTAGACAAGAGGAAGAAATAAAAGCAATAAATATAGCAAAGGAAGAAGTTAAACTGTCATTATTTGCTGATGATATGATACTCTACATAGAAGACCCAAAAAATTCTGCTAGCAGAGTTCTAGACTTAATTGACAGATTCAGCAGAGTATCTGGATACAGGTCAGTGCTCAAAAATCAGTAGCCTTCTTGTATACAAATAACAGACTCACTGAGAGTGAAATTAGGGAAATAATTCCTTTCACAGTAGCATCCAAAAAATGAAATATCTAGGAATCAATCTAACAAAGGAAGCAAAAGACATCTACACTGAAAACTACAGCACTCTGGAAAAAAAAAGATCAAAGAGGATATAAGAAAATGGAACGACATCCTTCTGGTCTATTTTATATTCTGTTAGTCGTTTGTTTGGTACTGGGGATTGAACTCAGGACCTTGCACTTGCGAGATAAGAGGCTGCAACACTGAGCTAAATTCCCGGCCCCTATTAGTTGTTTTTTACTTTGGTACTGGGAATTGATGCCAGGGATGTTCTGTCACTGAGCTCCATCCCCAGCCCCTTTTTATTTTGAGACTGGGTTTTGCTAGTTGCTCACGTGGTACTTAAACTTGTGATGCTCCTGCTTCAGCCTCTCAAAGAACTGAGAATATAGGTGTGCACCATCACACTGGCTCTAATACTCTTTTGTTTCTCCTTTATATACTGCCTACCTTAACTCAGTCTCTAAACTTTTGCCTAGTAGATAAACACATATAGTTGACCTATGGCTATATTTATTCATTAATTCCACTGAATTTTGGAACTGTTGTTAGTTTTTTTTTTTCCTGAAAAACACAAGGCCCTTTTTTTCCCTTCAAGGTGTAGTGTCTTACAGCTTTCTTTATCATACTACAAATGTAAGAGAATTATTTTGACTTCACAGATTAGATCCTTTTACAAATTGCTTTGATATATCAGACTTTCAAGCTTCATTGGTAATACTGTATATCTTTACAGCCTAACCTCTGAGGACATATAAGGATCAAATGTAATGTTTTGACTATAAGTATTTGAAGTTCTTTAGAAGGATCTAATTAAAATCCACAAATGTACTTTAGTAAAGTTGACAGCTGTACCTTGCAAAATTAATCTTTTGATTTAATTACAGTAACATTTTGATTATTGAGAATGTTGTATTAAACATTTATAATGATTTGCTCCTGGAATTGTACTGAATAGAATGAAAACATTTTCTAAGAAGTCCACAAGATGGCACTTGCCAACCTGTTTCCTCTGGTTTTCCTTAGCTTAAGGAAATTTGGCAAAATTTAAGAAAGAACATCTGAATATTTATATAAATGCCAAGGTCTAAATTTCTAGAAGCTTGAGTCAGAACACCTTAAAATTGATGAGCTTCAGTTTAACATTTTGAAAAGTATTCCAGTATATGAACCAGTATTCTTTGTTGAAGATCTTTAGGTTATTTTGAAAGCACACTAGAATCTGTGTAATAGAAAGAGCTGTCTCTCTTCACTCTGTTGACCTCTTAAACACTTTTCAAAGAAAACATAAGATTTATGGGGTATATAATCTATATACTTAGTTTCTAGACATCTTAAATGTTGACATAAGAAATTTAGCCAGTAATAATTGTTCTACAGTAATTGTTTTATTTTCTACTTAAAAACAAGAAGGTGTAGTTGGAATATAGTTTGAAATTTCTAATTCTAATACGGAATTCCTAATTCTAATTATGAAATTTATGAATGGAACAGTAATGAATGATAACAGGAATCTATCCCATCATAATGTTAATTGCATTAGGCTTCCTTATTACCCCAAATAATTTAATACTTAGTACCATTTTACAAGTTTTCTGTTAATATTGTTAAAGGAAAGGGAATGATACAGAAATTATATTGAGGTTGGTAGGGATTTTTTGTATTTTTTATTGCTTTGTGAATAATTAAATAGAAGGAGCTACGTGTTCGTAGGAGACTGAGACAGGAAAGCATATCCAATACACTTTGGAGCTGTAGCATTACTACATCTGTATGTAGCCTGATTATTATCAGCTTCATAATGAAAGTGGTCAAGCAATAGAAGCAAAGTTGTGTCATGAAATAAGAACAGTGAAAGAAAGTTTCTGTTGAAATCTGAGTCAAACTTGCAAAAAACCAATTATAGGCTTATAATCAGATATTTTAGAGTGTTGTAAAAGTATTCATTTTTTTCACTTTTGTAGGAAAGTTTGTGAAGAATTTGTAATATATGAAGAAGGAATCCTTGAAGCTCTCTCTTTTTAAAAACAGCTGTTACATGTACTTGATGCTGTGCCTGCGTGACTAACAAGTCCTGTGGGCAGCTGCACGGGGAAGCTTCCTTTGTTAGCTTGTCCTGTCCTTCATCAGTGGCACACTGTTGACTTGCAGGTTACAGTAACAATACAATGCATACTTGGTACACGATCTCTTTTCAAAAGCTTGCCAAACGTAAGCTCTTTGAATTTCAATAATTTAATTGAATTTAAGCTAAATTAATTTCTGAACTGGAAACTTCTTGAGAAACACTAGGTGGAGAAATGAAAACAGAAGTAGATGTAAAGGAATTTCACATGGCATCTAGGGCTGATTCATCCACTGGCATCTTTATATACTAAAGACCTTCAGCTTTTATTTTTAAAGTGCTTTGGTTGTTTTTCCCCTTGATAGAAGATTGTTCTTTCAATTGTGCCCATTTCTAGTTGTTTTTTTCCCCAGAATTCTAAGACTTTTGAAAACTGAAAAAAAGGGCACGATATTTTGAGTAGTGTAGCTTTGTGTTTTAAACTGCTGAAATATGTCAGCATGGAAAAAGTGACCTAACCTTACCTTTGTTTATTTTTTCTTAGTACCAGAGATGGAACACAGGACCTTGCGATGGCGAGGCACGTGCGGTGCCATGGGGCTAAATCCTGGCCCTTACATTTGTTTTATACTTGTCATCAAAAGCAAAGAAGAGGAAATGGGTGGGATTAAGGATTTCAGGTTCACAAATTAATATAACAAAGTGGAATTTTTATTGAATTGAAAACCATAAGTTAAAATAATATGAACTTGATATTCCACAATTTGTCTATGTTAATATGTTGTTTCATATCATCAGGGAATGAAAACTTTTTGTTTGTTTGGTACCAGGGATTGAACTCGGGTCCTTGCGCTTGCAAGGCAGGTCACCGAACCGCTGAGCTAAATCCCTGGCCCAAAAAGTTATTGTTTATGTTGTATCTGTCTCTGATTTGGTTTCCTCCTTTTTTTTTTTTTCTTGAGACAGAGTCTCATTATGTAGTTGAATCTGACCTGGAACTCACTATGTAGCCCAGGCTGGTCTCGAACTCAGCGATCCTGCTGCCTTAGCCTGCCAAATACTAGGATTACAGGCGTGTGCCACCACGCCTGGCTGGTTTCCTCCTTTTGACAGTGTGGATTAGGCTATAGAATATCAAGAATTAGGTTCATTTGCAAGCTCACAACAATTTGCTCATTTAAAAAATTGTATTTTGAGCGAACTACTACTAATTATTACTTATTAGTTATGGTTGAAGAATAACATAGCAATATCCTAATCAGTTAGGAAACCTCGTATACCTCATTGGAATTTTTCTTTTTTTAAAAAAATAATGTGTACTTCTGTTTATATTTTAAGCATAATTCTTCAAACTTTGTTTTTAACCAGTGATACATACTCCAGTTTTAAGAGTTTTAACATCGTAATTCTGTAAAGGCAGATAAAGATTATAAAATTTTGTGTGAATGTGGTGGCATATTCCAGTATTCTCAGCTGCCTCGGTGGCTGAGATAGGAGGATCCCAAGTTCCTCCAGCCTGGGAAACTTTGTGAGACTCTTTGTCAAAAGTAAAATTTAAAAAGATCTAGTGATGTAGCTCAGTGGTAGATCACTTGCCTAGCATGTGCAAAGCCCAGAATTACACTTCCAGTACCAGAAAACAGACAAAGAGTAGGACTCTGAATAGTTTTGTGTTATGGGTGGCTCTCAGTGGCAGAGAAGTAGAACTTAGTGTAGTATTTAGAGTCCAGATACTTGATCAAATGCAGTTGTAGTAGAAAATTGAACTGATATATGGAGTTTGAGGTGTGTTTTTAGTTTTCAAAACTTTTTCTTTCTTGTAAATCTTGCTGTTCAGTACTTCCTTCTTAGTGTCTGGTCAAAGTGGAGGTAATGGTCAGTATTACTTGCTATACCTTTTCTCAAAGCATTACATTTTACTATTCACTTAGTGTTGACAAAAGAATAATAACCTAGGGCTGGGGACTAGCTCAGTGGTGCTGCTGCCTGCTTTGCAAATGCAAGGTCCTGAGTTCAGTCTCTAGTACCAAAAACAAAAGAAAACAAAAAAGAATAATAACCTAATAACTGAAGCACGCTAGTGGTTTCAGTTTTTTTTTTTTTTTTTTTTT
>NW_022900938.1:21064050-21108093 GCF_012274545.1 Fukomys damarensis
TTTTTTTTTTTTTTTTTTTTTTGGTACATCTGTATTTCTATTCTCGGGACTCACAATTTCTCTTTCCTCCAGAGAAAAGTAAGAGTCAGATGTAGAGTACAAAAATTCCAAAATATTAAATCTTGGCATAAAATTACTGTACAAGGGCCAGGGTTTAGCTCAGTGGTTCCACCGCCTGCCTTGCAAGTGCAAGATCCCAGGTTCAATCCCCAGTACCAAACCAAACCAAACCAAACCAAACCAAACAAAATTACTCTACAGAAATGTGTCATATCAATTCTGTGTACATCCTATACATTGCTTTGCTACTAGTGACAAGAGCCTGTCAGTAGACAGGTTTCCTGGGTTGATTGTAGAGAAAGAGAATGGAGGACTGGGATATTTGCTTGAGTCATGTTAGTAAGTTGATCTTGGGCTGGGACTATAGCTCAGCTGTGCAGTGCAGTGCCTGCCTGGTAAGCGCAAGGCCCTGAGTTCTATACCTACCAAAAAAATCCCAAACAAACAAAAGTTGATCTTTTCATTCTTGTAAATTAAGTACTTAGCATATTTTTGAGAAAACTTTCTACTGCTCAAAGAAAATGTTCAATGTAAAAGTATTAAAGTATTAAAACCAAGTTATTATAATCGATAATGATACTTCCCATTTCCCTATAACACTTAATTTTGTTTCCACAGTACTTTTTTCTTGTATTGTAATCCCACTGAATCATATGTAAAACATTCTGGGTATTCATCAGATTTAGTAAATGATAAAGCTAGAACTTGAAATTGGCCCTCCTTTAGGTATGCATTAGGAGCTCTATCCTGGCATTTCTCACACTGCATTGTGCTTATTTAATAACTATCTTGAACCCTAAACTGGAATTCATAAGTATAGGGACTGTTCCTTATTCATTTTTTAAAATAATTTAATTATAGGTCTCATCCATAGTTAGCACTTAGTATGCATTTGAGGGGTGGATAAATGAATGAGATTTATCAGATTGATGATCTAGTTTTTTTTTTCTTTTGATTCACTAATGCTTTGGCTATCATTTTGATTTTCAGATTTTGTTTTGTTTTTGTATCAGGAATCGAACACAGGACCTTGCGCTTTTGCAAGGCATGAGACAGCATCACTGAGCTAAATCTCTGGCCCTGATTTCCAGGTTATTTTGAAAACATTTTATTATTGATTTGGTCAATCTGGAAGGATGAGGGATGGTATACTGAGTAATTTAATGTGGTTGTGTGTTTACAGGCTATGCTACCAATTCATTAATTTGTTTGAAACCTAGAATCTTTACTGTATTTTGACAAGTATAAGTGTTTTTACCAAAAGTAATAATGAACTAGAACTGGTTAGAGATTAATTTGAGGCTTGGAATTAGGCTTTTACAAAATGACTCTTCTAATGTGATGCAGTGAGAAATATGAAGCATCACCTGCCTAATAGACTTGCAAAAATGTTTAACTTGAATCACCACACAAAATGTACAGTCACTGACAGCTCCATCCTCAGGATTCCGCTATTGATTTAATATTGTGCTGCTGCCATCTTGAAGTCCTTAGTTTTTGAACAAAGGATTTGCAAATTATGTAGTAGGTCCTGATCTGAATCATGGGGAAATATAATCACAGAAATACAGAATATAGACATTCTATAAGATAACTGGACTAGATTTTTTTTTTTGGTACCGGCGATTGAACTTGGCCCTTGCACTTGTGAGGCAGGTGGCAGAATCACTGAGCCAAATCTCCAGCCCTAGATTTTTAAAAAATGTTATCATGAAAAAAAAATTTAAAAGGTTGAGGAGCAGGAAATATTCTAAGTAAAAGACTAGGGTGGCATCACAGTGTATGACCCTTGATTGGCTCCTGGATCAAAAAACAAACCGAGAGGCCATATTTTACATGGGCATATATAATGAATTTTGAACTTCTTATACTATCTGGATCCTTAAATAGTCTTGTTTGTAAAGATTGGCATTTCATTACTTTTATTTGTACTTACAAAGTCTTCTAAAGAACAAAGGAAAAATTTACTTTTTTAAAAATAGAAGAAAAATCATTCTGTATCTAATGGTTGCTACACAGGTTTCTTTATAAATCTAAACTATGTTAAAAAATTTTAGTAACCTCAAGAATTGAAACATTTTGCCACTTTGTCATCCTAGGAATTATTTGCTCTTTTTATAAAAATCAGTTATGCTGAAAGAAAAAGCACTAAAATAACAGGAAGATAAAGAATGCTGTAGTTATGAAATACATGATCACTAATGTGTCCTACTTTGGTTTTGTTATTGTGTTGTCCCAAGTGTACATCTTCAAGAAGGTGTAGAAGAAGCCCAGAGACACAATCTTTGTCATTTTGTTAAGCTTTTGAAAAACAATTACTGTTTTTTTGGGTACCAGGGATCAAATTCAGGACCTTGCGTGTGTGAGGCAGGTGGCAAAACCACTGAGCTAAATCCCCGGCCCTGAAAAACACTTACTTTAAATGTTCAAATTTATATATGTATACTGTGTGTAAGGATCAAATCATAGTAGTTAACATTTTCTCACTTTAAGCATTTGAAACTTTTTTGAGTTTTGATTTCTTTGAAAACACTTCATCAATCACAATTGGAAATTTAGAATTACTGATTTTCAGCCCATACTGGCAAAGAAAAATCCTTTAACAGAGTGAGATGTTTTTGTAATTATCTAGGTGACTAGATCAGAGAACTGTAGACTCTAATGGTGATAGTTAGATTGATCATATAGAAGAAATCTCATTATAAATCAGCAGATGATATTGTAGGCTAGCGTTGATAAGCCAAGCCATTCTGTTAGAAAAAGCCATGCCCACCCATTTACTTACTGACTATGGCTACTTTTCCACTACAGCAGCATAGGTAAGTGCTTGAGATAGAAAGGGTTTGGTCTGTTAAGACTCCTGTATTTATTGCCTGGCACTTCACAGAAGTTTGTCTTAGGTGACTTTTATCAGATTGAATAATTGACTTACGGTGGGCAATGTGTATGTACAGATGAAAAGGAAATGTGACATTCAAACTAGTTAGTCATTCCACAGGAAAGATTTTATTGAATTCTGTTTTACAGCAAGAAATCTGGGCTATATCATTTTGCTATTAGTGCAATTGACAGTATTTTTTTGGCTCTCATGTTTGTGTACTAAAATGTATTTGATATAGTTCTGTAGTGGGCAAGTACAAAAGATAAATGTTTATACAAAAGTGGTGAAAAGGAAAGAGATGATACAGAAATGAACAGCTCTATTGATTATTTCATTTGTTTTTAATCAATCTGAAAATAAAAATATTTTGTAATTATGGACCAAAAAAGATAGTCCTCCTTCCAGAAAATTTTGAACCACCTAAATTTTTAAAAGTATTCTGCTTTAAGGGCCAGGTATTTGGCTCAGTGGTTCTGCCGCCTGCCTCGCAAGCACAAGAGCCTGAGTTCGATCCCCGGTACCAAAAAAAAAAAAATTCTGCTTTGAAGTTGCAGGGATAAGGAGCCGGCTAAAAATAATCATAAACTAACTTAATGAAGATGTTTTGACATCTGGAACTTTTGGGGATGGGATTAGGGCCTCACTATTTTGCCCAGGCTGGTCTCAAACTTGTGGACTCAAACAGTTGTCTACCAGTAGCAGGTACTATAGGTTTCTCTTGTCATGCTTGACAAATGCTTGAATCTTGATTTCATTTTGACAGTGCAAGTGCAAGAACAAGAAGCAATGACAAGCTAAAATCTATTTTCTGTAAGCTAGATGTACACTACAGTATTTGAAACCTGTAATCAGTATTTATAAAATGAACATGTCCCCAGTTCATAAATGACAGTTGGTGAGCATTCAAAGAATGCTGCCTATTTTCGGTGTATCCCTTCCACACAGAACAATATGGAATAAAATTTGAACTTTTATGTTTATAGTTTTATTAAAATTTCTAATATGTTGTTTTTCACTACCCTTTTTTTTGTTTGCTTCTGTTTGTTTTTTGATATAGAGTCTCACTGTGTTGCCCAGGCTGGCATTAAACTTGCAGTCCTCTTGCTTTGGCCTCTGTGTAGCTGGGATTACAGCCATGTGCCATTGTCCTCTCTTTATCCTTTTGTCTGTAAATTGTCCATAAATGGATTAAAATTTATATGAAAATATAAAAGGCTTATGGCCCTGGATAGTAAATGGGAAGACAGTTTTTCCTAGCACACAGAAGTTAATGTCTTGTGTATGATCATGTTTTGTGGTTATGTAGAAGAGGTTCTCATTTTAAGTGATCCAGGGTGAACTGTTTATAGGTGAAGTGTGTCATGCCTGCAATAGCAAGAAACGTGTGAAGCCCTTAACAGAGATAAAAGAGGAAAGAGGTAGGATCAGTCGGACAAACTGTTAACAATTAGTAAATTTACATGGAGGTCATAGTGAGCACTGGTGCTCTTTTTCAGCTTTTTCTTTTTGTGGGGTTGGATATTTTCAAAATAAAAAATTGATGAAAAATTGCAGAAATGTGCGGCTCTCTGGGGGGACCCCGTCCCGCGGGGAATAGGAGGTGAGAGCCGCCTCTTATTCGTGGGTCATCAGAGGCCGATCCGATCTTGAATGTCTGTGGAGGAAATCTTTAAGAAGTTAGAGTACACGGCCCAAGTCTGGTTTCTGATCAAAGGCGCTTTATTGGCTCAGCAAAACGATTATATACTGTTATCCCAGGGGGAAGGTTCAGCAAGCTTATTGGACAGTTCAAACAAATCAATCACATGAGTCACTCAAGCATTTAACCATACAGCAATCAGTATTTTACCAAATGTGGGGAGGGGTAAGTGGGAAGGCGTACATCAACAATTAACCCTATGCAATCTTTAACTTCACAATCCCTAGGGGCAAGTAGGACAGGGAAATACCACCTGCTTCCTGCTCCAGATCCCGTGACCCTGTGGTTAGCACAAAGGGCTATTTTTTCTGTAAGATTTCCTGTTTGCCCAGGGGCTAAACCTGCCAAAGGTCACGTATGTAGTCTAGTGGGATTTTTCCACCGAGGCAAAGGCTAAGGTTGTGGGCAGCCATCTTATGCAGGCCCAAGCAGTCTCTCACAGAAATGAATATTTGGCTTTGAAACAGATCATCCTCCCCACCAGTACATATTCCTTTTAGAGAGAACACTGAGACATTTCATTTATACCATAAACACCATAATGTATATACCATATATAAATATGTATGTATATAACATAATACCATAAATACATACATTTTTAATTACTAACTTAGCTTCCTGATTGTATTAGCTTTTTACAACTGAGCAGTAGAGGAGTGTAATGGTGGTGTTAATAATATGCATTTGCTTGCTACCAGTGGTTTCCTTAGAATTTTTTTTTCTTTTTTTGGGGGTACCCGGGATCAAACTCGGGTCATTGTGCTTCTGAGACCGGCGCTAGAGCCACTGAGCTAAATCCCCTGCTCTCCTTAGAATTTTTTTATGCTTTCAGAAAATACTACATTTAGCAATCAATAGAATTTCATGCCTAGTAGGCAAGACTGCTAGAATAGATAACTCCAGTGGGTGATCCAGCTGGGGTCATTGTGCTGTGATGTGTTTGTCTTTTCTTTTGACCTGTTCCTATGGAAAATTAAGAGAATTTTCTTTAAAATTACTGGCAAGTGTATTGAAAATTCAAGTTTATTGAAATTATTTCATATCTGTTGTACATACATAAAAGAAACTAGCCTCAGATACATGTATATATTGATAATATGAGTGAAATTGTCACTCTTAAAAAAATTGTCACTCTTACCTTAGTTCTGAACATTTCATTGTTGCCAAGAAAACATATATTACTAGCATATTTTACTAACTTTTAAGAGTATACCAAATATTTAAGCATTAATGAGAAAGTAGAATTTAACTTAATTGACAATTATGAACTGTAAAAATTCATTTATTTTTGTAATGGTGTCACTGTAATTTAAAAAGTCATTAATGATAATTCTCTTAGAGACTGATAACATGAAAATATTTTTTATTGCTATCTTCTCTGTGCATGATGTTCATTTGAATCAGATAACTCTTCCTTCATTTTCCAGTGGCAGTGACCTTTTGTTTTCCATTCAGCATCAGCGTTCAGCATCCTAGAGGGCATTCTAACAATGTTAGTGCAATAAAGCATGCAGACAGTGTTTTAAACAAAATGCTTGTTCACAGCTCCATGATATAGATCACTAGGTCTGCCTTGTGAATAACAAATATTACTGCTTATTAGAAAGCTTGTAACTGGGCCGGGGATTTAGCTCAGTAGTGCTGCTGGCCTGCCTTGCAAGCGCAAGGTCCTGAGTTCAATCCCTGGTACCAAAGAAAGAAAAAAGAAAGCTTATAACTGAAGTTTGGAGTTAAACAAAAGATGATATATAAGAACAGGCTGATCCACCTTTTCATTTGGGAAGGCCTATTGGATACAGCATTTCCTGTGGCCTGGACATGGTATTCTGAGTCCTGAAGTTGAAATGGGAACAAAAGAAGTGAAATCTTTGAAATGAGGACATTTTAGGAACTTCTTTATGACGTCTTGGATTCCGTTTACAGGTTTAGTGGGTCATCTAGCTGTTCTGTTATCTAGGTATTCTGTTTATGTCTTTGTCTCGAATTTCCATTAGCTAGGAAGAGTTCATTGAGTTTTAGCTGTGTTCATATGAGATCCCTTATTTTACTTTATTCCATGTTTCTTCATACGGTTTTAGCCAATACCGATTTCTCCACTGTGTCCCATGCTTCATTGTGTGTGTGTGTGTGTGTGTGTGTGTGTGTGTGTTTGATTGTCATATCTGCTTTTGTTAAGCTGTTTGCTCTGTTCACTATTCTTCCTGTGGAAAATGCCAGGAAATATTCATTGTAGGATGACAGAAAGGAATGTTACTCTGTAGTAGTTTAGATTGTGGCATCTGAAGATTGTGTGTGAAAGTCTTGTCATGTACACATGTATTTTTTTGAAAATTTCTATAATGTCAGGTACCTCATGGATCAGATTAAGAAATTTTGAGGAAGTGTTAGTCATTAACAGCTAGTATTCATTTATCTAAGTGAGTTGTCCAAGGTCAGATTCACATTTAGAAGTCCTGATACAAGCAAGTTTCTGTAACCCCCAAGAATACAGATTTCACTGCTGTTCAGCATTGCCAGTCATGGTGGCACAAAGTGTGGCAGGTTGTCATAGTCAGTGTTGAAACTCTCATCAGACTAATAGAAAATGCATTAAGTCTTCTTTCTCCTCAGTTTGTAGATGGCGAAATTCCCCAAGCTTTATCTTTGGCTTCTTTTTTTTTTGGTCTTGCTTATTATAAATATCTCCAAACTTACTTTCTGCCAATAGTTTCCCTGATTTTGATGTATATTTTGTCAGCCTCTGCCTTTCTTAAGAAAAATTTGTTTTGTGGCTAGACTTCTAGCAGCCTGAGTTAGTCTGCCATGCAAGACCACTCTGTTCTATGGAATCTGAAACACTTAATAACTCTTTCATATGCATATTTTGTTTTATGATCTAGCAAAATGTTGAGTCACTGTAGTTCTGCATACCATATGTTGGAGCACAGTCTGGTAGGAAGGAAACAGGGAGATTGGATAAACGCCCATTCAACTGTGGAAAATACCAGTGTGCTTAATCCTTGTATTAAGCATTTTCTTTCTAACCTTCTTCAGGCTTTTATTTTACTTCAGTGACCCCATGTAGACAAATTTGTTGTTGAGGAACTGAAGGGATTCAAGGCAAAAATAGTATTAAGGGGTCATTAGTCAAGCTATGAAAACTCATCATTTTCTTTTGTATCTTTACTGATATAAAGTGATAATAGGACACTAGAACAAAGAAAATCCGCAATCATTTATCATCCCTTGCATATTAAGAACTTTTTAGGATCTCCTTCATCTAAAATTTTGCAAATGTGCTTTTAAGTACATTTTTTTGCATTGTTGCAGATTTTATGCATTCTAAGAGGTGTATTTTCCTATTCCTAGTCTTCCAGTTGCATAACTGAGTCATAATTTTTACAACAGTCTAAGAGAAAAATCCTCACATGACACCGCATACAGATGAGCACTCTAATAACCTGATTTTATGGCTTCCCTGTCTCCTTCCTGAAAATACAGTGAGAACAGTTCCAAAATCTTGCTTTCTTTGTCCCAACTTTGTTTACCTGAATACTGCATTGCAAAAACTATGTCTACCGTCTGCCACCCACTTCATCATTTTTCTTCCCTGTACTGGATCACTCATTTTTAAATCATCCTCAACAGAAGTGATTCATAGTTTAAATATTACAGGAAGTGGAAATTTCAAGAATATACAAAGTATATCTGCATATTCCAGTGAGTATTAAACGTAGGATTTGAAGTTGGGAAGGGATTGTTATTCTTTCTTTATTTATTCTTTCTTTAAGTACTCTTTCATTAAATGTAGACAATAAGTGTCCTTTGTCATTAAGCTAATCAAGATAATAAAATGTCAGGATATTATCCTAATAGGCCTAAAGGAAGGCACTTTTTTTATGGACTTGATAAGTTTTATGAGGTGGGCACTGTCTTTCGACATAGGAACCAGAGAACATCCTAAAAATTTCTTTGTGAGTTATACTCAAATTTGAGCTACAGGGAAACCAATGGTAATACTACTTTAATAGCATCATGAATGGACCTGAAAGTAAGGGATACCAGCTTGTTTCTCCTATTCTTGGAAGCTAGTTGAGAACTAGATACCACAGTTATTTGTATTCATTCTTTAGCTTAGTGGTGGACCCTTGCGGACACCTGAAATACTTCCCCAAACATCAACATCTACCTGTGAATAGTTAATCCTGGCTTTTATTCTGCTCACATGAGCTTCCTTAGATTTTTCTCCCTTCAGTCCCCAAGTCATTTGACTTTGTATTTTGGCTCCTTACTGCTTTGATATTATTAGTTGTTGTTACCTGGATTTGTACTGTTTGTTTCATTTCTAACTTAGTATCCCTTTATTAAATTACTGTATCAGTAGAAATTATGTACATGAGGGCTGGAGCCATTAGATCTGAGTTAATTACTGGCTCTGCTGCTGGGAACTTTAAGCTATGTTTTATGCCTTGATCTCGGGTACTTTAAAATTATAATATTTCATAAAGTTGTTTTGAGGCACAAACAAAATAGTAATTATAAAATAATTTAATAAGAGTCTGGCACATTACAAGTGTCCAGTTCAACAAAATTTACTGGTATGTAGTAGATATTGTTTTAGGCTAGTGGTTCTCAAAGTTTTAAACCTCCTTTATATTCTTAAACACTATTGAAGGGCTGGGGATTTAGCTCAGTGGTTCTACTTCCTGCCTCGCAAGCAAAAGGACCCAAGTTTGATCCCCGGTTCAAAACAAACAAACAAAAAAACACTATTGAGAACCTTATGGAGCATTTGTTTATGTGGATTATATGTACTCCTTTTTACTGTATTTGAAATAAAAATTGACAAATTTTTTAAATTACCAGTTAATTTAAAGCAAAACCCATTACATGTTAGTATAAATAGCATATTTTATGAAAAATAACTGCACTTAAGAATATTTTTTTTAAAATATTGAGAAGAGCAAGCTGGGTGTGGTACACAAGCTTCCAGTGCAGCATTTTGGGAGGTTGAGGTAGGATTACAAGTTTTAGTCCCAGTAGGGCAGGCAACTAGTGGAATCATTAAAAAATACATACATACATATACCTATACATACATATGTGTGTGTGTGTGTGTGTGTGTGTGTGTATATATATATATATATATATATATATACAGTGAGAAGAGTAGTGTTTATTTTTACAAACTTTTAAATGTTTAAAAAGATTCTCATTTTTGCAGTCATTTTTTGCAAAATATTATTTTAACTATAGCATATGAAAAAATCTGATGCGTAGTTGGAAGAGGAAAGTATTTTAATCTTTTCAAATAGCTGCAGATATTCTTTTTGATGTTACACTAAAACTTGACAAATACAGTGAGAAGAGTAGTGTTTATTTTTACAAACTTTTAAATGTTTAAAAAGATTCTCATTTTTGCAGTCATTTTTTGCAAAATATTATTTTAACTATAGCATATGAAAAAATCTGATGCGTAGTTGGAAGAGGAAAGTATTTTAATCTTTTCAAATAGCTGCAGATATTCTTTTTGATGTTACACTAAAACTTGACAACTGGTAAGTTTTTTATTTCTTTTATTTTTTTATTGTTTATTTATTTTTCAGACAGGGTCTCAGTATATAGCTCAGGCTGGCCTCAAGCTCAGGCCAGTTCTTCTGTCTCTGCATCCTGAGTGCTGGGATTACAGGTATACATCACCACACACATTCAGCAAGAACGGTAGTTTCTTAAAGGTCATTAATACTGTCTCAGAAACCATATTAGTGAGCACTTTGTACTCTGTTAGATTAAAAACCATCAGTCTGACTTGCATTTGACTGGATCTTTTAGCAATGTATGCTGTTAAACTGTCGTCCTGTCATTTCAGAAAGATTAGTTGAGTTAAAAAAAGGTAAGGTTAACGCATTTCAATATGTAATATATTTAAAATCATATTTAATATGTCCATTGATCTCATTGGAAAAGTCTTTAAATATTAACAATCTGTCAAACTCATGATTGGATAAAAAGTTCCCCAAATTCTGATTTTTACTTGCAAGCCTGAATTTCATGACTGGCAATAAATACTGCCAGTTATTTTCACTGAAGTGACAATATTCACTTTGTTCATTTTCAAGAAAATATCTATCAAATACCCATGTCTGATTAGTCATAACTTGTCATCCTCTCAAGTGATATGATGTTTATGAAATGTGCAGCCTTCGGCTCACACTCTCATCTCACACATGCTTTTCTTTAAGACAACCATCAC
This sequence comes from Fukomys damarensis, assembly GCF_012274545.1. Taxonomy (NCBI): domain Eukaryota; kingdom Metazoa; phylum Chordata; class Mammalia; order Rodentia; family Bathyergidae; genus Fukomys; species Fukomys damarensis. Next base: position 21,074,926 of record NW_022900938.1, read on the forward strand.
AGTTTACAGTGATGTGCCTTATGTACCCTTTCCACTTTGTCACATAGAATATTAAAAAGATGCATGCCCCAGGGTCAAGATTTAATAAAAACAATCATTTTTTAAAAAACTGCTGCATCAAGTATATTTCTAGATGACCTGGGCATTATTTTTTTTAAAACTATGAGTTTGTGATGGTGAAGAAATATAGTTGCCTTTAATCTGTTAGTGGCAGCTAATAATTGCATTGTTTTGTGCTGAGATGTCAACAGCTTACCTACCTTTGCTTCTGTACCTTCATTGTAAATGTCAACACAATGAAAAAGGTAAATAACTTCTTAGTGTTAGTATGAAAATAGTTTTGACTTTATGGATCTCCCTTGAAAAATACCTGGTGATCCACAAGTATCCACAGACCACACTGAAAATTGCCATCTGGGCACTGAGAGTATAGCATTGTGGAAAAACAGACAAAAGAATCCCTGCCCTCATCAAACATACAGTTTAATGGAGAGAGGGAAACAAAAACCAACTTAGGCTTGTTAAATATTGTTTTGGATTGTGATAAATATAGGGGAGAATATGGGATATCAGGAATTTTTAACTGTTTAGATGACGGAGATGACTTCATTATCTGAGTAAAGAACTGAAACAAGCAAGGGAACAACGCATAGAGATCCCGGCAGGAGAAGACATTGTGAACTGACATGTAGCTGGGTGAAGTGTGCCTCAGGTCTGGTGAGCACTTAGAAAACTGGAGAGGCTGGAGAAGAGTGGCGGAGAGGGTGAGAAGCAGAGGACTCACTGAGGTGAGGGGGATGGATCACTCTAGCGTTAATCTTTTTTTTTTTTTTTTTTTCTTTTGAAGGTGGGTACTGGGGATTGAACTCAGGTCTTTGTGCTTGCAAGGCAGGCAGTGGAACCACTGAGCTAAATCCCCCAGCCCGGATCACTCTAACTTTGAAGGTTAACTTCTGAAAAATTGGCATGCGTGCACATTCATTAATTGGTGCTTTGAAAAATGCAGATTCAATGGATAGATGGAAATTGAGTCTTGCAATTTTGTATTTCTAGCAAGATGCCAGTAATAACAGTGTTGTGGTTTCATTTGAATAGCAATCTTTGCAAAGAGTTTGGTTTTTATTTTGTGAGAACCCAGCAGAACATGTTCTGATTTGTGTTTTAACATGACCTTAAATATTAACAACAGTAGCAGGTCTATAATACTTTATCCAAAACCCCGAGGATCAGATGTATGTTGGAATTCAGAATTTTTCAGATTTTAGAAAGGTAATAAATTTCATATATGTGTGAAGTGTATTTTATAACATACCCCCAAGATTATCTGAGGCATTACTCTGCAATTACACATTAATATTTTTGCAGTGAAAGGAATGGTTACAGTCAATGGGGTAAAGACTACTCTCACATCCTTTCAGGTGAGGATTTTGCTACCAAATGAATTATAAAGACTTACAAAAATACTTTCAGATTCAGTTCAGACCAGGGTTTGCTGCCAAGTGAGTTACAGAAATACTTTCACATTTCCAGGCATTCGGATTTTATAATTGAGAGAACATGGACTTTCGTTGCTGTTATACTTCTTGTTAGTTGCTCCTCTTGTGCAGGAACTTCTCTTAAGACAATCATGTTCATTTTAGGCTTGTTGGATGCAAATGTCAGCAAAAGACACCACACTCCAGGTCTCTGATACCTGGTTCTCTTTTCAAAGAAAGAAAAGCAAGTATCAATTTGGTACACAGGTTCTTTTTTCCAAAGAATTTTTGTATCTTGGCAGCCTAAGCTGTCATGTGTGTAGGCAAAGTATAGTGAATTAAAACAGGCTGAACATTTTATTATACTTTGGGACAGTCACCATGTACTTAGATATCCTACTCTGCTCGTTTGTGGTCGACACAGTATTGCTTCCATATCTGACTTCTCTTTCTTCCTTACAAACTGAGCTGCCTTCAGTCCACATTTGGCTCTGCAGCTTGTAATGTAAAACAAACTTCTCTGTATTTTTCAGAATCCATTTTTCCCCTTAGGGAGTGAATGTTTTTCTCAGAGAAGTCCAATTGAAATGCATCTGGAAATTATCATAAGATGAGGAATTCTTATGTCTAAGTATTGGTGGTAGGAGCGTTTATCTGTCTTTTCCCCTTAGAATTTCACGGAAGAGCTAGAATATATTATTTTTGAGCCCGTGTCCTCTTGATAAACCTTGAATACAGTGATGTAAGGGAGACTTTGAAAGGTTTTAAGGCTTCCTGGCAAAATGACATATTGGTTCTCATCGTTGGAGTATGCTACCTGTGACTATATTAAAGAATCATGCATATTTAATATATACATTGTATTGCTTACTGTTAGACAAGAGAATATAATTATAGATTCCTTTTCCAAGGGCAAGGGTCTAAGTGAACCATTGCTACAAAACTGTGTTGGAGAATAGGAGAAGGTTGGGTTTGGAATAATTTGCCCCAAAGGATGAACAATAAGAACATTGGGCATTTTGCTTTAAGAAAGGAACGAGGGGGGATTTATATTATGTCTGCTATTGGAGGAAAGAGTATTTGAGATAACTGAGTTATAGTTCTTAGATAAGTGACTAGGAAGCTCACCATTTAGGGCATAGTTTTAGTTGGTTATTTTCTAGAACTTGTATTTATTTAAAAAAATTCTGTAAAGAGTATTCAGGGGATTAAAGTTTTAGTATCTGGAATGTCAAGTGCTGTAGACAGTTAAAAGCTGTTGCCTTTGGAAAAGATTCATCACATATATGTAAGATACACATTTAGTATATATAATATATATATATTTATTTATTTATTGGTACTGGGGATCGAACTTGGGTCCTTGTGCTTGTGAGGCAGGCGCTGGAACCACTGAGCTAAATCCCCAGCCCCATTTAGTATATTTATAAGAATGTATTATAAAGAATTCATACAATTTTAGCTTTTATTGCATTTTAATTTTAGACTTGTGAGGTACAATTTTGTAGAAATTGCCATTGATGAATTTTGTATGTTCACTCTGTTATCCTGGAGTAAAGGATTTCAGGAAATGTACCATTAAGGGTGACTTTTTTTTTTTTTTTTTTTGGCTTATCCAACCAAATTCAAATGGGAGCCCACTGGGAATTCTGAAATGTTACTGCACTATCTGTACTTGGCTGTAGCTAATCTCTTCTTTTAAAATTTTAATTGTTTATTGATACAGTGTAGATATACATAAAGATCACATTCATCATAGGGAGTTTGTATTGTCCATATATCATGTACGTGATATATCTTATTTTTTCCCATTCTCCTCTCCTCCTTTCAACCCTTCTTCCTCTCATTTACAGAAGCTTTGTTTCTATTTTATTGTTCTTATCTTATTTTTTTCCTTTTCCTTTTCCTTTTCCCCCACCTCCCCCTTCTAGTCCCCCTTCCTATTTGAACTTTTTCTTCCTATTTCACATTATCTGTTATACATTTTGCTCTTTTTTTTACACTTTGTTTCTCATACTAGAGAAACAATGTAATATTTACACCTGTGTGTCCGATTTATTTCACTTGAGTATGATCTCTAGATGTATCCATTTAGCTATAAATATCTCAAGTTTATCCTTCTTTATGGCAGAGTAGTACTTCATTAAAGAAAAATACCCCACATCATCTTTATCCTATCAGTTGATGGGCTTTTTGACTGTTTCCAAGATTTAGCTGTTACAAACTATGCTGCTGTGAACATGGGTGTACACATAATACTGGTATGATGCTCTTAATTCTTTTAGGTAGAGACTGAGAAGGTGGGTAGCTGGGTCAAATGGAACCTCTAGTTTAGTTTTTTGAGTAACCTCTACACTGATTTCCATAGTGCTTGCACCAGTCTACACTTCTACTAGCAGTGGAAGCCGTGCTACCATTTGTTATTAGTTGATTTCTTGATAATAGACTTTCTTTCAGAGTAAGATGGAATTTCAGTGTTGTTTTAATTTGTATCTCTTGAATGACCAGTGATGTTGAATATTTTTTCATATATTTATTTCCCATTTTCACTTTTTTAATCTGAGAAGTGTATATTTATCTCAGATGCCACTAGTCTCCTTTTGAAGTTTCATTTTAGAAATTTGTGGGTAGCAGCTGTTCACCTTTTATCAGTCTTCCCAAAAGAGTGATCCATGCATATCCATGTTTATAGCAGCACAATTCATAACAGCTAAATCTGGGAAGCAGCATATATGTCTATCAACAGATGAATGCATAAGGAAGGATAAACTCGAGTCATTGGTAGGAAAATGAGTACACTTTGAGATCATATTAAGTGAAGTAAATCAAACACACAAAACTTAAATATTAGATGGTTTCTCTTATATAAAAAAATCCAATATATAAACAAAGAGCAAAATAAAAGGCAACAGGGAAAAAAAGAGAAGTTATTATAATTCAACCTAGCTGATGTATCTAAAAGTATACCTTGATTTAATACCATTGTCATAAGTGATTTATGTTTTTTGGACTGTTAGTCTGGCTGTTAATCTGTTTGTGATAATTAATTTGATAAAAACTTATAAATGAATCTGATGCTGGCAAAAAAAATTTAAAAAGGTTGGAAGGAAAGGGGAACAAAATAAGAGTTGAGAGGTACTATATACATGTACTAATTTTTCACAATAAATGTAATCATTATATACTGTAAACACATACTAATAAACATTTTAAAAGTGTAAAACTAACAAAGATAAAATATTCAGAAAAAAACTCTGTGACTAAGTAGGTCTGAGGACCTGCTGTTAATATGCCAACATGTTAGGATAACATTATCAGGAATTCCAAATCCTTTAAGCAGAAAACCTCAGAGATGTGTCTTGTTGTCTAGAAGAGAGTTGGTTGGAAAAATGCTAGCCATTGCTTTGGGATTGAGTTTAATTGTTTTCGTCCACAAGCCAGCTCGCAGAAAAAGGTTCAGGAACCCGGACTTGAAGGGCAAGGCGTGGAATCACCACGCAGACTCTGGGGAGGTTTCTGGAACACTTCACATTTTTTTTTTTTTTTTTTTTTTTTTTTTTGAGGACATGTACAGACATATAGTGTAAGGGGGGGTGGAGCCATGGGGGGCTATTGGATCACTATTGGATAAGGTAAGGCAGGGGTGGAGCCAGGGTGGAGTCGGATATTTGTCACATTGTTACATGTTAATTTTTGGATTGTATGTTTTAGGGGCTGAGGCGAATGGAGTCAGGACTTCAGAGGTTTTTGAGAGGAACACTTTATCTGTCTAAGGTCAGATCTCTACAGACCCGAGAGGGTGGATTATTCCAGCCCTAATAGGCCTCAGAGTTTTCTCACAGAGATGGGTGCGGTGCTCCTAACTCAGCCAGACATGAACCTGATCCTCATTGAATGACCTTTTACTTTGTACTATAGCTCTTTGTTTCCAAGAGCGGAGGGACAAGATTTATGTGAGCAGAAGGACTGATTATGTAGTCTTTTTGCTGCATGGGCCAAGCTGGAGAGAGTAAGCTTTGCTTAGGTCTGAATAAAGGGCATGCTTGTTCTTAGAAGGTTTCCAAGTTGGCTTCAGTTGCATTTAGGGGGCTTTGCTTGACCAGGCTGTGTGTCCATAAAGGGTTGAGTGCTGCCTTTGCGAAATACATGTAACCGCAATAGTTGTCACAGTCTGAGAAGTATTTTCTGATACATAAACAGTTCTGGGTCACTGTTCTCTAATGAATTACAAATAATTATCTTTAGTTTAAAAATAGTTTATGTCACAGTTGAATCATGACACATCAGACTTCCACTTGGAACAGTTTTAAATGACTTTTTGTTTTTTGGCTTCTAAGGGTGAATTTGACCCAATTTGGCTATGATTTTGTAGGGTGAATTTTAATTACCTTCTTTTAAATGCCTTCTTTCCACATTTTGAAGTACTTTCTAGAGAAAAAAGTTTAGTCCGGATGTAAAGTACCTAGAAATGTAGCAAAACTCATTTTTCTTTTCTCATTAATTTTGAATTGTGCATGTTTTTATAAGCCTATTTATTTTTACTATGAATTTTTGTGTTCCAGTAAACAATTCCCTTTAGACTAAGGAACTTGGTTATTTTCTTTGTAATATTCACCTATTAACAGTAGCACTTGTTTGGTGTTTATTATTTATATACTCATTTTTTTAAAAGATCACTTATAGCAAAAGAATTTTGTAGTCATAAATGTGTCATTAGTTTGGTGTGTCCAAATTTGGTACAGAAACTGAACAGCAACAGGTGGAGATTAAGCATTAATGCTTTACATATTTTGAATTAAAGCAATAAGGCAATCTCTTGCCAGTTGTTGAAAGGTCCATCTTCATTTGAAGGGAAGAAATACTTTGTTAGTGAAATCAGAATTGTTAATTTTTAAGCCAGAGGTAAACTGCAATGAATATGCTTTAAATATTACTTATACCCCCCCCCCCCCAGTACTGGGGATTGAACCCAGGGTTTTCACACTGAACTACATACCCAGCCCTTTTATTAGTTTTTAATTTTGAGATAGGGTCTTACTGTGTTTTCAAGTTGTCCAGACGGGGCTTGAATTTGTCGTCCTCCTGCCTCAGGCTCTCAAAGAGTGCTGGAATTACAGGTGTGCACCATCATGCCTAGCTTCTTTTATTTTTGAGTATTCATAAGTCATTAATGTAAACTTCCTTTAATGTACAACAGAGTCCTTTTTGAGAAAATCCATCATATTTTTTAAAAGTTCTAAAAGCCTTTGGGTTTGAGCCTAAAGCAACAAACGGATTACATTTAGCATTCCAGTCTCTTAATCTTTTCAAATAGAAAGATAAGCAGATTTAAATTTCACTAGTGGAATGTTGCTCTAAACCAAAAAATGCATAAGACATAAATATATAATGGTACATCATACGAACTGCAATAAAAATAATTTTTTGTTTTCAAAGATGAATCTTTTAAAAATTTATTTTATCCCATTCCCCCAACCCCTTCCCTTCCCTATGTACAGAAACTTTATTTCCACTTTTTCAAAGGTGAATAATTTTTTACAACATCTGTAGATATACTAGAAGTACATAGGGTCTAGTTGAAAAGAGTCAGATTTATTCAACCAGATGTTTTAATATAAAAAAATCAGGGCACTTTGGGAATTTACAAGGAGATTCAATCTTTCGATCAGAGGAACATTTTTGAGTACCTCCTAAGTAGCCCTCTTGTCAAATTATGTCAAGGTATTATCCTAGATATCTTTCATTAGACATTTTTATTATTGCCTAATGGCACAGATAAATACCTTGAAAAAAAAATTTTTTTTTTTGGTACTAGGGATTGAACTCAGGTCCTTGTGCTTGTGAGGCAGGTGCCAGAACCACTGAGCTAAGTCCTCGGCCCTTGAAATTTTTAATAGTTAAAGGAAAAGTGGATATCTTGAAAACAGTATTTTGAGAAAAGCACAACAGATTGAATGCAGAGTTGCATATAAATGTATGTTTGAACTTAAAAAGGCAAGAAAATTATAATTATTTTTCATAAACATGATAGACTGTAAAAATGTATTTAGATAAAATTTGGACACACATTATTCTAGCAGTGAACCAGAGAGAAAATTTAATTAAAAAACTGTTCTGTTTTCCATAATAAATGCTTGACCCTCAGCAGAGTCAGTACTAACTGGGAGCAGAAGACACCCCCGCCCCCAGATCCTGAGGGGAACCGGAGGCTGCAGACCTGGGGTGGTGCTTCCTTGTGAGGGAGCTCCTGCCGGGCTGAGGCTGATCTGAGCCTCACCTGGGAGTAGGATCTCTCACTGGCAGTGGATTCATTTCTGGAGTCCAAGCCAAATAGTAGAGCCTCCTGGGGAGTTTGTTAAAGGACATTGTCTATCTGAATCAGCTTCCACGTTAATTCTTGATTTTCTTCTACAAATATTTTAACAGTTTTTAAATAGCTTTTTTTTTTCAGTCAGCACAAATATACTCGTAGAATTTTCTAAAAATAGGGCCAGGATGTAGCTCATTGGTGCTGCTGCCTACCTCACAAGTGCAAGGTCCAGATTTTGATCCTTGGTACAAAAAAAAATTTTTTTCCCTAAAAATACATACATACACACACACACACACACACACACACACATATTTTTCTCACCTCTTCTAAAACACCACCAGAGAAACATTTCTCTTCCTAGTTCTGGGAGAGAATAATGCCCCAAGGCCACAGAGCATCCATCATTCTGTGTGATGTGTTAACCCAACTGTACTTCTAGAACTGAGAAAACAGTCATTCTGAACACTGCTCTGTGGTTTAGGTGAGGAATCTAGATGAACCTAGCAGATCTAGATATCACTTTTATGAGTCAGGATCTTGCTATGTAGTTAATAAAATAGGAGACAGATTCACTTATGAGTTCACACTGTACATCCTAGTTAACGTGGTCTTTGTTTCTGATGTTTATTGATCTTTTTCTTGCACCTTTTATGAATTGGTGTGATTTTTTTTTTAATTGGAGATTGAACTTAGAACCTTGCACTTGTGAGGCAGGCACAATGCCACTAAGCTAAATCCCTGGTAAGAATTGGTGTAAATTTTTACAGTGCATCACAGAGGAGAATGTCTAACACAGAAGCTATCTTTTTCACTACTCTTGGTTAGGGGTGAAGCTGCCCCATCACCGTCTTAGGCCTTGCCTAACACCAGTGTTTTTGAGTTCACTGCTTTTCACTGGAGTGAAGTGATGATTTTGATTTTTCCTTCCCTGATGGTTAGTAATGGTGAGTATATTTTCATGTACCTATTGGCCATTTATTTATGTGTCTTCATTTGAGAAAAAAGGCTCTTTAAATCTATTGCTTATTTTTCATTTGAATTGTTTAGTTTTTGGCTGTTGAATCCTTATATATTTTGTATATTAAACTCATGTTAGACATATAGTTCACAGATATTTTCTCCCATTTGTAGGTTGTCTCTTATTTTCCTTATGTTCAGCCAGCCCATGGTAAGGTCATTTTAAGCAGTGTTTCCTGAGTCCTGCATTCTCTGGCTTTCATTGCTGGTTGTACTCTAGTGAGGGGAATCTGGCACATTTGTATCGTGGGTCTTGGGGTTGCTTTCTGACAGAATCCAACAGAGGTCATGAGAGCCCTTGAGACCTCCAGCTGAGGGCAGAACAAACTTCTGGTGCTCACTGGCTGTTGATAACTTCTTTTCCATAAGGGACTGACTGCTGTAACCAAAAGAACATATGATGTCCTCTTTTCCCTTTAGTTAAATAGCTGCATTGTAACTTGCCCCATTTTATCCTGTACCCTGGATATGCCAAGGAAATCATAGCTTAAAGTAATCATTCACAGAGTATGTATGGTTCAGGGTCCCCAAGTTTCAGAGTTTGCACAAGGAACTCTCTGTTAGCAGGTAACTCACTATCTTCTTTAGGCAGCCTTGGCCTTCTGGAGCAGAGTTTGAGCCTGTAGAGGCCTCCTTAGTCCCAGAGTGGTCCCCTCCTGTTACAAGTCCCAGCAAGAGAACTCAGAATAATAGCACACTACTTCTCTTCCTTCTCTGTCATTTTCTGTCAGTGTAGAAGACCAGCCCAGCACTGTTTGTTGACAGTTGTTTGTCTGCTGCTAGGTTGCCTGTCTGCAAGACTGTGGCTGGGGAGAGCCACTGCTGAAGGTCAGGCTTAAAGTGTTCTCAGTTCACTCTCTGACTCAGTAGTTTAGGGTACCAGGGGGCTGAGGTCAGAGACACTTTTGACATCTGCTTTAGTCTGTGCCAGAATCTCTCCTACCCTGAAGTCAGAACCATGGGACCCCAGGCCACCATTGTCAATTAGTCCTTCCGGACTGTTTTGTTTCAGGAGTGTCTTTGCATCTTCTTGCAAGGGGGACTTGATTGAAACTCTGATTTTGAATCTTAGGAATCAAAGGTTGTAGTAATGTTTTTCTCTTCCCAGCAGGGATTAGGGTCCTAGAAAATTAGTCTTTCAGAGCTTGGGCTGGAGGTTCCATTTGACCCAGCCATCCCTCTGCTGGGTATCTTTCCAAAAGAACTAAAAGAATCATGTCACAGAGAAGTATGCGCACCCATATTTATAGCGGTACAGTTTGTAATAGCTAAAACTTGGAAACAGCCCATTTGCCCATCAGTTGGAAATTGGATAAAGAAGATGTGGTTTTTCTATAAAATGGAATACTACTCATCCATAAAGAATGAGAAATTAGATTCATTCATAGGAAAATGGATACATATTGAGGATATACTCCTAAGTGAAATAAATAAGTCACACATGTGTAAATACTGAATAGTTTCTCTGGTATGAAAAACTATAGTAGTACACAAGATCCTCATGGGATAATTGATAGTGTGAAATAGGAAGAAAAGGGCTAAAGGTATAGGGACAGTGTGGAAGGGTAGGGAAAAGGTAATGAGGGAAAAGAAAAAAATATGAGAAAATGAAAAAAAGGAAATAAAGTGTTTGTAAATGGGGAAGGGAGGAGGGGATGAAGGGAGGACAGGGACAAGGGGAAAAAATGAGAAACAAGACCTGTCATGTAAAGGTACAAGATCCCAGTGATGAATGTAACTGTACTGTATACCTAGAATGTACCAATAAACTCAATTAAAGCTGGAAAAAAAATTAGTCTTTCAGACTTTAGCAAGTAAATCTGCCTATGAAGAGGCTACAGCTGCTTCCTAAGCCACTGGACTTTCCACTCCCAGTGCTGGCCACCTCCATCCCCAGTCCTAAGGACCATGGACACACTCTTTGCCAGGCAGCTTTGCTCTCAGCAGAGTTAATCTAAGCATGATATCTAAGGTTCATGCCCCTAACCAAGAAAGAGCATCACAGTTTTTAATTGTGCTCCTTCAAAGAGATCCAGTTAACCTTAGACATCTGTTATATACTTTTTTTGTTTGTTTTTCTTTTGCTTTTTTTTTTAATATCATTTATGATTTAGTAGAAGGAAGCAGGCACTTGCTATGGTACTGTTTCACAATTACTCTTTAAAATTTTATTTTTTTAATTTTTGCTCTTTGAGATGGGCCTTACTATCCTTATATTTCGGGCTACACCTTGAACTTGCTATATAGCTCAACCTGACCTTGAGTTGGTGAGTGCCTGCCTCAGCTTCTCTAGCGCTGGAATTGGAGGCCTGTGGGTCACCATGCCAGCTAACAATTACTTCTGTTGCTCAGTTTCTGAGAGTTCATTCCAATGAGAGCTGCACACAGTCAGCTTGGCTTTGTGGCTGCTGATAGTCATACTTCCTTGAAATGGAATACATTTTCAGTTGTTGTCTTAAACTAATTTTGCTCATTGTGTAATAGAAGTTGGGCTTTGACAAAATTTCTTTTGTAGGTGGCACACTGAATATCCTCTTAATTCTCCTTTTATTCCTTTTGGCATACATGAAGAGACGGAAGCTAACAAGGATCACTATCAGGTAGAGACATTGGTGGCTTCATTCCAGGCCTCATGAGCAGTGTAATCAGTAGAACTGTCATCTTCCATGACTCTGTAACTCCCAGCCATGAGGGCTGTTTGCAGTGAGCGGCCAGTGGCCACAGGTCTCTCTGGAGTTGGGTGGGCTGAGCTGGGGCCCGAGGCCTCCTGCCCATCTGTTACATACTTTTGAAAGTTTATAGTGTGTATCACCAGTTGCTTCCTGGAGAATTGTGCTAGTTTACCCAACAACCAGCAAAAAATAGATTGTTAGGAAAATACTTTCGCTTATCTGTTGTGGTGCTGGGGATCTATCTCAGGGCTTCGTAAATGCTTGACAAACACTACTGTATCCCCTGTAGAAAATAATTTAGAACTCAAAACTATGTTTTTAAATGTCGCTAAAAATTAGAATTATTCTCATATTAGACTCATACTTTTCTTTAAATATTTCTTGGCTATTTGCTAAATATTAATTTTCTGTGGCCATTTTTTATCTGTAGCATTTTGAATATGTCTTCATAATAGAGGTAGCTGTATAGGTAAGAACAAAATAATAAGAGTATAGGACTTAGATCATTAACAGTGTCTTAAGGCTGATATGGTACTGTGTTTTTAATCACTTTTTTTTTTTTTTTTTTTTCCAGTACTGAGGATAGAACTCAGGACCTTGTGCTTGTGAGACAGGTGTGGTGCCACTGAGCTAAATCCCCAGCCCCATTAGTCACTTTTGATGATGGCAGAAGAGGCTGCTTATTTACCAAGGTCTCCTAAATACAAGGTGCTTTATACTACATTTAATATCTAATCTAATTTTCAAAGCAAAACTATATTGTTACTATTCCTATTTTAAATGATAGTATCATTCCATTTCTAGATGAAGAAATTAAAGCTAAGTGTGGTAGTGCATGCCTATAATCTCAGGTAGTTTGGAGACTAAGGCAGGAGGATCATAAGTTTGAGGCCAGCCTGAAAAACTTTTGAGAGACCTTGCCTTAAAATTTAAAAGGGCCAACGCCGGGGATTTAGCTCAATGGTTCTGCTGCCTGCCTCCCAAGCACAAGGACCCAAGTTCAAGTTCAATATCCGGTACCAAAATAAATAAATATATATATAAGGGCCAGCGATGTAATTTAGTAGACAAGTAAGTACCTAGTATTAGCATGCATGAGGCCCTCAGTTCAATTCCCAGTACTATCCCCCCATCAGAGAGGTAGTAACATTGTTAAAGTCACAGCAAATAAAGGTTGATTTCCTCTTAAGAGAACCCTGTCTAGCACTGGGTACATGGTTCCCCAAAGTCAGGACTTTGAATATTGTCCTACTTATCTCTCACCTTCTCTAAAGTCAGAGTAATATCCAGGAGGAACTCACTGCTCATAGTTGCATGATTTGCACAAAATTGTAAAGAAGAGTTAGTGCCAGCTACAAAGTGAGAGGCATAGTCCCCCAGACTTCCTTCACTTCTGAACTTCGGATACTAACTGCAAGCTGGGAGGGAGGCAGTCCCAAACCACTCTCAAGGTTTCTCTCTCATTGAAGGACTCAACACTAAACACACTTACACTTGCAGTCAAAGTTTGTTACAGGGAAAGCACACAGATTAAATTCAGCCATGGGAAAACATATGCTGGGTTCAGGAGAAATACCCAAGCAGAGTTTCTGTTGTCCTTTCTCTGTGAGGTCAGGATACATATTCTTCTTGCATTTATGTGTGATGCTACATAGGTAGTGCTTCCAACCTGAGAAGCAGTCCTGAGCAAGGTACTGGGAACTTTTACTGCATTCATCTGGCTGATTGGTTGCGCTTCTGTTTGATCAAGTACTGTCCACTCAAAAGCCACATCCTAAATCTCATTGTCACTCTCTGGCTAGTCTCAGGAAAAGATTATCTTTGCCAAGGGCAAAGAGCATTTCTCTTCTGTGGCCAGGTTAAACTCTACTATGCAAGGGGTCCCTGTCTGGTTGAGTGTCTACTGTTTGCCTGGCTGCACATGGTATCAACCCTTTAAAGGGTAGATCACTTCAGCTTGTGCTTCAGAGCCTTGCAAAGAGGCTAAGGCATGCATGGATCATGGGTGAGGTTTATACTCTTATAAACCCTAAATCAGCCACTTGTCACTCCATAGGATAACCAAGCATTATTTGTATATCATCAATGAAATTATAAAATGACTTCAGTGTTTACAAAGTTTTCCTAGTATTAAAATGTACAAATGAATTATGATTATTCAAAGTTCAATATAATTAAGCCCTACAACATACATACATACCGTATCAGAGGAAATACGTATATACATTTATATATATCATTGCATCAAGGTCATGCTTCATCTGTACTTTTTACTGTCACTGGAAAAGTTCACCTAAAGTGGATGTTTTACTAAGTAATTGCTTATTATTTACCATCAATCTTCATTATTCCTAGATTACGTACTTTTAAATTTGCCTACTCACTAAAATTTATTTGTAACCCTGAAACAAATACTGGTGGCATTTTTTAGGTTTATAAATATTCACAGTGCAGTAAAAATTTTGAGACATATGACCTGTCTGTACCCAGCTATGGTCAAACTCTAGCTTGTCCTTTCAGCTCTCTAAAGTGTCCTTTTTTTACCTATTTAGTGCCATTGTTTTATGTTGTTATTGTTATCTGTGTTTTTTGTATTTTTATGGCTATTTGGTGGTGGTGGTAGTAGTGATTTTGCTGTTTAAATTTCCCTGAAGCAGAATGTTGCAGTTTTGTCTGCAAGTTGTTGTCCTGAAGTGCAGATAAACTTACTGTGTTAGATAAACTTACTAGCAAGAGTTACAGTGTTGCTGGCTGTGAGTTAGATCTTAATGAATCAACAGTATATACTGAATAAGAGAAACACACAAAAGCAAGGTTAGGTACTAATTAATGAAAGTGCCGTGACCTGAGGCACAGGAATCTGTTTCCCATAAGAGTAGTGGTTCTGTATTTGTTCTTAAATTTGATGTTAGTGATAATGAGAAGCAACTGTATTTGCTGTATTATTCATTTATTCATGTTTTTTAAATTCTTTAAGCAGACTTTTTATTTTCTTATGCCTTTTATTAGTGTTTTGCTGTGTTTATCTGACTCAGTGTTTTATAGTTTGTAATAGGTAATGCATCATAAATGAAGTGTTAGGTTGCATTTTAATGCTTGGGAATGGAGGGTTGAGTGTTTTGATCTGGTGATCATTTTCCTTGAGGTTCATATTCACCTTCTCAGGAAACCTTGTATTTTTCTTGCCTCCTTGGGCCAAGATTTGTAGGACTAGGTTTTCCAATTGTTCATTTTAGATGCCTACAGAGCCAGGTGATGTGGCTGGCTGAGCTTTCCATGCCAAAAACATGCTTTTAGCTGCCAAAATGATCCCTCAGCTGTGATTTCCTTCCCTTACTGTGATTACTCCATCTCCCTCCAGTGTTTGTCTTCCATCTCTTTCCACTGCTTCTTCAAACTGTCTCCTCTATCTGCACTTTAAGCAGGGGAGGGAAATGGGCTTGAAGAGATGTTTGCCTCCTGTTCTTTGTGGTTCCCTGGAGACACTACCATGAAGTGTTTCTCATTTCCTGGGTTTGATTGTCCAGGATGCCTGAGGACTAGATCTGTGCGGTGCTGCTCTCCTCTCTTTGTTTTAGTAAAACTACATGGGAATCCCCCAAATGTAATGAGTACCAACAGAGAACTACTCAGTATTTTTGGAGAATAAAATTATCTGGTCAGTTTGGTTGAAAAATCAGTGGTTTCAGGGATCATTGGTGAAATAATTGTTAAACTCAAACAGTGACTTTATTGACTGTTACTTCAGTGGTTGTAAGAAATGAGTTCCAGCAGCAAACATTAATCATAATTTTTATGATAAGCAGTTGAATAAATATAGTGAACTTCCTTTGAATAGTTTCATAAAACTATAAGAAAGTAAGAACCCGGGCTGGAGATTTCGCTCTGTGGTACCCCTTCCTGCCTCACAAGCGCAAGGTCTGGAGTTTAATCCCTGGTACAAAAAATAAGAAAGTAAGAACCAAGATTTAAAAACCTTTTAATTGCTAGCACAATTCCTAGGACAAATGGAACTCCACCAGTAAATACTAAAGATTAAAACAGCGTGCTTAAAATATATTCAGTAATATTAGTATGTTTGTTCTTTCAGATACAGATGAATATAGACCTCCTGTTTGGAAATCCTACTGTAAGTATACAAATAAATTTAATTGTGTGAGGAATTGTGTTTTATAAGTGATATAAAAATATTAGGATTATTCCTTATAAAGATTCATTACATTTGTACCCACTGTTGAAAAATTTAATTCAAAACAAAGTTTGGGAATAGCATAAAATAAACAATTATGGTGAAAAGAGTGTTTCCACAAAGTCTGTACGTAGTTTGCGTGTACGTAGTGGGACTCATCCCCTCTTAGCTCCCAGGATTCCAGGTAGTGGAACTTGAGCTCACGTGTTTAGAATGGCTGATAAAACAATGCAAGGGAAAGCTGCAAATTCAAGCAATGTAACTGTTCTGATGTTAACACTTTATGTGACAAAAGGAATATCATGGTAAGGCTATCTTAGTAGAAAGAATAGGTGAAAAGAGGCAAAAGGAAAGTCATCTTTTTAAACAGCTGCTTTATCAAAATAAAAGAGGATTTTTATTGTGGTGGAGAAAGAGGAATATTTGATTTCTGTATTTGCTCTCTAAACTTTGCTTTAGAATAAATTTCTTCAAAAGAGTCTGCATCCTTAGTTTTTTTATTTTCTCTCCCTGTTTCCAAGAGAATATTATTTTATCAAATAAAATATATTCTTGATGTTTTAAGAATAGAAATAGTGTTAATATAATCAAAGTCATTTTAAATAAACTATGAACGCACTGTTGTACAAACAATACTATATATAGTTAGGTGAATGAGCTACCTGTGAAACCTGTTCTTTTTTTTTTAATAGAGTTTATTGGTACATTTTAGGTATACAGTACGGTTACCTTCATTATTGGGATCTTGTACCTTTACATGACAGGTCTGGGGTCTCATTTTTTTCCCCTTGTCCCTTCCCTCTCTTCACCTCCTCCTCCCCTCTCCATTTATGAACACTTTATTTCCATTTTTTCATTTTTTCAGAAATCTGTTCTTTAAATGCAGATTATTAATGTTTTTGTAAAAATTAAGTTATTCTTTAAAAATGTTTTTTTAAAACAGGGGTATCACTGTGTAGTTCAGGTTGGCCTTGAACTCATAATCTTCCTGCTTCAGTTTCCTGAATTTTGATATATATAAGTTGGTAAAATCTGCTGGCTAAAGGAGAATTACTGTAATTTGGGTTCTCATTGGTTTATGTTCATGTAACAACAGGTAGTTTTTATTTTCATAGATTGCCAGTGCAGGATAATTATAATAAGTGAAGTATGTATAAACTAAAAAAATATATCCATAGGCAGTTTCCCTCCCTGCTGTACCTTTTTTTTTTTTCCTCTGGGGAGTAAAGTTCTTAAGGATATGTAGAAATGACTAATGTTCTTTATCTCCTGTAGATTTTTGTCTCATAATCTCTTTGGCTAGAAACTCCTTTAAAATTCTTTTTAAATTTCTTTATCTTTGACTGCTTATTTCAGACTTATGCCCTGCACGTTTTTAGCATAAGAATATTTACAGCATCTGAGGTTACTGAATTTATGGTGATTTTATTTTCTTCCTAAGGAATATTTATTAGTACATGTGGTATATGCAATTCTATTTTCGTGTCTTGCAGTAGCTGCCATTTGTTTTTAAAAATGGTATATATCTAGCTGGGCATGGTGGTGCACGCCTGTAATCCTAGCACTCAGGAGTCTGAGGCAGGAGGATCGCCGTGAGTTCGAGACCAGCCTGGGTGCATAGTGAGTTCCAGGTCAGTCTCAACTACATAGTGAGACCCTCTCTCAAAAAAAAACCAAAAAAAAAAAAAAGGTATATATCTTTTTTTGGTGACAGTTCCTTTACTGAATTTTATTTTTCTCTTAATGTCTTCAATACCCTGGACTTGCCATCATCATTTAAAACGTATAAACAGGGAAGGAATTGTTAGATGATTATCTTCTGACTATCAAATGAAAAGCTTCTGATTCAAGGACATTAATAATTAAACTGTGGAAGGCTGGGGATTTAGCTTAGTGGCACCACACTTGCCTTGCTTGCCTCGCACGTGTAAGGTCCTGAATTTGATCCTCAGTACCAAGAAAGAAAAAAAAAAAGTTAAACTGTGGAAAGATTTGTCTTTCTCATTGTCAGTTTTACAGCTGGCTATAATCTAATTTGAGTTCATCTCTTCAGTCTTTGCATGGTAGTTTAAAAAATCTTTAAAACTGACAAGTTTGTTAAACCTTGATTTTCTCAATAGACACTGATATTTTAAATAATTGAGGTAGTTGGCCTTGCCCAGTACTTTCAATCAATCATTTTATTTAAAGGCCAGACCTATATACATTTATTTGGCTACAGTTGATAATAGTAAAGTCTACCCAAAATTTTTGGACTGACAAACTATAATGCATGCATTCAGCATTTTTTTTTTCTTTGATGGGACCTAAATTTAGTTATTTAAAAATTCTCACATAGGGCCAGGGATTTAGCTTAGTGGTGCCACCAGCTGCCTGGCAAGCTCAAAGTCCCAAGTTTGATCCCCAGTACAAAAAAAAAAAAAAAAAAAAAAAAAAAAAAGA
Source organism: Fukomys damarensis (assembly GCF_012274545.1). Lineage (NCBI taxonomy): Eukaryota > Metazoa > Chordata > Mammalia > Rodentia > Bathyergidae > Fukomys > Fukomys damarensis. Next base: position 21,093,034 of record NW_022900938.1, read on the forward strand.
CCGGCAAACATTTTTTGAGTTTTAAAGAGAAGCTGGAATTTTCTTTTGTTTTTGTTGTTAAGACTCTTGATGTTTAAACATTAAAAAAACTGAAATTAAAATAACTGAAATTTAAAAAGCGGGCAAACACATGGGAACCATTTTTGACTCTAAGATATCAATTTGTGATCTCTGAATTTAAATAATAATATATTGTCTCTAGAGACTGAGAATTTCATTAAAAAGCATATAAACATTGACACTTCGAAGGAGATTAAAATGTTAGGTGCTATAATCATATTCTCTCATCTTTAATTTAGCTATTAAATTTTGAGAAATCATTTAATGATTGTCCCAATTTAAATTGAGCTAAATTCTAATTCAGATTATCAAAAATTCAAACTAAGGGAGAACTGCTTGAATTAATTAGACCGTACTACTTTGTGTATTTGTTTTTTGTTTTTTGTACTGGGAATTGAACTCAGGCCTTTGCACTTGTGAGGTAGGCAGCAGAACCACTGAGCCAAATCCCCAACTACTGTGTGTAATTTTTAGTGATCCTTTCGATAAATGCTTCCTGAATCCAAATTTGCTATATTTTGTTACAGAATATCCAGAGGCTTCCATTATTTATTGAAAATGAATCTTAAAGATCAGTTAATCATTGATAGCAAATGAGGAGGCTTGTCTAAAATGTCTCCAAGACACAGAACTATATCCTTTTTTACAACTAGAAGGACTTAAAGAAATTGAAAAGTAAATAACCTTATGTGACTTAATGTTAGAAAAAACAAAAATCTATACCTTTGAAACTGATAAAAACAGACTGATAACTGAAGCAGTTCTCACGTGACAATGTCACTGCTTTTTTCATACTGGTTTAATGGTTGCTCTGTGAATGGGTGAATTCTTAACAATGATATCTGGATACTACACTATTTGTGCTTTAAACCACAATCAACATTTTACTTTCTCTAGTAACTTTTGATATTCTTTTGACTCACCCAATTTCATAATATTTATAGGAGACAGTACTTTTCAGATCATTTTATTGACAAAAAAAGTAATCTTTTGAAATGAATTACACTAAAACGAGCAGACATGAGAACTGAATTTTCACTGTACTGTTCCTGATATGAAGGAATGGACATAAAGAATCCTCCTTTCTTATGAATCACATTTTGTCTTCTCTTGAGGAGAATGGAGGTTTGCAGATATTATGCACTGTTGCTATCAGGGCCAGACATATTTGCCTTCAGGGTTCATTCCCCACATCTCGAATTGCTCTTTCATCTCCTGTTGTCTTTATTTATTTGCCTGTTTTGTTTTGTTTTGTTTTGTTTTTGGTGGTCGTTTTACTAGAGATTGAACCCAAGGCCTTGTAGATGCCAGGCAACCACTCTCCCCTTAAGCTATGCTTCCAGCCCTCTTTAATCTCTGAAACTACACTCTCAGAAGAGGTTTTAGTATACTAACTCTCACAATGAAATACAAGTGTTTGAAACTGTCCTTAACGTATTATAACATATTTCAAACCTTACTGATGAAATGCTTGTTTAATTTGTTTATTGAGACAAAGACTTGGGCTGTTGTCCAGACTAGTCTTGAACTTGGAGTGATCTTCAGCCTTTTTTAAATTTTTTAATTTTTTTGAGACAGGGTCTCTCTATTTAATTGAGACTGACCTGGAACTCACTATATAGCCCAGGCTGGTCTCAAACTCACAGCAATTCTCCTGCCTCAGCCTCCCGAGCGCTGGGATTATAGGCGTGCACCACCACACCTGGCAATCTTTAGCCTTTTAAAGCTGGGATTACAGGCATTTGTCACCACATCTAGGTTGTTTTTCAATTTTTAAACAGTATAGCTGTATCTTCTTAGTTCCTTTTAAATTACTCTGATTCAGTACTCACTTTGGCAGCACATATACTAAATTACTCTGATGTTATGTCTTAATGATAAATGGATAATACACTATCTGTGCTTTGAATCACAATCACCATTTTACTTTCTCTAGTAACTTGATGTTCAGACTGCATCCTGGTAGTCAGATACTATTATAAAAAAGAAATTTTAAATAATTTCAGTCAGCTACATATAATAATAGCTACTCTTTATTGAGCTTTTACTATGTGCTGAATAGTATTTAAACCTTTAGATATAAGAAGTTATTTAATCCATATAGTTATTTGTGAAGTAGAAACTATTACTCCATTTACAAATAACAAAAACTGAGGCACAGTATGCAGTATTAGTGGCATAACCATATTGCTCACACTCCAGGTAGTTTAACAATTCAAATTATAACCATAGTGGAATGGTATTCCATTTGCATAGTGATACAGAACAGTGAGTGATGTGTTTGTGTGTGTTCTCAGTATATAGACTGTGTGTGTGTATAGATATAGATATAGTTTAATTGTATATATTTATATATGTTCCCATGACAAATATGAAACAATATGGTCATAGATGGAGCCTATCTTATATCCGGTTGGAATGAGTCCCAGTATATGACAGTTCCAAATGCCTGAGTAGTTTGATACTATGTTGACAAAGTATTTACAGTATTAACTTAAATAATTTATGAGGGCTTGTGATTATATATTTAGAACTAGAAAAAAACTCTTTGAGAGTTAAATATACTTAGACATATTTTCTCCAATGACCACATATTCTATTCATTCTTATTTCAACCTTTTTACTTAAAAATGAAAGGAGATCAAGATATCAATATAATTTTTACAACGCTATTTCCAGTTTTAGTATATGTGCTGCTGAAGTGAGTGAGCATCACTGATTATATATTTAGAACTAGAAAAAAACTCTTTGAGAGTTAAATATACTTAGACATATTTTCTCCAATGACCACATATTCTATTCATTCTTATTTCAACCTTTTTACTTAAAAATGAAAGGAGATCAAGATATCAATATAATTTTTACAACGCTATTTCCAGTTTTAGTATATGTGCTGCTGAAGTGAGTGAGCATCACTCTATTTCTAGATACTCTAAAAATTTATCTTAGGAAGTTTTTTCAATATCTGGTTCTTTCTTTTGCAATATTTCTCTGGTGGATTAACTGATAATATCTTTGCCTCATAAAATTTGTTTTTAGGGGGAGATCATATTTGAAGGTAAACTTACATAGTATAAATTAGGAGAAAAACAAAATATGTGTTGTTGCTTCAAGCCTATAAATCCTAATTTCAGTTTCAATTTTGGCACTTAATAATGCACTTTAAAATATTTGTAGATATGGGGGCTGGGTATTTAGCTCAGTGGTTTCTGCCACCTGCCTCGCAAGTGCAAGGGTCTGGATTTGATCTCAAGTACCAAATGAAAAATATATAGATATAGATATGAAACTGTTATTGTTTATATTAGAGACATGCTTTAATACATCCCCAACAAAGTAGGAGAAATGACCAGATTATGAAAAGTAAACCTAATAACCAGCATGAGTTTGTTGTAAGGTAGAAAGTCATTAGTGTGGGGGTTACGATTTTTCTTCCTGTGTTTGCTCCTATACTTGCATTGTTTAGTTTACTTTGTTTTGTTTACAACAAATTTTGTTTCAATAACATGAAGTGAACCATTTTTCTTATGAGCATAAAATGTAGCCAGTTTGATATTCATAATATATTCGTAAGTTCTACATAAAGGAGATTGACATCTTTTTTTTCTGCCTTCTCCCAGTGTATCAGCTGCAACAGGAAGCCCCTCATCCTCGGAGGATTACCTGTACTTGTGAGGTGGGTGTAATGAAACCATTACAAGAAAATTATGCTTAGCCGTGTTTCCCAAGCTCTGACCTTCCCCCACTGGCTTGCTTGTTTGTGGAATTAATTGTTTACAACATTGGTTGGCATCATTTCTCTTTTAACATTCATCTCATTCTACATAATTCTTACTAGGCTATTGGAATATCATGTAGAATGACTGTGTAGTTTTAAGTGATATAATAGTTGATTCACACATTGTAGAATTATTTTTATGTATTATTATTTATTTTTTAAGGCAAAATGTTAAAGTATTTTTGTGGGTTATTTTTTCCACTGAAAATTTTTAAATTATAATTTTAAATGAGCAAAAGGCATAGATAATTCATTAAAAATACATTATATACTACATTATATGAAAAGATGCTCAACATAATTGATAATGCTTATTAAAATACATGGAGACAGTCTGGGAATTTGGCTCAGTGGTTCTGCTGCCTGCCTTTCAGGTGCCAAGGGCCCAAGTTCAATCCCCACTACCCAAACAAAATAAAACAAAAAATACACAGATGTTCAAAAGTTTAGAACATATTTAATTGACAAGCCTGTGAGGCAATAGTTACCCTCAGACATTACAGATGGAAATGTGAGATGTTATGATTTTTGAGAGTTTTTGGAATGTCTAACAAAATTATATCTGCATAACTCTTGGACCTACTACTACCTCAGATTCTAGGCATTTACCCTCATGAATCACCCGTTCAAATACAAAAGAACATATGCTGATATTTTTCATTGTAAAATTATAAGTAATAGCAGAATATTGTAAAAATAAATATCTGTGCAGAGACTGTTTGAATATAATATTAAAAAGAATAAGAAATATTTTAATGAACCAATATGAGATGATTTCCAGATACAGAAGGTACAGGCATGGTACCTCTTTGTAAGAAAAAAAAATTAAAAACATGTATCTTAATTTTGCAAACAAGAAACATAGGAAGGATTAAGCAAAGACCAGTGAAATAGTCACTATAAGAAGGAGGTGAGTACCACAGAGAGGAAAGGGATGACAGGGTCTTCCAGGATGTATTTTATACATGTGGTTGTGACTCTAACTATGTAAATATTTCATATATTCACCTAACAAAACTAAGTAAAAAAATGATAAAAAGTAAAACCCTGGAAGTAAGTAGAAGTAGAAACAAATGAAGCTAACAAGTTCATGACATAATTACCAAAAATCTCATGTAGCTTTAACCGTATTATGGATAGTCTGACTATACACACAGAAATATTCTCAGGGTCAGAAATACCTAAAACAACTAACCAACCAACACACTCACAAAAAAAAGATCTTTAATCATTCTTAGCAGAGTTGTTGTTTGTAGTGATACTTGAGTAGTAATCCTGAATATTTATATGTAATATTCAGTAGAGTTAATGAGAAATTATATTGGATTTGGAGAAGCAGGGTTCTTAGGAGATACAAGTAAGGAATGGGGCAAAATTGGGAGATGCACTGTGGCATTAAATTTTAAGTAGAAGCCGTGCATGGTGGCGCACGCTGTAATCCCAGCACTCGGGAGGATGAGGCAGGAGGATCGATGTGAGTTCGAGACCAGCCTGGGCTACATAGTGAGTTCCAGATCAGTCTCAACTATACAGTGAGACCCTGTATCAAAAAACCAAAACAAACAAACAAACAAAAATTTTAAATAGAGGTATTAATATGAACTCAGGTTTTAAAAAATGTTCTCTGCTGTGTTAGTCCATCAAAAGGGCTTAGATGTCATTGTGCTACAGTAAAGATGAATATATTAGGAGTCCAGGTTTTGATTTACAAATAGTGTTTCCCACTAAAGGGACCCAGTGCTCCTTAGAAATTCCTAATTCCAGGCTGTGAGGCAGAAATACTCTGGAACATTTTGTTAAATTAGAAATAAGTGCAATCTGTCTGATGAAGACATGTCAGATAGATGCAAGGACTTGCTTGCTGGATTCCTACAAGAAAATATGGGACAATTTTAACATCCACAAGAATAATGATAGTAGTGGATTGTAAAACAGTGATTGAAAGAGAACTTTTAAGTTCATAATGATACTTTAACATTTAAAAAAAAATGTTCCCATACAAAGAGGTGAAGAGGGGTGAGAGGTTATTTACATAGGAATAGCAGTTAAAACACAGAATGACAGAGTTATGAAATTGCTAGTTAGTACTGTTAATTAACTCAAGCAAAAATGTTGGATGTTAAGACCATTGAGTGAAAGGTAAATCAACAAGATACACATGGTCTCACAGTATTATCTCATCAATTATTTGTTAATTGCAAAGAAGAGCAATATACTTTTACAGTGGAGAGATTGGCAGTCATACCCTCAAGTTAGGGGATCATAATGGACATGTGCCTTGAAAAGTTACTCAGTGGGAGACACACAACTTTACATTATAGTATTCCTGTCTAATCATGAAGTACAGATCTGACAGATCCAAAATGTGTACATGCTATAAGACATCTGTCTGGGTTTATAAATAATATCTTTATGATAAAAGATGAAATAGTGGTTGGACCATATACAAAATTAAAGGAGACTGAAGAGACATATAATGAAATTCAATGTTTGCACCTTGATTAGGTCCTGAAGTTTTATAGACAGATAGTATATATCTTTTTTTTGTTGTTTTTTTGAGACCGGGTCTCACTATGTAGTTGAGACTGACCTGGAACTCATTATGTAGGCCAGGCTGGTCTCGAACTCACAGCGATCCTCCTGCCTCAGCCTCCCAAGTGCTGGGATTACAGGCGTGTGCTTTTTAATGCTAAACATTTTTAATACAACTAGAGAAATTGAATATGGGCTATATTAGATAAAATGGAATCATGGCCACTTTCTTAGGTGATCTATTATTTAAAGCATTGCTGGGCCAGGGGTTTAGCTCAGAGGCACTGCACCTGTCTTGCAAATGCAAGGTCCTGAGTCTGATTCCCAGTAGTGGAAAAAATAAATTAAAAAAGAATTGCTTCTCCCTTCATAAAATACTGGAGTGGATTTTGTCAGTATCATACTGTATTTAAACAACTATAGCTTTAGAAATGTATGCAGTGTGATCAAAATATATGGCAAATATTTAAGTGAAAAAAGATATCACAGAAAAAGACATTGCCATTAATCTCCCTTAAAATGCTCCCTCTCAACTTCCGTTATGCTATTTCATGACTGTTGCCACTTTTTGAAGGAGTTCTGGAAGTTTTCTTTCTTGAGTGTCTTTAATAAGGTACGATGAAAATGTGGTGAATGCTGCTGCATAGTGTCATCCAGCGAAAAGGTGGGCTCTTACAAACATTCCAATGTGTCCTCGTTCCCCTTATTTATTGGATTTGGCACCATATGATTCCTGATTCTTCCCCAGGGTAAAAATGACTATGAAAGGTAAACATTTTTAATTGTTTAGGATACTAAGGCAGCCATGAGAACACAACTAAAGACATGAAAAAGGACTTTAAGAACTGCTTTAGAAAGTAACACTATAGGGCCAGGAATTTAGCTCAGTGGCGCTATGCCTGTTTTGCAATCACAAGGTCCTGAGTTTGATCCCAGATACCAAAAAAAAAGTGGCACGATAATTTGTAATCAAAGTGCAGGGAAGTGTTTTGAGTGAGATTAATGGCAGTATGTCTTTTACTATAATAAAATTTTTCATTCACCATATTGTTGAGCACACCTTGTATAGTTACAAAGAGAATTTATAGTTTACAACATTAAGCAGGAATTTCATGACATTTTCTTTTGAATGTCCAGTTGCAGTTTTATGTAAATGTAGTCTGCACATTCACTCCACATACAGGATTGAGTATGTGGTGCTCAATGATTGCATTTCTTTGCTACTGTGCCATGATCGAGGATTATCAAATAATTTTACATGTAATAAGAATTTTTAAAATATTATTTAATAAAATTTTCCATTTTGTTCCATGTTTTGTCCAGATACAACTTTTTAAACTTTTTTTGGGGGGTACTGGGGCTCAACTCTGGACCTTGCACCCGCGATGCAGGTACAGCACCACTGAGCCCCAACTTTTTAAACTTTTAACTGAAACTGTGACATTGGCAGTATTATCTGAAGTACTCATTAGTAACACAATCTTTATTGAGACATAACTACACTATGCATTTCTCAAATGAAGATTTAATAAAAAAAATACAAGAACTGAAGTGTTGGAGCACTGATCAAGGATCATTGTAATTGTGTGGTTTTTCAGAGTAATAAAATATATAACTCTTTTTTTTTTTTTTTTTTTGGTGTCGTGGATCAAATTCAGAATCTTGTACTTGCCAGGCAGGTGCAGCACCACTGAGCTAAATCCCTAGCCCAAAGTGTATAACTCTTAAGGATCCCATAAACTAATATGAACCAATTTTTCCTAAACTAAATTCTTTGAAAAACAATTTAGTTGGCCTAAGATAAAGAAACAACAAGCTGATATGGTCCAAGTATACAGTCTTCTCATGTTCCACCTTGATGCAATGTAGAATAGTATGGAGTAGATGGGTCTGAGAATCTCTGAAAATTACTTTTCTTGATACAGTTTTGTGATGTGATAGGCTGAATACTGCCATCATCTGTGGAACTACACCTACACGTTCCGCACTGTTGGCTAAAGGCATGCATGTAAGCATTGGGAAACCAGGAAATCACATGACGCAGTCGGCTGGCTCTTCTGTTTTGTCTTATCTTGCCTTTTCCTTTTCCTTCCTCCCTTCCCCTTCCCCTCCCTCCCTCTCCTTCCCTTCCTCTGTGTGTGCCTGTCTCTCCCTCTGTCCCTCTCTCCCTCTCTCCCTCTCCCTCTCTCATGCTGTTTTCTTTCTCTCCTTTCTCTCTTCCTTCCTTCCTTCCTTCCTTTCTCCCTCTCTTTCTCCCCTTCTCTGTTCTCCTCCCTCCCTTCCTCCCTTCCTCTTTCTTGTTTTTTGATGCAGTCTCCCTTTGCAGTTCAGGCTGCCTTAGCCTCCCAAGGGCTGAGCTTGCAGGCATGCACCATTACACCCGACTGGCATTTTATTTCTTAACTCTAGAATCTGTTCATTTTCACTTTGGCTGAGAATGCTTTCACAAAAAATTAGCAGTCATGTTTGGATGGCAAATTGGGGGGCATGGGATACTTTTCTGTGTGCAAGAGGACTTAGTGTGGGCTGCTGCTACTTTTATACTGTAACACCCTTACACATTCAAATCTTATAGTCTGTACTTATGTCTGATTGTTTTTAATGAAGATTAAATGGTTATACACAAATGTGTACCTTTATTTTGATAAATAGAGGTGGTAAATTTTTTCTGTATTTAATTAATCTGTTTTTCTCCATGTCTGTTTTCCCCAGGTAATAAAGGGCAGTTGCAAAAACGGGATTATGGTCCTTTTAAAAAGAAATGACATTTGTACTCAACACTGTTATAATAATTTCATTTATACATAGAAACATTTAAAATATTTATAAGCTACTAATTCTACTGTCCTGGTTATTCTATTAAATTAAATCTTTGTGTACATTTACACCTTGGTACTATTTTAAAACTACCGAATTTGGTACATTTTAACATGAAAATTTTGTTCCAGCACTCATCATTAGTTTGGTACTCACTGCACTGGTAGAACTTGCTGTCAGTGCTGATTGCTGCAAGACTCCCCATGCTCCCCAGCCAGAATGATTTGTTTGGTACTTGTGGTACTCATCCTGTCTCCTGGAACCAAATAATGACAAGTACCAAGGTACCACTGTAGAAATTAAGGAGACTATCCTTTTGGAGTGATGTTAAGGGATTAATCAGAGTGGGATGGAGCTCATCTAAAAGTACCTTTGTGGAAAAGAAAGTTTCACTCTTACTCTTAATTAAATGAGAAGTGTTGGTTTGAAGGAAATAATGGTTACTGGGAATGATTAGCAGCAGTAAGGATAAAGATGTACTAAATATACATTTAATGTTTAGCCTCAAATATTTAACTGAAGAATTGGATTTAGGCCACACTTAAGCTTTTCTTTACTAAGATATGGAGAGAAAAAGAGAAAAATTAATATAATTGATTGGCTGATAGTTCTTTTAAGTGAAAATTGTTATCTTTGGGTACAAATTATAATTTTAAAAAGTGATGTCCTGGGCTTAGTGGCACACACTTGTGATCTCATGTACTTGGGAGGCTGAGGCAGGAGGATTTCAAGTTTGAGGCCAGCCTGAGCAACTTAACAAGACCCTGTCTCAAAATTTTTAAAGTGATGAAGGGGTTGGAGTGTGCAAGTCTCTGAATTCAATTCCTAGTACCTTGAAAAAAGAGAAAAGGATTGATCTCATGATTGTCTTTCAGAAATTTCCTTGTTACACTTGTTTGGCCATCCTTTCACATGCAGCCTCAGGATGAACACACTTCTTTTTTCCAGCCATTCATACGGGGGCGGGGGGTAGTGATGACTTTTAAATTGGTATAATCGGGTATCTCTACTCTGATACACTTTTGAAGTTAGTGTTGCAGGGAGCTGAAAGCATTTTCAAATAGCGGTCTCCTATAACAATGGCACTTTTCTTTTTCTGGGCTAAATGGGTAAAGTAGACAGAAGCTGAACAAATGTAATGCAACTGAAATAAGTGCTTTTACTAGAATAAGAAATGTAGAGGAAAATTAAACATTTTACATTGTACTCCAACTCTAATCACTGTACAGTTGGATATACAGTATATTGGATGCTATAGTTAACTGATTGTCAGTTTGAATAAGAAGCACCCAGCTAAACTGGATCAGCATAGTTCTGGGTGTGGCTGAAGGAATTTACTGAAGACAGAGATGCACCCTAGGTTTGAGTCTTACCAGCCAGTAGGCTTGTGCCCGCCCCCCCAGTGGAAAGAAAGGGAAAGGAATGAGGAAGGCTCACCTCTGTTTCTTTGGAGGAGCTCCAGTCTTCCGCTTCGCCTTGGATGTTGACTCCTGCCTTCCGGCACAGACCCTTCAGCCTTTTATCACAACCTCTTTAGCCTCCTCATACAGACTTTCATTGGTCACTACTGTGAGCTCTGGGCCTTTTACCTTTGACTGGATCCTTTGGATCTACAGTGTGCAAACAGCCCTTTTATACTCTTCCACATCTGACTCTGCGGGTGGCCATTTCAATTCTTCTATATTTGTATATATGTATCTATATCTATATATCTTGCATTGTCTTTTTCTAGTAGGCATGACTAATACACTGGGTATGTATTATGGTAACACCTGTTTGTTATTTTTAAATTTTATTTATTTATTTATTTATTTTGCAGTACAGGGGATCAAACTCAGGACCTTGCACTTGCTAGGCAGGCGTGGTGCCACTGAGCTAACCTCTCCAGCCCAACACCTGATTTTTAAATGTTTCTCTTCAGACCTAGTTATAGAAGTAGGAAATTGACTGTAATAATTGCTTTATTTACTTTCCTTGCCCAAACAGTTATATCCAGGTTCATTGACACGTGTGTAGTATAAATTGTTAAATGCTTGTAGAGTGAAACAGATGCATCCATCTTTCAGTAGTTTATTTTTCAGTATTATAATTTGGCTTAATATTTCAATATTATAATATGACTTACAAAAATGGGTATATTACTGAAAAGCTAACACCGTACAAACATGTTGTCTTGCAAAGTTGAAGAATGAAATGTTGAACAAAAAGGAGGAAGTTAGGAGAGTGTTTATTAGAAGTATAAAAAGAAAAATAGCTCCAGGCTAGGGGGTCCAGAGAGGACTGCCACGTACAACCTCTGCCCAGAATCTTATATGGATAAGCAGTGCTCAGGAATTTGCTCAGTTCAGTGGCCACCTGTCAGCACTAGCTCCCTGGGTTTAAAATGAGCAGTTGGAACTCAGGCTCTCCAAAGAGTTGCTCAGTATGCAGAGTTTAAACCAATTTTAAAAGAAAACCAGTTATTCTGCATTTCTAAGTTCCTCTAAACTTAGCCCTGAATGTCAGGAGCTTTTGAATTCCATTTCATCTGATGAAGTTTCTTGATCAAGGTCCCAGTTTCACTACCTATTCTTATTTTAATTATCAGTAGGGCTGATCACTCCATTCTACCTCATGCCCTTTCTCTTGCTAGCTGCCTATTTATGAGCTAACTAAACTGCCTTTTACATCACTATGTATCTTTTAGAGGTGTTTTAGTCTTTTCTAGAGTTATGGACTGAAATAGGTGATGTTATAGGCTGCTAAATAGATAGAAAATAATATATAGTCAGAGAGGGACTGAGCTCTCAAGGAAGTTAGCACAAAAATAAAGACCTCAGAATTGTGGCTGGAGGTGCATCTGAAGAAGGTCAGGCCTCAGGATAAAGATGCAGTGGCCAGGCCTGTATGTCTCCCTAAGGGATAAACAGTAACTTGGAAGTATTCTGTAATTAGCACCACTTGGTCCAGTGGGTCCAGAATAGGCGTCAGTCAGTCAGTCGTCCAAGTGGTTGGGTGACCTGCGTATCTGGACCTATCCCTTCCCAAAATGCCTTTGTTCTTTCCGTGTATTTTTGGTAAGGGACTTGTTTCCATATTGGATCCTTAGCTAAGCAGCCATATTTGTGATCCTGTAGGTTGATGGTAATTTGACCCACATTGTGCCCACATTGTAAACTTTGCTGTATAAATTACCCGACATAGGGCCTTGGAGGTCCATTCAGGACCCCTCCTGGAAAACAAACTATTCTTCTCTCCCTATTTCCAAAAAGACTCTCCTGACATCTTCCTTTGGTTTACAGCTTCATTCCTTAATGTCATGGGACCACAAACTTGGCACATCTGACATCTAGCAGCTCAGGAGTTGTGTTTCTTCTGTATCACTTGGACTGCCCCTCTCCATTATCGTTTTTCTCTTTCTACTTGATCATCTTCATTAGTCCATAAAGTCTGTTCTTTTTTCCATTCTCATGACTCCCACCCAACTTCTTTGCTCTCCTTTATAGAAAATATTTGAAAGTGTGATCTGTACTTGCTGTCTGTAATCCTCTTTGCTCGCTTTTTCGGTTACTCCTCTTCAGTCAGGCTTTTACTCAACACAACTCCAGCAGAACTGCTTTGGCAGGGTCACCTGGGTCCCTTCTTTTGCTCATCCCATCAGAAGCATTTGACACAGGAGATAAAGCTCCTTTTTGTGTTGCACTTGCCTAGCTTCATTTCTGAGATGCTGTATTGCTTTTTGTTTTCTTCCTGCCTCTCCTTTCTCTCCCTGATCTCTTGTTTTTTGGGTACCTCAGACCTTGATGTTCATTTCAAGTTTATTCTCTTTGCATTTTCAAGTTTAATTTATATTTATTTATATATGTATATTATTTATATTCTATTTATATTTAATTTATATTTTCAGTAAAGTCCTGTCTTCCAAACTCCAGACTACATCCACTTGCTTTCTCTATAGTTCCCCTCATATAACTAATTATATATCTCAACTGTGAATAGCATGTCCAAAACAGAACTGACCTTCACCTTCTCCTCTGCTGTTACCACAACCTTCAGGTCTTAGTTAAGAGCAGTTCTTTAGTTCTTTATTTCCATTTGGTCAGATTTAAAGCAAACAAACAAAAAACATTATCTTTCACCTTTTCAAGCCCACCTAACTACATGGGCTTGAAAGTCACATTGACTTCTTCCAGTTTTAGCCTTTAGTTTTAGTCCTTGGTTATTCTTATGGATTTATACATTATTTATAAAATTTAGAAACAAACAAATGTTTATATATCATTGATTTTTTTACTACTACATGTAATATTTAATCCTAGTTGGATACATTTACTATTAAACTAAAAGAGTATTTTTGTTTTTTTGGTATCGGGGATCAAACTCAGGACCTTACTCTTGTGAGGCAGGTGATAAAGATAATATTTGTATTTACTAACCTTTAATTTGATTGTAAGTCTAAATTTGAAGACCATTCCAAATCACTACTTAACTACTGTCTTAGCAGTAAAATATCTAAATGGTGTTATAGAGAAAGAAAAATTTCCCTAACTTCTTAAGGTTGAAGAGCTTGGGCCTACTAATTAAACTGATACACAATTTATTTATTAAAATTAAACATTTCATATGCACAGGATGAGCACTCACAGAAGAGTAAAACCAGAGCAAAGAGTTCGCACTGGGGCTTAAATTCCATTTTAACAAAGCATGATAAAGTGAGAGAAGAGACCAGGAAAAGGGCTTGGGGCTAGTGTGGAAGAGGGTATATTGTGGGAAGGAGGTTTATGCTAAAGAAGAATTTGGTAAGGTTTATTATGCCATCTCTGGTCATCTTAGGTAAAAGGAGTTGTGTCTGGAGTTGGTCTCTTCTTTTTGGGATGGGAGAGGATTACTTGTTCATACATAGAAATTTCCTTTACAAATGTAAATTTTCTTTACCAAGGGGAAATTTATACACTGCATGTAGGCAGAAAAGGGGATGGTAAGGAGCTTCTGCTATATTGATGTTAATTGCCTTGAGTTCAAAAGAATCCTTACGCCAAACCAGCATGTTTTGGTATAGCATATTCTAATCTTTTTCACTATTTAAAAAGCATTAGTTTAATTTTTATTGTTTTTTCATACTACCATTATAAATAAAGAAGGAAAAATGAAATAGGTGTCTGATTTTATTTTAAACATACTGCTTATTAAAATCATGCTGTATTAAGTCTTAGCATTTAACCCTAATTCTTTTAATTAGAATTATTTTGGGTAAAACAAAGTAATTGTTTAGCAATTTAAGGCCAAAATAGTGATATGAAGATGATTACTCAGACAGTTAATGGAAGCATAATGTGGACTTAATTTGGGATTACTGAATAAATAATCAGTGTTTGTCGTGGGATGGAAAATGATATAGACTGCTACACCACTTGGCAGCCACCAACCCTTCTGCTAACACCACTCCTTTATACTTTCTACGATTTTCATCATTGCCTGTATTAAGAAAACTTTTTACCTCAGTGGCACAGGCCTGATAAAGTACTTTACCTTGAACCAGTTGCAGAGATCTCATAGTTTGAGGGAGAGACCGTGATCTCTTCTCAGAAATGGTGAAGGACTCATTCTAATGTGTCTGAGGCTTTAATATTGGATTACACAAAAGTTAGCCTTGATCTCTATTTGCAAAAGTGATTTTTAGCTATATAGTTAATGCATTTTTCTTTAAAAGTTATACTAAAAATAAGATTAAATTTCCTTTTACACTTTCTCATGCCTTGTGTGGTCAGTTCTATTTCACTAGAGGTAACTATTTGAATTTCATATACATACTTTCACCTCTTTGTCTCTCTGTACTATATATACTTATATATAATATATGATATATATTATATTAATATATGATATTATATATA
>NW_022900938.1:21108129-21113291 GCF_012274545.1 Fukomys damarensis
TATAATATATATGTATAATGTGCTTTTTTCAAGTGGCTACATTCTCATTGTTCCACCACTTATTTTTGTATTCAGTGATTATATGTAGTATTTAGTAATTAGTCCTTATAGATCTGCATTATTCCTTTGACCTGCATTTTATACTATAAGCAGTTTAGTTACTTACTGGCATGTATTTCCATTTTTAAAATGTCTATGAAGTTACTTTATGAAGTAAACATACGTTTTCATGTGTACATGTGCAAATGTTCCTCTAGATTAAAAACAGCATTTGTACATTTATAGTTTGAACAGATAATGCTAAGTTGTTCCTCTGAGCAACATTTTATTGTATAATACTATAGAAGCTTAATTTGTTTAGGCCTAAACATTGAATTTTCATCTCAAAGCAAATATTTACTGTTAAACAAATATATGACCCCATTTTTATAAGCTGTAAACCTAAAAACAGAATAACTAGCTGCTGTTGGGGCCGACTGGCATATCTTTTATATAGTGAGTTTTATGAACAGAGAAATTATGGAGCGCAGCCAAATATTCCAATATATAATGGAATATTGTATATTCCAAATTGAGTACAGCTTTAAAAAGAGGGAAATCTTATCATTTGCAACAACATGGATGGACCCAGGGGACATTGTATTCCTGAAAGACAAATACTATATAATTTCATTTCTATGTGAAATCTGAAAAAGTTTAATTTAGAGAAGTAGAGTAAAATAGTGATTAACAGTGGCTGGAGTTAGAATGGTCGTTGGGGAAGTACTAGTTAAAGGACACAAAATTTCTGTTGGATAGGAAGAATGACTTGAGATCTGCTGTACAATATGGTGACTATAGTTAATAACACTATATCATATATTTGATATTTATTAAGAGAAGATTCTAAGTGTTCTGGCCAAAAACGTATGTGAGGTAATACATATGTTTATTAACTTGAAAATTGCATAGTGTATACATTGTATCGAAACATAATGGTACATGTAATAAATATACATATGTGTGCATAATATACATATTATACAAATAAACAACAGATATTTTTATTTCTAAATGTAAAATACATAAAAATAAAAGATGAGCTTTGTCACAAAATAAGTAAAGATAGTAACAGTGTTATAAGAACAAAGTAATATTGTTCCTGTGTTATTATGAGGATTAATGATTGTTAAATATAACTAAAACATAGCAGATAGCATTATCGCATTAAATGTAGCCCATGATATCACCCAGGTACCTCCTAGGGGAAAGTTTTTTGCTTCTGTAGCTTTACAGTTGGAGCTGGCTTCTTGTCACTCAGGATCCAGTTTAACTGTCATCTCAGATTGCCCTTTCCTGGCTACCCAATTTAAATATCTCTCTATTTTCTTTTTGTTACTCATTCTTTTGTTACAGTCCTTACTGTGCTATTTTTTTCATTATTTTCTTTTTATAACTTAGTTGTCTTTTCGCCAAGTAGTTCCAAAACAATAATGGCAATTTTGGTCTTATTCAGTGATATATGCACTACAAGTAAGAAAGTACCTATCACATGTTTGCTTCTCAGTAAATATTTTTTGAGTGAATGAGGCAAATGCCATCTGTCCTATTTCTAGCCAGTAAGAATTCATCTGAGACTTTCCTTAGCATACATGGCAGCATACACGCCATGACAAACTAGAGGAAGATAAACTCTGGAGAAGCACGAACTGATGGGAAAATGGACAAAATTTTATTGCGATGTTAACCGAATGGAGAATGTGGAGTAACAGGAAAGGAGAAGAATAGAGGAGGATGGGAGAGAAAGCCACAGTGTGTTGAGACATGATTGTGGCATTGAGTTTTTGGATGTTTTATTTTACTCTTTGAATAAAGTGATGTAAATATCTGTTCCCATTTAATACACTTCCAGAAATAAAAGATAGTTTAGTTCAATTCTTCAGGGTTACACAATATTTAGCATCCTGAATGGCATGATCTGCTGGTAGAACTGAGAGTTCATGCATTGATCTCTAATCTTAACTCAGTTTTTTCTTAATCTGTGCTTTAGTTTATCACATATACAAAATGTTATATCTACACATAGGCATTTTTACAACTATATTTTTTTTCTTCTTTTTCCCATAGGTAGAAAACAGACCAAAGTATTATGGAAGAGAGTAAGTATGGATAATCAAGAAACATTTGTAGATTGGTATGTGTAAAAGACATGGTTAAGTGGTTGCTGTTAGTAAAAATAAAGCAAAATGAAAGTATTCAACTTTGGAGAGATAAAATTTTCTTTTTTCTATTTACTAATGTAATTATTCTAATTGGTAAAAACTATAGACAATAAAGACAAAAAAAGAGCATGGGAAAATGTTTATGCAATAATGTTGAAGGTGCTGACCACTTGAGTAAGTAATGCTAGATGTATATGAAGAAAATGTATATATGTGTATTTATCTAATAATACACATTTATACATACAGTGGTATATTGGTGATTTATTTCATATTTATACACTTTTTCAAGTTTTATGTAAGTAGTATGTACTCTTTCTACTACCAGGGAAAAAGAAGTAATTAATGCTACCCGGAAACAACAATTTTGTTTTTTTGTGGTACTGAGGCTTGAACCTCAGGGTCTTTAAACTGAGTGACATGCTTACCCCTTTTTTATTTTATTCTTATTATCTTGAGGATAGAGCCAAACCCTGTTGAGCCAAGGTTTTACTATGTAGCGTAGACTGGTCTTGAACTTGTTATGTAGTCCAGACGGGCCTCAAACTTGTGGCAATCCTCCTGCCTCCGCCTCCCAAGTGCTGGGATTACAGGCATGCACCACCACGCTAGGCTGTTATTTTATTCCTTAAAAGTTTTTAAAAATTTTGAGATGTGGCCTCACTAAGTTATTGAATTGCCCAGGCTCATCTTAAACTTGTGATTCTCCTGCTTTGGTATCTCAAAGTTTTGAGTTTACAGTCACGCACCATCCTTCTTAGCTCCACAAAACAGCTGTTAAAATTTTAAAGTATTTCCTCCTGAAGATTTATTTCCTTAATGTTTTATCTTTAAATTTGAGATATGATATGTTTGTAGCTTGATTTTTCCATTTAATCTTGTAATGAGTATTGTAATTCTTTTTAAATTTGACTTTATTTACATTTCCACAGTTGGGCAATAGGGTGTATCCTAAAAATGGTTCAGAGTGCTGCTGTAAGTTTCTAGTTAGCACTTTGGAAAAAAATCCCTACATTCCCCAAATGAAATCATTTTTTCATATTTTGAAATTAAACTATGATGTATATGACAAATATTTTTAAATTATTTAAAATTCTAAGTAAATTTTTGAGGCACTTGAGAATGGATCACAGGCATTTACTTATTATTTGGGAGGATGGTGATTCCAAAGTACAGAAATTTGTTTTCTTTATGGTTGTATCATAATTTGTATTACCCCCCTTCTGCTTTTGTCAGTTAAGTTCTTTTTAAACCATATGAATTGAGTGTCCTCATCAAGAAATGCTTGGAACCAGAAGTGTATCACATTTTGAGTAGTTCAGGTTTTGGAGTTTTGGATTAGGGAAGCTCAGCATCTACTGTTAAAAGTAATGTATGTCATAAGATATATCTTGGCACAAGAAGTTTTTCAAGTGTAAAAAATATTAAGCCAAGTTCTTTACAAAAACTTGTTTCTTGGGTTTGATTTTCTCAAGATAATTGAGTGGTTTTTTTTTAAGCGGATGCACTTTTCCAGCTGTATTAGTTGCTGTCATATACACTTAAGTATATACCAATATGCTAATTTAATATGTGTTACTGCGAGGGATATGTTACCATCTTGCTCCCAGCAGCTTCAGACTATTAGACTCCAGACTCAGTTCAGAAATGTTGAGAACTTTATGGAGATAAAAAATTCAGGAGCCCATTATAAACTTAGCTGTCCTAATTATCATGCTTTGAATATATTTACCATGAACTGTTTTAATGCTAGCAGATAATTGAATCATGCCCATGAAGAAAAATTCCTGAGAATTGCTGCTTAGGCCTGGTAAAGTTTCTAAATTACAAAGGTGCTATTTCAGGGCATTTAATATTTATCATTGTAAATTCAGGTGACTGTTGTTTCTTTTGTACCAGTGGAAGCTACAGCATTTCTCTAGAGGTGTAATTCAGTGTAGTTACTGTAGGGAATGGGACACGTTCCCTCTACCCACCTAGGTTTGATAGCTGAGTTTGAGAAATAAACTAACAACAGGAAGATTCACAGGAGACAAAGTCTATATATTATTAATTTTTGATAGTATGTACAAGCCATCACAGAAAAATAAGGTGAATACCTAAAGCAATCTGAGAGTTTGTATACTGTCTTAATATGAGAAGGGGATGAAAGATGTGGATCATTTAGGGGAGTGTAAATGACTTTTAGGTAATATGCAGTCACTTAGAAATATAAATGGGATATATGCTTAGTTTGTGACAAAGTCTGTCTGGGTGTAATGTCAACTTTTAGTCTTCTCTCCTGTAACTCAGTCTTCAGTCTTCCAGGTTCATAGCACTCCTGGGGAGGGGATTGATGGCATTGAGTTCCTTTAGAAGGGTATGTCTTTAGGTAAATAAAGAAAGTTCAGGGAAACTCTTGAATAGGCTGTTTTTCAAATGTCTTCAGTTCCAAACAATACACTAAATGGTTCTGCCACCTGCCTTGCAAGCTTTAGGACCCAAGTTCGATCCCTGTACTAAAAAAAACAAAAAACAAAACACTAAAATAGGGTGACATGTCCTGAATTCTTTCTTTCATTATCTTTGAGTTACTAAAATGGCATGTTCTTTGTATATTGTAAGTCACCATACAAATGTAAGATGGTTTCATATTTTTTTTGGTTTTGTATTTTTAATATTTGCCACCACTGACGTTTTTCCTTTTCAATGCTTTCTGTAAAGAATATGTTATTTATGTTTATTCCTTTTTAAAAGAAATACAAAGTTTTGGCAAGAAGTAAAAGCAAGTACTGCAATTCTTTGCATGGTTTGAATATTCGGTAATGTAGATTTTGCACATTATTGGGCAATCAAGCCAATTAAGGGCAACCTAGATGCTGGGAAATTGCTAGCACAGACTCCAGTCAAAATTTTGGAGCAGTGCCACTAGGGGGAGGAAAGAAATGGGATGAATTCCTGCATATTAATTAATAAATAAAT